>NC_138313.1:16270000-16945000 GCF_965601325.2 Salmo salar | reverse complement strand
ATAAAGAGTGTGATTTGCGACACAACGAAATAAACAATAGAAAAACGTCACACGATATATATCGTCATATCGCCCAGCCCTACTAGGTATGATTTCAAGGTTTTACTGTTAACCTACAAAGTATTACATGGGCTTGCTCCTACCTATCTCTCCGATTTGGTCTTTCCGTCCATACCTACACATACGCTACGGTCACAAGACACAGGCCTCCTTATTGTACCTAGAATTTCTAAGAAAACAGCTGGAGGCAGGGCATTCTCCTAGAGAGCTACATTTTTATGGAATGGTCTGCCTATCCATGTGAGAGACCTTGGTTTTGACCTTTAAGTCTTTACTGAAAACTCATCTCTTCAGTAGGTCCTATGATTGAGTGTAGTCTGGCCCAGGTTGTGCAAGGTGAACGGCAAGGCACTGGAGCGACGAACCGCCCTTGCTGTCTCTGCCTGGCTGGCTCCCCTTTTCCCACTGGGATTCTCTGGCTCTGACCCTATTATGGGGGCTGAGTCACTGGCTTACTAGTGCTCTTCCATGCCTTCCCTAGGAGGGGTGCGTCACTTGAGTGGGTTGAGTCAGACGTGATCTTCCTGTCTAGTTTTGCGCCCCCTCAGGCTTGTACGGTGGAGGAGATATTTGTGTGCTATACTTAGCCTTGTCTCAGGGTAGTAGGTTGGTGGTCTGCTGATATCCATCCAGTGGTGTGGGGGGCGTGATTTGGCAAAGTGGGTGGGGTTATATCCTGCCTGGTTGGCCCTGTCCGGGGGTATCGTCAGATGGGGCCACAGTGTTCCCCAACCCCCTCTGTCTCAGCCTCCATATCTATGCTGCAATAGTCTGTACCGGGGGTAGGGTCAGTCTGTAATATCTTGTGTAAATCTCCTGTCTTATCTGTTGTCCTGTGTGAATTTAAGTATGCTCCCTCTAATTCTCTCTCTCCCTCCCTTCCCAGAGGACCTGAGCCCTCCTGGCTGTCCCCAGTCCACCTGGTCGTGCTGCTGCTCCAGGTTCAGCTGTTCTGCCTGCGGCTATGGAACCCTGACATGTTCACCAGACATGCTACCTTTTCCCGGACCTGCTGTTTTCAACTCTCTCTCTCTACCTCTCTACATTTACTCCTGAGGTACTGACCTGTTGCCCCCTCTACAACCCTGCTGGTCATCTATGAACAATTTGGCCTTAAAATACCTGTGTGTATCATAATGACTAATTTCTGTTTTCACATGTGAACTGTTCCAAAAACATATGTTTTCACGTGATTTCACATGTGAAATTGTTAGTTTTTTTCTCGTAAGGGCCACTTTCCATACTTTAGGAATAATACCCAAGAGAATAGATAGATAAAAAATATGTGTCAAGGGCTCCACAATCAGAGTTGCAGCAAGCCGTAGAAGACACGGGTCAAGCATGTCTGCCCCAGTGGACTTTTTAACAACAACTAAGAGTAGAGAGAACAGTGGTTCACCATTTACAGTATAAGGCAATTCTGTGATTGAACAGGGGTGCATCATCAAGAGATGAGCTTGTGTCACAAACAGTCTTTTCAGAGTTGTCCTTGTTGCTGCTATTACACCCTTTCAAATAATTGGGCTGCAGCAATAAAATGTTGGTTAACCGCCTCAGTTATTATAGTATTGACGTTAAAACCTCAGAGGTATGGCTGATTCTTTTTAGCGATTTAATAGCCTTCCAAACTTTGCTGGATCGACACAAGAGTCAGAAATGGAATTAATGAAATGACCCTAACCCTAACCCTTTTTATGGAAGCAGTACATTTGTTTCTAAGTTGTCTGAAAGTGAGCCAGTCAGTAGAGCTTCCAGCATGTCTGGCTTCAGACCAAGCTTTGTTCCTTAGCTGAAATAACACAGCAAGTTCAGGTTTGAACCATGGGTTGGCTCTATCTTTAAGTCTTAATCTCTTCATAGCAGCATGTTTATCAAATACAGAGATAAACATAGTAGAGAGTCGTTCAAGGGCAAGTTCCGCTTCTGGAATGTCATTATCACTAAGTAAGCCTGAATGGTAAAGGTCATATAAGAACCCTTGCTCATGGAAGTGTTTGAAGTTTCTTTTAGAGATAAGGCGTGGTTTAGTTTTAGCCAACTTGGTGTTTCTGACGCAGACAATTGGAAAGTGATCACCGTGGTCCGTATAAAATACACCACTAGTTGAGTATTTATGAGGGTTATTTGTAAGTATCAGATCAATCAGAATTGATTTAGCAGGATTCTTTACATTCAAACGAGTGGGGTCAGAAATCAGTTGGACTAAGTTCAAATCATGCATGCTGATTTAAGACAATCTGACGAGGGAGTAAGCCATCGAGATTCAGATCCTCCGATATCACTGTTTCCGTGAATGGGCCTAGTAGCTCAGAAACAGTCCTGTTTGCTCCGGCTGTGGCGGAGGGAGCGCAATAGATCCCTGCCACATAGAAAATAACATTTAGAGAAATAAAAACATTTATAACTAGTAGCTCAAATTGCTTTGGAAGCCAGACATTGAGAGATTGGGTCGCCTTAAAGTTATTTGTGAGATAAATAGCTACACCGCCACCCTTCTTTGGTCTATCAAATCTGTAAACATTATAATCACGAAGTGCAATGGAATTATCATCAACATAGCTTTTTAACCATAAGGCACTGGAATTATCTTGATTCTTTAAGTACTTGTTTTCTGGATAATTCAAATGTCATAGACCATAGATTCACCCTTTAAAAGTTTAAATGGTGCAGTAACCGTCAAGACAAATTGTAATGCACGCTCAGATTCAAAACATGTCATGTGCTTGATATTGTAGCAGAACAACTGTAAAGGACAAATCAATTCTACTGACTGAAATCTAAACATCTACCTTTTAACTCTGTGTCTTGTACAACAGATGAACTATTACTATTTTAATGATAAAATTAGCAACAGACTGTAGTATTACATCAACAACAATCCAATGGAATGTGTCTCTGATGGAGGGAACCAGGCTGTGGTGATTTGCTGCTTGTGTCTCTCTGGGGGAAGGTCCGTCTCTGTAAGCGTCTCTGGTGACGCAGGACCAGGCCAGCAGAGGTATGAAAATCACTGTATCTTCACTTCATCCCAAATGGCACCCTGTTCCCTTTATAGTGTACTATACTTTTGACCAGGAACCGTAGGGCTCTGGTCAAAAGTAGTATATTACATAGAGAATAGGGTACCTTTTGGGACACAGCCTGACCAGGGTGTGTTGGCTCTTTGCCTCTGTTGGCTTCACGGGCAGGTTAATCAAGAGCTTAGCAGTGTCAAGACACTCAGTAATAGAAAAAAATGCTGCCTTCTGGCTGTGGAGTCTATGATCTCAAGTCACTGCATCTCAGTGCTTGAGACATCACTACAGACAACCTGGTTTGAATCCAAACAATCACAAACGGCCTTGATTGGGAGTCCCATAGGGTGGTGCACAGTTGGCCCAGCGTCGTCCGGGTTTGGCTGGTGTAGGCCGTCATTGTAAATAAGAATTTGTTCTTAACTGACTTGCCTAGTTAAATAAAGGTAAATAAAAACAATTAAAAAGTATATTTGGAAAAGCCTGCAGATCTTTTATCAAGCGCTGAGGAGCTGCAGAAGCGTACTCTCTGTGTTTGCGTCCCAAATGGCACCCTATTCCCTATATTTTACTTATTTATTTAACCTTTATTTTATCAGCGAGTCATACTGAGACCAAGGTTTCTTTTACAGATGAGCCCTGAATTAAATAAATTACAGAAAATGCACAGTTCAATATAAATACAAAAGGCAAGTAGAAAAAAAAACATGGTCATTAAAACAAACACATATATAAAGTAATAAGGTCTTAATCAGCCTTCTGAATTGCAATAGAGGCACCAAAACATCACATTGTGAAGATTCTTCCACAAATAAGGTGCACGAAAACTAAAAGCTGGTTTACCTTACTCTGTAGAGACCATCTCTGAGACCGGGTGTGGTAACTCTTATGTCTGAAGTTTAGTAAAGATGTTAGGTACAGTGGAACATTTAAAAAAATGGCTTTATAAATGAAAACATAGCAATGTATCAACTTATGTGACATTAAAGAGGGCCAACCAACTTTCTGGTAGAGAATGCAGTGATGAGTACTAAAATTGTCACCGGTAATAAAGAGCAGTGCGCTATGATAAACTGCATCTAACGGTTTTAATGAAGTGGCAGCTACGTTCATATAGATGATGTCGCCATAATCTAGGACCGATAAGAACGTTGACTGAATAATCTGCTTTCTACTATTTAGCTAGAAGAATATAGAAGACCATTTTTTTTTATTCTCAGCTTCTTTACAAACTAATCAATATGCTTTTTTAAAGACAGTTTTTCATCTATCCAGATGCCCAGATATTTGTAAGCAGGTAAACGATCAATTTGGACACCATCCAAAGTACATATGCTTAAATCAGAGTTATTTTTATGCGCTCTTGAGAACATATACTTAGTTTTACATGCATTCAATACTAATTTCAGGTCAATAAAGTTTTTTTGTAATACAATGAAGGCAGACTGTAGTTCAGATAGATCCACGGGAAAGGAAGACGCAGAGTTACCTCTGCTGCAGAGGACAAGTTCAATAGAGTTACCAGCCTCAGAAATTGCATCACAAATAAATGCTTCATAGAGTTCAGACACATCAACTGTTCAGAGGAGACTGAGTGAATCAGGCCTTCATGGTCGAATTGCTACAAGAAACCACTACTAAAGGACACCAATAATAAGAAGACACTTGCTTGGGCCAAGAAACACAAGCAATGGACATTAGACCGGTGGAAATCTGTCCTCCTGTTGCAGGGTTGGGGCTGCCATTCGGGGTAGGACTGTCCCATGCCTGTCCTGGGGATGGGAGTAGGGAGGGTAACCATAACTAGCCTGGGAGCGAGGTTGTGGGGGGAATCGAAGAGGGTGGTGTGGAGGGCCATGTAGCTGGCAAAGCTCCAAACTCTCAGCATATGAGGGCTACTGTTGACCAAAGCCCATAGGGCTACTAAAGTGCACTGAATAGGCTGCCATTTTGGATGCACCTTGTCTATAAGAAATGTCATTTGTAGAAGTTCCAATGATGTCACCTTAGAAAGTCTTATTGTCCTGGTGCTTTCTCACAATATGGGCCATCATTTCTATAGTCTGGAAGCGACAGGGCTATTCCAGTCACCTCTCCCAATCGCTACTCAATTAACTTCCCTGTTTCCCTTTGTACTGCACTGTGGTTGGGGAAAATGTAATGTAGCATACAAATTGTTCAGTTGCCTTGTATTCCCAGCCATGTCAGGAGAGTGTAATTTGTGTTTTGCTGTTAACTCACTGGCAAAATAAAAGCCCTGGCAAAATAAAGAGATAACTCAATAAGAAAAAGGTGACACCCCCCTAATCCTGCAATGAATGGTCACATTTTAGCCGCCCGTCTGGCCTGGAAGAAAAGCAGCGTGAAACATAAGCACCAGATGGAATTATATTTCCTTTGTTGTTGCACTTTTAAGCTGAAATACATGCTATTGTTTGTGATAATGTTTAATTTTCAGACATCTATTTTGCAGAAAAATAAAGAAGAGGAAGGAAAAAAGCAACAACAAAGAATAACGCAGCAATTATAAAATGTCCTCCTGTGGGGCGTATGATCTAAAAGAAAGTGGGATCAAACCACTTTGTGGAGAGAGAGAAAATGAGAGTTAGAGATAATGAGAGGGAAAGCATCAAACACTCTGGTCCCACAATAGTGTCCCCATTCTCAGGGTCCACATGCACCCCTCTCATGAATAGTCACTTTCATTTACTTTTATTCTGCTTGATAAGATCCTGTGTTGTTCTTTTTGTACCGTGTTTGTCTTATAAATACTTATTCTACCTTCCATTGTCCCTTTCCCATAACCTGTTTATGTTTGTGCCTTTCGTTCATTCTCACAGTAGAACAATTACCGGATGTGGGTAATGATTTTGCTGTGGCTCTTTAGAAACTGTCTGTGTCCCAAATGGCTGCCTATACATACAGTATTCCCTATAGGCCGCGGTCAAAAGTAGTGCACCATGTGGAGAATAGGGTGCCATTTGTGAGCAAACAATGTGTAAAGTGTATTATGAGTGACAGATGTGACGTGAGGTGTCCATCAGTGCCCAGCGTGGACTGCTGGCTTCTGGCTGGATGGAGCTGGCAGAGCACTGACAATAGACTGCGTCACAAATGCAGAACAGCCTCAATTCATCTGGGCATGGACTCCACACAAACGTCTAACAACCCAAAGGTTACAAGTTCGAATCTCATCACAACTTCAGCATTTTAACTAATTAGCAACTTTTTAACTACTTACTACTTTTTTAGCTTCTTTGCAACTACTTAGCATGTTAAATAACCCTTCCCCTAACCCTAAGCCTCTTAGCTAAACCTTTCCCTAACCATAACCCTTTTAGCTAACCCTAACCTTAACCCTAATCGTAACCTTAACATAATGCCTAAACTTAACCCTAACCCCTAGCCATCTAGCAAAATATGTTTTTGCTAGATGTTAGCCATCTAGCAAAAATTCGTAACATATTGAACATTTTACAAATTCGTAACATATATGAATTATAATTCGTAACATATCATATGAAATGGGCATGGACTTTAACATTAGGGGATATTGTGTTTATGCCAGTGACGCAAAATCTCAAATGAATCATTATAAATGCAGGTTGTAACGCAACAACATTTGGAAAAAGTCAAGGGGTGTGAATAGTTTCTAAAGAAAGACTCACAGCTGTAGGCTAATTGCTGCCAAAAAGGTAATTCAAACATGTGTTGACTCAGGGGGTTGAATACTTATTTAACCAAGATACAGTGCATTCAGAAAGTACTCAGACCCCTTGACCTTTCAACATTTTGTAACTTTACAGACAGATTCTACAATGGATTGAATTTAAAAAAGTCCTACACACAATACCCCATAATGACAAAGTGAAAACAGGGTTTTAGAAATTTTTGCAAATGTATTAAAAATAAAAAACAGAAATACCTTATTTACATAAGTATTCAGACCCTTTGCTATGAGACTCGAAATTGAGCTCAGGTGCATGCTGTTTCCATTGATCATCCTTGAGATGTTTCTACAACTTGGAGTCCACCTGTGGTAAATTCAATTAACAGTTGACAGTGCCTGTCAGAGAAAAAACCAAGCCATGAGGTCAAAATAGTTGTCCGTAGAGCTCTGAGACAGGACTGTGTCGAGACACAGATCTGGGGAAGGGTACCAAAAAATGTCTGCAGAATTGAAAGTCACCAAGAACACAGTGGCCTCCATCCTTCTTAAATGGAAGAAGTTTGGAACCACCAAGACTCTTCCTAGAGCTGGCCGCCTTGCCAAACTGAGTAATCGGGGGAGAAGGGCCTTGGTTAGGGAGGTGACCAAGAACCCGATGGTCACACTGAAAGAGCACTGGAGTTCCTCAATGGAGATGGGAGAACCAGAAGGACAACCCTCTCTGCAGCCCTCCACCAATCATGGTGGTGGCCAGATGGAAGCCACTCCTCAGTAAAAGGCACATGACAATCTGCTTTGAATTTGCCAAAAGGCACCTAAAGACTCTCAGACCATGAGAAACAAGATTCTCTGGTCTGATGAAACCAAGATTGAACTCTTGGCCTGAATGCGAAGCATCACGTCTGGAGGAAACCTGGTACCATCCCTATGGTGAAGCATGGTGGTGGCAGCATCATGCTTTGGGAATGAGAGAAACTCCCCAAATACAGGTGTGCCAAGCGTGTAGCGTCATACCCAAGAAGACCCGATGCCCAAGAAGAATCGCTGCCAAAGGTGCTTCAAAAGTAAAGTAAACGGTCTGAATACATATGTGCATGTGATATTTCAGTTTTTTTGTCATCTCTTTGTCATTATGGGCTATTGTGTGTAGACTGATGAGGAAGAAAAACACATTTAATAAATGTAATAATAAGGCTGTAACGTAACAAACGGTGGAACAGTCAAGGGGTCTGAATACTATCTGATGGTGCAGCTGTAGTACCTTTTGAGGATCTGGGGACCCATGCCAAATCTGTTCAGTCTCCTGAGGGGTAATAGGCATTGTTGTGCCAACTTCACAACTGTCTTGGTGTGTTTGGACCATGATAGTTTGTTGGTGATGTGGACAGCAAGGAACTTGAAGCACTCGACATGCTCCACGACAGCCCGTTGATGTGAATGGGAGAGTGTTCTGCCCTCATTTCCCTGTAGTCCACGATCAGCTCCTTTGTTTTGCTCACGCTGAGGGAGAGGTTGTTGTCCTGGCACCACAATGCCAGTTCGCTGACCTCCTCCCTATAGGCTCTCTCGTTGTTGTCAGTGATCAGGCCTACCACTGTTGTGACATCAGCAAACTTAATGATGGTGTTGGAGTCCTGCTTGGCCAAGCAGTCATGGGTGAACAGGGAGTGGAGTACAGGAGGGGACTAAGCACGCACCCCTGAGAGGCCCCTGTGTTGAGGATCAGTGTGGCAGATGTGTTGTTGCCTACCCTTACCATCTGGGGGTGGCCCATCAGGAAGTCCAGGATCCAGTTGCAGAGGGAGGGTGTTTAGTCCCAGGGTCCTTAGCTTAGTGATGAGCTTCATGGGCTCTATGGTGTTGAACGCTGAGCTGTAGTCAATGAAAATCATTCTCACATAGGTGTTCCTGTTTTCCAGGTGGGAAAGGGAAGTGTGGATTGCAATTGCGTCATTTTTTTATATTTATTATTATTATAAATGTTTTACTTAACCGTCATTTAACTAGGCAAGTCAGTTAAGAACAATTTCTTATTTACAATGACGGCCTACACCTGACGACGCTGGGACAATTATGCACCGCCCTATGGGACTACCAATCACGGCCGGTTGTGATATCTCCTGGAATCGAACCAAGGTGTCTGTAGTGATGCCTCTAGCACTGAGACGTAGTGCCTTAGACCGCTGTGCCACTCAGGAGCCCCTGTTGGGTTTGTGAATTAGAGTGGGTCCAGGGTTTCCGGGATGATGCTGTAGATGTGAGCCATGACCAGCCTTTCAAACACTTCACCGGTAGTCATTTAGACAGATTACCTTTGCGTTCTTGGGCACAGGGACTATGGTGGTATGCTTGAAACATGTAGGTATTACAGACTCGGTCAGAGAGAGGTTGAAAATGTCAGTGAAGACACTTGCCAGTTGGTACATGCATGCTCTGAGTACATTTCCTGGTAATCTGTCTGGCCCCGCGGCCTTGTGAATGTTAACTTGTTTAAAGGTCTTTCTTACATCGACTACGGAGGGCGTGATCACACAGTCGTCTGGAACAGCTGGTTCTCGCATGCATGCTTCAGTGTTGCTTGCCTCGAAGCGAGCATAAAAGGCATTTAGCCCATCTGGTAAGCTCTCGTCACTGGGCATCTTGCGGCTGGGTTTCCCTTTGTAGTCCGTAATAGTTGGCAAGCCCTGCCACATCCATAGATTAGGGTCTAATGAATTTACTTAATTTGACTGATTTCCTTATATGAACTATAAGTCAATAAAATCATTGAAATTGTTGCATGTTGTTTTTATATTTTTGTGCAGTATATTTAAACAGTATATATATATATATATATATATATATATAAAAAAAACCTGTCAACAAAACACTATTGTGTGGACTCAAAGCTAATCAATAAAGTCATATGATTACGGCATAATTCTAATAAAGTCATATACTTCTTGATATTTTGGTAACATTAACGGAATATTAACTATACAAAGGGTTGTGCTTAAATGTTTTTTTATTTTATTCCAGGTTATCATTTAACATTCTGTTACTTTCATCTCACCCCTCTCTCCTGTAACTTCTTCCTAGCTAACACCCAAGACTAGCTAGCATGATACTTAAAGCCTACGCTGTCATTTAGTCACTAGATGGGTAAAGAAAATTTACATTTACGTAATTTAGCAGATGCTCTTATCCAGAGCGACTTACAAATTGGTGCATTCACCTTATGATATCCAGTGGAACAACCACTTTACAATAGTACATCAATAGTACAACCTTAAACAGCTAAACACAACTCTACAACCAAAAAACACTCCCAGGTCTGTTTTTTTTACGTCGCTGAAAACAGCTTTTTGTTGATAACATGGCGAAACGTGGTCGGATTGTGCTGCTCTTTTGCAGTAAGGTTGTCCTCCTCACTCGGAACGTGCTGACTTAACACAGAAACTAGAATAATGTAGTGATCTGAGAAAAGGGGTGTGTTACTTTCGTCCCGGTTCTCCCCTAGTTGCAAAGTAGAAAGTATTTGCGAAGTTGCTAATTAGCTCAAATTGTCAGTGATGCGATTTGAACACACAAGCTTTGGGTTACTAGACATTCACCTTATACACCCACCTATCCTCCCAAACCAAAACCCCTCCTTTCATTTATGGCTTAAGTAACCTTCTGTCTTATGTAACCATACCAAACATAACTTATCTAACGAATTGAAGGGACTTGCATTTACATTTACTATGGTAAGTCTAGTCTTTGAGGCCAGGGTTTATTTTGAACACTTGGAGAGAACGTTCATTTGGGCTGTTTTGTGATGTGGGAGCAGGGATCAAAACTTTGTGCAAACACCATAAGTTTTACACAGTAGTATGTGTTTCCTAGCATTTGCATACCAAATTGAGATAAGAACGTCTACTATTTCCCTTTCGCTACAGTATTTAATTCTAAAATCAATAATTCACATTGTAGCACAAATAATTGAAGTATTGATTTCTTTATCACAGACACATTCAAATGTATCATGGCTGCTAGATGCAGTATGTCACACTGCCAATGTAAAAAGCAGGAGAAGAAGAGAGCACTATGTTTTCAGACCTCTAGTTGAGAGCACTCCACAATTCATTCCCATTACACACAGATAACCAGGTCACTAATTTACTCTCCCATGGCAATTCCCAGACACTAATGCTCTGCAATGAAGCTCAATACAGAGTCCACAAGAACAGTCTTATGTGCTGCAATGAAGCTAAACTAACACAAATGGACTCTCCGTCCACGCACCATCCCGCAGCAGTACCATTGCAATATTGTTTTCTTCATAATGTATCTGGATTTGTCTTTTTTTTGTCAGCTCAAATATCTTATTAATGAAAATAGCTTGTACATTCCGATTAGAGGGAGAGGGAGGCTATTAGGGCCTGGATGCGCTGTGAGGCCTTACAGCTCTCAATCAATCACATATGTCATCAACCATGAGTAGAAACTATGGATGCATCCCAAATGACACCCTATTCCCATTATAGTGCACTACTTTTGACCAGAGCAAGCCTCAGCCAGCCTATAGACTATATTCTATCGAAATAGAACCAGGTTTCCAGGGTTGGTAGAAGAAAACAACACTGATTGTTCCCACTCTGCGAGAAAGCATGTTTGCATTACTATGCTTTATACCCACATAATTGCATCAGGTTACAACACATTACATCAGGAAAAGGCTGACTTTATACAGAACACTACAGTATATGAAAGTCATCCAGTCGTCAAAAATGTCGGTATCAATACAAGTAAGTCTGAATTTTTTTTTTTTTCAGAAGCAAATTGCATATTTCTTAATTTCCAAATGACATGCTTTTAATTCATTTACATTTCCCTCGCTCATACAGGATAATAGTGAACAGGAACGCAGAGTAGTTCAACTGGAATATTTATCATCCAAACCTACTTATAAAGTCTTCTGGGCTCAGACCAGGTCTTATTATTCAACATGGCAACAAATCATTTTCTTGAATGAACCTATTTGTCTGGCTCCTTAACTATCTGAAACAGAGCACTCCTAATTTTCCTGTCACTGGAGAGAGGACAACATTGAGAATGGACTGAACATAAACTGAACATTAGGTATCACTGTTATTAGATTCTCTAATTTGATATGCAGCCTTCCATGATGATGCTGAATGAGGAGGGAGAGCTGGAAACTAAGAACTCAAATACTGGCAGGAAATGTTATTTTCCATTCGGTGAGAACACTCCCCCTACAAAATACGAGATGTCAAGACGGTCGCTCACTAATTACAAATAGGCCTTTTGAAGCTATAAAGGTATAAGTTGACACTAGCTTTCTCACCGGAGAATGTTTTTCTTACCTCTCCCTAAAAGATTAAGATATCTGACAGGCAAATAAAAATTAAAAAATATATACTGTAACAACATGCAGATTAATATCACTTAAATTGGTTGCCTGTTTTGTATTATATTATATGTTTTTGTTATTTTTTTAAATGTTGAACCACATGCAAATAACATTGCTGTGATAAAAAAAACTCTCTAACAGTCTAGTTAGGGCTGTGATGTTAAGAAGCTGCCTTTGTCTAAGAAACTTTTCTCAAAACAACCTGTCTATCACTGTCTATCCCGGAGTATGGTTACATGCACACAATAATATGATCATTGTGTTTAGTCAGATTAATATAATAGTTTGTTTAAAATGTTTACATGCTTTGCAAGAAGAACAATGTCCTTAAAATCGTCTTTACACAGTCATATACCTAATGGGACTTAAATAAATGCAAAAATCGGCAATCAAAATAAACGTTTTACCACAGCGACCGTGTTATTTTTGCGAAGTCTATTTGATTTGTGAGTTCGGACATGTAACATTTTTGTGTGAAATATCTCTAAGACGCATACTTTCAGTTTTTCCCAAACTCACTTCAAATCATTCATAAGAGGGAGGCTTGCTCTACCCGTGCTGGCACGTATTTAATCGGAGTATGATTACTTTGATTTTGACTTTACGCCGATTAAGATACGCAGAGTAAAATGCTTGCATGACTATTGCCATACTCTGCCTTCTGCCATAATCAGTTTTAAATCAAATTAATAGTGTGCATGTAAAACGTACTCAATGACTGTAGCTTCAGGACATCCTGAAAAGGATATGATGTACAACTGCTAGCTAGGAAAATGAAGGACAAACCTCAGTCTTCTTCTATGAAGCTGCCAGATACTGGGAAGGCAAATATTTGTATCAGGGAGATAGCATCCCAAATGGCATGCGATACTCATTATAGTGCACAACATTTGACCAGAGCCCTATGGGCCATGGTTAAAAGTAGTGCACTATAAAGCAAATAGGATGCCATTTGGGCTTATCCCAGCTCTGTGGTTCTCCTCTCTGATCTCTCATCAGCTGAAGTTGTGCTGCCTGCAGTTCTCCCAGACTGGAGGATCCACTTATCCATCGGCTCCCTGTCACTGCTGTTATGATGATGAAGGGGCCAAACGTTAATGACAAAGCTGAGTCGATAACTGAGACTGTAGATATTTCCTGCAAACGGAATGGTTGTCAGAAAGCTCATTTCAGAGATTTACCCAGTTGTATGTTATTATTATTGTGGGAGATGGGGAGGGGGTGTACATACTGTTAAACAACATCTCTGACATGACTCAGAAAACAGAAATACAGACAAATAACCAATTCTGTGACCTTTGTATTCAGAGTTTTGCCCTTTGCATGTCTGGGTCGATATACAGTGCATTTGGAAAGTATTCAGAACCCTTCACTTTTTCCACATTGATGAGGAAAAGGCTGTAGCATAACAATCTACACACAATACCCCATAATGACAACGGAAAAACTGTTTTTTAGAAACTGAAATATCAAGTATTCAGACCCTTTACTCAGTACTTTGTTGAAGCACCTTTGGCAGCGATTACAGCCTCGAGTCTTCTTGGGTATGACGCTACAAGCTGAGCACATCTGTATTTGGGGAGTTTCTCCCATTCTTCTCTACAGATCCTCTCAAGCTCTGTCAGGTTGGATGAGGAGCATCGCTGCACTGCTATTTTTAGGTCTCTCCAGAGATGTTCGATTGGATTCAAGTCCGGGCTCTGGCTGGGACACTCAAGAACATTCAGAGACTTGTCCCAAAGCCACTTCTGCATTGTCTCGGCTGTCTACTTAGGGTTATTGTCCTGTTGGAAGGTGAACCTTTGCCCCAGTCTGAGGTCCTGGACGCTCTGAAGCAGGTTTTCATTAAGGATCTCTCTGTACTTTGCTCCGTTCATCTTTCCCTCGATCCTGATTAGTCTCCCTGGGTTTCCACCAGACATGACACTTGGCCTTCAGGCCAAAGAGTTCAATCTTGGTTTCATCAGACAGGAGAATCTTGTTTCTCATAGTCTATGTGCCTTTAGGTGCCTTTTGGAAAAATCCAAGCGGGCTGCCTTTTACTGAGAAGTCGCTTCCATCTGGCCACTCTACCATAAAGGCCTGATTGATGGAGTGTTGCAGTGATTGTTGTCCTGGAAGGTTCTCCTATCTACACAGAGGAACTCTAGAGCTCTGTCAGAGTGACCATCAGGTTCTTGGTCACCTCCCTGACCAAGGCTCTTCTCCCCCGATTGCTCAAATTAAATCAAATCACATTTTATTATTTACATACACATGGTTAGCAGATGTTATTGCGAGTGTTGAAAAATGATTGTGCTTCTAGTTCTGACAGTGCAGCAATATCTAACAAGTAATCTAACAATTCCACAACAACTACCTAATACACACAAATCTAAGTGAAGGGATGGAATAAGAATATATACATATAAATATATGGATGCGCAATGACCGAGTGGCATAGGCAAGATGCAATAGATGGTATAAAATACAGTATATACATATGGGATGAGTAATGCAAGATATGTAAACATCATTACTAAAGTGGCATTAATAAAGTGACGATTGATCCATTTGTTAGAGTGGCCAAAGATTTCAAGTCTGTACGTAGGCAGCAGCCTCTCTGTGTTAGTGATGGCTGTTTAACAGTCTGTTGGTCTTGAGATAGAAGCAGTTTTTCAGTCTCTCTGTCCCAGCTTTGATGCACCTGTACTGACCTCGCCTTCTGGATGGTAGCGGGGTGAACAGGCAGTGGCTCGGGTGGTTGTTCTCCTTGATGATCTTTTTGGCCTTCCTGTGACATCGGGTACTGTAGGTGTCCTGGAGGGCAGGTAGTTTGCCTTCGGTGATGCGTTGTGATGACCGCACCACCCTCTGGAGAGCCCTGCAGTTGTGGGCGGTGCAGTTGCCATCCCGGGCGATGATACAGCCAGACAGGATGCTCACAATTGTGCATCTGTAAAAGTTGAGGGTTTTAGGTGACAAGCCAACTTTCTTCAGCCTCCTGAGTTTGAAGTGGTGCTCAGACTAGCCAGTCGGCCAGCTCAAGGAAGAGTCTTGGTTGCTTCCAACTTCTTCCATTTAATAATGATGGTACCACTGTGTTCTTGGTGACCTTCAATGATGCAGACATTTGTGCCTCGACACAATCCTGTCTCAGAGCTCTACGGACAATGCCTTCGACCTCATGGCTTGGTTTTTGCTCTGACATGCACTGTCGACTGTGGGACCTTATATAGGTAGACATGTGCCTTTCCAAATCATGTCCAATCAATTAAATTTACCACAGGTGGACTCCAATCAAGTTGTAGAAAGATCTCAAGGATGATAAATGGAAACAGGATGCACCTGAGCTCAATTAGAAGCCTCTTATTAAAGGGTCTGAATACTTATGTAAATAAGGTATTCAGATTATTTTTAATACATTTGCAGAAAAATCTAATTGCTTTGTCATGGTGGGGTATTGTGTGTAGAATGATTGGGATTTTTCAATTTATTTAATACATTTTAGAATAATGCTGTAATGTAACAAAAGTTGGAAAAGGTGAAGGGGTCTGAATAATTTCTGAATGCACTGTAGCAATGAATCAGACTAGGGAATAATGGTTGGAATATTGTGTGTATTGGCATTTATTCCCTCCATGTTATATTTGGCGTATTCTGCAGGATTAGATATTTGAGTCATTTAGCAGACGCTCTTATCCAGAGCAACTTACAGTAGTGAATACATACATTTCATGCATTTCTTTTTTGTACTGGCCCCCCATGGGAATCGAACCCACAACCCTGGCGTTGCACACACCATGCTGGCGTTGCAAACACCATGCTCTACCAACTGAGCCACAGGGAAGATATATACTATTTACTAACTTATCACTATATTCCGATGTGTACAGTAGACACTGTTTTTTTATTTTGAAACGACTGGTAACTTTGGTAATGAGGCCCATATTACGAGATGTCTACAAGTGAGGAGTTAATTTCCAAAAAGTGTGTTTTATCATCAGAAATGAATGCTTACCTTTGTGTTTGTAAAATATTAATGTTCTCAGATTTCCAATTATATATTTTAGATGTGTAATAAATGGGTTTTGTTGCAAAACGCTATATATAGTGCCTTCAGAAAGTAGCTATACCCCCCTTATTTACATTTTGCTGTTTTACAGCCTGAATTCAAAATAGATAAAACAAATCCTTCCCCATCTACACACAATACCCCATAAAGACAAAGTTAAAACAGGTTTTTATACATTTTGGCAAATTGATTGAAAATTAAATAACTTATGTACATACTGTAAATCAATACATGTTAGAATCACCTTTGGCAGCGATTACAGCTGTGAGTTTTTATGAGCAAATCTCTAAGAGCTTTGCACACCTGAATTGTACAATATTTGCACATTATTCTTTAAAAAAATCTTCAAGCTCTGTCAAGTTGGTTGTTGATCTTTGCTAGACAGCCATTTTCAAGTCTTGCTATAGATTTTCATGCCGATTTAAGTCAAAACTGTATCCAGGCCACAGGAACATTCAATGTTGTCTTGGTAAGCAACTCCTGTGCACTTTTGGCCTTATGTTTAAGGTTATTGTCCTACTAAAAGGTTAATTTGTCTCCCAGTGTCTGTTAGAAAGCAGACTGAATCAGGTTTTCCTCTAGGATTTAGCCTGTGCTTTACTCTATTCAATTTATTTTTATCCTAAAAAACTCCCCAGTCCTTACCGATGACAAGCATTCTTATAACATAATGCCGCCACCACCACGCTTGAAAATATGAAGAGTGGTACTCAGTGATGTATTGGATTTGCCCCAAACATAATGCCTTGTACGCGGGACATAAAGTTCATTTCTTTGGCACATGTTTAGCAATTGTACTTTAGTGTCTAATTCAAATCAAATCAAATTTTATTGGTCACATACACATATTTAGCAGATGTTTTTGCATCTGTAGCGAAACGCTTGTGTTCCTAGCTCCAACAGTGCTCCAACTGTTGCGCCTTCTTCACCACACTGTCTGTGTGGGTGGACCATTTCAGATCATCACTGATGTGTGCGCCGAGGAAGTTGAAGCTTTCCTCCTTCTCCACTGCTGTCCCGTCATTGTGGATAGGGGTGTGCTCCCTCTGCTTTTTTCCTGAAGTCCACGATCAGCTCCTTCGTTTTGTTGACATTGAGTGAGAGGTTATTTTTCTGGCACCACTCCTCCAGGGCCTTCATCTCCTCCCTGTAGGCTGTCTCGTCATTGTTGGTAATCAGGCCTAGTATGGTTGTGTCGTCTGCAAACTTGATGATTGAGTTGGAGGCGTGTGTGGCCACGCAGTCATGGGTGAACAGGGAGTACCCGAGGGGGCTGACTACACAGCCTTGTGGGGCCCCAGTGTTGAGGATCATTGAAGTGTAGGTGTTGTTTTCTACCTTCACCACCTGGAAGTCCAGGACCCAGTTCCACAGGGCGGGGTTCAGACCCAGGGCCCCGAGGTTGATGATGAGCTTGGAGGGTACTATGGTGTTGAATGCTGAGCTATAGTCAATGAACAGCATTCTTACATAGGTATTCCTCTTGTCCAGATGGGGTGGAGCAGTATGTAGTGCAATGGCGATTGCATCGTCTGTGGATCTATTGGGGTGGTAAGCAAATTGAAGTGGGTCTAGCCTCTCAAAGCACTTCATGATGACAGAAGTGAATGCTATGGGGTGATAGTCATTTAGTTCAGTTACCTTTGCTTTCTTGGGCACAGGAACAATAGTGGACATCTTGAAGCAAGTCGGGACAGTAGACTGGGATAGGGAGAGATTGAATATTTCCGTAAACACTCCAGCCAGCTGGTCTGTGCATGCTCTGAGGACGCAGCTAGGGATGGCGTCTGGGCTGGCAGCCTTGTGAGGGTTAACCCGCTTAAATGTCTTACTCATGGCCACGGAGAACGAGAGCCCACAGTCCTTGGGAGTGGGCCACGTTGATGGCACCGTGTTATCCTCAAAGCCGGCGAAGAAGGTGTTTTGCTTGTCTGGGAGCAAGACGTCGGTGTCTGCAACGTGGCTGGTTTTCCCTTTGTAATCTGTGATTGTCTGTAGACCCTGCGACATACCTCTCGTGTCTGAGCCATTGAATTGTGACTCCACTTTGTCTCTGTACTGACGTTTTGCCTGTTTGATTGCCTTACGGATGGAATAACTACACTGTTTGTATTCAACCATATTCGCAGGTCACCTTATGGTTAAATGCAGTGGTTCGCACTTTCAGTTTCGCGAGAATGCTGCCATCTATCCACGGTTCCCGGTTTGGGTAGTTTTAATAGTCACCGTGTGAATAGCATCACCTATACACTTCCTGATGAACTCAGTCACCATGTCCGTGTATATATCAATGTTATTTTCCGAGGCTACCTGGAACATATCCCAGTCCGTGTGATCAAAATAATCATGAAGCAAGGATTCCAATTGGTCAGATCATCGTTAAATAGACCTTAAAATGTGTCTATTCAACACATGATCTGATTCGCCGAAGGCAGGGCAGGGGGAGGGCCTTGTAGAAATCCCGGAAGAGAGAATAGCAAAGGTTTAGTGTTTTCCTGGGACGAGTACTACAGTCAGTGTGTTGATAGAAATTCAATAGTGTTTTCCTCAAATTTGCTTTGTTAGAATTTTAAACAGGATGCATGTCTTGAAATATTTTTATTCTGTACAGGCTTCCTTCTTTTCACTCTGTCATTTAGGTTAGTATTGTGAAGTAACTGCAATGTTGTTAAATTTGATCCATCCTCAGTTTTCTCCTATCACAGCCATTAAACTCTGTTTCATAGTCACCAATGGCCTAATGGTGATATCCCTGAGTGGTTTCCTTGTTCTACAGGCAACTGACTTAGGAATGACACCTGTATCTTTGTAGTGACTGGGTGTATTCTTACACTATCCAAAGTGTAAATAATAACTTCACCATGCTCAAACGGATATTCAATGTCTGCTTTTTTAAAACCATTTACCAATAGGTGCCCTTCTTTGTGAGGCATTGGAAAGCCTCACTGGTCTTTGTGGTTGAATCTGTGTTTGAAATTCAAAGCTCGACTAAGGGACATTACATATAATTGTGTGTAGGGTACAGAGAAGATGTTGTCATTAAAAAATCATGCTAAACACTATTATTGCACACAGAATGAATACGTGCAACTTATTATGTGACTTGGTAAGCACATTTTTACTCCTTAACTGATTTAGGCTTGCTATAACAAATAGGTGGAATACTTATTGACTCAAGACATATATCTGCTTTACATTTTTTATTAAATTGTAAAAAAAATCTGACATTATGTAGTATTGTGTATAGGGCAGTGGCCATTTTCTCTATTTAATACATTTCAAATTCGGGCTGTAAGACAACAAAATGTAGAAAAAGTTAAGTGTGAATACTTTTCAAAGGCACTTTCCACCGTTCATTTTTTCCCATCGGGGATTTTAGAAACACTTAAAATAAGGGCTGTGTTTCATGTAGGCTTACCATGGCGTGATGTTTTGATAACCGTGTAACTCTCTCTCGGACAAGGTGACTTTTCTCAATATATTTGCCTGTATTTACCACCAACAAATGAAATGTTAATTTGTTGCTAATGTGGTTATCATAAAGAACTACAAATGCTATGGTGAGCTGGATGAGACTAACGAATCGAAGCAAAAGTCACCTTGTCCGAGAGAGATTTACATGGTTATCAAAACCTCAAGCCAGGGTAAGCCTACACGAATCAAAGCACTTATTTTAAGTGTTTCTAAAATCCCTTATGGAAAAAAATGAATGGTGGAAAAACGATTGGAACCATTTCTCTGTTTAACCGTTAGGTTTTATGGGGATTATGACACCTCTGCTGTGGGGCTCTATGGCACCCTGTTTCCTATATAGTGCACTACTTTTGTCCAGAGCCCAGATCTCATACTACTGTATTGATTACTTTTTAAATATATGTGTTTTAAAATGTTGATGTCACAAATGTATCATTTGTACAGTTCTTTATAAAAAATGTAATTATTTGTCACATTTGACTGTCTAAAAGCTTCCAGTGCTACTTTTTTCTGAGAATGAGATGGATAACTCATTTTGCAACTAAATGTGATTGTTTTATTTTAGAGAGACAATCTAGTGATAGGATTCAAACAAATACATGTCTGTCATTTAACAACCCCATGCCATGATTAGATGTGGCAAAGCACACCAATCTATTTAATATGTTTTTCAACAAGAAAAGCAAATTGACCAACGTTTCTGAAAATTGATATACAGTATTATGTTTTGGAAAGAAATTTGTCAAGTGCTCCTCTTATATTGACTTGAGACTGAAAAAAGGTGACTGTATTATTTCTGTCCTGAGTACATGTTAAGCAGAAACGGATTGTCCAAAAATTATATTGTACTGTAGCATCAAAAAGCACATTTTAGGGGGGGGTGATCTGACACAGTGCCAGCTAAAGAGATAGCTGGAGTTCTTATCAGAGCTCGTTCCCCATATGTCGATGGCCTCTAACTCGGCCATAAACCAGTCCTGTGGTATTCCCCTGCAATCGTTACCAATTGGATTAAACTAATCTGTCATGCCTCTATCTGATGGCAGATCCTAGGATAGCATCCGACTTTGAATGCCTCTCGTCTGCTGCTTTATATTCCGCTTATGAACACTCTCTATCTCTCTAACGGTTTACATGGTGAGAGAAGAATAAGATTACAAAGCTACAGTGCCTTCAAAGTCTTCACACCCCTTGACTTTTTACACATTTTGTTGTTTTACAAAGTGGGATTAAATTGATTTATTGTCATTTTTTGCCAACTACACAAAATACTCTAATGTCAAAGTGGAAGAAAAAGTAAACCCTTTGTAAAAAATAAATAAAAATAAAGCACTAATAATATCTTGATTAGTTAAGTATTCAACCCCATGAGTCAATACATGTTAGAATCACCTTGGGCAGCGATAACACCTGCAAGTTTTTCTGCATTAGCCTCTAAGATCTTTCCACAACTGGATTGTGCAACATTTGCCCAACATTTTGTCAAATTGGTTGTTGATCATTGCTATACAACCATTTTCAGGTCTTACCACAGATATTCAAGCAGATTTAATTAAGTCAAAACTGTAACTCGGCCACTCAGGAACATTCACTGTCTTCTTGGTAAGCAACTCCAGTATACAGTTGAAGTCAGAAGTTTACATTCACCTTAGCCAAATACATTTAAACTCAGTTTTTCACAATTCCTGACATTTAATCCTAGTAAAAATTCCCTGTCTTAGGTCAGTTATCACCACTTTATTTTAAGAATGAGAAATGTGAGAATAATAGTAGAGAGAATGATTTATTTCAGCTTTTATTTCTTTCATCACATTCCCAGTGGGTCAGAAGTTTACATACAGTCAATTAGTATTTGGTAACATTGCCTTTAAATTGTTTAACTTGGGTCAAATGTTTCGGGTAGCCTTCCACAAGCTTCCCACAATAAGTGGGGTGAATTCTGGCCCATTCCTCCAGACAGAGCTGGTGTAACTGAGTCAGGTGTGTTGTAGGCCTCCTTGCTCGCACGTTTTTTTAGTGCTGCCCACAAATTTTCTATAGGATTGAGGTCAGGGCTTTGTGATGGCCACTCCAATACCTTGACTTTGTGGTCCTTAAGCCATTTTGTCACAACTTTGGAAGTATGCTTGGGGTCATTGTCCATTTGGAAGACCCATTTGCGACCAAGCATTAACTTCCTGACTGATGTCTTGAGATATTGCTTTAATATATCCACATCATTTTCCAGCCTCATGATGCCATCTATTTTGTGAAATGCACCAGTCCCTCCTGCAGCAAAGCACCCACACAACATGATGCTGCCACCCCTGTGCTTCACAGTTGGGATGGTGTTCTTCGGCTTGCAAGCCTCTCCATTTTTCCTCCAAACATAACGATGGTCGTTATGGCCAAACAGTTCTATTTTTGTTTCATCAGACCAGAGGACATTTCTCCAAAAAGTACGATCTTTGTCCCCATATGCAGTTGCAAACCGTAGTATGGCTTTTTTTAGGGTGGTTTTGGAGCAGTGGCTTCTTCCTTGCTGAGCGGTTATGTCGATATAGGACTCGTTTTACTGTGGATGTAGATACTTTGTACCTGTTTCCTCCAGCATCTTCACAAGGTCCTTTGATGTTGTTCTGGGATTGATTTGCACTTTTCGCACCAAAGTACGTTCATCTCTAGGAGACAGAACGAGTCTCCTTCCTGAACGGTATGACAGCTACGTGGTCCCACGGTGTTTATACTTGCGTACAATTTCTTGTACAGATGAACGTGGTACCTTCAGGCATTTGGAAATTGCTCCCAATGAACCAGACTTGTGGAGGTCTACAATTTTTTTTCTGAGGTCTTGGCTGATTTCTTTAGATTTTCCCATGATGTCAAGCAAAGAGGCACTGAGTTTGAAGGTAGGCCTTGAAATACATCCACAGGTACACCCCCAATTGACTAAAACAATGTCAATTAGCCTATCAGAAGCTTCTAAAGCCATGACATAATTTTCTGGAAATTCCCAAGCTGCACACACTATGGACACACTATATCCCAGTAGATATCCTAAACAACTTGCCAAAACTATAGTTTAACAATAAATGTGTTTAGTGGTTGAAAAACAAGTTTTAATGGCTCCAACCTAAGTGTATGGAAACTTCCAACTTCAACTGTAAATGTGGCCTTGTGTTTTAGGTTTTTGCCTTGCTGAAAATGTATATACAGTAAAATGTTTTGGAAAGAAATTCATCAAGTGCTCCTCTTAAATCGATTTGAAACTGAAAAAAATGTGACAGTGTAATTCAGATGATGTATGACTGTATTATTTCTGTCCTGAGTTTATGTTAAGCAGAAACTGATTGTCAAAAATGATATTGTACTGTAGCATCAACAAGCACATTTTAGGGGGGGGGGGGGGGAAAGTGATCTGACACAGTGCCAGCTAAAGAGATAGCTGGAGTTCTTATCAGAGCTCGTTACACATATGTCGATGGCCCTCTTAGTCGGCCCATAAACCAGTCCTGCGGTATTCCCCTGCAATCGTTGCCAATTGGATTAATAAACTAATCTGTCATGCCACTATCTGATGGCAGATCCTATAATAGCATCTGACTTTGAATGCCTCGTCTGCTGCCTTATATTCCGCTTATGAACACTATCTTTCCAACATTCCACATCTTAGTTCTTCTCAGAATAAACGGTTTACATGGCGAAAGAAGACTAAGATTGCAAAGCTACAGTGCCTTCAAAGTATTCACACACTTTGGAATAAGAATTATCATTTGTAAAAAAAAATCATAATAAAAGAAAATACTAGTAAACCTTGTTTAGATACAATGCATTCAGAAAGTATTCTGACCCATTGACATTTTGTTATTGATGAAGATTTTAATTTATTTAATCTACCCACAATATCCCATAATGACAAAGCAAAAACTGTTTTTTAGAAATTTTTGCAAATATATAATAATAAAAAAACAGAAATACCTTATTTACAGAAGTATTCATACCATTTGCTATGAGACTCGAAATTGAGCTCAGGTGCATCCTGTTTCCATTGATCATCCTTTAGATGTTTCTTTTTTTACCACAGATGGAGTCCACCTATTTAGCAGCCAAGAAGAGGAGTAACAAAAGTCAGAAATAGCGATAAAATATATCACTTACCTTTGATGATCTTCATATGGTTGCACTCCGAATACTCCATGTTACACAATAAATGTTTGTTTTGTTCGATAAGATCCCTCTTTATGTCCAAAAATCTCCGTTTTGTTGGTGCGTTTTGTTCAGCAATCCATTGGAACAAAGCACGGTCACAACAGACAGACGAAAAATCTAAAAAGTACAATAAAAGTTCGTAGAAACATGTCAAACGATGTTTAAAATCAATCCTCAGGTTGTTTTGTCATAAATAATCAATACTATTTCAACCGGGCAAAAGCTTCGTCAATAGAAAAGGAGAAACAAGAAAGGCGCGCTCCCGATCGCGCACTGGACTAATGTCTGGAAATTTCCACTGTCCACTCATTGAAAGTGCTGTATCTCCCTCATTTTTCAGAGTAAAAGCCTGAAACAATGCCAAAAGACTGGCCATGTAGAATAAGCCATTGAGATCGTGAACTGGGTCCTAAGTCTTTGTATGATGGATTGGCGTTCAATGGAAAACAGCCTTTCAAAATAATAGTACTTCCTGGATGGATTTTACTCAGGTTTTTCGCCTGCCATATCAGTTCTGTTATACTCACAGACATTATTTTAACAGTTTTGGAAACTTTAGAGTGTTTTCTATCCAAATCTATGTATATCCTAGCTTCTGGGCCTGAGTAGCAGGCAGTTTACTTTGGGCACGCTTTTCATCCAAAATTCAGAATGCTGCCCCCACCCTAGTGAAGTTAAGGGGAAACATTTCAATGTCTTGGAACGGCCTAGTCAAAGCCCAGACCTCAATCCAATTGAGATTCTGTGGTATGACTTAAAGATTGCTGTACACCAGCGGAACCCATCCATCTTGAAGGAGCTGGAGCAGTTTTGCCTTGAAGAATGGGAAAAGAATCCTAGAGGCTAGATGTGCCAAGCTTATAGAGACATACCCCAAGTGACTTGCAGCTGTAATTGCTGCTAAAGGTGGCTCTACAAAGTATTGACTTTGGGGGGTGAATAGTTATGCACCCTCAAGTTATTTCTTGTTTGTTTCACAACAAAAAATATTTTGCATCTTCAAAGTGGTAGGCATGTTGTGTAAATCAAATGATACAAACCCCCAAAACATCTATTTTTATTCCAGGTTGTAAGGCAACAAAATATAAATAATGCCAAGGGTGGTGAATACTTTCACAAGCCACTGTATAAGTTTAAAATATATGGATGAGCAGTGACAGAGCGGCTAAGATGCAATAGATAGTGAAGAATGGATAGTGAAGGATACAGTATACATTATATACATATGAGATGAGTAACGCGAGATATGTAAACATTCTTAAAGTGCCATTATTAAAGTGATTAGTGTTCCATTTATGAAAGTGGCCAATGATATCAAGTCTGGAGGTAGGCAGCCACCTCTCTGTGCTAGTGGTGGCTGTTTAACAATCTGATGGCCTTTAGATAGAAGCTGTTTTTCAAACTCTCAGTCCTAGCTTTGATTCACCTGTACTGACCTCGCCTTCTGGAACGAAGCGGGGTGAACAGGCAGTGGCTCGGGGGGTTATTGTCCTTGATGATATTTTTTGCCTTTTTGTGTCATCGGGGGTTGTAGGTGTCCCGGAGGGCAGGTAGTTTGCCCCAGGTGATGCGTTGTGCAGACCGCACCACCCTCTGGAGAGCCTTGCGGTTGTGGGCCATGCAGTTGTCATACCAAGCGGTGATATAGGATGCCCTCAATTGTGCACCTGTAAAAGTTAGTGAGGGTTTTCGGTGACAAGCCACATTATTTCAGCCTCCTGAGGTTGAAGAGGCGCTGTTGCGCCTTTTTCACCACACTGTCTGCGTGCGTGGACCATTTCAGTTTGTCGGTGATATGTACACCGAGGAACTTAAAATGTTCTACCTTCTCCACTGCTGTCCCACCTTCTCCACTGTTGTCCCATCGATGTGGATAGGAGGGTGCTCCCTCTGCTGTTTCCTGAAGTCCACGATCATCTATTTTGTTTTGCTGACATTGAGTGAGAGGTTATTTTCCTGACACCACACTCCGATAGCCCTCACTTCCTCCCTGTAGACTGTCTCATCATTTTTGGTAATCAAGACTACCACTGTTGTGTCGTCGGCAAACTTGATGATTGAGTTGGAGGTGTGCATGGCCACGCATTCGTGGGTGAACAGGGAGTACAGCAGGGGGCTGAGAATGCACCCTTGTGGGACCCCAGTTTTGAGGATCAGCAGAGTGGAGATGTTGTTTCCTACCTTCACCACCTGGGGGTGTCCAGGACTCAGTTGCACAGGGCGGGGTTGGGACCCAGGGTCTCGAGCTTAATGATGAGTTTGGAGGGTACTATGGTGTTGAATGTTGTAGTCAATGAACAGCATTCTTACATAGGTATTCCTCTCATCCAGATGGGATAGGGCAGTGATGGCGATTGCATCGTCTGTGGACCTATTGGGGCGGTAAGCAAATTGAAGTGGGTCTAGGGTGACAGGTAGGGTGGAGGTGATATGATCCTTGACTAGTCTCTCAAAGCACTTCATGATGATAGAAGTGAGTGCTGGTAAACACACCAGCCAGCTGGTCTGCGCATGCTCTGAGGACGCGGCTAGTGATGTCCTCTGGGCCGGCAGCCTTGCGAGGGTTAACGCGTTTAAATGTTTTACTCACATCAGCCATAGAGAAGGAGAGCCCAAAGTCTTTGGTAGCGGGCCATGTCGTTGGCACTGTATTGTCCTCAGAGCGTGCAAAGAAGTTGTTTAATTTGTTTGGAAGCAAGACGTCGATGTCCGTAACGGTGCTGGTTTTCTTTTTGTAATGCGTGATTGTCTGTAGACCCTGCCACATATGTCTCTTGTTTGAGCCGTTGAATTGGTACTCCACTTTGTCTCTCTACTGACACTTTGCTTGTTTGATTGCCTTACGGAGGGAATAACTACACTGTTTGTATTCGGCCATATTTCCAGTCGCCTTGCCATCATTAAATGCGGTGGTACGTGCTTTCAGTTTTGTGCGAATGCTGCCATCAAGCCACTGTTTCTGGTTACGGAAGGTTTTAATAGTCACAACATCACAACATCTCCTATACACTTCCTCATACACTAGCTCACCGAGTCAGCGTATACGTCAATGTTATTATCTGAGGCTACCCAGAACATATCCCAGTCCACGTGATCGAAGCAATCTTGAAGTGTGGAATCCGATTGGTCAGACCAGCGTTGGATAGACCTAAGCATGGGCGCTTCCTGTTTTAGTTTCTGCCTATCGGAGGGGAGCAACAAGATGGAATCATGGTCAGATTTGCCAAAAGGATGGCGGGGGAGGGCCTTGTATGCATCGCGGAAGTTAGAGCGTGTTACTCGCTCGTGTACAGCAATCGATATGCTGATAGAATTTAGTTAGCCTTGTTCTCAAGTTAGCTTTGTTAAAATCCCCAGCACCAGCAGCCTTAGGATATATGGTTTCCAGTTTGCATTAAGTCCGGTGAAGTTTCTTGATGGCCGTCTTGGTATTCACTTGCAAGGGGATATACACGGCTGTGACGATATCCGAGGAGAGTTGTCTTCGGAGATAATACGGTTGGCATTTGATTGTGAGGAATTCTAGATCAGGTGAAGAAAACGACTTGAGTTCCTGTATGTTGTTACAATTACACCATGAGTCATTAGTCATGAAACATACACTCCCGCCCTTCTTCTTACCAGAGAGATGTTTATTCCTGTCAGCGTGATGCAATGAAAGTTCTGTTGGCTGTATGGACTCCGACAGCATGTCTCCAGCTATCCATGTTTCCGTGAAACAGCTAATGTTACAATCCTGGATATCTCTTTGGAAAGCAACTCTTGCCCTGGTTTCATCAACTTTGTTGATTAGGGACTGGACATTAGCAAGTAATATTATCGGAAGCAATGGGTGGTGTGCGCACATCCGTAGCCTCACTAGAAGACTTCTCTGGCAGCCTCTCCTCCGGCAGTGTTGTTTTGGGTCGGCCTCTGTAATCAGTTTGTCTGCCCTGGGAGGTGCAGACAAAGGATCCACATTGGGAAAGTCGTATTCCTGGTCATAGTGCTGGTAGTTTCCTAAGGACTAGAAGCAAAGCTGCCATTTCTATCGGCGCTATCTTGCTTCCTCCCACTCCTACCTCATACCCAAGCACATTGACTCGGTACCGGTGCTCCTTGTGATAGCCTCGTTAATGTTATTTTATTGTTTTACTTTATTTTTGCAAATTGTCATACTTTTTAACTATTCATTGGTGGGAAAGGGCTCGTAAGTAAGCATTTCATGGTAAAGTCTAAACCTGGTGTATTCACCATGTGACAAATAAAATTCGAGTTTACAGTGTAATCCAGCACCATCAACAAAACACTAAATGATGGAATTTCTCATGGAATAATGGTGTCGCATCTCTCCAATAGAGTTCCATATACTTGTAGAATGTATGCCAAAGTACTTTGAAGCTGTTCTGGCTTGTTGTAGGCCAACGCCCTATTAAGACACTTAATGTTAGTGTTTCCTTTATTTTTGCAGTTACCTGTATGTTCTTTCATAAGCATTGGAATTATCACAATGTGCACTTTCCATTTAGCATACATCCATACAGTAAAAGTCTAACCTTTTGTATCTGAGCTGGCGAAAACGTCATACTGCAAAAGCTACTGTACTGTTTCAAATCACATACTATATCTCTCGCTCTCTATTATCAGTGCAGTATTCTCACCTTTCCCAGTGCACTCTAGCCATTTTCCTGCTAATAGTACATCATTAAGATCCATGTGTCAGTTAGAGTGAGGGGCGGGTAACCTTTCAAGCAGTACATATGATCAAAAGCCTGGCTAGAACACTGGAGGCGGGTGAAGTGATATTATCGTGGGTCAGTCACAGATGCTGAAGAATGAAGATTCAAATCTGGCCAGATCAATATAGTCATGGGTTGTGTCCCAAATGGTTAATTTTGTGAATGTTTTCAGCAAGACTCAAATTAAAGTGATAATCCTGCATAATTATACATGATCATATGTGATGCTTGAAAGGTTACCCGCAACTCCCACTTCAGTAAAAATAGAAAGTCATCATCTGTACTGACATAAAATTATGAGCACAATCCACCACCTCTGTTTGTTTTAGTTTATGTCATCAACACAGCATGACTACATAACAACAGTCACACACAGACACAGTTCGAATCTCAGGCTCCTCTATGACTGCGTCCCAATGGCACCGTATTCCCTAAATAGTGCACCGTATTTTCCAAATAGTGCACCGTATTTTCCAAATAGTGCACACTATTTTCCAAATTGAGCACCCTATTCAATACATATTGCAATACTTTTGACCTGCACTTGGACAAAGTAGTGCGCTATATCAACCTGGACTCCAGGGTAGACATAACATAATAGACTGAAATCCGGGACACTTAAATTAGTATGACATGTTACGTTTGGTATAGTAAACTCATCAAAAAAAGAAACGTCCTCTCACTGTCAACTGCGTCTATTTTCAGCAAACTTAACATGTGTAAATATTTGTATGAACATAACAAGATTCAACAACTGAGACATAAACTGAACAAGTTCCACAGACATGTGACTAAAATAAATGGAATAATGTGTCCCTGAACAAAGGGGGGGGTCAA
Organism: Salmo salar; assembly: GCF_965601325.2. NCBI lineage: Eukaryota > Metazoa > Chordata > Actinopteri > Salmoniformes > Salmonidae > Salmo > Salmo salar. The sequence continues at coordinate 16,915,590 of NC_138313.1, read as the reverse complement.
AAACAAAAGCAACAGTCAGTATCTGGTGTGGCCACCAGCTGCATTGAGTACTGCAGTGCATCTCCTCCTCATGGACTGCACCAGATTTGCCAGTTCTTGCTATGAGATGTTACCCCACTCTTCCACCAAGGCACCAGAAAGTTCCCAGACATTTCTGGGGGGAATGGCCCTAGCGCTCACCGTCCGATCCAACCAGTCCCAGTCGTGCTCAATGGGATTGAGATCCCGGGCTCTTTGCTGGCCATGGCAGAACACTGACATTCCTGTCTTGCAGGAAATCACGCACAGAACGAGCAGTATGGCTGGTGGCATTGTCATGCTGGAGGGTCATGTCAGGATGAGCCTGCAGGAAGGGTACCACATGAGGGAGGAGGATGTCTTCCCTGTAACGCACAGCGTTGAGATTGCCTGCAATGACAACAAGCTCAGTCCGATGATGCTGATGATGCTGCCCCAGACGATGACGGACCCTCCACCTACAAATCGATCCCTCTCCAGTGTACATGCCTCGGTGTAACGCTCATTCCTTCAACGATAAACGCAAATCCGACCATCACCCTTGGTAAGACAAGACCGCGATTCGTCAGTGAAGAGCACTTTTTTCCAGTCCTGTCTGGTCCAGCGATGGTGGGTTTGTGTCCATTGGCGATGTTTTTGCCGGTGATGTCTGGTGAGGACCTGCCTTACAACAGGCCTACAAGCCCTCAGTCCAGCCTCTCACGGACACTGATGGAAGGATTGTGCGTTCCTGGTGTAACTCGGGCAGTTGTTGTTGCCATCCTGTACCTGTCCCGCATGTGTGATGTTCGGATGTACCGATTCTGTGCAGGTGTTGTTACACGTGGTCTGCCACTGCGAGAATGATCATCTGTCCGTCCTGTCTCCCTGTAGCGCTGTCTTAGGCGTCTCACAGTATGGACATTGCAATTTATTGCCCTGGCCACATCTGCAGTCCTCATGTCTCCTTGCAGCACGCCTAAGGCACGTTCACGCAGATGAGCAGGAACCCACGGCATCCTTCTCTCTGTGTTTTTCAGAGTCAGTGGAAAGGCCTCTTTAGTGTCCTAAGTTTCCATAACTGTGACCTTAATTACCTACCGTCTGTAAGCTGTTAGTGTCTTAACGACCGTTCCACAGGTGCATGTTCATTAATTGTTTATGGTTAACCCTTTACAATGAAGATCTGTGAAGTTATTTCGATTTTTACGAATTATCTTTGAAAAACAGGGTCCTGAAAAAGGGACGTTTCTTTTTTTGCTAAGTTTGTTTGGTTATCTATTTAACTAACTATTTAGCAGTGTTATGGCTTGGAGGTAGAAGCTGTTCAGTTCCATCTGTACTGCTTGCCGTGCGGTAGCAGAGAGAACAGTCTGACTTGGGTGCTGGAGTCTTTGACAATTTTTAGGGCCTTCCTTTGACACTGCTTGGTATAGAGGTCCTGGATGCGGCCGTGCACATTACCCTCTACAGCGCCTTGCGGTCGGATGCCAAGCAGTTGCCATACCAATCAGTGATGCAACCAGTCAAGATGCTGTCAAAGGTGCAGTTGTATAACTTTTTGAAGATCTGAGGGCACATGCCAAATCTTTTCAGCCTCCTGAGGGGGAATAGGCAGTGCCGTGCACTCTTCACGGCTGTGTTGGTGTGTTTGGAACATGATAGATCCTTCGAGATGTGGACACCAAGGAACTTGAAGATCTCGCACTACTCCACCTCAGCCCCGTCGATGTGAGTGGGGGAGTGCTCGGCCCTCTGTTTCCTGTAGTCCAAGATCATCTCCTTTGTCTTGCTGACATTGAGGAAGAGGTTGTTGTTCTGGCACCACACTGCCAGGTCTCTGGCTTCCTCCCTATAGGCTGTCTCATCGTCGTCGGTGAGCAGGCCTACGAACGTTGTGTCGTCAGAAAATGTAATTATGGTGTTGGAGTCGTGCACAGTTGTGGGTGTATAGGGAGTACAGGAGGGGACTAAGCACTCACCCCTGAAGGGGCCTCGTGTTGAGGATCAGCATGGTGGATGTGTTGTTACCTACCCTTACCACCTGTGGGCAACCCGTCAGGAAGTCCAAGATCTAGTTGCAGAGGGAGGTGTTTAGTCCCAGGGTCCTTAGCTTAGTGATGAGCTTGGAGGGCACTATGGTGTTGAACGCTGAGCTGTAGTCAATAAACAGCTTACTCTCTAGGTCTTTTGTCCAAGTGGGAAAGAGCAGTGTTGAGTACAATAGAGATTACATCTTATGTGTATCTTTTGGGGCGGTATGCGAAATGGATTGGGTCCAGGGTGACTGGGATGTTGATGTGAGCCATGGCTAGTCTTTCAAATCAGTTCATGGCTACAGATGTGAGTGCTGCGGAGCGATAGTAATTTAGACAAGTTACCTTGGTGTTCTTGGGCACAAGGACAATGGTGGTCTGCTTGAAACGTGTAGGTATTACAGATTGGGTCGGGGAGAGGTTGGTCAGTGAAGACACTTTTCAGCTGGTCAGCGCATGCTCTGAGTACGTCTCCTAGTAGTTCGTCTGGCCCTGCGGTCTTGTGAATTTTAGCTTTTGTGTGTGGGTAAAATCACTGGGGAAGCCAGAAAAAAAGCCATATTACAGTGAGGGAAAAAAGTATTTGATCCCCTGGTGATTTTGTACGTTTGCCCACTGACAAAGAAATGAACAGTCTATAGTTTTAATGGTAGGTTTATTTGAACAGTGAGAGACAGAATAACAACAACAAAAAATCCTGAAAAACGCATGTCAAAAATGTTATAAATTGATTTGCATTTTAATGTGGGAAATAAGTATTTGACCCCTCTGCAAAACATGACTTAGTACTTGGTGGCAAAACCCTTGTTAGCGATCACAGAGGTCAGACATTTCTTGTAGTTGGCCACCAGGTTTGCACACATCTCAGGAGGGATTTTGTCCCAGTCCTCTTTGCAGATCTTCTCCAAGTCATTAAGGTTTCAAGGCTGATGTTTGGCAACTCGAACCTTCAGTTCCCTCCAAAGATTTTCTATGGGATTAAGGTCTGGAGACTGGCTAGGCCACTCAAGGACCTTAATGTGCTTCTTCTTGAGCCATTCCTTTTTTGCCTTGGCAGTGTGTTTTGGGTCATTGTCATGCTAGAATAGCCATCCATGACCCATTTTCAATGCCCTGGCTGAGGAAAGGAGGTTCTCACCCAAGATTTGACGGTACATGGCCCCGTCCATCGTCCCTTTGATGTGGTGAAGTTGTCCTGTCCCCTTAGCAGAAAAACACCCCTGAAGCATAATGTTTCCACCTCCATGTTTGACGGTGGGGATGGTGTTCTTGGGGTCATAGGCAGCATTCCTCCTCCTCCAAACACGCCGAGTTGAGTTGATGCCAAAGAGCTCCATTTTGGTCTCATCTGACCACAACACTTTCACCCAGTTGTCCTCTGAATCATTCAGATGTTCATTGGCAAACTTCAGACGGGCATGTATATGTGCTTTCTTGAGCAGGGCGACCTTGCGGGCGCCGCAGGTTTTCAGTCATTCACGGCGTAGTTTGTTACCAATTGTTTTCTTGGTGAATATGGTCCCAGCTGCCTTGAGATCATTGACAAGATCCTCCCGTGTAGTTCTGGGCTGTTTCCTCACCGTTCTCATGATCATTGCAACTCCGCGAGGTGAGATCTTGCATGGAGCCCCAGGCCGAGGGAGATTGACAGTTCTTTTGTGTTTTTTCCATTTGCGAATAATCGCACCAACTGTTGTCACCTTCTCACCAAGCTGCTTGGCGATGGTCTTGTAGCCCATTCCAGCCTTGTGTAGGTCTACAATCTTGTCCCTGACATCCTTGGAGAGCTCTTTGGTCTTGGCCATGGTGGAGAGTTTGGAATCTGATTGATTGCTTCTGTGGACAGATCTCTTTTATACAGCTAACAAACTGAGATTAGGAGCACTCCCTTTAAGAGTGTGCTCCTAATCTCAGCTCATTACCTGTATAAAAGACACCTGGGAGCCAGACATCTATCTGATTGAGAGAGGGTCAAATACTTTTTTCCCTCATTAAAATGCAAATCAATTTATAACATTTTTGACATGCGTTTTTCTGGATTTTTTGTTGTTATTCTGTCTCTCACTGTTCAAATAAACCTACCATTACAATTATAGACTGATCATTTCTTTGTCAGTGGGCAAACGTACAAAATCAGCAGGGGATCAAATACTTTTTTCCCTCACTGTATACCCTTGTGTTGTGATAATTACATTGCTTGCTCTATTATCTGTTAATTCATATGCCTTGCGACTGTGATATATACAGTTGAAGTCGGAAGTTTACATACACCTTAGCCAAATACATTTTAATTCAGTTTTTCACAATTCCTGATATTTAATCCTAGTAAGAATTCCCTGTTAAAGGTCTGTTAGGATCACCACTTTATTTTAAGAATGTAAAATGTCAGAATAAGAGTAGAGAGAATGATTTATTTCAGCTTGTATTTCTTTCATCACATTCCCAGTGGGTCAGAAGTTTACATACACTCAATTAGTATTTGGTAGCATTGCCTTTAAATTGTTTAACTTGGGTCAAATGTTTCGGGTAGCCTTCCAGAAGCTTCCCACAATATGTTGGATGAATTTTGGCCCATTCCTCCAGACAGAGCTAGTGTAACTGAGTCAGGTGTGTTGTAAGCCTCCTTGCTCGCACACGCTTTTTCAGTTTTGTCCACAATTTTCTATAGGATTGAGGTCAGGGCTTTGTGATGGCCACTCCAATACCTTGACTTTGTTGTCCTTAAGCCATTTTGCCACAACTTTGGAAGTATGCTTGGGGTCATTGTCCATTTGGAAGACCCATTTGCGACTAAGCTTTAACTTCCTGTTGCTTCAATATATTCAATATATCCACGTAATTCTGCAGCCTCATGATGCCATCTATTTTATGAAGTGCACCAGTCCATCCTGCAGCAAAGCACAACATGATGCTGCCACCACCATACTTCACGGTTGGGATGGTGTTCTTTGGCTTGCGAGCCTCCCCATTTTTCCTACAAACATAATGATGGTCATTATGGCCAAACAGTTCTATTTTTGTTTCATCAGAACAGAGGACATTTCTCCAAAAGGTACGATCTTTGTCCCCATGTACAGTTGCAAACCGTAGTGTCGTGTCTTTGGCTATGCCGGATTAAGTGATATGACATGCTAACCTATAAAATCCTTTCTCTGTAATTAATATTACCTGATTAAGCTAATCATGTAAATGTAATTAACTAGAAAGTCGGGGCACCACGGAAGAACGTTTATAGAGCCGTTATCTTCCGAATAAACTCTTAAAATACTTAGTAATATTTTACATCGATAGCAGTCAATATTAACCCTTATCTTATTTTCAGTCTCATAATGAAAGTTGTAAATTCTTGGCTATCTTCACGAACCCTGGCTAACAAGTTGAATCAGCAATACAAAATTGGGTTTAACTATTTATTCACTAAATACCTAAACTAATCACACAGAATTACAAATACACCGAATACAAATGATGTCATACATGATGGCTGGTTACACAAAGGAAAGGGGGTTGGGCTTGAATGAAAGAGCGGGAAGACTTAGGAATAAAGAAACAGCAGCTATGCTATCGTAAATACATTATCTTATGCATTCTAAATTACCGCCCATTTGGAAAAGGTTTTGGAAAAGGTTAGCTTAGTTCTGTACTTGACGTGTGTCCTTCTAACGTAGAGGCTGCAGACCTCACGTACTGGAACATGGTTATCTTTTCGTCAAAGGCTTATATAGTGGAGAGGGGGAAGGATGTGTTTCATCGTTTATAACCCCTGTCTCTTCACAGGGGTGGGCCACTGATCAAGCAGGGCACTTTCCTTATGAAAACCCAATTCTCTCATTTGGAAGCTAAAATTACATTTAATCTCCTAACAAACAATTTCAATATCAAACATTTCAATTGCATAACAATTCCATGTTACTCTGATAACTAGAGGGTGTATACTTTCTCAGGTACAGTTTATGTTGTCCTGTCATCAGTCATAATGTCTCAGATGACAACCGAACTGACATCCATACTCATTACGTTCCCAAGCATATTTCCAACTGGTTTTATTAACAAAATATGGTTCCTTTTCCCCATTTGTTTGATGTTCCCAGACTCTCTATATTTAACACAGGCTATTCAAGTCCTTCAGTAGGGTCAGAAAGAGAGGGGAAGGGAGAAAGGTATTTATGGGGTGATCATAAACCTTACCCACAGGCCAACGTCATGACAGTAGTCTGGCTTTTTTATGGAGGTTTTAGAGGGCGGCTTCTTCCATGCAGAGCGGCCTTTCAGGTTATGTCAATATCGGACTTGTTTTACTGTGGATATAGATACTTGTTTACCTGTTTCCTGCAGCATCTTCACAAGGTCCTTTGCTGTTGTTCTGGGATTAATTTGCACCATTCGCACCAAAGTACATTCATCTCTAAGAGACAGAAAGTGTCTCCTTCCTGAGCAGTATGACAGCTGCGTGGTCCCATGGTGTTTATACTTGCGTACTATTGTTTGTACAGATGAACGTGGTACCTTTAGGCGTTTGGAAATTGCTCCCAAGGATGAACCAGACTTGTGGAGGTCTACAATTATTTTTTGAGGTCTTGGCTGATTTCTTTTGATTTTCCCATGATGTCAAGCAAAGAGGCACTGAGTTTGAAGGTAGGCCTTGAAATACATCCACAGGTACACCTCCAATTGACTCAAATTATGTCAATTAGCCTATCAGAAGCTTCTACAGCCATGACATCATTTTCTGGAGTTCTCCAAGCTGTTTAAAGGCACAGTCAAGTTAGTGTATGTATACTTCTGATCCACTGGAATTGTGATACAGTGAATTATAAGTGAAATAATCTGTCTGTAAACAATTGTTGGAAACATTACTTGTGTCATGCACAAAGTAGATGTCCTAACTGACTTGCCAAAACTATAGTTTGTTAACAAGAAATGTGTGGAGTGGTTGAAAAACGAGTTTTAATGACACCAACCTAAGTGTATGTAAACTTCTGACTTCAACTGTAGGCCTAAGGCTGAGACAATAAGAAGACACAGTAGCAGAATAAGTTCAAATTCTTTGTTTTATCACAAAACCGGATAACAGCCTCTGTCCGGATTAGAACACAAAGCATATTGCATGTAACAGACAGTTACATACCTACAACATGTTCAACTAAGTTTCTGCCATTTTCGGACCACTAAACAACTATTGATTTATAACCACAGAGAGTCACCACAAGTCGCAAAGAAAACAGTAGCTGCCTCCACTATTCCAGCACATTTTCAACTTTAACATTTCAACATCATCTCTCTTTAGTCTAATACAGTGACAACCAAAAGATAACAAAAACTATTTACTCCAATCAATGTAAGCAAAATATGATGTGGCTGTCCATGGTTCTGATTTATGTGTGCGGTGTGTGTGTGTGTGTGTGTGTGTGTGTGTGTGTGTGTGTGTGTGTGTGTGTGTGTGTGTGTGTGTGTGTGTGTGTGTGTGTGTGTGTGTGTGTGTGTGTGTGTGTGTGTGTGTGTGCGCATTCGTGCAAGTAGAAAAATATGTTGACTCGCTCTACATGTAGAGAAATGCCATCCTCCTCTCTTTCATGTTGACGAAACGGTCTTTCACGCTGTCATACAGTACACACTTTTATTTTTTGTTGTCCTAGGCTACCTGGCTAAAACGCTTGCTCGCTAGCCTAACTTCCATTCATGGGAAACTTTAACTAATTAACATTAGCCTTCTACATCTAGCTACATATTGAACTTCCATCCTCTCAGGCTAGGGGTACAACATCGTATGAATGAATGGTTGGATCAGAAATCCTGTTATAATCATTGGCCAGTATGGAGAATTAAGTAAAACCACAAGTCCAAATCCCTATCTCCATACATGGCTAACTTAGGAAAGGGACCATTTTAGCTAGCTAGCTAGCCACCGGAGGACAACAACATAATGAGATGCAACAATTAAAGTTTTTTCTGTCAATGACATATGCTCTCAATGACATTTGATAGGAGTGATGCCAAAATCCAAACTGGCTTCCCTTTGTTTTGGTGGTGCGGCAGGACCATTCACAGTTGAGCTCGCTCAGTTTAGCTCAACGCTGATTGGGAATGCTGGCCTTCTTGGCAGAGCTGCAAAGAAAAAGCCATATCTCAGACTGGCCAATAAAAATAAAAGATTAAGATGGGCAAAAGAACACAGACAGTGGACAGAGGAACTCTGCCTAGAAGACCAGCAACCCGGAGTCGCCTCTTCACTGTTAATGAAGCTGCCAGTGGAGGACTTGTGAGGCGTCTGTTTCTCAAACTAGACACTCTACTTGTCCTCTTGCTCAGTTGTGCACCCGGGCCTCCCACTCCTCTTTCTATTCTGGTTAGAGCCAGTTTGTGCTGTTCTGTTCTGTGAGTAGTACACAGCATTGAACGAGATCTTCAGTTTATTGTCAATTTCTCGCATGGAATAGCCTTCATTTCTCAGAACAAGAATAGACTGACGAGTTTCGGAAGAAAGTCTTTGTTTCTGGCCATTTTGAGCCTGTAATCGAACACCCATATGCTGATACTCCAGATACTCAACTAGTCTATAAAAGGGCAGTTTAATTGCTTCTTTAATCAGAACAACAGTTTTCAGCTGTGCTAACATAATTGCAAAAGGGTTTTCTGATGAACAACTAGCCTTTTAAAATTATAAACTTGGATTAGCTAACACGATGTCCCATTGGAACACAGGAGTGATGGTTGCTGATAATGGGCCTCTGTACGCCTATGTAGATATTTCATTTAAAAAATCTGTCGTTTACAGCTACAATAGTCATTTACAACATTAACAATGTCTACACTGTATTTCTGATCAATTTGATGTTATTTTAACGGACACATTTTTTTGCTTTTCTTTGAAAAACAAGGACATTTCTAAGTGACCCCAAACTTTTGAACGGTACTTACGCTTTTTCTTATACATACTATATACATTTCATGGACAGAGTATATTTTACATTAGTTATCTTTTATTGATTGTTTGTTTTTAGTCCCACCCTTCAGCAACCCTCAACTCCTCCCATCTACAGTATCTCTGAACACCATCCAGTTTTTATATTTATCAACTGTGCTGTGATGTTTCACTAATGTGGCTCACCCCGTGCTTCAACAAAGTACTGAGTAAAGGGTCTGAATAGTTAAGTAAATGTGATATTTCAGTTTTATTTCAGAATTTGCAAAACAATCTAAAAACCTGTTATGGATTTGTCATTATGGGGTATTGTGTGTCAATTGATGAGGGGAAATATGTAACATAACAAAATGTGGAAAAAGCCAAAGGGTCTGAATAGTTTCCCAATGCACTGTATATATGAAGAAACACAGGATCCTTCCTGGCTACATCTTAATAATTTTTCTACTAAATGATGAAACTGTTATACTTTTTTATTTATCACAATTTTCTTTAACCAATTTTGGTCTTTAATATAGGGCCGACAAATAAGTTGCTTCCATTCTCCCCATTCTCTTGCCTCCTCCATTTTTGCAGTAATGCTGCATTCAGTTGGTTGTAATTTTGTATAGAGAAGACATGTCCATATATTTTTGTTAACTGCATATGTGACATAACTCCACCAGTCCTATTTATGATATAATTTACAAAGATTATATTTATATTTCTTTTTTTACAATAATATTTGTTCTGTCTTTTCTGGTGGATTAAACTGAATCTGCAACAAGCTTTCTATGGTTTGTTTTACAAATAGCTATATTTTGGAGATTGTCATTTTCAAATAACCGGAAGTGAGAGGTTGTAATCTGAATAAAGGGAAAATGGCCATTCATGAACACGGGGTGAGCCATTCTTACTATTCTGCAAGATAAACAGTTGGGATTTAGGTATAGCTTTTGTATGACTGAAGCCTTTAGTGAAAGGTCCAATGCTTTAATAATTTCTGTCCTCCGAATTCATATTTATTATATAAGTAGGCCCATTTAATTTTGTTGATCCATTTTTCAATTAAGCCGGTTACTGATGTAAACTATTCAATGTCATCGGATGAGTCCTGAAACATATTCAAGTCTCTGCTAGCGAAACAGTCCTATAGCTTAGCGTCTGCTTCATCGTACCACTTCCGTAATGAGTGTGTCACTGGTACTTCCTGTTTGAGTTTTTGCTTGTAAGAAGGAATCAGGAGGATATGGTAATATTTGCCAAATGGAGAGCGAGGGAGATTTATTAAAACACTCTTGGTAAATACACTGCTCAAAAAAATAAAGAGAACACTTAAACAACACAATGTAACTCCAAGTCAATCACACTTCTGTTAAATCAAACTGTCCACTTAGGAAGCAACACTGATTGACAATACATTTCACATGCTGTTGTGCAAATGGAATAGACAACAGGTGGAAATTATAGGCAATAAGCAAGACACCCCCAATAAAGGAGTGGTTCTGCAGGTGGAGACCACAGACCACTTCTCAGTTCCTATGCTTCCTGGCTGATGTTTTGGTCACTTTTGAATGCTGGCGGTGCTTTCACTCTAGTGGTAGCATGAGACGGAGTCTACAACTCATCCAGGATGGCACATCAATGCGAGCTGTGGCAAGAAGGTTTGCTGTGTCTGTCAGCGTAGTGTCCAGAGCACGGAGGCGCTACCAGGAGACAGGCCAGTACATCAGAAGACGTGGAGGAGGCCGTAGTAGGGCAACAACCCAGCAGCAGGACCGCTACCTCCGCCTTTGTGCAAGGAGGAGCAGGAGGAGCACTGCCAGAGCCCTGCAAAATGACCTCCAGCAGGCCACAAATGTGCATGTGTCTGCTCAAACGGTCAGAAACAGACTCCATGAGGGTGGTATGAGGGCCCGACGTCCACAGGTGGGGGTTGTGCTTACAGCCCAACACCGTGCAGGACGTTTGGCATTTGCCAGAGAACACCAAGATTGGCAAATTCGCCACTGGCGCCCTGTGCTCTTCACAGATGAAAGCAGGTTCAGTCTGGATTCTGGAGACGCCGTGAAGAACGTTCTGCTGTCTGCAACATCCTCCGGTTTGGCGGTGGGTCAGTCATGGTGTGGGGTGGCATTTCTTTGGGGGGCCGCACAGCCCTCCATGTGCTCGCCAGAGGTAACCTGACTGCCATTAGGTACCGAGATGAGATCCTCAGACCCCTTGTGAGACCATATGCTGGTGCGGTTGGCCCTGGGTTCCTCCTAATGCAAGACAATGCTAGACCTCATGTGGCTGGAGTCTGTCAGCAGTTCCTGCAAGAAGAAGGCATTGATGCTATGGACTGGCCCGCCCGTTCCCCAGACCTGAATCCAATTGAGCACATCTGGGACATCATGTTTCGCTCCATCCACCAACGCCACGTTGCACCACAGACTGTCCAGGAGTTGGCGGATGCTTTAGTCCAGGTCTGGGAGGAGATCCCTCAGAAGACCATCCGCCACCTCATCAGGAGCATGCCCAGGCGTTGTAGGGAGGTCATACAGGCACGTGGAGGCCACACACACTACTGAGCCTCATTTTTGACTTGTTTTAAGGACATTACACCAAAGTTGGATCAGCCTGTAACTCCAAATCCAGACCTCCATGAGTTGATAAATTGGATTTCCATTGATTATTTTTGTGTGATTTTGTTGTCAGCCCATTCAACTATGTAAAGAAAAAAGTATTTAATAAGATTATTTCTTTCATTCAGATCTAGGATGTGTTGTTTAAGTGTTCCCTTTATTTTTTTGAGCAGTGTAGTATGGTTTACAGCTTATCATGAGGTATTCTAAGACTGGCGAGCAGAACCTTAAACCTAATTGCGCCAGTCGTAAGTCGCTCTGTATAGTGTCTACTCAATAATTAAAATGTAGCCAGGAAGTATCCAGTGTTTCTCCCCATATACAGGGCATTCGGAAAGTATTCAGACACCTTGACATTTTTCACGTTTTGTTATATTACAGACTTATTCCAAAATGGATTATACTATTTTATCCGCCCTCATCAATCTACACACAATATCCCATAATGACAAATCCAAAGCAGGTTTTTTTTTTTTTTTTGCAAATGTATAAAATAAAAAAAAGGAAATATCACATTTACCTAACTATTCAGACCCTTTACTCAGTACTTTGTTGAAGGACCTTTGGCAGCAATTACAGCCTATAGTCTTCTTGGTTATGACGCTACAAGGTTGGCACACCTGTATTTGGGGAGTTTATCCCATTATTCTCTGCAGATCCTCTCAAGGTCTTTCAGGTTGGATGGGTAGCGTCACTGCACAACTATTTTCAGGTCTCTCCAGAGATATTCGATCGGGTTCAAGTCCAGGTTCTGGCTGGGCAACTCAAGGACATTCAGAGACTTATCCCAAAACTACTCCTGCGTTGTCTTGGCTGTGTGTTTAGGGTCGTTGTCCTGTTGGAAGGTGAACCTTCGCCCCCAGTCTAAGGTCCTGAGCACTCTGGAGCAAGTTTTCATCAAAGATCTCTCTGTACTTTGGTCTGTTCATCTTTCCCTTGATCCTGAGTAGTCTCCCAGTCCCTGCCACAGAAAAACACCCCCACAGCATGATGCTGCCACCACCATGATTCACTGAAAGGATGGTGCCAGGTTTCCTCCAGACGTGACGCTTGGCATTCAGGCCAAAGAGTTCAATGTTGGTTTCATCAGACCAGATATTCTTGTTTTTCATGTTCTGAGAGTCCTTTAGTTTCCTTTTGGCCACCTCCAAGCGAGCTATCATGTGCTTTTTACTGAGTAGTGGCTTCTGTCTGGCCACTCTACCATAAAAGCCTCATTGGTGGAGTGCTGCAGAGATGGTTGTCCTTCTGGAATGTTCTCCTATCTCCACAGAGGAACTCTGGAGTTCTGTCAGAGTGACCATCTGGTTCTTGGTCATCTCCCTCGATTGCTCAGTTTGGCTGGGCGGCCAGCTCTAGGAAGAGTCTTGGTGGTTCCAAACTTTTTCCATTAATTAACGTCCTTTTTTCTCAATTTCCGCTTGACTGACGTGCCCAAAGTTGTTACTCGGGCCCTGAAGCCAGGATATGCATATAATTGGTACCATTGGATAGAAAACATTTTTAGGTTTGTAAAAATTTTAAAATAATGTATGAGACTGTAACACAATAGATATGGTAGGAGAAAATCCAAAGAAAAACAAACCAGATTTTTTTTTTTGAGAGCCCATGCTTTTACAATGGAAAGTCCAGCTCCCACATTGCAATTCCTATGGCTTCCACTAGATGTCAACAGTCTTTGTTCAAAGTTTCAGGCTTGCTTGTTCCAAAACGAGGAAGAAAAATGTGTTTTTGTACTGGGATACAGACTTGGAAATTCGTGTATGAGCACGTGACGAAGAGGATGCACACCTGCTAATATCACTTTCCTCTTGAACATACTTCTTTCCGTATGAAATATTATAGTTTAATTACATTTTAGGGTATCTGAGGATTACATTTTTTGATTTGTTTTAACAAAGTTTAGCGGTAGCTTTTTGGATTCCTTTCTCTGCATGTTGAACGAGTGGATTACTCAAATCGATGGCGCTAACTAAACAGACTTTTGGGATATAAAGAAGGATTTTATCTAACAAAACGACACTACATGTTGTAGCTGGGACCCTTTGGATGACAAATCAGAGGAAGATTTTCAAAAGTAAGAGAATATTTAATCGCTATTGGTGAATATATGAAACCTGTGCTGGTGGAAAAATATTTTGATGTGGGGCACCATCCTCAAACAATCGCAGGGCATGCTTTCGCTGTAAAGCCTATTGTAAATGGGACAGTGCAGTTATATTAACAACAATTTAAGCTTTTAACTGATACATGACACTTGTATGTTCCTAAATGTTTAATATCCATCATTTTTATGATTATTTATTTGAATTGCGTGCCCTCCAGTTTCAATGGAAGTTGTTCCGCTAGCGGGACGCCTAGCCTTTATTAAGCAATGATATGTTTCTGTGATTTTTCTTGATTTTTGAGTTTGGTACAACGTGTTGGAAGATCTTTTTTCCCCACTGAAGGCCGAAGGCCAAAAGCCACGGTTCGCCACAGTTATTGTTTTATTTTGTCAAGGAATGTCCAAATAACCTAAGTCTAAAATGGCACCCCATTCCCTAGTCTGAGTCTAGTTTAGCCAAGGAGAAAGCACTGAACTACATGCATTTGGAAAGTATTTAGACCCTTTCACTTTGTCCACCTTTTGTAACGTTACAGAAATACCTTATTTACATAAGTATTCAGGCCCTTTGCTCTGAGACTCTAAATTGAGCTCAGGTGCACCCTGTTTCCATTGATCATCCTTGAGATGTTTCTACAACTGAATTGGACTCCACCTGTGGTAAATTCAATTGATTGGACATGATTTGGAAAGGCACACACCTGTCTATATAAGATTCCACAGTTGACAGTGCATGTCAGAGCAAAAACCAAGCCATGAGGTTGAAGGAATTGTCCGTAGAGTTCCAAGACAGGATTGTGTCGAGGCACAGATCTGGGGAAGGGTACCAAAAAATGTCTATATTATTGAAGGGCCCCAAGAACACAGTGGCCTCCATCATTCTTTAAACCTCACTAGGGTAGGGGGCACTATTTTCACCTCCGGATGAAAAGCGTGCCCAAAGTAAACTGCCTGCTACTCAGGCCCAGAAGCTAGGATATCCATATAATTTGCATAGAAAACACTCCAAAATTTCTAAAACTGTTAAAATAATGTCTGTGAGTATAACAGAACTGAAATGGCAGGTGAAAACCTGAGGAAAATCCATCCAAGTGCCATTATTTTGAAATGGCTGTTTTTCCAATGAAAGCCTATCCACCATTTAAAGGGATAGGACCCATATTACATTCCCTATGGCTTCCACTAGTTGTGAACAGTCCTTAGACATTGTTTCAGGCATTTATTCTGAAAAATTAGGAAGAATGACAACTTTGAGTGAGTGGATAGTGGGATGTCCCCAGAGCTGTTTCCTGCGGGCGACCGAGAGCGCACCTCTCTTGTTTTTCTTTTATATTGACGACACTATTGTCAGGTTGAAATATTATTGATTATTTAGGCTAAAAACAACCTGAGGATTGATTATAAACATCGTTTGACATGTTTCTATGAACTTTACCAGTACTATTTGGAATTTTTGTCTGCCTGTTGTGACCGCATTTGAGCCATTGGAATACTGAACAAAATGCGCCAACAAAATGTTGGTTTTTGGATATAAAGAGGGACTTTATCGAACAAAACAAACATTGATTGTGTAACTGGGAGTCTTGTGAGTGCAACCATACGAAGATCATCAAAGGTAAGTGATTCATTTTATTGCTATTTCTGACTTTCGTGACTAATCTACTTGGCTGATAACTGTAAGTAATGTTTTGTGTGCTGAGCGCTGTCCTTAGATAATCGCGTTGTTTGCTTTCACCATTAAGCCTTTTTGAAATATGACACTGCTGCTGGATTAACAACAGGTTAACCTGTTAGGGCTAGGGGGCAGTATTGACACGGCCGGATAAAAAACGTACCCGATTTAATCTGGTTACTACTCCTGCCCAGTAACTAGAATATGCATATATTTATTGGCTTTGGATAGAAAACACCCTAAAGTTTCTAAAACTGTTTGAATGGTGTCTGTGAGTATAACAGAACTCAAATGGCAGGCCAAAACCTGAGAAGATTCCATGCAGGAAGTGGCCTGTCTGACAAGTGGTTTTTCATCTTGGCTCTTTTTATTGAAGACTGAGGATCTTTGCTCTAACGTGACACTTCCTACGGCTCCCATAGGCTCTCAGAGCCCGGGAAAAAGCTGAACGATATCGAGGCAGGCTCTGGCTGAAACACATTATCGCTTTTGGCAAGTGGCCGATCAGAGTACTATGGGCTTAGGCGCGTGCCCGAGTCAACCGAATGCTTTATTTTCTTTTGTCTGTTTACCTAAACGCAGATTCCCGGTCGGAATATTATCGCTTTTTTATGACAAAAATGGCATAAAAATTGATTTTAAACAGTGGTTGTCATGCTTCGATGTACGGTAATGGAATATTTAGAATTTTTTTGTCACGAATTGCGCCATGCTCGTCACCCTTATTTACCCTTTCGGATAGTGTCTTGAACGCACGAACAAAACGCCGCTGTTTGGATATAACTATGGATTATTTTGAACCAAACCAACATTTGTTATTGAAGTAGAAGTTCTGGGAGTGCATTCTGACGAAGACAGCAAAGGTAATAACATTTTTCTTATAGTAAATGTGACTTTTCTGAGTGCTAAACTTGCTGGGTGTCTAAATAGCTAGCCCTGTGATGCCGGGCTATCTACTGAGAATATTGCAAAATGTGCTTTCACCGAAAAGCTATTTTAAAATCGGACATATCGAGTGCATAGAGGAGTTCTGTATCTATAATTCTTAAAATAATTGTTATGCTTTTTGTGAACGTTTATCGTGAGTAATTTAGTAAATTCCCCGGAAGTTTGCGGGGGGTATGCTAGTTCTGAACGTCACATGCTAATGTAAAAAGCTGTTTTTTGATATAAATATGAACTTGTTTGAACAAAACATGCATGTATTGTATAACATAATGTCCTAGGGTTGTCATCTGATGAAGATCATCAAAGGTTAGTGCTGCATTTAGCTGTCTTCTGGGTTTTTGTGACATTATATGCTAGCTTGAAAAATGGGTGTCTGATTATTTCTGGCTGGGTACTCTGCTGACATAATCTAATGTTTTGCTTTCATTGTAAAGCCTTTTTGAAATTGGACAGTGTGGTTAGATTAACGAGAGTCTTGTCTTTAAAATGGTGTAAAATAGTCATATGTTTGAAAAATTGAAGTTTTTGCATTTTTTAGGTTTTTGAATAATGCGCCACGGGATTACACTGGCTGTTACGTAGGTGGGATGATTTGGTGCCACCTATCCTAGAGAGGTTAAGCTTTATTTTGATGTATTACACTTGTGATTTCATGAAAGTTAAATATTTATAGTATTTGAATTTGGCGCTCTGCAATTTCACCGGATGTTGGCCAGGTAGGACGGTAGCGTCCCACACACCCTTGAGAGGTTAATGCACCCCACTGAATCACACTGCTTACACAGCCTATGGTAGCCTCACGCCATCACTATCACACTTTCGCAATAAGCGACAACAGTAACACATCAAAGGATGTGAGTGTGCTCATAATTCTGATAGGACAGTGATCCTAACACCAGCGCAATCCATGGATGAGAGCATACTTCTTGTAAAAAAAAAACATACTGTAGGGCCGATAAACAGACAGCAGACACAGACAGCATGATGTTAAAGTATAAACATTCCATTCACTCGGACATAATTAACTAGTAGGTCCCAATCATAACAATAAAAAAGCATTTTGAAATGTACAACTATTACTTCCCATTGCAAACATATTTTTCACGTTCAGCACACAAAGTAACTGGTCATCTAAAGTTTGAATGCAACAATGTTTCATGCACATTAGTTATTTTCAAAGATACACTACCGTTCAAAAGTTTGGGGTCACTTAGAAATGTCCTTGTTTTTGAAAGAATAGTAAAACAAATGTATCCATTAAAATAACATCAAATTGATCAGAAATACAGTGTAGACATTGTTAATGTTTTAAATGACTATTGTAGCTGGAAACTGATGATTTTTTAAATGGAATATCTACATAGGCGTACAGAGGCCCATTATCAGCAACCGTCACTCCTATGTTCCAATGGCACGTCGTGTTAGCTAATCCAAGTTTATCATTTTAAAAGGCTAATTGATCATTAGAAAACCCTTTAGCAAATATGTTAGCACAGCTGAAAACTGTTGTTCTGATTAAAGAAGCAATAAAACTGGCTTTCGTTAGACTAGTTGAGTATCTGGAGTATCAGCATATGTGGGTTCGATTACAGGCTCAAAATGGCCAGAAACAAAGAACTTTCTTCTGAAACTTGTCAGACTATTCTTGTTCTGAGAAATGAAGGATATTCCATGTGAGAAATTGCCAATAAACTGAAGATCTCGTACAACGCTGTGTACTACTCCCTTCACAGAACAGCGCAAACTGGCTCTAACCAGAATAGAAAGAGGAGTCGGAGGCCCCGGTGCACAACTGAGGAAGAGGACAAGTACATTAGAGTGTCTAATTTGAGAAACAGACGCCTCACAAGTCCTCAATTGGCAGCTTCATTAAATAGTACCCGCAAAATACCAGTCTCTACGTCAACAGTGAAGCGCCGACTCCGGGATTCTGGCCTTCTAAGCAGAGTTGCAACGAAAAAGCCATATCTCAGACTGGCCAGTAAAAATAAAAGATTAAGATGGGCAAAGAAACACTGGACAGAGGTACTCTGCCTAGAAGGCCAGCATCCTGGAGTCGCCTCTTCACTGTTGATGTTGAGACTGATGTTTTGTGGGTACTATTGTGGGTACTACTGAAGTCGTGCACAATTATCAGTTTCTATTTAGGTTTATGTCGCCCATTCATTGTCAGTTAGAGACACAGTAGGGCCCAAAAGCATAATCAGAGCTCTAACTCGCCCTTGCGCTGGTCTGGAGCAATGAAGTGGTGTAGTGTAAGTAGTGTAAGTTTGCAACTTTTAAAGGAGGAACCACTGTACGTGCTCTATTTCTATGCTTCTCATTCTTACATTTTGGTTTTGCGTCTTTTACTTTTGGTTTTGTATACCAGCTTCAAACAGCTGAAAATACAATATTTGGGGTTATGGAAAATATATTTCACAGTGGTTTAGATTGTACAATGATTCTCCACATAATGGCAGCTTGTTTTGTCACACAAACTGAAATTAGGCAAACTATTACAATTTTAGGAACCAGGAAATGGCAGAGTGATTTCTGCGTATGTCACATCCTGACCAGCAGAGGGAGCAATTGGATTAGTTTTGGTCAGGATGTGGCAGGGTTTTTGTGTGTGTGAATGGTTGTGTTGGTGATTAGGACTCCCAATTGAAGGCAGGTGTGTTGAGTTGCCTTTGATTGGGAGTCCTATATAGGACTGTGTGTTTTTCTTTGGGGTTGTGGGTAATTGTTTCTTGTTTAGTGTGGTTGCACCTGACAGGACTGTTGGCTGTCAGTTTTCTCAGTTTGTTTTTTGTTATAGTGTTCTTTCTATTAAATTCAAGATGACGAACACTAACTCTGCTGCATTTTGGTCCTTTCCCGAAGACAGCTGTGACAGAATTACCCACCAAACCAGGACCAAGCAGCAGAGGAACGAGGAGGAAGGATGGACGTGGGCAGAGCTAAGGAGGAGCGTGTCCAGGGCTATGGAAGAGTTTAGGAAACTCGAGAGGCAGCCCCAATAAATGTTTTGGGGGGGGCACAAGGGCAGTTTTGTGGGGCCAGAATGGAGCCCCAGGCCAGCTCCCCGCACTAGCATGGAGGTGCGTGTCTCCAGCAGCCTCACGCATCAGGCGTCTAGTGTGTCAGCCCAGCCTTGCCAGTCAGGAGTCGCCAGAGCTGCCTGCCAGTCCGGAGTCGCCAGAGCTTCCTGCCAGTCCGGAGTCGCCAGAGCTGCCTGCCAGTCAGGAGTCGCCAGAGCTGCCTGCCAGTCAGGAGTCGCCAGAGCTGCCTGCCAGTCAGGAGTCGCCAGAGCTGCCTGCCAGTCAGGAGTCGCCAGAGCTGCCTGCCAGTCCGGAGTCGCCAGAGCTGCCTGCCAGTCCGGAGTCGCCAGAGCTGCCTGCCAGTCCGGAGTCGCCAGAGCTGCCTGCCAGTCCGGAGTCGCCAGAGCGGCCCGACTGCCCTCCGGGTCTGCCAGAGCGGCCCGACTGCCCTCCGGGTCTGCCAGAGCGGCCCGACTGCCCTCCGGGTCTGCCAGAGCGGCCCGACTGCCCTCCGGGTCTGCCAGAGCGGCCCGACTGCCCTCCGGGTCTGCCAGAGCGGCCCGACTGCCCTCCGGGTCTGCCAGAGCGGCCCGCCTGCCCTCCGGGTCTGCCAGAGCGGCCCGCCTGCCCTCCGGGTCTGCCAGAGCGGCCCGCCTGCCCTCCGGGTCTACCAGAGCGGCCCGCCTGCCCTTCGGGTCTACCAGAGCGGCCCGCCTGCCCTTCGGGTCTACCAGAGCGGCCCGCCTGCCCTCCGGGTCTACCAGAGCGGCCCGCCTGCCCTCCGGGTCTACCAGAGCGGCCCGCCTGCCCTCCGGGTCTACCAGAGCGGCCCGCCTGTCCTCCGGGTCTACCAGAGCGGCCCGCCTGTCCTCCGGGTCTACCAGAGCGGCCCGCCTGTCCTCCGGCCCAGCCCGAGTGGCCCGCCTGTCCTCCGGCCCAGCCCGAGTGGCCCGCCTATCCTCCGGCCCAGCCCGAGTGGTCCGTCTGCCAGGGTCAGCCCGAGTGGCCCGTCTGCTCGGCGCAGCTATCGGCACCACCGAAGTGGGCGACGCCGAAGGTGGAGAGAGGTCCACGTCCCGCACCTGAGCCACCTCCAGGATAGGTGGGTTGGGGAGGGAGGGAGGGTGTAGCACAGTGCCGTCGTTGACGGCAGCCACCCTCCCTTCCCTCCCTTATTGTTTTGGGGTTATTGTTTATTGGTTTTGTTGGGGTGTTGGGGATTTTTTGTTGTGTTTTGTTTTTGTAAGGTGCATTACGGGGTCTGCACCTTGAGGGGGGGGGGGTACTGTCACATCCTGACCAGCAGAGGGAGCAATTGGATTAGTTTTGGTTTGGATGTGGCAGGGTTTTTGTGTGTGTGAATGGTTGTGTTGGTGATTAGGACTCCCAATTGAAGGCAGGTGTGTTGAGTTGCCTTTGATTGGGAGTCCTATATAGGAGTGTGTGTTTTTCTTTGGGGTTGTGGGTAATTGTTTCTTGTTTAGTGTGGTTGCACCTGACAGGACTGTTGGCTGTCAGTTTTCTCAGTTTGTTTTTTGTTATAGTGTTCTTTCTATTAAATTCAAGATGACGAACACTAACTCTGCTGCATTTTGGTTCTTTCCTGAAGACAGCTGTGACAGCGTATTGCACCTTTAAATGTACAGTTTTTTTCTAATTGACTAAAACAAACAGACAAAAAAAGCATTTATTTTTAAAGAGGTTATTGTCACGTGTGCTCCTTCTCCGTCCTCTAGGTCACCAGGCTGCTCATTATGGTGCACACCTGTCACCAGCGTTACGCGCATAATGACACTCACCTGGACTCCATCACCTTCTTGATTACCTGCTCTATATATGTCACTACCTTTGGTTTCTTCCCCAGTCGTCATTGTTCCTGTATCTGTTTCATGTCGGTGCACTGTTCGTGTTTTGTTCATTTATTTATTAAATGCATTCACTCCCTGAACTTGCTTCCCGACTCTCAACGTACATCGTTACAGTTATGTTTTTGTTATGAGTCAATTGGGTAACCTACTGTAGGTCACCACAGGTTGTTTCCACACAGGCAGGTGGGGCTGCATCGTTCTATCTAATATCGACTGGGACTATAGTTGAATGCCAGATGCCTTCTTTAGCTTCTGAGGGCCTAACCAATGGCTGAGTTAGCTAGCAAGGTTTACCTCCCCAGATTGGATCTTAAATTAAATAAGAATATAATTGAATATAATTAGAATACCATTGAAATATTAATGAAAAGATTAAATGTATATTTGAAAACTATACCAATTATTTTATAAATCCTTAGGCCTTCTCTGAAGGTGTAGAAAGCCCTCAGTTTCCCACTGAACAAAAAAACTGTGAAAGTTTACAATAAAAGATTGAGTTTTGAAGGAAACTTTCATTGTCCTACCAAGAGTTGCTGAATATCTCCATATCTACAGACTGCTAATTTGTGACTACATGAATAAAATGACAGTGACCAGGGAAACATGGTGTGCATCCCAAATGCACCCTGTTCCCTTTATAGTGCACTATTTTTGACCAGGGCCCATAGTGCACTATATAGGCAATAGGGTGCCATTTGGGACTCAAACATGGTTTGTCTAAAGTTGTTTTCTATTGGCGCTGGAGTATAATCTGATTTTACAGTTCTGTAGTGTCTTGCTGCAGGGCAGACTCTATCTATATATCTTGTAATTTCCTACTACTGTAGCACTAACTGCTGATAAATACTTTGAGGGGAAATGACTTGATATGATTGTGTTTTGTTGTATCAGCTAGCTATCTTAAGATGAATGCACTAATTGTAAGTCACTCTGGGTAAGAGCGTCTGCTAAATGAGTAAAATGTAGAATGTAACCTCTCAGAGTTGGCCAGACAGCATCTGTTGTGTTTTTGTTGTTAGTTCAACCCTAAGGCCACATGCCTTATGTCCAACTTTATTTATTTAATGTACATTATACAAACGCATCATAATCAGGGACAGGACAGAGTCCATTTAGTCATTTTCAGCCTCTTCTCCCAGACGTTAAAAAGAACAGTTATGGTATGGAAGGTAACTTTTAATACAGGATAGATCTTCTGTCAGATATGAGTATACATACAAGTACCGTACAGTACAGTTAAGTTGTATTATAAAATGACCAGAACTCAACACATTTCCTGACACCTGATCTTTTACCTATGTTTGAGATAATTTGTTTGACGCCAAGGGATTTACTTCCTTAAACAACATAATTATATATTAGTTTATCACAATTCAGGTTACCCGATATACTGCAGTTTCAGTAACGTCTGTAGTAATAGTTCTCATGAAGTGTTTTAGTGTATTAGTTTAGTCTATCAAATCAAATCGAATTGTATTTGTCAGATGCGCCGAATACAACAGGTGTAGAACTTACCGTGAAATGCTTACTTACAAGCCCTTTTAACCAACAATGCAGTCTATCCCTCATGATCTTCCCTTAAAGGAAACATTCACCTGTTTTGAATGTTATATCGTATTTGTGCATCTCTAACAATGTTCTATTGATTCCCGGGGTCATTTAATGTTAGAATGTGTATTTGAGCTATATTTGCCATATAAGAAGGCAGAAATACAGCCAGTCTGACTCAAGATACACATGAAATGACCCCGGGAATCGATAGAATATCGCTCAGAGATTCACAAATATGATAAAACATAAAAAATTGAGAATATTTATTTTTGAATAGTTGCAGTTGTTGTGCTGCAGCAGCATTGTTTGTTGTGTTTAGTCAATTAACTGCAAATGTGAGTTAGTGGGAGGCTTTTCGATCCAGGCTGGTCTTCTGCCATCTGTTTTGTGTGATTTTAATTGGTCTTGGGACCAGTTCGCCAACCAAGAGGTACATACTGTACGCCTCCATCATTTTCTATTATGGAGTTTGTTATCTGTGAAGGAATGAGACTCATCTAGAAGTTTCTCAATCTTCCTCTGACTGATCTGCCATGGAGTGACTTATTACGTTTTCCCTTTCGTAACTTTCTGATAACCTTCCCTCAACAAAAAGCTGTTTTGCTGTTTCATAAAGTATATACTTGTTAGCATGGAATTATAAAGCAAGCATAGGAACGTGGGTGTGTGGACTGATATGCCTTTTCAGTAAACATGATAAGGTTACTATGCTGATGTTATGATTACTGACACAGGAGGAATGAACGCAGGCTAACTGTATAATAAAACTCAACACATGCAAAATTCTATAACACCCTATTGGATAACATTGGGGCGCTTGTTTTAGTTTATGTACATTTTGCCTCAGAATGTCATGCATGGGCCAACAGTTAAATAAAATAAATTGTGACTCAAGTCAGGGGAATATTAGTTGGGAATAAGCTAATTTCCTTGAGGCAGTACACAAGGTACAGTAAGCCTACGACAGACAGGGGAAAGAGAGTCTATTGCATTGTTGAAGAAAACAGAATCAAGAAACAGGGAAATAAGAAACAACACTGCTTGTCCCTGCAATACTGTATCGAGCTAAACCACTTAGCCTGCCTAAGGGTGGATGTGCCTGTATGTCTTTCTGTACGATAGGCTCAGTGTTGCTCTGGTCTATGACTAATTTATCCAGCATCATGTACTATATGGATCTAATTTAAGCGCTGCTGGCTACGCTGTTATCCATTTATTAGTCATCATCCAAATAATTTGGTACAGCATTCACATCCCATCACAACTGGAACATTATCATATTTTAACAATGCAAATATATGTACTGTGAACATGTATTTTGTCAGAGGGCACAGATAAACACTGCTCTCAGGCTTTACAGATGTTCTTCCTACAGTATGTTAGGGGGTAAGTGGTCCTAATCTGACCTGATTATCCTTTCAGAATGACCCCTAACACAAAAACACATGGCAGAGGGAGTGGACAGCTGGGTTATGGATGTACTGTACTGTACGTTCTTGGAATGACCTCCGTGGCTGGGCAAGCGCATCCATTGTCATTTAGAGGAATTTCTTTATTTATTATTACATATGGCAAATAAAGTTGAACTCAACCTTGAACTGGTATAGTCGTGGTAATGTAATGTCAATTTTTTTTCTCTCGCTCTCTCTCTCTTTCCATATAAGGGCTTACCAACCATGGTCATTAAATGGTTAAGGGATGTAGGCTTAAGGTATCAGCATGCTTCAGTTCGGCTGGCGGCTAGCCAAAAAGAAGCAATAGTACTGTCAGTCATTTTGAAACGCCTTAGTCAGTATGCACTTCCTCAAAATAGTCCAAATGTATCTAAGATAACTCAAGTAATCTGTAATTGATTATGACGTTTTTGATGAGATCTTAGTCGTGCAATTTTACATCTAACTAAGATGTTTGGTGCAATATTTCTAAATGAAAAAAAGACGCATGAAAATGAGTCGTCTTTCGTTGAATGACATGAAAGACTTTACTGAAGAATCCCTACTGTTGGCCAATCACCGATGAAGGGGCGTAGACTCTGGCTAGCAACTTCGGCTTGCCTCAATAATTATTTTTTTTCACAAAAAGACATCATAATATATGCACAAACTCTTCTGAACTGTTTCAGCTGTGAAGCATGCGGATGCCTCAAGCATTATCCCCTTATTGAAGCAGACATATCATGACAATCTGAGATTGCTCCAATTAAAATGATAGCATTCAAGTTACCTTTTTATGTTATATTTGTACTACCATACATTTACTTTCAGAAGATTGTATTAGATCTTTGTTGGCATTTGACATTTTTACACTACTCTCCTTAAAAAAAAATCCTAATTAGTTTCATTTGTTATGTAAGGAGCCTGAATGTCATCCTGGTCCTTCCCAGACTTGTAGAATATTTAACTGAATGTCAGCGTGATGATCAGGGTCATAACATAGGTAATAAACATGAAAAGGACACAAATAACACCACATTGTCTGCACTAATACATGCAGAGGATCCATAGACATATGTTTGCCTGCAATATGCACGTTAGTCCCAATATGATTTATAAAAACATATGCAACTAATGATATTTCTACAGAGAGATGCATGAACAATGTGGGTTATAACAAATTTAATCTGACATTTATTATAATAGCTAACTGTTCCATAGACCTTTCAAATACAGACTGCCTCAGAAAATTGCCCTTGATAACCACACTGTAAGACATTTCTGTAATTTCAACAGTAAAACACTCTAAAATGCCCAGTAAAATACCGTAAATGTGTTTTACCGCACACTGAAAGACATTTAAAGGTGACATTTAAACAAATAAAGGTGAAATATATATATTTTTTTATTCTGTAATTCAACAGTAAAACACTGTAGAATGCACAGTAAAATGCATTAAATGTGTTTTACAGAATTAATTGTTGCCACATCCTGACCATAGTAAGATGTTATTTTCTATGGTAGAGTAGGTCAGGGCGTGACAGGGGGTGTTTTGTGTTTTTCTATGTTTTGTATATCTATGTTTAGATTCTAGTTTTTCTATTTCTATGTTTTTTGGGGTATGATCTCCAATTAGAGGCAGCTGGTCCTCGTTGTCTCTAATTGGAGATCATACTTAAGTAGGGTTTTTTTCCACCTGTGTTTGTGGGTAGTTGTCTTCTGTTTAGTTTATGTACCTGACAGAACTGTGCGCTTTTGTTTTTCTCTTTGTTATTTTTCCTTTAGTGTTTTGAGTTATAATAAATATTCATCATGAGCAATCAACACGCTGCGCTTTGGTCCCCTCTCTACGACAGCCGTTACAATTGTGGTGCATTGTGGGAAAATGTTGTGGGCGGGGAAAGACTCTCTGGCTCGTTAACATATTTTAAGGCGTGCCTTTTAAGAGGCTATATTTGTTGAACCCGTGAGTAAGAATGCTGTACCCCACAGAATACACTAATATACCGTAGTTTAGGAAATATAAAAAATGTTGTCCTGTTAATCTAGTTCCTTCCAGTACCATACTGCATTTATGGAGTGCCAAAAACCATTTCAACACTATGATGTAAAACATTTCCTGTACAGTAATTGGCCAGTAAATTACAGGAATTTAATTTACAGTACAGCAACTGTAATCCATTTTGCTTACCAACAATGTTACTGTAATCTATTTACAGTACCAAGTCAGTTGCTGTAATGTAATTTACTGTACCAATTACAGCATATTACTGTTATTACCCAGTGACATATTACCCAATGTTTGCAAGTTTCGATTTTTATATTTGTATTTTTGTCATTTAGCGGGCGCTCTTGTCCTTACCAACTTACAGTCGGCGCAATCAACCAAGGTTGATAAAAAAAAAAAGATATCACAGTCATAGCAAGTAAAAAAATATTTCACCGTTATGGAAATGCTGTTACAGTAAAGGATTCACTGGTCTTCAAAATAATTACACTACGTGTGAATGACTTGAATATGGAGTCAGGGGAACCTATAGAGGTCGGTAAGAAGGTGGAACACATTAAGAGTAAATATGGAGCGCTTCAGAAGGAAATTGAACATGACAAGGAGGATAAATTAACTGCAGTGGCAGGTGTAGTGAAGACCGCCGAGCTTGAGAATTATTCAGATGGTAATAGAGAACATTTTTGCCCAGTGGGAGTGAGATTTTTGGATAGAATGGATCCTTGCCTTTTTAGATGATCCATATGTGGTGTCAGGTTGGGTGGAGAAGAGGTTGGGGAATGTTGGGTCAGTGAAAGTCACTCGAAGTGGAATCGTGTTGATTTTTTTTGTGTTTCTGCCATCCAGAGGGAGCGTGCGCTCCACACCACGTGACTAGGGACAAGAACTGTGACTTGCTTTCTTCTCCGGAGCAGGAAAAGGAGTATTGAAAGGAGTGATAACCCGAGTGGCATAAAGTGTTGAGGGTCAACTGAAGTTGAAGAGTCATGGTGTCTGTGACGACCGTCGTTTGATGCGACGCAGACCCAGTGGAGAGCGTGGTGAAACAGAGAAGACACTGTCTGTAATATACTGAGTTTTAATGCAGATACTTTACCAGATAAAGTCAAGTTAGGGTGTGTCCGTTATCCCGTGAGAGCTTTTTTCCTCAACCCATTATGGTGTTTTAGGTGTCAAGCTTATGGTCATGTGGCTGCAGTGTGTAAAGTAGGAGGGAAATTCCTCAATGTGAGAAGTGTGCAGGAGGACATGAGAAAGGATCCTGTAGTATCGGTAGAAAAAGTGGGTGTAAACTGTAGGAGTACTGGTGCTGGAGATCAGAGGTGTCCAGTGAGAGAAAGGCAGGTTGAGGTTGCCATCAGAGTAGTGCAGAAGGTGTCAAATGCTGAGGCAGTGAAGAGAGAAGTAGAGGAAGATGAGTCCAGGGTGAGGCCGAGGCAAATAGAGATTAAAAGGAATAACGTGCTTCAGTAAGGTTGTTTTTTAGGCGTTCGTGGCCATGATTGTCAACTGTACCGTAGGAATGGAAAGTAAATCACAGAGGATAGATGTGGTGGTGGCAGCTGTAGAGAAGTACTTTGGTGTATGATATTTTACTGCAGAAGAGTTACAAGGTGTTTTGAACGATTGTGTCCGGTCCTCCCAGGCTTCTGGCCTGGTGTAGGATCAGATAGGGCAAAGTAGTGGAACAGTGATGAGATTTTAATGGGTGTAGGGTCAGTTGGTAGGGCAAAGTGTCATGAATTCATACTACATGATATTAGGCTGACACAAAGCCAATACAGTAGGTGGCGGGATGCACCTACTATATAACATTTGTTTGCAGACCGCCATAATACCAAAGAAGAAGAAGGAATTCCAGATCATTATTCCTCTTCCACCAAACTTTACAGTTGGCACTGTGCACTGGTGTAGGAAGCGTTCTCCTGGCTTCCCCCAAACCCAGATTCGTCTTCAGACTGCCAGATTCATCACTCCAGAGAACGAGCTTTACACTTGGAATTACACGTGGTGATCTTAGGCTTGCATACAGCTACTCGGCCATGGAAACCCATTTCATAAAGCTCCTGACTAACAGTTCTTATGCTGATGTTGCTTCCAGAGGCAGTTTGAAACTCGATAGTGAGTGATGCAACCGAGGACAGACGATTTTTACGCACTAGCCGCTTCAGCACTCGGCGTTCCCATTCTGTGAGCTTGTGTGCCCCACCACTTTGCAGCTGAGCCGTTGTTGCTCCTAGCTCTTTCCATTTCACAATAATAGCACTTACAGTTGGCCGGTGCAGCTCTAGTAGGGCAGGCATTTGATGGACTGACTTGTTAGAAAAGGTGGCATCCTATGCAGTGTCGAGTTTAGCATGTAAATCTCTATTTTTTTTTAGAAACATGCCAGAAAAGCAACTACACAACACAACACTAGAAAATACATTAATTGCACTTTAACGGTGACAAACGGTGCCCACAAACTGTTAGGGCCTATATATAGCTGTCCCAAAAGCAGAGCTTTCTTTTCAGCACAATGAAGTGAATCTTTACCACTGCTACGCCTGGCTGTAAATGGAGCCTTGTCTGGCAGTGAAATAGTTAATTCAGCCTCATTTACTGCCTTTTAAAAAACATAGCTGATATGGCTGACTTGCTAAAATAAATGTGGTTTCTACTGACAATTGAGATGTACAAACTATGGCATAAGGGAACGATGAGTGGATAAGAGGCCATCTGTAATTAAATCATTCATTCATTATGATGCTGTACTCTTCAAAAGTGCTGAACATAGTTATACTGACTACGTCCGTCTTAGCTAGCTCATTAATGTCTGAATTTAAATTACGTATTACCTCTTATCCACTCATCGTTAGCCACTGATTCCTTCCAAACCACTCATTGTTGTGTTTGCAATTTCCACCTTGTTGTGTAATGTTTATGTCCAATGGCCGATGAGCACCGATACGTTTCATCTATATTTTCTCTTCATATGACAAGGTTTGAAAAGGATTTGCCAGTAGATTGTTGACATGATTCATCATGATGACTGCTTGTCTAGCTTGCTAGCTAAGATTTTGAAAGTTTGATGTTGACATGATCAGTCCAATCAAAGCTACGGTAGATATAACGTGATTTGACCTTGAGACTTCTTGGATGGGCACTTCTAATGTAAATCTATAGCAGCAACCAAGGGGGGTGGAACTTTAAGGCTCTCCCTGTAGATGTTGATGTGACGCAGTGTCCCCATGAGTGCTAGAACAGTGAGCCAATCACGGCGCAACTAGAGAAGATTACCAACCCCTACGCTCTGTATTTTCCGCTGGCTGCCCCACCACCACAAAAAGCACTAAGCTAAAATAACATGCAAAACAGGCAACAACAAAAAATGTAAATAAATTACAATATATATACAATACCAATCAAAAGTTTGGACACATACTCATTCAAGGGTTTTTCTTTATTAGTACTATTTGCTACATTGTAAAATAATAGTGAAGACATCAATACTATGAAATAACACATATGGTATCATGTAGTAACCCAAAAAGTGTTTTACAAATCCAAATCTATTTTAGATTTTAGATTATTCAAAGTATCCACCCTTTGCCTTGACAGCTTTACACACTCTTGGTATTCTCTCAACCAGCTTCACCTGTAATGCTTTTCCAACAGTCTTGAAGGAGTTCCCACATATGCTGAGGACTTGTTGGCTACTTTTTCCTCACTCTGTGGTCCAACTCATCCCAAATCTCCATTGGGTTGAGGTCGGGTGATTGTGGAGGCCAGGTCATCCAATACAGCAATCCATCACTCTCCTTCTTGGTCAAATTGCAGCTGGAGGTGGGTTTTAGGTCATTGTCCTATTGAAAAACAAATGATAGTCCCACTAAGCGCAACCAGATGGGATGGCATATCGCTGCTGCAGAATGCTGTGGTAGCCATGCTGGTTAAGTGTGTCTTGAATTCTAACTAAATCTCTGACAGTGTCACCGGCAAAGCACCCCAAAACCATTACACCTCCATCTCCATGCTTCACGGTGGGAAACACACATGCAGAGATCATCCGTTCACCTACTCTGCATTTCACAAAGACACGGTGGTTGGAACCAAAAATCTCATGTTTAGACTCATCAGACCAAAGACATCTCTGAAGAGACCTGAAAATAGCTGTGCAGCAAAGCTCCCCATCCAACCTGACAGAGCTTGAGAGGTGTCACGTCCTGACCCTAGTAAGATGTCATTTTCTATAGTAGAGTAGGTCAGGGTGTGACAGGGAGTGTTTTGTGTTTTTCTATGTTTTCTATTTCTATGTTTGTGTTCTAGGTTTTCTATTTCTATGTTGTTTTATTGGGGGGTTGATCTCCAATTGGAGGCAGCTGGTCTTCGTTGCCTCTGATTGGAGATCATATTTAAGTAGGGGTTTTTCTTCCTGGGTTTTTGTGGGTAGTTGTTTTCCGTTTTGTCTATGTACCTGACGGAACTGTTGGCTGTCGTTTTTGTTATTTTGTTTAAGTGTTATCATTAAAAGGAAATATGAGCACTTTACAGCTTGTGCCTTGGTCCCCTTTATACGACCCGCGTTACAAGAGGATATGCTGAAAAGAATGGGAGAAACTCCCCAAATACAGGTGTACCAAGCTTGTTGCGTCATATCCAAGAAAACACTAGGCTGTAATCGCTGCCGAAGGTGTTTCAACAAAGTATTGAGTAAAGGGTCTGAATACTTATGTAAATGTTATTTCATATTTTTTTTAAATATAAATTAGCATCTATTTCTAAAAACCTGTTTTTGTTTTGTCATTATGGAGTATTGTGTGTAGAATGATGAGAAAAAAATAATAAAGCCATAACCTAAGAACATTTGGAAAAGTCAAAGGCTCTGATTACTTTCCGAAGGCACTGTATCCGAAGGCACTGTCTGCACTGTTCGCCTGGGGTGGCAGGTAGTCTAGTGGTTAAATCATTGGGCCAGTAACTGGAAGGTTGCTGGATTGAATCCCCGAGCTGACAAAGTATACATCTGTTGTTCTGCCCCTGAACAAGGCAGTTAACCCACTGTTTAAATGAAGGTTAAATAAAAAATAAATGCCCACCTGCTGGGGAGCCAGCCAATCAGAATACATTTTCCCCCACAAAAGGGCTTTATTACAGACAGGAATACTCCTCAGTTTCATCACTTGTCCGGGTCTCGGACGATCCACCAGGTGAAGAAGCAGGATGTGGAGGTCCGGGGCTGGAGTGGTTATACATGGTCTGCAGTTGTGAGGCCGGTTGGACGTACTGCAAAATTCTCTAAAACGATGTTGGAGGCAGCTTATGGTAAACAAATTAACACTCAATTCCCTGGCAACAGCTCTGGTGGACATTCCTGCAGTCAGCATGCCAATTGCACACTCCTTCAAAACTTGAGACATCTGTGGCATTGTGTGACAAAACTGCAAATTTTAGAGTAGCCTTTTATTGTCTCCAGCGCAAGAGGCACCTGTGTAATGATCAAGCTGTTTAATTAGCTTCTTGATATGCCACACTTGTCAGGTGGATAGACTATCTTGGCAAAGGAGAAATGCTCACTAACAGGGATATAAAATAATTTGTGTACACAATTTGAGAGAAATAAGGTTTTTGTGTGTATGGAAAATTTCAGGGATATTTTATATCAGCTCATACAATATGTTGCGCTTATATTTTTGTTAAGTATAAATATAAAACTATCATCCTGCTGTTCAGCCCAGCCCCCCAGAGTGGGACTCCTCCATCCTCAAAGCTATTAGCTAAATGATGTCAGTCTTCTGAAATGACCTTGTGTCACATCTGTGGCCGGGCCTCTATTAAGACGTGTCTTCTACAATCTGCTTCCCCAGTATATGAGCTTTAAATAAATAAACAAATCGCCCTCTCTTCCTTTATGTCCTCTGTCTTCTTTGCCCATTTAATGTTTATACAATACCTTTACAGTAGACCACATTTGAAATACTGTTCAAATGAAGCAGCAATGAGCTCTGTTGTTTTCTGGTCAGCAGTTTCGTATATTCGTTGTATTAATACAATGTCTGTGTCATAGTCCGTGTATGTAGGTGGCAGGGAAGTCAGGCGCAGGAGAAAACAGAGTGGTTTAAAAATGGAATATTTATTTCCAAAACCAACGTAGAAAACGAATCCGGGTAAAACAATAACCCGTCGCACACCGATACAGAAACAACACGTATATAACAAACCAACAATCACCGACAGAGAAATGAGGGGAAGCAGAGGGTTAAATACACAACATATAATTACTGGGATATTGTCACGGCTGTTGTCGGTGAATGAGGACCAAAACGCAGCAGGTACGTGAATGCTCATCTTGATTTTTAATTACTCTCAAAAATTGAACATACAAAATAACGAAAAAACGAACACTCGACAAATAAACAGTCTGGTAAGGCACAAGGCTATACACAGAATAATCACCCACCAATAACACATACAAACACACCCTAATATATGGGACTCTCAATCAAAGGCAGATAGACAACACCTGCCTTCAACTGAGAGTCCCAACCCCAATCAACCAAACATAGAAACACACACACTAGACTAACCCTAGAATTAACTAAACATAAACCAAAACCCGGAAATACTAAATCAAACACCCTTTACACAAACACAACACCCCGAACCACATAAAACAAATACCCCCTGCCACGCCCTGACCAAACTACAAAACAATTAACCTTATATACTGGCCACGACGTGACAGTACCCCCCCCCCTTAAAGGTGCTACCCCAGAAGCACCTTAACAAAAAATAACCCCAAGCAACACCAACAAAAAGTCCCCTTTTCTAAAGGGAGGGAAGGGAGGGTGGCTGCCGTCAACGACGGCACTGTGCTACACCCCCCCTCCCCAACCCACCTATTTCTGGAGGTGGCTCTGGTTCCGGCCGTTCCAGGCTGTCGGACCACTCTGGCATCGCCGAGGGGCAGTCGGGCCAGTCTGGCATCGCCGGGGGGCAGTCTGGCAATTCGGGACAGTCTGGGCAGTCTGGCAATTCGGGACAGTCTGGGCAGTCTGGCAATTCGGGACAGTCTGGGCAGTCTGGCAATTCGGGACAGTCTGGGCAGTCTGGCAATTCGGGACAGTCTGGGCAGTCTGGCAATTCGGGACAGTCTGGGCAGTCTGGCCACTCGGGCCACTCCGGCAGTTCAGGGCAGTCTGGCCACTCCGGCAGTTCAGGGCAGTCTGGCCACTCCGGCAGTTCAGGGCAGTCTGGCCACTCCGGCAGTTCAGGGCAGTCTGGCCACTCCGGCAGTTCAGGGCAGTCTGGCCACTCCGGCAGTTCAGGGCAGTCTGGCCACTCCGGCAGTTCAGCGCAGTCTGGCCACTCCGGCAGTTCAGCGCAGTCTGGCCACTCCGGCAGTTCAGCGCAGTCTGGCCACTCCGGCAGTTCAGCGCAGTCTGGCCACTCCGGCAGTTCAGCGCAGTCTGACCACTCCGGCAGTTCAGCGCAGTCTGACCACTCCGGCAGTTCAGCGCAGTCTGACCACTCCGGCAGTTCAGCGCAGTCTGACCTCTCTGGCGACTGTTGACTGGCGGGCAGCTCTGACGACTGTTGACTGGCGGGCAGCTCTGACGATGACTGTTGACTGGCGGGCAGCTCTGACGATGACTGTTGACTGGCGGGCAGCTCTGACGATGACTGTTGACTGGCGGGCAGCTCTGACGATGACTGTTGACTGGCGGGCAG
Organism: Salmo salar; assembly: GCF_965601325.2. Classification (NCBI taxonomy): domain Eukaryota; kingdom Metazoa; phylum Chordata; class Actinopteri; order Salmoniformes; family Salmonidae; genus Salmo; species Salmo salar. The sequence continues at coordinate 16,881,709 of NC_138313.1, read as the reverse complement.
CTCTGACGATGACTGTTGACTGGCGGGCAGCTCTGACGATGACTGTTGACTGGCGGGCAGATCTGACGATGACTGTTGACTGGCGGGCAGCTCTGATGATGACTGTTGACTGGCGGGCAGCTCTGATGATGACTGTTGACTGGCGGGCAGCTCTGATGAAGACTGTTGACTGGCGGGCAGCTCTGATGAAGACTGTTGACTGGCGAGGCTGGGTTGACGCACTTGTAGCCTGGTGCGTGGTGCTGGTACTGGGCTTACCAGATTATGTACACGCACCTCCAGGCTAGTGCGGGGAGCGGGAACAGGACGAGTCGGACTGGGTTGACGCACTTCCGGGTCCGCACGAGAGACAGGAGCTGGAAACCCAGGGCTATGGAGGCGCACAGCCGGTCTAGATCTTACCTCCTGCACAACCCGCCTTGGCTGGATGGAACTAGTAGCCCTGTACGAGCGGGGTGCTCGTACAGGGCAGACTGGGCTGTGCAGGGGCCTGATGGTAGCCGTGCGTAGAGCGGGAGTTGGGTAGCCTGGTCCTCGGAGGCGTACCGGCGACCAGATGCGCTGCGCAGGCATCCTCCTACCAGGCTGGATGCCCGCTCTAGCACGGCACCTGCGAGGGGCTGGAATAACGCGCACCGGACTGTGCGTGCGTATGGGTGAGATAGTGCGCTCCTCGGCGAAACATAGCGCTCTCCACCCCATACGCTCCTCCATATAACCACGAGTAGCTGGCTTCCGGCTCTTCTTACGCCTAGCCAAACTACCCGTGTGCCCCCCCCCAAAATTTTCTTGGGGGTGCCTCTCGTGCTTCTCCTTCAGCGCGTACTTGGCCTCGTACCACCGCCTCTCTGCCTTGGCTGCCTCAATTTCCCACTGCGGGCGTCGATAATCCCCAGCCTGGTGCCAAGGTCCGGCCCCGTCCAGAACTTCCTCCCAAGTCCACTTCTCCCGCCAGTCCAACTCGAACTCCGTCTGCTCCTTCCTCTGCTGCTTGGTCCTTTGGTGGTGGGTGATTCTGTCACGGCTGTTGTCGGTGAATGAGGACCAAAACGCAGCAGGTACGTGAATGCTCATCTTGATTTTTAATTACTCTCAAAAATTGAACATACAAAATAACGAAAAAACGAACACTCGACAAATAAACAGTCTGGTAAGGCACAAGGCTATACACAGAATAATCACCCACCAATAACACATACAAACACACCCTAATATATGGGACTCTCAATCAAAGGCAGATAGACAACACCTGCCTTCAACTGAGAGTCCCAACCCCAATCAACCAAACATAGAAACACACACACTAGACTAACCCTAGAATTAACTAAACATAAACCAAAACCCGGAAATACTAAATCAAACACCCTTTACACAAACACAACACCCCGAACCACATAAAACAAATACCCCCTGCCACGCCCTGACCAAACTACAAAACAATTAACCTTATATACTGGCCAGGACGTGACAGATATGAAACAGGTGTGTAAAGAGACCAGACAAAACCAATGGAAAATGAAAACTGATCAATGGTGGCTAGAAGGCCGGTGACGTCGACCGCCGAACACTACCTGAACAAGGAGGGGCATCAACTTCAGTAGAAGTCGTGACAGTCTGGTCTTGGATTGCATGACAGTGACATTATCAATCATTGTCATCGTGTTTTGACAATATTCAATGTAACCATTTAAAATCCAGTGTGGCATTGCATTTCTTTATCCCCATGGAAGATGTTGTCTAGGAGAACAACCACAGTAGAATCATTTTACCAAACAACGCCATACTGTTTGATGGGAGATCATATATCAAAACAAAAGTATTATTTTATATTACTTAACTTGACGTATTCTCTTTTACTCCATGAGAAAGCAGGCATAGGTTAATTTCCATGTTTAATAAGTGGGTGAAGACCTCTATACAGTAGGAGCAATCAGTTCCTTTTGATTCATTAATGGCAGCGAAGCTGGTCTGGGTTTAGTTAAGGTGAAATTACATGTCCTCTTACTTCTTGATTGACACAGGGGAATTTATCCTCAGTTTCCCTTGCACACTTAGACAGCTCTGTGTATTGTATAACACATTGTGTTTAATTCATTCTGAAAACACATTCCTTCTGAATCATTCATTGGGACATGCTATATCTGTGACTTCCAGAAACTCTGTATGACTTGTCCTCCACGTCTCTGAATATTTAAACAAAACTATCTCTGTTACTGATATACACGTCTCCCCCATGGACTCAGGGTCTGTCCTAAATGGCAGCCTATTGCCTTTATAGTGCACTACTTTTGACCAGGCCTATAGGGCTCTGGTCAAAAGGATTGCACTACATAGAGAATAGGGTGCCATTTGGGACATTGACTCATTGGGACACACTCATTCGTACCATGCTCTTTAGAACACACTGTTTAACTTTCTGGAACATATAGTACTAATATGTGTCCCGTGGGCATGCGGAAAGTATTCAGACCCTTGACTTTTTCAACATTTTATTATGTTACAGCCTTATTCTAAAATTGATTAAAACGCTCCCCCCTTCTCATCTACACACAATAACCCATGACAACAAAACAAAAACAGGTTTAGAATTTTAATATATAAAAAAATGAAACACATTTACATAAGTGTTCAGACCCTTTACTCAGTACTTTGTTGAAGCACCTTTGGCAGCAACTACAGCCCAGAGTCTTCTTGTGTATCGCGCTACAAGTTTTGCACATCTGTTGGTAAACTCCCCAAATTCAGGTGTGCCAAGCTTGTAGCGTCATACCCAAGAAGACTCGATGCTGTAATCGCTGCCAAAGGTACTTCAACAAAGTATTGAGCAAAGGTTCTGAATACTTATGTAAATGTAATATCAGTTTATTTGTAATAAATTAGCAACATTTCTAAAAACCTGTTTTTGCTTTGTCATTATGGGGTATTGTGTAGATTGATGTGGGGGGGGAAAAATCATACATTTTAGAATAAGCCTGTAACCTAACAAAATGTGTAACAAGTCAAGTGGTCTGAATACTTTCCGAAGGCACTGTATATCTGTTTACAATACATTGGATTTTCTGGCTTTTTTCCCCCATTTCTGTTTTTCCAGAAATAGAAAATGTACAGTGCCTCCAGAAAGTATTCACACCTCTTGACTTTTTAGACATCCTGTGGTGTTACAAAGTGGGATTCAAATATGGATGTAACGAGCTACACAAAATAATCTGTAATGTCAAAGTGGAAGAAAAGTTATACAATTTGTAAAAGATTTATAAAAAATGTAAACAGAGAACACTGCCTGAGGAAGACTCGTAGTCGAAAGGCTTTGTAGTTGTGCGTCCTGCTGCACTATGTTGACTGCTCCGATATGTATTCTTTGGTAAATATACAGAAAAAAATATGAATGCAACAATTTCAAAGATTTTACTGAGTTACAGTTCATATAAGGAAATCAGTCAATTGAAATGACATAAATACTCCTCAGCACCCCCCCAATCCAACAGTTGAAGAAGCCGGATGTGGAGGTCCTGGGCTGGAGTGGTTACACGTGGTCTGTGGTTGTGAGGCCGGTTGGAAGTACTACCAAATTCTCTAAAACAACGTTGGAGGCAGCTTGTGGTAGAGAAATGAACATTAAACTCTCTGGCATCAGATTTAGTGGACATTCTTGCAGTCAACATGCCAGTCAGCATGCTCCCTCAGAACTTGAGACATCTGTGGCATTGTGTTGTGCGACATAACTGCATATTTTAAAGTGGCCTTTTATTATCCCCAGCATAAGGTGCACCTGGTAATGATCATGCTGTTTAATCAGCTTCTTGATATGCCACACCTGTCAGGTGGAGGGAATATCTTGGCAAAGGAGACATGCTCACTAACAGGGATATAAACACATTTGTCCACAAAATATTAAATAAATTATATTTTTGTGTGTATGGAAAATTGTGGGGACTTTTTAATTCAGCTCATGAAACATGGGACCAACACTTTACATGTTGCGTTGATATTTTTGCTAAGTATATTTTCTGTTAATAGTTCACTAAAGTTTATTGCAATGTACTGGCCACCTACTTGTCTTCTTTCTTTGAAAAATAAAACACTAATATACATTGAGTGTACAAAACATTAAGGACACCTTTCTAATATCGAGTTGCATCCCCCAAGGTGTCGAAAGCGTTCCACAGGGATGTTGGCCCATGTTGACTACTAATGCTTCCCACAGTTGTGTCAAATTGTCTGGATGTCCTTTGGGTGGTGGACCTTCTTGATACACACAGAAAACTATTGAGTGTGAAAAGCCCAGCAGCGTTGGAGTTCTTGACACAAACTGGCAGCTACTACCATGCCCAATTCAAACGCACTTAAATATTTTGTCTTGCCCATTCACCCTCTGAATGACACTCATGCACAATCAATGTCTCAATAGTCTCAAGGCTTTAAAATCATTATTTAACCTGTCTCCTCCCCTTCACCAACACTGATTGAACTGGATTTAGCAAGTGACATCAATAAAGGATCATAGCTTTCACCTAGATTCACCTGGTCAGTCTGTCATGGAAAGAGCAGGTGTCCTTAATTAATGTTTTGTACACTCAGTGTATCTTGTTTGATAAGTATTTAACCCTGTAAGTCAATACATGTTAGAATCACCTTTGGCAGTGATTACAGAGTCTTTTTGGGTCAGTCTCTAGGAGCTTTCCACACCTGGATTATGCAACATTTGCCCATTATTCTTTCAAAAATCTTCAAGCTCCATACAATTGGTTGTTGATCATTGCTAGACATCCATTTTCAGGTTAAGCCATATTTTCAAGCACTCAGGAACATTCACTGTCTTCTTGGTAAGATACTCAAGTGTTGATTCTGCCATGTGTTTTAGGTTATTCTCCTGCTGAAAGGTGAATTCATCTCCCAGTGTCTGGTGGAAAGCGATTACAAGCATAGCATACACGATTACAAGCATAGCATACACACCATTCGGTAAATTAGACTAATAAGAATGAGAGTTAAAAACCACTCTGCCAGTAATAGCAATTTTCCCCTCCCCACTAAGACCACTCTCAGAAAGTCCTAGCAAAATTCTTGCTTGAGAATTTGCCCTATGCTAAGAAGCTATTTCTGTCTATTTTGGACAATTTTAACCCCCTAGAATCAAGTAACAAAAGAAAAAAATCCCCATCAAAATCTGTCTGTTTAAGTTAGAAATATTTTGTATGTGTCACGCCCTAACCTTAGAGACCTTAGTTTTATTCTCTATTTGGTTAGGTCAGGGTGTGACTTGGGTGGGCAAATCTATGTTTATATTTCTTTGTTGGCCTAGTATGGTTCCCAATCAGAGGCAGCTGTTTATTGTTGTCTCTGATTGGGGATCATACTTAGGCAGCCCTTTTTCCCACCTGAGATTGTGGGATCTTGTTTTTGCATTGTGCTGTCTAGCCCTGCAGAACGTTACGTTCGGTTTTGCATTTTCTTGTTTTGTTGGTGTTCATTATTAAAGTCAATGATGTACGCCTACCACACTGCACCTTGGTCTCCTCATTCAAACGACGAGCGTAACAGTATGTGCTGCTTCTCAATCCAGCACATCCCAAATAGAACCCTACGCTCTCACAAACATGATGGTGTTCTCGACAACCCCCACAACCCAACGGGACTTGTGTGAAGTCGGTACCGCCAATGTGCCAACTTCTTTCTGTAGCGTCTGAACCGTTTGGGCTAATTAATATAACCCCTCTATGGAAAGGGGAGACTCTCACGAACACGATGGTGTTCTCCATTTTGTTCTACAATCTCCACAACTGTCATAGGTAACCCGCTACCGAATTAAAAAATGAATGGAAGTAGTTTTGTGCCCCCATAAAAGGGAGTTGAATATGTTTAATAGGGACATTTTAAACCCCTAATACTTATGATACATTTTTGACTGTCTTTTTTTGCCATTTATGAATGTGTTATTCAATGCGTTTCTATGGGCTACAGCAGTAAAGGCCAAATTCAATATATAGCAGGTTGTTTCCCCTGGGGCGAATGCATCATAGTGTGTCCCAAATGGCACCCTATTTTCTACATAGTGCTCTACCTTTTGACCAGGGAGTATAGGGCTCTGGTCAGAAGTAGTGCACTAGGTAGCAAATAGGATGCCATTTTGGACGCAAGCATATTATCTCCGAAGTCTCTTCTACTGTATCCTCTAAAATGTGTAGCTAAGAGCTGAGAGTTTTGCTCCCTCAGAGAGGGAATGAAGAGCCAGGGAAATTTGTCAGGGTTAGAGTTTGAGGGTCTCTCCCTCACTTCACTCGCTTATGTAATCACATTATTATTTTATTGTACAGCGTAATGCCTAATGTTAGAGCTTTCTGATTTATATGATTCTAAGCTCACTTGCTTTGATATTCATCTCAATATTCATTCCCAATAGTAACTACTGTCTTTTACTTATCCTTCAAGTTCTAAACATTGGAAGAAAACTGAGAAATGTTATGAAGCAACGCTACATTTAACTACAACTTCATCCCAAATGGCACTTTATTCCCTATATAGTGCACTACTTTTGACCAGAGCCCTTTGGGCCCTGGTCAAAAGTAGTGCACTGAATAATGAATAGGTTGCAATTTGGGACATAGACAGTGTTTAGCAATGGCTTCCCCTCAGAACAGGAGAACAAAGTGAGGCCTGGCCAAGTGAGTCTTCAAACCACAGTGCAGCATCATTACAGAGCTCTCATCCACATGGTAATACCTCATCCCATTCCAGGTTGGCTCTGCTCTGCCTCTATATACACAGTGAAATGGATTCACAGTGCTTCCTCTTCTTTTATTTTATTTTCTACTCTACTCTTTATTCTCTTCTCCCTCTTCTCTTCACCTTTCTTCTCTTCTACTCTCCACTTTTCCCTCTGTGCCTTTTTAATCTGTCCTCCAATGTTTTGTATCGTGCGCTACCTGGCCTCTGTCGCCTTGTCCCCGTGACTCTACAAATGCCAGTTTTATTCTGTGGGCTTGTAGCATGAAGGAGGGCGAGCAGGGAATCCAATCTCATGACTCCAACAGGGAGGCCAGACGTTTCATCTGGTCACACTCCGTCCTGCACCTTTCTCAGATTGTCCTCTGGGTGCGTTCCACTGCTCAGGGAGGGAGATGGAGCATCTCAATCTCTGCAACCTGCACTTCAAGCGTCTCTTTCTTCATTGCACCCTGCAGTTTGTTTTTGTCATTGTGTTTGTATGGCTGCTTCTCTCTTTCTCTCCTCTCTCTTTCTGTGATGGATCTGAGGGAAAGACATGGGTGTGTGGTGCTGAGAGGTGAGGCAGAGGGCCCTGTTTGTTCTTGCTGTAGTGGTGCTGGGCAGAAGCTAAACAAGGAAGGAGACATCCCTCTCAATAAATCCTCCTAGTGTTCCCTCTCAATATGTGTTTAGATCTATGACCATGGTTTTGTAAAAATAGATTCAGGTGAACTGCCAACAATGTATGACTATACAACAAATAACAACAAAACTGTACCTCAAATGCTTCACAAAAATATAATAATTGAAGGTTAGTGCAACCATGCGCAGGTTAGTTTTGCGGGCACGTTGCTACTTTGGAAATGTATTGATATGAAGGAAAGGAGAATATTAAGTTGTGACTCAGCTCCTCAGTGTACTCATGCATCTTAGCAAACAATGGTTCATCTACAACAGATTACTCAAATTAAGTTGTTGAATAGACTCTTCGTACACTGACTGAATATCCCACTTTCTATCATTTCTAATAATCCCTATGCTCTCCTGAAGGTTAGTTGATAATGCTATGGGGTAAAAACACTTAATTCCAAGCCAGTTTAGATATGTAGAAGGCCTACAGAGTGAGACCAACTCGGGTTGCGTCCCAAATGGCACCCTATTCCCTATATAGTGCACTACATTGACCAGGGCTCATATGGCTCTGGTCAAAAGTAGTTCACTATGTAGGGAATGGGGTGCCATTTGGGCCACAGACATGATTGGGAGGAGAGAGAAGCCTATGTCTCCGTGGTCCAAACAGCCTTCACATTAATTGACTGAGATGCCCAGTTCCCTCTAATCACACAGTTTGTTAACCAAGCTGGCAACCTCTCTTTTATTTCTCTTCCAAATGTAAATCCCTGTTCCATGCTCCGACAAAATTAGCGGTGGTTAGCTGATTAATGTGGTGGCCATTGTGTTGTGTCCTCATGGAGTGGGTTTGGATTGGAAAGGGTGATACGGAAGTGGTCAGATGATGTGGAAGCTACAATACAGGACTGTTTTGCTAGCACAGACTGGAATATGTTCCAGGATTCATCAAAAAGTACATCGATGACGTCGTTCCCTCAGTGACCGTACGTACATTTCCCAACCAGAAGCCATGGATTACAGGAAACATCTGCACCGAGCTAAAGGCTAGAGCTGTCGCTTTCAAGGAGTGGGATACTAATCTGGACGCTTATAAGAAATCCCCCTATGCCCTCATATGAACCATCAAACAGGCAAAGCGTCAATACAGGACTAAGATTGAATCCTACTACACCAGCTCTGACGTCCTCGGACGTGGCAGGGCTTGAAAACTATTACGTACTACATAGGGAAACCCAGCCGAGAGCTTCCCAGTGACGCGAGCATACCAGAGGAGCTAAATGCCTTTTATGCTTGCTTCGAGGCAAGCAACACTGAAGCATGCATGAGAGCACCAGCTGTTCCGGACGACTGTGTGATCACATTCTCCATAGTAAATGAGAGTAAGACCTTTTAAAATATCAACATTCACAAAGCCGCAGGGCCAGACGGATTAACGGGACGTGTACTCAAAGCATGCACTGACCAACTGGCAAGTGTCTTCACTGACATGTTCAACCTCTAAATGGCTGAGTCTGTAATACCTACAATGGTTCCTCCTTTAAAAGTTGTGAGCTTGCACTGTGGGACTTAGAGGTACCCTGCGTCACGGCTTCATTGCTCCAGACCACCACAAGGGGGAGTTGGATGATAAATAATCTAGCTAGCTAAAGCATTTACTGCAAATTGAATGTACAATTGTGTAAGCTTGCCTTGCAATGCAGTTGAAGTAACATAGCTAGCTAACTATTTACTTGCTTATTGTGTAGTGGAGGATAAAAATAACTGTATGCCTATGGATGTGTAGCTAGCTTCAGTATTTATCCGATCTGTGTTTGGACCCTAAAACATTAGGTTCTGAACTAATATTCATACCAATCTATGAACCTCAGCTATCATAGTTGTTGTATCAACTTCAAGTCTGAATGACATTAATGAAGCCTATGGATAGAGTAGAATATGATAACTTTATTGTGCCAAGGATGCAAGTCCTATATACATGTACTGTAGTTATTACTATGCATGAGATCCCCACATTGTAGCCTATACATTGAATATATTCACTGATAATGTACTCTTCCTTGGCAAATAAAGGTGCGGTTCAGGAATAAATCTCTGAGACATTCTTTTTCAGTCATATCAAACTCCATTCTTTGATGATGTGTCTGCATGAATGTATTACAGTTATACAGTACACTTCAACAGTGTTTACCACTCCTGCTCCTGGGACATCAATGATTACACATTAGTCTATTGCATAGCTACAGAAACATGATTTAAGTAAAGGCTGATTTGTAATTCATATATACAGAAAAACAACTATGCATATCTAACTCCCTTCATCTGCATTAATCTGAGGACACAGGATAGTATTTTAATGAGATACTTAATTTCAACCAGTGGAGAATGTGAAACCCTTTATTGACAGAAGTTCATTATCCAGGTGTTATAAATGCATAATACATGCATTATAATTATGATAATTGTAATATTATATTATAAATACAAGTTCAATCTGTACTTTAATGCACATGTTGTGCATTATAAAACAAGGAAGAAAGACAAGGTGTTGAAGACAGAAACAGAAAGAGGTAAGAACAGAGGCAGACAGCATATGATTAATGAATTACAGTGCTACCCTAATATTCTCTCAGTTCATAACAATTACAGTGTCTCTAGCGGTGTCTCCTAACCAGCCTTGGGCCCCCAGTTGGCCCGAAGGTTATCTTAAGAGCGGGTGAGATGGCGATGACGGGACTGGCTCCTCTCTCATATCAAAACATACCTGCAGATGAGAGACAGATGGATAGAGAGAGAGCATGATTAAGCTTTGTTTTTTTTATTCTAACACGGTCAGTCATCATAATCATCAGGACGTGAAATGCAAAACTGATCTTGGTTCATTAACTCTGGGACTACTACATCTCTATCTGTATTTCAATGTAAAGCATCTCTTTAACCTCTCTGGGCAAGGCGGGACGAAATCGTCCCACCTACGCAACAGCCAGTTGAATCCTGTGGCGCGATTTTCAAAACCTTTGAAATGCTATTACTTCAATTTCTCAAACATATGACTATTTTACAGCTATTTAAAGACAAAACTCTCGTTAATCTAACCACACTGTCCGATTTGAAAAAGGCTTTACAACGAAAGCAAAACATTAGATTATGTCAGCAGAGTACCAAGCCAGAAATAATCAGACACCCATTTTTCAAGCTAGCATATAATGTCACAAAAACCCAGAAGACAGCTAAATGCAGCACTAACCTTTGATGATCTTCATCAGATGACAACCCTAGGACATTATGTTATACAATACATGCATGTTTTGTTCAATCAAGTTCATATTTATATCAAAAACCAGCTTTTTACATTAGCATGTGACGTTCAGAACTAGCATACCCCCCGCAAACTTCCGGGGAATTCGCTAACAATTTACTAAATTACTCACGATAAACGTTCACAAAAAGCATAACAATTATTTTAAGAATTATAGATACAGAACTCCTCTATGCACTCGATATGTCCGATTTTAAAATAGCTTTTTGGTGAAAGCACATTTTGCAATATTCTAAGTACATAGCCCAGGCATCACTAGCTATTTAGACACCCGGCAAGTTTAGCACTCACCAATATGAGATTTACTATTATAAAAGTTTGATTACCTTTTGTTGTCTTCGTCAGAATGCACTCCCAGGACTGCTACTTCAATAACAAATGTTGGTTTGGTCCAAAATAATCCATCGTTATATCTGAATAGCGGCGTTTTGTTCGTGCGTCCCAGACACTATGTGAAATGGTAAATCAGGGTCGCGCGCATGGCGCAATTCGTGACAAAAAAAATCAAAATATTCCATTACCGTACTTCGAAGCATGTCAACCGCTGTTTAAAATCCATTTTTATGCCATTTTTCTCGTAAAAAAGCGATAATATTCCGACCGGGAATGTCCATTTAGCTAAACAGAGGAAAGGAAACACAGCTTTCGGTCGACGCGGGCACGAGCCTGAGTCTCACAGTACTGTAACCAGCCACTACCCAAACGCGCTACTTTTTTTCAGCCAGAGCCTGCAAAGCCAAGAGTCAGCTTTTTGCCGCCTTCTGAGAACCTATGGCAGCCGTAGGAAGTGTCACGGGACAGCTAAGATCCTCACTCTTCAATAAACAGAGACAAGAAGAACGACACCTTGTCAGACAGGCCACTTCCTGCATGAAATCTTCTCAGGTTTTTGCCTGCCATATGAGTTCTGTTATACTCACAGACACCATTCAAACAGTTTTAGAAACTTTAGGGTGTTTTCTATCCAAAGCCAATAATTATATGCATATTCTAGTTACTGGGCAGGAGTAGTAACCAAATTAAATCGGGTACGTTTTTTATCCAGCCGTGTCAATACTGCCCCCTAGCCCCAACAGGTTAATAATACTTCCTGTTGACCCGACAAAGTGACCTCTCACCTATGATCATGCTGCGCCCTCTATGTCAGCCAGTTCAGATGCGGGAGGGGTTCACCAAAACAGCTGATATAACCTAGAGGATTTAGGGAGAAGGGGGAGAGGGATGAAGTGAAGGAGAGAGACTGTTATAGTGTGTGTGTGTGGTCTCAGCTGGTGTCCACACTAAGTGTCTACAGAGTACTTTATGCTGAAAAACAGACACATGAGGACAAACAATAGAAGATAATGACAATAGAAGATACTGTATGTGACGCAGACACCTATCGCATGAGGGCTATGTGTCTCACCACTTGGATATTGCAAGGCTAACCCCCAGGGAAGTCATGACTTGGCAGCAACAGATAGCAACAGATAGTCCTTTGAAAATGGCTGTGTTTATGTGGTGTAAATCTGAAAATTAGCAGCTGACATTTTAAGTTTTTTTTAATTAATGCATGTGAGACAGGTTCCATGTACAACAAGACAGGCAGAGAGGAAGAGAGGAAGAGAGAAAAAGAACACAGAACAGTTTAATTACCTCTGGTTATGGACACTTTTGCCAGCAATAAAGCTTCCACGGCCTGTTCCTCGGACAGTGAACATCTGGTAATATCTACATTTTCGAACCCTTGATCAGCTCGCTCTCTGAAAGTAAAGAAAATAGCTTATTTTTTGTAGATATGAAAACAATAACTGAGATATGACCGTTCAATCTAAAGCAGCAGATGTCATTTTCAGGATACGTCAATACAGCACAGAAAGCTTAACACCAGACTGGTATTGTGGTTGTTCATGAGGTGATAGGAAATATGCAATGATACCTGCACCATCTACACGCTGCAAAGACTCCCTAACTCTTCGCCATTGTACATGATGGCCCATTGCTCTGAGACTTCCTTTGACCATTCTAAAGCCAGCATGGGGCATCCTTGCCTTAATGGCACTGACTTTCTGGTCTAACTCTTCATCTGACATATCCGAATAGCATTCCCTGACAGACACATTGTGTTCTTTCATCCTTATATAAAAAAGCTAACCGTTACACTGTCATGAAATATGATTATATATCGACTATGAAAGAAATGACATGGCCTGCTTATGAGTTGCCATGAAAAAAAGTTAGATTAATTCAACTGAAAATGACGAGAACAGGCGTTTGTAGCTAAATGCTTTTGGTTAGCTTGAGAATAATAATTGCATATGATTTATCATTCTACGGTATGTATGTATGTATGTACAGTGCCTTGCGAAAGTATTCGGCCCCCTTGAACTTTTCGAGCTTTTGCCACATTTCAGGTTTCAAACATAAAGATATAAAACTGTAATTTTTTGTGAAGAATCAACAACAAGTGGGACACAATCATGAAGTGGAACGAAATTTATTGGATATTTCAAACTTTTTTAACAAATAAAAAACTGAAAAATTGGGCGTGCAAAATTATTCAGCCCCTTTACTTTCAGTGCAGCAAACTCTCTCCAGAAGTTCAGTGAGGATCTCTGAATGATCCAATGTTGGCTTAAATGACTAATGATGATAAATAGAATCCACCTGTGTGTAATCAAGTCTCCGTATAAATGCACCTGCTCTGTGATAGTCTCAGAGGTCTGTTTAAAGCGCAGAGAGCATCATGAAGAACAAGGAACACACCAGGCAGGTCCGAGATACTGTTGTGGAGAAATTTAAAGCCGGATTTGGATACAAAAAGATTTCCCAAGCTTTAAACATCCCAAGGAGCACTGTGCAAGCGATAATATTGAAATGGAAGGAGTATCAGACCACTGCAAATCTACGAAGACCCGGCCGTCCCTCTAAACTTTCAGCTCATACAAGGAGAAGACTGATCAGAGATGCAGCCAAGAGACCCATGATCACTCTGGATGAACTGCAGAGATCTACAGCTGAGGTGGGAGACTCTGTCCATAGGACAACAATCAGTTGTATACTGCACAAATCTGGCCTTTATGGAAGAGTGGCAAGAAGAAAGCCATTTCTTAAAGATATCCATAAAAAGTGTCGTTTAAAGTTTGCCACTAGCCACCTGGGAGACACACCAAACATGTGGAAGAAGGTGCTCTGGTCAGATGAAACCAAAATCGAACTTTTTGGCAACAATGCAAAACGTTATGTTTGGCGTAAAAGCAACACAGCCCATCACCCTGAACACACCATCCCCACTGTCAAACATGGTGGTGGCAGCATCATGGTTTGGGCCTGCTTTTCTTCAGCAGGGGCAGGGAAGATGGTTAAAATGGATGGGAAGATGGATGGAGCCAAATACAGGACCATTCTGGAAGAAAACCTGATGGAGTCTGCAAAAGACCTGAGACTGGGACGGAGATTTGTCTTCCAACAAGACAATGATCCAAAACATAAAGCAAAATCTACAATGGAAAGGTTCCCAAATAAACATATCCAGGTGTTAGAATGGCCAAGTCAAAGTCCAGACCTGAATCCAATCGAGAATCTGTGGAAAGAACTGAAAACTGCTTTTCACAAACGCTCTCCATCCAACCTCACTGAGCTCGAGCTGTTTTGCAAGGAGGAATGGGCAAAAATGTCAGTCTCTCGATGTGCAAAACTGATAGAGACATACCCCAAGCGACTTACAGCTGTAATCGCAGCAAAAGGTGGCGCTACAAAGTATTAACTTAAGGGGGCTGAATAATTTTGCACGGCCAATTTTTCAGTTTTTTATTTGTTAAAAAGTTTGAAATATTCAATAAATTTTGTTCCACTTCATAATTGTGTCCCACTTGTTGTTGATTCTTCACCAAAAAATTGCAGTTTTATATCTTTATGTTTGAAGCCTGAAATGTGGCAAAAGGTCGAAAAGTTCAAGGGGGCCGAATACTTTCGCAAGGCACTGTATGTAATATAGTAGAATGTTATGAACCGATACTGAATCGTAGGACCTAACGACTACAGTAGCTATGTAAAAGTTGGACGGAAGAATGCCCAGTGCTGCTTACCTGAGATGCCATCAACACACAGTCCTTCCTTCATTTTTCATGGAATAGAAACACCATAATATTAATCAAATTAATTAAGCAAGTACCAGTCAAAAGTTTGGACACCTACTCATTCCCGGATTTTTCTTTATTTTTACTATGTTCAACATTGTACAGTAATAGTGAAGACATCACAACTATGAAATTACACCGGTCTCTCGCGTACCCAGCATTCTGTAGTACAGACATGGACTGCTCTCCCTTATGTAAGGAATTAGGCACTTTCCCATATTTACTACAGTCTGTATTCTAGACTGCACAGTAACCTAATAAACAAATAAACACATTTCGTTTATAAAATAATGATCAGAAAATACTCTTTCAAAATGCAGATGTTGATTTAGTTATGGATCCATAACCAATTACTATGGGAACAAATGTCACTGATTTACAGAAATATTGGAACAAAGTTGTCTAATGAAGGCAAACAATTTAGAATCTTCCAGTTCTGTAGCCTACTCCCGACCGTTACGTTGTACAGCCTTGTGTAGGTCTACAATCTTGTCCCTGACATCCTTGGAGAGCTGTTTGGTCTTGGCCATGGTAGAGAGTTTGGAATCTGATTGATTGATTGCTTCTGTGGACAGGTGTCTTTTATACAGGTAACAAGCTGAGATTAGGAGCTCTCCATTTAAGAGTGTGCTCCTAATTTCCTGTATAAAAGACAACTGGGAGCCAGAAATCTTTCTGATTAAGAGGGGGTCAAATACTTATTTCCCTCATTAAAATGCAAATCAATTTATAACATTTTTCACATGCGTTTTTCTGGATCTTTTTGTTGTTATTCTGTCTCTCACTGTTCAAATAAACCTACCATTAAAATTATAGACTGATAATTTCTTTTTCAGTGGGCAAATGTACAAAATCAGCAGGGGATCAAATACTTTTTTCCCTCACTGTATATACTAGGCGGTGTCAGAGGAAGGCCCAACAAATTGTCAAAGACTCCAGTCACCCAAGTCATAGGCTGTTCTCTCTGCTACCGAATGGCAAGTGGTGCCGGAGCGCCAAGTCTAGGACCAAAAGGCTCCTTAACAGCTTCTACCACCAAGCCTGCTGAACAACTAATAAAATGGCCACCTGGACTATTTACATTGACCCCTCCTATTGTTTTACACTGCTGCTACTCGCTGTTGATTATCTATGCATAGTCACTTTACAAATTACCTCAACTAAACTGTATGCCTGTGCATTGATTCGGTACCTGTTCCAAATATAGCCTCATTGTTATATAGCCTCATTGTTGTTGTAAATTTCCTGTGTTACTTTTTGATTGATTTTATTTTATGTTAGTTTATTTAGTAAATATTTTATTAACTCTATTTCTTGAACTGAATTGTTGGTTAAGGGCTTGTAAGTAAGCATTTCATGGTAAGGTTGTATTTGGTGCATGTTGTATTCGGTGCATGTGTCAAATAACATTTGATTTGAGGAAGATGGATTTGCTTATTTTGCCAATGGGCATAATGACATGTTTGTCTTGCAGATCACGGACTGAGATTGGTGAGTGGTGCGAGAGATCTGTGCTCAACCACTCAACTGCTAAAAGCATAAAACTTTAATCATCAAACTGGTTCTTTTTGACAAACTTTACCAGAACTTTTCATATAAAAATACTTAGTTTTGCACTGTTCTTCCTCACGTTGATGTTCTGTAAAGAAAAATTGCTATAGATTTTTCAGGACCTTGTAAACTGCTTGAAACAAAACTATGCTTTTGTGGAACTAGAGGTGCTTTGTCTAAACTCTAAATTCCTTTTTAATTTACTGTATATTTACAATTAACGAAAGACATAAAAACAGAATGTTTTTTTGTCAGCATTGGGTGTAGTAGAACATCATAACCTTGATGAGAAGCTTTTTCTGATTAAGAAACACAGTTTAATCCAACCAAGGTTTTGGCTATAGGATAGGATATGAACTATTGCATGTGGGTAAAACACAGAAGTTCAGAGGAAGAAATTCAAAGCCTTGGAATGGACAGCTATTTGGATTGATCACTTACAGTAACATCCGTGTTAAGTGTTTAAGGTGTGGAGTGAGGAGATAAGCGAGAGCGTCTGAAGGACAAGGCCACTTACACACACACGCACTTTAAGTCCCTCAACATATCCCCTAGCACAGAAAACATTAAGGCGACTGACAGAGATAATTTCAAAGTCACACAAAACAAGCTGTCGGCATCTTTAGCAATTACTGCTTTTATCCTGAAAGTAGGGATAATGATGGTATGAAAAGTCTTTAAATGATTATGATACACGATTCCTTCAGGGGAGTCTACATTTCAGTGTTTTTAATTCTCCATACTTAGACAGATCTGACTTGAAAAGATGATACATTGTGTGGCAGCTGGCTGTTCCAGATTATTTACAAACACTGCCTCCCAAATGGCACCTTATTCTCTATATAGTGCCCATGGTCAAAGATAGTGCACTATACAGGGAATAGGGTTCCATTTGGGATGCAGTGTTTTGAAGTGTTGTGAACAGTATGGCTTCCTCTTGGCGGAGAGAGAAAACAATATAGATGAACTTTTTTATCGGAGACATCCGAGGGTAATCAGAATGTCATGGTAGCTGGCAAAAAAAAACTTGTAGTCAAAGAAGAGAAGTTTAAATGTTCCTCAAAGAAACCAATTGTCAGAGTGTACATTTATTTTGTTACCCTACTGTTAAAAGTGTTTCTGCTGTTGGCAGTGGACAGGATGCTGGAGAGAGAGACACTAAAACAGTACAAAAAAGAAGGATTTTTTTTTCAGAAAACAGCTCAATGTGATTGGAAAATCACCTGGTCAGTCTATGTCATGGAAAGTGTAGGTGTTCTTGATGCTTTGTATACTCACTCAGTGTTTATAAATGAATTGGCAAGGGCACTAGAACAGTCTGCAGCACTCGGCCTCACCCTACTGGACTCGGAAATCAAATGTCTACTGTTTGCAGATCATGTGGCGCTTCTATCCCCAACCACGGAGGGCCTACAGCAGCACCTTAATCTTCTGCACAGATTATGTCAGACTTGGGCGCTGACAGTGAAGCTCAGTAAGGCAAAAGTAATGGTGTTCCAAAAAAGGTCCAGTTGCCAGGACAACAAATTATATCAAGACACCGTTGCCCTAGAGCACACAATGAATTATACCTTGGCCTAAACATCAAGAATGAAATTTACGATCAAGGTGCCTAAAAATCTGAAAGCCATGCCCCTAATATGTAAAGCCTCCAGTCTTCTGATCTGACCCACATATCTCAATAACCAAGCACCAATAACCCAGCACCCAGCATCAATAACCCAGCAGTTTGAAAGAAAACAACCCATCTAAGTGACCCAAATCCTGCCACACAGCAGTTGGGTCAACCAAACAACCCAGCATTTTTCAGAGTGCACTAAGAATTGATACATTGATCAAATCAAATCAAGTGGTATTTGTCACATGCGCCAAATCCAACCTTACAGTGAAATGCTTACTTACAAGCCCTTTACCAACAATGCAGTTTTAAGAAAATACCCCAAAAATTTAAGAGATAAGATTATTAAATAATTAAAGAGCAGCAGTAAATAACAATAGCGGGGCTATATACAGGGGGTACCGGTACAGAGTCAATGAGTAAATGTGCTGGGGCACTGGTGTCGAGGTAATTAGATAATAACAGAGAGTAGCAGCAGTGTAGGGGGGGCAATGCAAATTGTCTGGGTAGCCATTTGATTAGCTGTTCAGGAGTATTATGGCTTGGGGGTAGAAGCTGTTAAGGAGCCTTTTGGTCCTAGACTTGGTGCTCCTGCACCACTTACCGTGTGGTAACAGAGAGAACAGTCTTTGACTAGGGTGGTTGGAGTCTTTGACACCGCCTGGTATTGAGGTCCTGGCTGGCAAGAAGCTTGGCCCTGGTGATATACTGGGCCGTATGCACGACCCTCTGTAGTGCCTTCGGTCGGAGGCCAAGCAGTTGCCATACCAGGCAGTGATGCAACCCGTCAGGATGCTCTCGATGGTGCAGCTGTAAAACCTTTTTAAGGATCTGAGGACCCATGACAAATCTTTTCAGTCTCCTGAGGGGGAATAGGTTTTGTCGTGCCCTCTTCACGACTGTCTTGGTGTGCTTGGACCATGTTAGTTTGTTGGTGATGTGAATGCCAACCTGCTCAACTACAGCCCTGTCGATGAGAATGGGGGTGTGCTCGGTTCTCCTTTTCCTGTAGTCCACAATCATCTCCTTTGTCTTTATCACGTTGAGGGAGAGGTTGTTGTCCTTGCACCACACAGTCAGGTCTCATCGATAAACTCTGATATCTGTTAGGCGAAATACCGCAATGTGCATTCACAGCAGAAAGATTTTTGGCCTGTTGCATTGAGAAAAAGGCAACCAGTGGAGCACAAATAACATTGTAAATACCGCCAATATTTATATGTTTATTTATCTCCCCCCAACCATTCGTACTACAACTATTTGCACAAAGCAAAAATACTGTATATAGCTAATAATATAATGCTTGAAATGTCTTTATCTTTTTGAAAACTTTTGAGGTCTGGGGTCAGCTCACCAACCAAGAATTCTCAAAATGGGGCAATCACCAAATTGAGAGTCTGAATGCATGGAAAGGGGAGGCTCTCACGAACACAATGGCGTTCTATGTTTTGCTCACGGGAATTGTCTGAAGTTGGTCCCACCGATGTGCCAACTTATGTCTGCAGCATCTAAACCGTTTGGGCTACAAACTAATATGACCCTACTAAGTCTCACTGGACTCATCTGAAGGTAACCCAGGACTGTTTTTAAAAAATGATGGTGGTATGGAGGTAGTTTTGTGCCAACAAGAAAAAGGGGTTAAATATGTGTCCAAAAAAACAAAATATTTCCTGAGTTTTCTTTTATCTCCTAGATATAGGACAGACCTTCAAAACCTTATTCCTTCAGATTTACTTTTGGACTGTCTGTTTTGCCATTTATGAATGTGTTATTAAATTTCCATGGGCTTTAGCAGTATTGGCCAAATTCAATATTATATCAAATATATTATTTTGGGGGTGATACTTCCAGGGGTCCTAAAATTCGAATTCCCTCAAAGGCTTAGACCTTCAGAGGTTAGAAACAGATTGACATCCCATGGATGATGGGGGAGTCGATTCTATCCATTGTGAAATGATTGCCAACCTAATGACACCAGTAAGGATCCTTTAGTTGTAATCTTAGACGGCTAGCTAAACACTAAACAGCACTTAGCGTTGCCTGCCTGCCTGCAAGCCTCCAAATGGAAAGATTTCTTGATGACCTCAATTACCTATTGTTCCGGGAATCTTGGCAGGGGACTAATACATCTCTAGATTGGAGTGTCTGATTGGATTTCTCATACTGTGCCCTGGCCTCTTATTGTGTTCAAGTAGAGCTGTGTTCTGCACTGCATTTAGATGCTGTTGATTTTCTCCTTGTGTTCTTGAACTACTTTAGTTTTCTCAATATTCGTTGACGTCTTAACTTTGTGTTTTTGTATTTCTGGTCATAAAAATCAACTGTTTACCACAGTATATCAATACAATGTCTGAATGAATCAGAATGTACTGTCCTGTTTTGGATAAAAATGTCTCTAACGTCCCGTGCTATGTATTGAACGTAAGGCAAACTGTAGTTATTTTGCTCTCGCCAGAATAACTTGAAGCTAGAGAACTGCTGTATCCATGTTGCTGTATTAATTAAAACTGTTTGGATCCAACTGAGGGACACAGGGAGATTACCTTATCAGTCAGAGGTTCAAGAGATATGTGGATTATTGCAGAAAAGAGATAACAAGGACATTTCTTTATGACATTTTATGTGGGGGCGTGGTGTGTGTGTGTGTGTGTGTGTGTGTGTGTGTGTGTGTGTGTGTGTGTGTGTGTGTGTGTGTGTGTGTGTGTGTGTGTGTGCGTGCGTGTGTGGCGTAACACACCTTGCACAGGAGGTTGCCCCCCCACCCCTTCCCCAGATAGAATATGAACACGTAATAAGCCATGTCACAAAATGTGCTGTAAAACTGCAAAACTGAAACATTCTCTCATGGCAAAATGTATTGAATAGCAGGAAATTTGCTTTAAAATGCACAATTCTCTTAGCCCCATTGCAAAATGTTTAGAATAGCATAAAATGAGTTATAAAAGTGCAATTTTTTCTCTCTACTCCTTTGCAATAAGTGTAGTATTGCAGTAAATTCATTTTTAAAAGAGGAAAATTGTCTCTCAGCTTCATGGCAAAATGTGTAAAATAGCACGAGATTAGCTATAAAACTGAAATTATTTATCTTTGCCCCATGACAACGTGAAGAATTGTAGGATTGTTAGCTCTTTTCCCCATAAGAATCCACCTGCCAAAATTCGACCTTGTGGTATGCTGCAGTATGTTAGTGGTGTGTGTGTGGATGGGTGTGTAAGTGGGTGGGTGGGGACCCTTAAATGCTTCAGAATAGGGATCGGTGTCCCGTCCACGGGATGGTTGAGATAACGTAGGCTAATGTGATTAGCATGAGGTTGTAAGTAACGAGAAAATTTCCCAGGACACAGATATATCTGATATTGTAAGAAAGCTTACATTCTTGTTAATCTAACTGCACTGTCCAATTTACAGTAGCTATTACATTGAAATAATACCATGCTATTGTTTGAGGAGACTGCACAATTTTGAACATGAAAAGTTATTAATAAACAAATTAGGCACATTTGGACAGTCTTGATGCAAATTTTTTAACGTTGCACATACACTGCTGCCATCTAGTGGCCAAAATCTAAATTGCACATGGGCTGGAATAATACATTTTGGCCTTTCTCTTGCATTTCAAAGATGATGGTACAAAAAAATACAAAAGAACCATTGGTTTTTTCTTTGTATTATCTTTTACCAGATCTAATGTGTTATATTTGCCTACATTCCTTTCACATTTCAACAAACTTCAAAGTGTTTCCTTTCAAATGGTACCAAGAATATGCAAATTCTTGCTTCAGGGCCTGAGCTACAGGCAGCTAGATTTGGGTGTGTCATTTCAGGCAAAAATGTAAAAAAGGGGCGGATCCTTAAGTAGTTGTCACGATTACAAAGTTATACCTTTCTCTGTGGTCAAGACTGTTCTTCAAATTGACCTTCCCACCAATTTCTCATGCATAACACTGAGTATGTGAAGGAATAAATGTTGGGATTAGTTACTTGAAAAAGTAACATGTTACTTTACAATATTTCTATGTGTGATAAGTAACATGTTATATTACTAGTTATATTACTTTGCATTACTTTAATTAATTTTTGTTTTTATCTCATAGTTTGTTTGACTGTCAGAGGGAGCAAGGCGAGCCGCACGCCTTCTACCAAAGATAGGCTACTTACTAACTTTGGTGCTTTCCTGTGTTAGTCTACAAGCTGCTAAATTAGCCATATATACTGTAAGCCAAACATCTGTACAGATTTCCTATCTTTTCATTCAAAATCTTTCTCTCGAGCAGCGATTTCTGCTTATAGACCGCACATACACGGACACGTAGAGATGTATAAAGGGCACACTTGCCACTAGATGGGAAGGTCCTCTATGAGCTTTGCTATCACAGAAGCGATCAATGGCACAGATGAGAGGTGAGCCCTCAATTCTAGGGACAGAAGCTGTCATGACATTTCTCCAAACAGCCTTTCTCTGATTCGTTTGAGAACTAAATGAGGAAAATAATGAAGATTGGATCATGTAAACACACCTGGAAGAGATATTATTCTGAAAGTGACGCATGCGTGGTTTTACAAAGTACTGGTAGTAATATTAACAATTTGAAAAAGCATTACTTTAATCTGTTACTCATGAAAATAATGTGATTACGTAATGCGTTACTTTTGTAACACAATACTCCCAGCACTGGAAGGAATATGAACAGGTGTGAACAAGTGCATTTTAGTCGGTGATGTTTCTCGTCTGTGAAGCACTCTATTTATCTCAGTGATGAATGTGGACTCAAAGAAAATGACAAGGGCAGACTACACTGTACTAGCCGTGTTCATCTGCGTCTGATCTATGTTTCCCACCGCACGGTGGTAGAAATAAACACCTTCAGAAAATAAAAAAATACTACTGAAAACAAAGGATGTGGCAAAGGAGAAAACCATTCATAAATTCACAAAAGCTTAGATTCAATCCTTTGAGTTTTAGCCAGAGATAAACAACACACTGCATATAGTTATTTTTGTTTAGGCAAGGGTAGAGGTGTAATGCTTTGGAGCTGTCAAATCGGAATGCGTCTGCTCTTGTTATCATTGTCACAAAGCCACAGCTGTCCGACCAGCGTTAAAAGTTCAGAAAGACAGTGTAGGCTATATAAAAACAATGATGCTCAACTTGAAAATCATCAAACAAAATAATAAGGATTGGTATCAAATCAAAGTTTATTTGTCACGTACACAGTTTACAGCAGGTATATGGTGCATTCGGGAAAGTATTCAGACCCCTTCCCTTTTTCCACGTGTTGTTATGTTACAGCCTCATTCTAAAATGGTTGTATTTTTTTCCCCATCCTCAATCTACACACAATAACCCATAATGACAAAGCAAAAATAGGTTTTTAGAAATGTTTGAAAATGTATGACAAATAAAATACATAAATAATGTATTTACATAAGTTTTCAGACCCTTTACTATAAGACTCAAAATTGAACTTGGGTGCATCCTGTTTCCAGTGATCATCCTTGAGCTGTTTCTACAACTTGATTGGAGTCCACCTGTGGTAAATTAAATTGATTGATTTGGAAAGGCAAACACCTGTCTATATAAGGTCCCACAGTTGACAGTGCATGTCAGAGCAAAAACCAAATCACGAGGTTGAAGGAACTGTCAGTAGAGCTCTGAGACAGGATTGTGTTGTGGCAGAGATCTCGGGAAGGGCACCAAAACATTTCTGCAGCAATGAAGATCCCCAAGAACACAGTGGCCTCCATCATTCTTAAATGGAAGAGGTTTGGAAAACACCGAGACTCTTCCTAGAGCTGGCCGCCCGGCCAAACTGAGCAATCGGGGGAGAAGGGCCTTGGTCAGGGAGGTGACCAAGAACCCGATGGTCAGTCTGACAGAGCTCTAGAGTTCCTCTGTGGAGATGGGAGAATCTTCCAGAAGGACAACCATCTCTTCAGCACTCCACCAATCAGGCCTTTATGGTAGAGTGGCCACACAGAAGCCATTCCTCAGTAAAAGGCACGACAGCCCACTTAGAGTTTGCCATAAGGCGCCTAAAGACTCTCAGACCATTTCTTTTTTATTTCACCTTTATTTAACCAGGTAGGCTAGTTGAGAACAAGTTCTCATTTGCAACTGCGACCTGGCCAAGATAAAGCAAAGCAGTTCGAGACATACAACAACACAGAGTTACACATGGAATAAACAAACATACAATCAATAATACAGTACAAAAATCTATATACAGCATGTGCAAATGAGGTAGGATAAGAGAGGTAAGGCAATAAATAGGCTATGGTGGCTAAGGAATTACAATATAGCAATTAAACACTGGAATGGTAGGATGTGCAGAAGATGAATGTGTAAGTAGAGATACTGGGGTGCAAAGGAGCAAGATAAATAAATAAATACAGTGTGGAGATGAGGTAGATTGGATGGGCTATGTACAGGTGCAGTGATCTGTGAGCTGCTCTGACAGCTGGTGCTTAAAGCTAGTGAGGGAGGTAAGAGTCCCCAGCTTCAGAGATTTTTGCAGTTCGTTCCAGTCATTGGCAGCAAAGAACTGGAAGGAGAGGCGGCCAAAGGAAGAATTGGCTTTGGGGGTGACCAGAAAGATATACCTGCTGGAGCGCGTGCTACGGGTGGGTGCTGCTATGGTGACCAGTGAGCTGAGATAAGGCGGGGCTTTACCTAGCAGAGATGACCTGAAGCCAGTGGATTTGGCGACGAGTATGAAGCGAGGGCCAGCCAACGAGAGTATACAGGTCGCAGTGGTGGGTAGTATATGGGGTTTTGGTGACAAAACGGATGGCACTGTGATAGACTGCATCCAATTTGCTGAGTAGAGTGTTGGAGGCTATTTTGTAAATGACATTGCCGAAGTCGAGGATCGGCAGGATGGTCAGTTTTACAAGGGTATGTTTGGCAGCATGAGTGAAGGATGCTTTGTTGCAAAATAGGAAGCCAATTCTAGATTTCATTTTGGATTGGACATGTTTAATGTGAGTCTGGAAAGAGAGTTTACAGTCTAACCAGACACATAGGTATTTTTAGTTGTCCACATATTCTAAGTCAGAACCGTCCAGAGTAGTGATGCTGGACGAGCGGGCAGGTGCGGGCAGCGATCGGTTGAAGAGCATGCATTTAGTTTTACTTGCATTTAAGAGCAGTTGGAGGCCACGGAAGGAGAGTTGTATGGCATTGAAGCTCATCTGGAGGTTAGTTAACACAGTGTCCAATGAAGGGCCAGAGGTATACAGAATGGTGTCGTCTGCGTAGAGGTGGATCAAAGAATCACCAGCAGCGAGAGCGACATCATTGATGTATACAGAGAAGAGAGTCGGCCCGAGAATTGAACCCTGTGGCACCCTCATAGAGATTGCAAGAGGTCCGGACAACAGGCCCTCCGATTTGACATACTGAACTCTATTGGAGATGTAGTTGGTGAACCAGGTGAGGCAAACCATGAAAAACAAGATTCTCCTGTCTGATGAAACCAAGATTGAAATCTTTGGCCTGAATGCCAAACGTCATGTCTGGAGGAAACATGTCACCATCCCTACGGTGAAGCATGGTGGTGGCAGCATCATGCTGTGAGGATGTGTTTCAGCAGCAGGGACTGGGAGAGTAGTCAGGATCGAGGGAAAGTTGAACGGAGCAAAGTACAGAGAGATCCTTGCACTCTACTCACCTCAATTCCTGCAGTCTGTCGTCTCCTCCTCAGGCAGCTGGTCCGGTGCTGGTTCTGGATGCTGGGGTGGTACGTGGACTGGGGAGTCAGGTCGGGCCGATGCGTCAAGCAACTGTTACCTTTCTGTCTTCCCCATACCTTCCAGAGATTCTGTCCTTGTCCACTGGACCAGCCACTTATTGTTGCTGCCTCTTGGTCCGTCCAAAGAAAATGATAGTGAGAAAGAGGGTAGAGAGAGGGACACAACCCCAGAAAATCTCCACCACGCAAGGTTGTGCGTAATGAAGAGAAACCAAAGTGGTATTAAAGGTGCAATAACTTACTTTTTGGGCGACCCGACCAAATTCACATAAAAATGTGTCTTATATGTCTGTCATTCTCATTGGAAGTAAGTCTAAGAAGCGATAGATCTGTTTTATGTGCACTATTTTGTGCTTCCCATTCTTAAGTTTCATTTTTGCATCTTTAAGTTTAGGTTTGGATCACCAGGTTCAAACAGCTGAAAATACAATATTTTTGGTTATGGAAAAGAGATTTCGGCAGCGGTTTCATTTGTACCACGATTCTTTACATTAAACTTGCTTGTTTTGTCACATAAACTGACATTTGGCAAACTATTAGAATTCTAGCAACTAGGAAATGGCAGAGCGATTTCTGCATAGTGTATCTTTAAAGGTTTGAGACTTGCTGCCACTCTGATCTGTCCGCAATATACATTTAATTGTTAGGGAAATGCTACCACATACACTACATGACCAGAAGTATGTGGACACCTGCTTTTCCAACACTGAAACTAAGGGGCCTAGCCCAAACCATGAAAAACAGCCCCAGACCATTATTCCTCCTCCACCAAACTTTAGAGTTGGCACTATGCATTGGGGCAGGTAGTGTTCTCCTGGCATCTGCCAAACCCAGATTCTTCCGTCAGACTGCCAGAATGGAAACGTGATTCATCACTCCAAAGACCACGTTTCCACTGCTCCAGAGTCCAATAGCGGCGAGCTTACACCACTCCAGCCGAAGTTTGGCATTGCGCATGGTGATCTTAGGCTTGTGTGCGGCTGCTCGGCCATGGAAACCCATTTCCTGAAGCTCCTGACGAACAGTTATTGTGCTGATGTTGCTTCCAGAGGCAGTTTGGAATTCGGTAGGGAGTGTTGCAACTGAGGACAGATGGTTTTTACGCGGTCCAGCACTCTGCAGTACTGTTCTGTGAGTTTGTGTGACCTACCACTTCATGGCTGAGGCGTCGTTGCTCCTAGACGTTTCCACTTTACAATAAGAACACTTACAGTTGAACGGGGCAGCTGTAGCAGGGCAGAAATGTGATGAACTGACTTGTTGGAAAGGTGGCATCCTATAACGGTGCCATGGTGAAAGTCACTGGGCTCTTCTACTGCCAATGTTTGTATATGGAGATTGCATGCTTGTCAGCAACGGGTGGGGCTGAAATACTGTAGCTGAATCCACTAATTTGAAGGGGTGTCCACATACTTCTATAGTGTATCACATAAATTGGTCCAGCACACTCACTAACAGCTGAAACAAATATAGCCTCTTAGAAGACACACCTCAATATATGTTAATGAGTGAGAAACAACATTACCACACAGACACTGTTCAGAAGTTTTTGGGCACTCCAACAATGCGCTATTGGTACTTTGTTCTTTATTACAGTAAATTACTGGCAGCAATTGGCCAGTAAGTTACTGCAGAGTTTCAGGACAAGGTTTGTTGAATTCCTAATATACAGTATATTACTGTATTCTGTGGGGGTACAGCATTCTCACTCACAGCCTCTTGAAAGGCACACCTTGAAGTGCAGGGGTATTCAACTCTTATCCTATGAGGTCCAGAGCTTTCTGGGTTTCTGTTCTACCTGATTATTAATTGCACCCACCTGGTGTCCCAAATCTTAATCAGTTCCTGATTAGAGGGCAACAATGAAAATATGCAGTGGAAGTGGCTTTGCGGTCCATAGTTGAGTTTGAGAGGCCTAGTGTATCAACAGCTTAATGCTGGGAGCCGCTTGCTGATTTGACAGCTACAACAAAGTTACACTTCCGACATTGCCTGAACAAAAACAATTATATGCTATGCAGTTGACGGTTACTACGGGTTAAGGCAGATCTGGTTCAATCTATCCCTTCAGATTGAGGGTTCCAGGAAAGAGAGGAATTGTGTATAACGTCATGCGTACCTTACTGTATGGCTCTGTTACGATACTGTTATTACCTTACCTATTCTATGGAACTGTTATTTAGCTATAGAAAAACATATATGTGCTTGGTGAGTGCCTGGCTGTTGGTATGGTAATAAAATAATACCTGATCAGATTCATTTGTGTTTCATATTCCGAGGGCGATCTGACTTTAAATGAGCCTAAACATTCTGAACACAAATGATTGGGGTCTAAGGTGACATTGCAGCAGGCAATGTTACATATCATACATTGCGCATGTAGTATATTAACAGCTTATCATTTTACGGTATTGCTACAGTTGAAGTCAAAAGTTCACATACACTTATGTTGGTACACTTAGGTTTTTCAACCACTCCACAAATTTCTTGCTAACAAACTATGTTTTGGCAAGCCGGTTAGGACATCTACTTTGTGCATGACACAAGTAATTTTTCCAACAATTGTTTACAGACAGATTATTTCACTTATAATTCACTGTATCACAATTCCAGTGGGTCAGAAGTTTACATACACTAAGTTGACTGTGCCTTTAGACAGCTTGGAAAAATCAAGAAAATGATGTCATGGCTTTAGAAGCTTCTGATAGGCTAATTGACATAATTTGAGTAAATTGGAGGTGTACCTGTGGATGTATTTCAAAGCCTACCTTCAAACTCAGTGCCTCTTTGCTTCACATAATGGGAAAATCAAAAGAAATCAGCCAAGACCTCAGAATTTGTTTTTAGACCTCCACAGGTCTGATTCATCCTTGGGAGCAATTTCCAAACACCTGAAGGAACCACGTTCATCTGTACAAACAATAATACACAAGTATATATACAATGGGACCACGCAGCCGTCATACCTCTCAGGAAGGAGACGCGTTCTGTCTCCTAGAGATGAATGTACTTTGGTGCGAAAAGTGCAAATCAATCCCAGAACAACAGCAAAGGACCTTGTGAAGATGCTGGAGGAAACAGGTACAAAAGCATCTATATCCACAGTAAAACGAGTCCTATATCGACATAACCTGAAAGGCCGCTCAGCAAAGAAAAAGCCACTGCTCCAAAACCGCCATAAAAAAGACAGACTACGGTTTGCAACTGCACATGGGGACAAAGAGTGTACTTTTTGGAGAAATGTCCTCTAGTCTGATGAAATAAAAATAGAACTGTTTGGCCATAACGACCATCGTTATGTTTGGAGGAAAAGGGGGTGGCTTGCAAGCTGAAGAACACCATCCCAACCGTGAAGCACGGGGGTGGCAGCATCATGTTGTGGGGGTGTTTTGCTGCAGGAGGGACTGGTGCACTTAAAAAAAAAGATGGCATGACGAGGGAGGAAAATTATATGGATATAGTGAAGCAACATCTCAAGATATCAGTCAGGAAGTTAAAGCTTGGTCACAAATGTATCTTCCAAATGGACAATGACCCCAAGCATACTTTTAAAGTGGTGGCAAAATGGCTTAAGGACAACAAAGTCAAGGTTTTGGAGTGGCCATCACAAAGCCCTGACCTCAATCCTATAGAAAATGTGTGGGGAGAACTGAAAAAGTGTGTGCGAGCAAGGAGGCCTACAAACCTGACTCAGTTACACCAGCTCTGTAAGGAGGAATGGGCCAAAATTCACCCAACATATTGTGGGAAGCTTGTGGAAGGCTACCCGAAATGTTTGACCCAAGTTAAACAATTTAAAGGCAATGCTACCAAATACTAATTGAGTGTATGTAAACTTCTGACCCACTGGGAATGTGATGAAAGAAACAAAAGCTGAATAAATCTCTCTCTACTATTATTTTGACATTTCACATTCATAAAATAAAGGGGTGAACCTAACTAACCTAAAACAGGGAATTTTTACTTGGATTAAATATCAGGAATTGTGAAAACTGAGTTTAAATGTATTTGGCTAAGGTGTATGTAAACTTCCCACTTCAACTGTATGTAGGAATTGTTTTTTTTCTATTGATACTATCAAAATTCCATTCATCATTGGATGTTTGTCATTCGTGAGATCCACGATCATTTAACTTTTGTGTGGTGCAAGTGTATACGGGGAAACCAGATGGAGGGGCCCCTGAGAAGAACCAAGGGATGCGGGTTGTCCTGGACGTGACACAGGGACTCCGTGGCCACAACATCACATACAGTGCCTTGCAAAAGCATTCATCCTCTTGGTGTTTTTCCTATTTTGTTGCATTACAACCTGTAATTTAAAGGGATTTTTATTTGGATTTCATTTAATGGAAATACACAAAATAGTCCAAATTGGTGAAGTGAAATGAAATAAAATAACTTGTTTAAAAAAAAATTAAAAATTAAAAATGGTGCGTGCATATGTATTCACCCCCTTTGCTATGAAGCCCCTAAATAAGGTCTGGTGCAACCAATGACCTTCAGAAGTCACATAATTAGTTAAATCAAGTCCACCTGTGTGCAATCTAAGTGTCACATGATCTCAGTATATTTACACCTGTTCTGAAAGGACTTAAAGTCTGCAAACACCACTAAGCAAGGAGCACCACCAAGCAAGCGGCACCATGAAGACCAAAAAGCTCTCCAAACAGGTCAGGGACAAAGTTGTGGAGAAGTACAGATTAGGGTTGAGTTATAAAAAAATATCAGAAACTTTGAACATCCCATGGAGCACCATTAAATCCATTATTAAAAAATGGAAAGAATATCCATCCATAGGACCACTTGAAGACGTACACTCCACAGAGTTGGGCTATACGGAAGAGTGGCCAGAAAAAAGCCATTGCTTAAAGAAAAAAAATAAGCAAACACGTTTGGTGTTCACCAAAAGGTATGTGGGAGACTCCCCAAACATATGGAAGAAGGTGCTCTGGACAGATGAGACTAAAATTGAGCTTTTTGGCCATCAAGGAAAACGCTATGTCTGGCGCAAACCCAACACTTCTCATCACCCCGAGAACAACATCCCCACAGTGAAGCATGGTGGTGGCAGTATCATGCTGTGGGGATGTTTATCATCAGCAGGGACTGGGAAACTGGTCAGAATTGAAGGAATGATGGATGGCGTTAAATACAGGGAAATTCATGAGGGAAACCTGTTTCAGTTTTCCAGAGATTTGAGACTAGGACAGAGGTTCACCTTCCAGCAGGACAATGACCCTAAGCATACTGCTAAAGCAACACTCAAGGGGTTTAAGGGGAAACATTTAAATGTCTTGGAATGGCCAAGTCAAAGCCCAATTGAGAATCTGTGGAATGACTTAAAGATTGCTGTACACCAGCGGAACCCATCCAAATTGAAGGAGCTGGAGCAGTTTTGCCTTGAAGAATGGGCAAAAATGCCAGTGGCTAGATGTGCCAATATTATAGAGACATACCCCAAGAGACTTGAAGCTGTAATTGCTGCAAAAGGTGGCTCTACAAAGTATTGACTTTGGGGGGGTGAATAGTTATGCACGCTCAATTTTTCTGTCTTGTTTTGTCTTATTTCTTGTTTGTTTCACAATAAAAAACATTTAGCATCTTCAAAGTGGTAGGCATGTTGTGTAAATCAAATGATACAACCCCCCCAAAAATCTATTTTAATTCCAGGTTGTAAGGCAACAAAATAGGAAAAGTGCCAAGGGGGGTGAATACTTTCGCAAGCCACTACGATAACATTTTTACTACGCACAAGCTGCGACAGGAGCTCCTCAAGAAAAGGCTGATGATGGTAGGAACAGTACGCAAAAACAAGACAGAGCTCCTGCCTCAGCTGTTGAATACACGGAACAGCCTTATCAATTCCTCTACGTTTGTGTTCACGGCCGACACGTCCCTAGTGTCCTACAGACCAAAGAAAGGCAAAAATGTGGTACTCATGAGTACGCTGCATAGGGATGGGAGAATCTTTGGCCAGGAACATCAAAAAACAGAAATCACAATGGATTACAATGCCACAAAAGGAGGGGTGGACAATTTAGACAAGTTGGTGACTGGCTACAGCTGCAATAGAAGAACCCTATGCTTACCACTTGTGATTTTCTTCAACATCTTGGACAACTAGGCGTACAATGTGTTTGTCATCTGGATGGCGTTAAACCCAGATTGGAACAGAGGGAAGCTCCAGAGGAGACGGCTCTTTCTCGAGGAGCTGGGCAAGGCATTAGTAAGACCTCAAATCCAGAGGCGGCAACAAATCCCAAGGACCGCAGCTTCTGCAGTCATTGTGAGGAGGAGACAGGAGGAGGATGCTGGTGCCCCATCCGCCTGACCCACAGAACCAACAATTACAATACCGGAAGTAAGTGTGAGTGATGTTCTTGCATATGTGTGTCTGACTCTCCTACCTTGGCCTGTTGTAACTATATATGTGTGTAAGTGAGTGAGATGTTAGTAAAATTCCTGAACTAAGTGTTTTCATCATTCTAGATTGCAGCCGGTAGCAACAAGAACAAACGCTGCAATGTATGTGGACCCATGAAAGGCAGAAAGACACAGTACACATGCATCAAGTGCAAGAAATACATTTGAAATACACACACAGTTAAACTCTCTCCCTCATGTGGTGTGTAGACCGGCCTTAATGTTCAGAGCTGTCCAGACAGCAGACAGACCAGTGACAGCTTTTGGATACTCACAGAAAACAGACAATCTGAGATATTGATGGGCTTATTATTGAGAGGACGACATTCAATTAATATCTGGAAATGTCATGCAATTACCTGTGTCAATCATTTTTATATGAGGCTCTGTCGTCAGTTGGTCACGCAGGTTGGTCACCCTCATGGCAATGAGCCACAACCTTGTCTGGGAGTGCATCCCAAATGGCAACCTATTCCCGATATAGTGCACTACTTTTGACCTGACCGCTATGGGTCCTGGTCAAAAGTACTGTGTGCACCAGGGAATAGGGTGCAACTTGGGACACAGCCTGAGTGACTTGATGGTTTCTGCCATCTTTCGCTCTGATTTAAAGACATCCTCCCACCTTCTATTGGATAAAAGTTCAGGGTTATTAAGGAGATAAAGAAAGCCAGAATTATCACACACGTTAGTTATATCTTAAAATCATTGTTTTACGTCAGATAGCCTAACATCTGTCTGCACATTTGAGGTGAAGCTGTCTGACAAAAGACAATGATCCCAAAATGTCTTACGCCATTTAATGTGGAACTGGCACCGTTTTAACTACTTTGCAGAAATGAAATAAACAGATAATTATAATATCGTTGTAAAATATAACATTTGCATTGTATGCTCAATACCAAATGTAGAAAAGTTTCTAAAAATAAGTTATATTTTACTCTAAATTCATTACTAAAGTAAGGCATTGTTGGCTGAATTAAATCGATGCAGTCAATGCATGATTAATTAATAGAATTCACCAATACATCTGTATATAGTTTAATAAATATTGCTATCAGGTTGTAATTCAGGGGATGAAGTGTTTCAGATTCACTCACCAAATATTTTGGACAAAAACTGATGAAAAAGTCCTCTCAACTCAATCAATCTAGCTATGCAATACGTAGCTAAGGCTATACCTTATCTATTTATTTAGGCCTACTTATTTAGCAAGCTAGCTATATGGCTTGATAGCTAAGTAATTTAGCTATCTATAACCTAAAATGACACAGCGCTTGCACTGTAGCTAGCTATCAGCGGGAAGGATGTCATGTCATCACCTGGACAAGTGTGTGAGTGGTAGACATTTTTCCCCCTATTGTATTCACAGTGCAATTTTGACTGTCAACTAAACGCTGACAAAATGTGTGGGTTCATCTATGGTCCCTTGTGCTAGATTTTAGCTGATCTGGCTCAGGTTAACATTGTTGTTGTTGTTGTTCTGTGTAAACTGAAGGAGATATGGACCACCTGTTGATTGTTTGATCAATAGGACTGTAAAATTCCCAAAAGTAAAACTCCTGTGGTATTTATTCTGTGACTTTTGCTACTGCTTTCTAAGCAAATAAGTAAAATATTGCTCTGCTGCTTGTAAAAACACAGTCCAGTGCAGTGCAACATCAAAGTGAGCGGCACATACCTGTATGGCATGGCCTATTCGTGACACGTTTCAGGAAGCTAGGCATGTCGCATGTCACTACTTCACAGAAGAGACATTTGAACTGAATGTTTCTTTTTTTGCAGAAATGCCTTCTGGAACATGTGAACTTTCATGTGCCTCAATAACAAACTTGTATGCCATCTTTAACTACAAATAAAACATTTAAATTATGGGCCTAGTTGATTTAGCCACAGGAACCTTCCGGCTAGCTATGATTGGCTAGATAATGGATGGGCTGCACATGCTGAGAGATGATTTCAGATAGGTCTGCCATGTACTGTAGCATGCTTCTGTGTATAACATGAGCTGCTCAGTATGTGTAGATAATCCTTGCTACCACGGCTTTTTTTAAAGATATCATGGAGAACTGCAAAAGTGTTGCCACTGCTCTCAATATTGCTGCCCTGAATTTAACAGGCGCTATCAACAAAGATCAGTGGGAAAAAGTTGTGATGGACTACTTTCTGGATGACGATCATTCCATGCTGACTCTGACTCTGAAAATGAATCAGACGATTGTAGTCTTCTGATGACAGTGAAGGGGAAGAAACAGAGATAAACAGTGTGGTTGTCACAGAAGAAGCTGACCCAGTTTTGAAATCAGTGGAATGCCTGGTTGAGGCAGTGTATGATTGCAAATTCAGAAGGAGTCAAAAAGAGTACTAAGGGCAACCATGGCATCCATGACAGAGAGGGAGAAGCGTTCATCCATGTATACGGGTAAGATAGTCTAGCTACAATTTCAGCTATGTTTCTAATTTTGTCAGAAAGTCATTTTCATTGTAAGTTAAAGCTCTAGCTCACTAGCTAATGGTACATGTATGATCTGCTAGTTATAGCCTAAAGATAGCTTGAACCCAATTGATTAGCTTTAGCCACCTGCAGATTCATGCATGGTGGATAACTATGACAATCAGTTTGTATTGCTAGTGGTATGGGTTGGGATTATGGTTTATTGGTTAGCTAGCTAGCTAGCTAAATGTCTAAACAAATGACTCCACTAAGCAAGTAACCATTTCACTCTACTGTTTACACCTTCTGTATCCTGTGCATGTGACGTAAACATATATTTTATTTGATAGAGTTTTTAGCATGAGACGGAGTCTACAACCCACACAAGTGGCTCACGTAGTGCAGCTCATCCAGGATGGCACATCAATGCGAGCTGTGGCAAGAAGGTTTGCTGTGTCTGTCAGCATAGTGTCCAGAGCATGGAGGCGCTACCAGGAGACAGGCCAGTACATCAGGAGACGTGGAGGAGGCCGTAGGAGGGCAACAACCCAGCAGCAGGACCGCTACCTCCGCCTTTGTGCAAGGAGGAGCAGGAGAAGCACTGCCAGAGCCCTGCAAAATGACCTCCAGCAGGCCACAAATGTGCATGTGTCTGCTCAAACGGTCAGAAACAGACTCCATGAGGGTGTCACACCACACTGAGCACATGACAGACGTGACAGAGTCTGGAGACGCCGTGGAGAACTTTCTGCTGCCTGCAACATCCTCCAGCATGACCGGTTTGGCGGTGGGTCAGTCATGGTGTGGGGTGGCATTTCTTAGTGGGGCCGCACAGCCCTCCATGTGCTCGCCAGAGGTAGCCTGACTGCCATTAGGTACCGAGATGAGATCCTCAGACCCCTTGTGAGACCATATGCTGGTGCGGTTGGCCCTGGGTTCCTCCTAATGCAAGACAATGCTAGACCTCATGTGGCTGGAGTTTGTCAGCAGTTCCTGAAAGAGGAAGGAAATGATGCTATGGACTGGCCTGCCCGTTCCCCAGACCTGAATCCAATTTAGCACATCTGGGACATCATGTCTTGCTCCATCCACCAACGCCACGTTGCACCACAGACTGTCCAGGAGTTGGCGGATGCTTTAGTCCAGGTCTGGGAGGAGATCCCTCAGGAGACCATCCGCCACCTCATCAGGAGCATGCCCAGGCGTTGTAGGGAGGTCATACAGGCAGGTGGAGGCCACACACACCACTGAGCCTCATTTTGACTTGTTTTAAGGACATTACATCAAAGTTGGATCAGCCTGTAGTGTGGTTTTCCACTTTAATTTTGAGTGTGACTCCAAATCCAGACCTCCATGCGTTGATAAATTGGATTTCCATTGATTATTTTTGTGTGATTTTGTTGTCAGCACATTCAACTATGTAAAGAAAAAAGTATTTCATAAGATTATTTATTTCATTCAGATCTAGGATGTGTTGCTTAAGTGTTCCCTTTATTTTTTTGAGCGGTATATATACAGTGAGGGAAAAAAGTATTTGATCCCCTGCTGATTTTGTACGTTTGCCCACTTACAAAGAAATGATCAGTCTACAATTTTAATGGTAGGTTTATTTGAGCAGTGAGAGACAGAATAACAACAAAAAAATCCAGAAAAACGCATGTCAAAAATGTTATAAAATGATTTGCATTTTAATGGGGGAAATAAGTATTTGACCCCTTTGCAAAACATGACTTAGTACTTGGTGGCAAAACCCTTGTTGGCAATTACAGAGGTCAGACGTTTCTTGTAGTTGGCCACCAGGTTTGCACACATCTCAGGAGGGAATTTGTCCCACTCCTCTTGGCAGATCTTCTCCAAGTCATTAAGGTTTTGAGGCTGACGTTTGGCAACTCGAACCTTCAGCTCCCTCCACAGATTTTCTATGGGATTAAGGTCTGGAGACTGGCTAGGCCACTCCAGGATCTTAATGTGTTCTTCTTGAGTCACTCCTTTGTTGCCTTGGCCGTGTGTTTTGGGTCATTGTCATGCTGGAATACCAATCCACGACCCATTTTCAATGCCCTGGCTGAGGGAAGGAGGTTCTCACCCAAGATTTGACAGTACATGGCCCCGTCCATTGTCCCTTTGATGTGGTGAAGTTGTCCTGTCCCCTTAGCAGAAAAACACCCCCAAAGCATAATGTTTCCACCTCCATGTTTGACGGTGTGGATGGTTTTCTTGGGGTCATAGGTGGCATTCCTCCTCCTCCAAACACGGCGAGTTGAGTTGATGCCAAAGAGCTCCATTTTGGTCTCATCTGACCACAACACTTTCACCCAGTTGTTCCCTGAATCATTCAGATGTTCATTGGCAAACTTCAGATGGCCATGTATATGTGCTTTCTTGAGCAGCGGGACCTTGCGGGCGCTGCAGGATTTCAGTCCTTCACGGCGTAGTGTGTTACCAATTGTTTTCTTGGTGACTATGGTCCCAGATGCTTTTAGATCATTGACAAGATCCTCCCGTGTGGTTCTGGGCTGATTCCTCACTGTTCTCTTGATCATTGCAACTCCACGAGGTGAGATCTTGCATGGAGTCCCAGGCCGAGGGAGATTGACAGTTCTTTTGTGTTTCTTCCATTTGTGAATAATCGCACCAACTGTTGTCACCTTCTCACCAAGCAGCTTGGCAATGGTATTTTAGCCCATTCCAGCCTTGTGTAGGTCTACAATCTTGTCCCTGACATCCTTGGAGAGCTCTTTGGTCTTGGCCATGGTGGAGAGTTTGGAATCTGATTGATTGATTGCTTCTGTGGCCAGGTGTCTTTTATACAGGTAACAAGCTGAGATTAGGAGCACTCCCTTTAACCCTTTGAGGACAGACGTTCCGCTAGCGAAACCCCGCTCCGCCTGCGGAACCCCTAGCCAACAGCCAATGGCATCGCACGGCGCGAAATACAAAACCAACTAAAATACCACAATTCAATTTTCTCAAACAATCAACTATTTTACACCATTTTAAAGATAAGACTCTCGTTAATCTAACCACATTGTCCAATTTCAAAAAGGCTTTACAGCGAAAGCAAAACATTACATTATGTTAGGAGAGTACATAGACACAAATAATCACACAGCCATTTTCCAAGCAAGCATATATGTCACATAAACCCAAACCACAGCTAAATGCAGCACTAACCTTTGATGATCTTCATCAGATGACACTCCTAGGACATTATGTTATACAATACATGGCGCCGGTTTTGGCCTGCCATATGAGTTCTGTTATACTCACAGACACCATTCAAACAGTTTTAGAAACTTTAGAGTGTTTTCTATCGAAATCTACTAATTATATGCATATTCTCGTTTCTGGGCAGGAGTAGTAACCAGATTAAATCGGGTACGTTTTTTATCCGGCCATGAAAATACTTCCCCCTATCCCAAAGAAGTTAAGAGTGTGCTCCTAATCTCAGCTCGTTACCTGTTTAAAAGACACCTGGGAGCCAGAAATCTTTCTGATTTGAGAGGGGGTCAAATACTATTTTCCCTCATTAAAATGCAAATCAATTTACAACCTTTTTGACATGCTTTTTTCTGGATTTTTTGTTGTTATTCTGTCTCTCACTGTTGAAATAAACGTACCATTAAAATTATAGACTGATCATTTCTTTGTCAGTGGGCAAACGTAAAAAATCAGCAGGGGATCAAATACTTTAGATCTAGGATGTGTTATTTTAGTGCTCCCTTAATTTTTTTGAGCAGTGTGTATATATATATATATATATATATACACTGCTTTGCTTGTTTGATTGTTAAGTTTAATAGATTGTGATGTGCACCAATACAAATGTTACCATGGTCACACACTGATTGCCAAGAAGCTTGTTGTGTGCTTGCTTAATGACCCTTCTCAGAAGTGCAGCAAATATGGAATTCTGATATACAAATATGGCCTGATGGAAATTGAAGGAAATTCACCTCCCTGTGTGTGTGTGTGTGTGTGTGTGTGTGTGTGTGTGTGTGTGTGTGTGTGTGTGTGTGTGTGTGTGTGTGTGTGTGTGTGTGTGTGTGTGTGTGTGTGTGTGTGTGTGTGTGTTACTGATGCTACCTACCTGGGATAAATTGCTGAAGCCATGTAACCTATCCTCAGTATGACTGAGGCTACAGCATTGCAGAGGCACTGCTCACCTGGCCTGCTTCCAGCTATTGTAAAGAGAATTTGAGTGTGGCTGTCAGCCTACAAAGAGAGTCTGGTGACAGCATGGATGAGGCTTACTGCTTTAGAGGAGTCAAGAGAAGGTGAAGCATTGGGGTCCTCTGCTGTATAGTCTGTAGACTTATATTTAGTCTGACAGCCCTATGGGGAAAACTGTCTGGAAAACAAAAGAGCAGAAAAGCAGATACAGACAGAGAGATTATCTTGAAATCCCAACATTTGTGGCAGTCAGTGTCAAGAAGTGTAGTCAATGTCAAGAAGTGTCAAGAAGTACTGTATATCACTCAGCCAGGGATTGAGCTAGCATTAAACCTCTCTTAGATAGTGTGCCATATACATCTCTTACTAAGAGCATCCTAACCATATAAATTATATAAGAGATGTTAAATATGATGCTGTTTCCCAAGAGGTTTCATTCTTGCTCTGTCATTAATAGTAAGACTCTGGGGAGGCCCTGCCTGTTCATCCACACAGCAACCATGACTAACTGATCACTCACAAATGAGACCCATTACATAAGAAGCATGAATATTCTCCCTGGTAAGACAGAAAAAATGGAATAATTGAGTGCACTGGCCCAACAAATTAGGAAGCTCTGTGAATAAGAAATAAGACTGAAAGTAAAAAATAGATACACAGTATACACAGTTTCCAGGCTTCCATTCCATTGGTAAGATAAAAATTAATAGAACTCAATCATTATATGTTTTAAAAAACTATCACAACTGAACCCTTCTGACTCACCCTAAACAGCAAAATCAATGGTGCACATTTACTCTGAAAGTGATAAATGTACACTATTTTCTGTGAACGCATGAGTCCCACTGAACTGGTGTAAATATAACTATTTTGAAAGTGTAAAATATTTAACTCTGTTGCAGTGTTCACCATTCAAATCTTAAAGTGTTCAAATGAACTTTACACCTACAGTTTAAAACATAACACTTTAGAGTAAAATTGACTCAATTTGCTTAGTGCTGATGCAGTTACAATTTCTCAGTGTAAGACATTAACACCTGTAGTGTTACAGTACATTTTGGGGTGTTGTTTTAACACTGTTTGGTGTAAAACCAAATTTGCATATTTCCTAGTGTGCCATTTCTTTTTGAGTGAGTTGTAGAGTAACCACCCATGACTGTATTTGTTATTGACAGATGGTTATTGAATTCTTTCTTTTTAAAGTCTTGTACCTAGACAACTCAAATCAAATCAAACCTTATTTGTCACATGCACTGAATACAAGTGTAGACCTTACCGTGAAATGTTAACTTACAAGCCCTTAACCAACAGTGCAGTTCAAGAAGAGTTAAAAAAATATTTACAAAATAAACTAAAGTAAAACACTTAAAATAATAAAAGTAACACAATAACATAACAATAACGAGGCTATATACAGTGATGCCGGTACGACTGTGTGGGGGTACAGGTTAGTTTAAGTAATTTGTACATGTAGGTAGGGGTGAAGTGACAATGCATAGATAATAAACCGCGAGTAGCAGCAGTGTACAAAACAAATGGAGGGGGGCGGTCAATGTAATAGTCCGGTGGCCATTTGATTAATTGTTCAGCAGTCTTATGGCTTGGGGTAGAAGCTGTTGAGGAGCCGTTGGTCCTAGACTTGGCGCTCCGGTACCGCTTGCCATAATGTAGCAGAGAAAATAGTCTATGACTTGGGTGACTGGAGAATCTGGCAATTTTATGGGCTTTCCTCTGACACCGCCTATTATATAGGTCCTGGATTGCAGGAAGCTTGGCCCCAGTGATGTACTGGGCCGTACGCACTACCCTCTGTAGCGCCTTACAGTCAGATGATGAGTAGTTGCCATACCAGGCGAAGATGCAACCGGTCAGGATGCTCTCGATGGTGTAGCTGTAGAACCGTTTGAGGACCCGGAGACCCATGCCAAATCTTTTCAGTCTCCTGAGGGGAAAAATGTTTTGTTGTGCCCTCTTAAGGACTGTGTTTGGACC
The DNA here is from genome assembly GCF_965601325.2 of Salmo salar. Taxonomy (NCBI): domain Eukaryota; kingdom Metazoa; phylum Chordata; class Actinopteri; order Salmoniformes; family Salmonidae; genus Salmo; species Salmo salar. Next base: position 16,840,995 of record NC_138313.1, on the reverse strand, counting down.
ATGATAGTTTGTTGGTGATGTGGCACCAAGGACCTTGAAACTCTAGACCGCTCCACTAAATCTCGGTTGATGTTAATGTGGACCTGTTCGGCCCGCCTTTTCCTGTAATCCACGATCAGCTCCGTTGTCTTGCTCACATTGAGGGAGATGTTGTTCCCCTGACACCACACTGACAATTCTCTGACCTCCTCCCTATAGGCTATCTCATCATTGTCGGTGATCAGGCCTACCATTGTTGTGTCATCAGCAAACTTAATAACGGTGTTGGAGTCGTGTTTGGCCACGCAGTCGTGGGTGAACAAGGAGTACAGGAGGGGACTAAGTACACACCCCTGATGTGCCCCAGTGTTGAGGATCAGTGTGGAAGACGTGTTGTTGCCTACCCTTACCACCTGGGGGTGGCCCGTCAGGAAGTCCAGGATCCAGTTGCAGAGGGAGATGTTTAGTCCCAGGTTCCTTAGCTTAGTGATGAGCTTTGTGGGCACTATAGTGCTGAATGCTGAGTTGTAGTCAATGAACAGCATTCTCACGTAGTTGTTCATTTTGTCCAGGTGGGAAAGGGCAGTGTGGAGTGCGATTGAGATTCCGTCATCTGTGGATCTGTTGGGGCAGTATGCGAATTGGAGTGTGTCTAGGCTATCCGGGAGGATGCTGTTGATGTGAGCCATGACCAGCCTTTCAAAGCGCTTCATGGCTACCGACGTGAGTGCTATGGGGTGGTAATCATTTAGACAGGTTATCTTCACTTCCTTGGGCACAGGGACTATGGTGGTCTGCTTTAAACATGTAGGTATTACAGACTCAGTCAGGGAGAGGTTGAAAATGTCAGTGAAGACACTTCCCAGTTGGTCCGCGCATGCTTTGAGTACACGTCGTTGTTGACCTGTTTAACCTGTTGGGTCTAGGGGGCAGCATTTGCACGTCTGGATAAAAAAAATGTACCCGATTTAATCTGGTTACTAATCCTACCCAGTAACTAGAATATGCATATACTTATTATATATGGATAGAAAACACTCTAAAGTTTCCAAAACTGTTTGAATGGTGTCTGTGAGTATAACAGAACTCATTTGGCAGGCAAAACCCTGAGACATTTTCTGACAGGAAGTGGATACCTGATGTGTTGTATTGACCTTTAAGCCTATGCCATTGAAACACACAGGGGTTGATTAATGTTTTGGCACTTCCTATTGCTTCCACTAGATGTCACCAGCCTTTACAAAGTGTTTTGAGTCTTTTACTGTGAGATCTGACCGAACAAGAGCCATGGAACGGTGATGGCCAATTAGACTCTGGCGCGCGAGTTCATGTTGGGTACCCTCGTTCCAATACGTTATAAAAGAGAATGCATTCGTCCACCTTGAATATTATTCATGTTCTGGTTAAAAAAGGCACTAATGATTTATGCTATACAACGTTTGACATGTTTGAACGAACGTAAATATATTTTTTCCCCTCGTTCATGACGAGAAGTCCGGCTGGCTTAGATCATGTGCTAACAATACGGAGCTTTTTGGACATAAATGATGAGCTTTTTTGAACAAAACTACATTCGTTATGGACCTGGGATTCCTGGAAGTGACATCTGATGAAGAGAATCAAAGGTAATGGATTATTTACATAGTATTTTCGATTTTAGATCTCTCCAACATGGCCGTTTGTCTGTATAGCAAAGCGTATTTTTCTGGGCGCAGTGCTCAGATTATTGCAAAGTGTGATTTCCCAGTAAGGTTATTTTTAAATCTGGCAAGTTGATTGCGTTCAAGAGATGTAAATCTATAATTCTTTAAATGACAATATAATATTTTACCAATGTTTTCTAATTTTAATTATTTAATTTGTGGTGCTGACTTGACTGCCGGTTATTGGAGGGAAACGATTTCCTGAACATCAACGCCATAGTAAACCGCTGTTTTTGGATATAAATATGAACTTGATAGAACTGAAAATGCATGCATTGTCTAACATAATGTCCTAGGAGTGTCATCTGATGGAGATTGTAAAAGGTTAGTGCATCATTTTAGCTGGTTTTATGGTTTTGGTGACGCCTGTCTTTGAATTGACAAAACATTACACACAGCTATTGTCAATGTACTCTCCTAACATAATCTAACTTTATGCTTTCGCCGTAAAACCTTTTTGAAATCGGACAACGTGGTTAGATTAAGGAGATGTTTATCTTTCAAAGGGTGTAAGATAGTTGTATGTTTGAAAAATTTGAATTTTGACATTTATTTGGTTTCAAATTTGCCGCTCTTGAAATGCACCTGCTGTTGATAGGGTGCACCACGGGTGGCACGCTAGCGTCCCACATAGCCCCAAGAAGTTAAAGGGAATACAATTCTCTCACATTAATGGTTCAACATCACCTTACATTATTTCACAAATAGTTTCATCTTTACTCATTCATTTTATACAATAATTAGACGCAAACCTCATAATGGAGGCACCTGTATAAACAGAGTTATGGTAATGTTGCTGTATTGTCTTTCATGAGGTCACAAACATGAAACAAAATGGACCGGGTCGTAGCTGACTTCTCCACCGACCGTTTACACATTCTCCAAAACATGGATATTGTTCAGTTCTCAAGTTCTGTGATGTAGAAGAAGTTCCTTTGTTCTACTGTGAAACTCTCTCTCTCTATGTGTCTCTTTCTGCATGGCCAGGGGGAGAGAGTCTCCTCCAGGAATTTACGACCTGAGATAACAGAACCTGGGTGTAGGAGAGGAGAGAGAGGGGGATGCCACGCTCTATACTCAGAAAGTGCCACGTCATGACAACGATGCCACCTTGAAAGTTACTGAGCTCTTCAGTAAGACCATTCTTCTGCCAATGTGTGTCTAGGGAGATTGCATGGCTGTGTGCTCGATTGTATTCACCTGTCAGCAAAGGGTGAACTAATTGGAAGTTGTGACCACATACTTTTGTACATATAGTGTATTTGTATCATATAAAATATTAATAACCAGAGTAATTGTTTTACACTTTGGAGACTCAAACAGTCCCATCAAAACAATCATATTATCATATTTCCCATCATGCTCTACAGCAGGTAGATATTTTTTTTAGGAATGTTTTTAATATCTGTGTTTTTGCATGTACATTGATGATTGATTAATCTGAAAGGTGCCAACGCATACCAACAGAAACAGGCACAAAAATGCCACAACCAAAATCTATCAGTGTCTGCATAGAGAGAGTCTTCCCAATGAATGGGGAAGAGGTGTATTTATCCCGAGACACACCCGAGCCCAGGTGTGTCCCATTTCGCTGACGACCCTCCTGGCTCCGCCCACCGACATCCTGTTAAGGAAAACAAGAGCAGAGACACAATACGGCAGACAGAGTGGGAGGGTCGTCACAGGGTAAAACTACTGTAGGCTATCAAAGTAAGGGCTTATGATATACTGTATGTATTGTCGTATAGTTTAATTGTAATAATAGCAGAATTGTTAAGAAGGTGCCGAAGAGGATGGCTGACGTTTTACATGCTCCTAACCAATTGTGCTATTTTGTTAGTTTTTTGCATTATTTGTAACTTATTTTTTTAACATATTTTGTACATAATGTTGTTGCTACCGTCTCTTATGACCGAAAATAACTTCTGGACTGCAGAACAGCGATTACTCACTACGAACTGGAAGAAGCTTGTTCCTTTAACGAGTCAGATGAGAAGGATATACTGCTCTCCCGGAACAGGCCCAAACCACCGTCATTTGCGTGAAGTAAAGACGGAGGAAAAGAGGACGCAGATCGGGTTGCCTTCTGAGAATCCGTAGGTGAGTGAGTAAACTCCCACTGCTATCCATTCTACTTGCTATCATGCAATCATTGGAAAATGATGATTGTCTTACCAATGGGACATTATGTACTCTAATATCTTATGTTTCACCGAGTCATACCTGAATGACGACATGGATAATATAGAGCTAGAGGGACTTTTTATGCACCGGCAGAACAGAGAAGCTACGTCTGGTAAGACAAGGGGTGGGGGTGTGTGTCTTTTTGTCAATAACAGCTGGTGTGCAATGTCTAAAATTAAAGAAGTCTCGAGGTATTACCTCGCCTGAGGTAGAGTACATTGCGATAAGCTGTAGACCACACTATCTACCAAGAGAGTTCTCATCTACAATATTTGTAGCCGTTTATTTACCACCACAGACTGATGCTGGCACTAAGTCCACACTCAACCATCTATATAAGGCCATAAGCAAACAACTAAAGCAGGAAGTACAAGTGACTCGCTCAATACGGAAGTAGTCAGATGACGCGGATGCTACGCTACAGGACTGTTTTGCTAGCACAGACTGGAATATGTTCCGGGATTCATCCAGTGGCACCTCAGTTATCGGCTTCATCAATAAGTGCATCGACGAAGTCGTCCCCACAGTGACCGTACGTACATATCCCAACCAGAACCCATGGATTACAGGCAACATCCGCATCGAACTGAAGGCTAGAGCTGACGATTTCAAGGAGCAGGACACTAATCTGGACGCTTATAAGAAATCCTGCTATGCCCTCAGTCGAACAATCAAACAAGCAAAGCGTCAATACAGTTTTAAGATTGAATCCTATTACACCTGTTCTGATGCTCATCGGATGTGGCAGGGCTTGAAAACTATTACGGACTACAAAGGGAAACCCAGCCGCTACCAGATGTGCTAAATGTCTTTTATGCTCGCTTCGAGGCAAGCAACACTGAAGTATGCACGAGAGCACCAGCTGTTCTGGATGACTGTGTGATAACGCTCTCAGTAGCCAATGTGAGCAAGACCTTTAACCTCTTGGGGCTAGGTGGGACGCTAGCGTGCCACCCGTGGTGCACTCCATCAACAGCAGGTGCATTTCAAGAGCGGCAAATTTGAATCCAAATAAATGTCAAAATTCAAATTTTTCAAAAATACAACTATTTTACACCATTTGAAAGATAAACATCTCCTTAATCTAACCACGTTTTACGATTTCAAAAAGGTTTTACGGCGAAAGCATAAATTTAGAGTATGTTAGGACAGTACATTTACAAGAGTTGTGTGTAATGTTTTGTCAAGTCAAAGACAGGGTCACCAAAACCATAAAACCAGCTAAAATGATGCACTAACCTTTTACAATCTCCATCAGATGACACTCCTAGGACATTATGTTAGACAATGCATGCATTTTTAGTTCTATCAAGTTCATATTTATATCCAAAAACAGCGTTTTACTATGGCATTGATGTTGAGGAAATCGTTTCCCTCCAATAACCGGCAGTCAAGTCAGCGTAACAAATTAAATAATTAAAATTAGAAAACATTGGTAAAATATTATATTGTCATTTAAAGAATTATAGATTTACATCTCTTGAACGCAATCAACTTGCCAGATTTAAAAATAACCTTACTGGGAAATCACACTTTGCAATAATCTGAGCATAACCTAACCATAACCAAATCTAATATATATTTTTTCTTAAACATAGGACTATTTTACACCGTTTTATAGATACACTTCTCCTGAATCGAACCACGTTGTCCGATTTCAAAAAGGCTTTACAGCGAAAGCAAAACATTACATTATGTTAGGAGAGTACATCGTCAAAATAGCAACACCGCCATTTTCCGACCAACCACATGCATCACAAATAACCAAAAAACAGCTAAATGAAGCACTAACCTTTGACAATCTTCATCAGATGACACTCCTAGGACATCATGTTACACAATACATGCATTCTTTTGTTCGATAAAGTTCATATTTATATATAAAAACAGCATTTTACATCGGCTCGTGACGTTCAGAAAATAATTTCCCTCAAATGCATCCGGTGGACCAGCGCTAGAATTTACTAAATTACTATTCGAAAACATTTTTAAAATGTAATATTGTCATTCAAAGAATTATAGATTAACATCTCATGAATGCAACCGCATTGCCAGATTTAAAAGTAACTTTACTGGGAAATCACACTTTGCAATAAAAGGGGATGCTATGCTCAGAAAAATAGGCTAGGCGATACAGGTTAGCGCCATCTTGGAACCATCTAATATCATATATACTATTGTATACTATTGTAAATATTCCCTTACCTTTGATTATCTTCATCAGAAGGCACTTCCAGGAATCCCAGGTCCACAACAAATGTATTTTTTTTCAAAAAAGTTAATAATTTCTGTCCCAATAGCTTCTTCTTGTTAGCGCGTTCCGAAGGCTACTCAAAATGTACTGTAGCGCGCGGGACTTGTCTTCACGAATGTGCAAAAAATATATATTTAAGTTCGTTCAAACATGTCAAACGTTGTATAACATAAATCTTTAGGGACTTTTTCAACCAGAGCTTCAATAATATTGAAGGGGGACGATTGCATTGTCTTACTAAACGTTTCGAAAGGGGAGGGTAGCCATGGGCGCCCGCGTCATAGTAGTAAATGGCCCTCCCCCTGTGACCAACTTGCAAAGCCTCTCTTTGAGTCGGTTTCTACCATAGAAGACTCAAACCACTTTGTAAAGACTGGTGACATCTAGTGGAAGCCTTAGGAAGTGCTCAATGAATCCTAACTCACGGTGTGTTTTATAGGCAAAGTGCTGAAGGTGAGTCCACAAATCAGATTTCCACTTCCTGCATGGGATCTGTCTCGGGGTTTTGACTGCCATATGAGTTCTGTTATACTCACAGACACCATTCAAACAGTTTTAGAAACTTTAGAGTGTTTTCTATCCAAATCTACTAATTATATGCATATCCTAGCTTCTGAGTTTGAGTAGGAGGCCGATTAAAATGGGCACGTATTTTTTTCAAAATTCGCTGTAGCGCCCCCTATCCTTAAGGAGCTATAAGAGGATAAGCTAAGGTTGTAATGGTTGCTGAATTCCTAACCATACCACGTGGAGCATTCGCTACACAGTAGGAAATGGTTAAATTCTGAGACTATCAATCCCTACAGAATAAGAGCAAATCTTAGATATTAATCACTAGTCTGCAGCTAGAAATTATGTAAACCTGAGATGCTAGGACCGACAACCGCCGAAACATCTATACTATAAGAACATTTCTGAATGGTACTCTGAAGTATCCATTCTAACCACGAAAGACTTCAGGGAAGCAGAAAGAGAGGCGCGGATGAACTTTCCAACAGAAAGACGGACGATTCCAACAGAGATAACGACGACACACTGAGCGTAAATATATATTGATTGCAATTATTCCCAAATGAATGAGCGTTCATGTGCAAAGGATTAGCATTTCAATTAATATAATTATCAACTGTGTAGTGTCTCTTTTGTCTTTCCCACCCTTCTCAGTCCACACCCACTTCCCTTTGTCCACTAAGCCATCATATCGGCTTAGCCCACTAGGGAACCTCCCCTATCATTTCCTTGTAACCATATCTACTGTTTTGTTTGTTTATGCATTTCTGTGATTATTTAGTTAGTTAGTAAATAAATGATTACGACAATTGATGTATGGATGATTCATAGTAAAGGCTGGGTTTGTGCAGATAACCAACCATTTACGACGTTTGGAATGAGACTAATGTGAGGTAAAGAATAATTCATTAATTAGAAGTCTAATTGATCAGATATAAACATTTCTGAAGAGTTATATTAGGAAAATTATAACTTTGTAATCTGAAGATTTTCCTTGGTGCCCCGACTTCCTAGTTAATTACATTTACATGATTAGTTTAATGATGCCATTTGATGATCGCATTTAACCCATGACTAGTTGATGTGTAACATTTGTATGTTTTGTAGTGAGAAAAGAGTTTCAATATACAGAAATGAACTAGGAGGGAGGTGGGCTCCCTTCCAAAATGTAATAGGCCTGAGACTGATAGGGTTAAAATCATATTTGAATATAGGCTACTGTGGCACAATATATTCAGATATTATTACACTGATAAGGTATTACCATGTTCCTGGATTGTTTTTTTTTACCCAATTGGTAGTTATATATATCCACTAGTTCCAATATATCCATGGAATTAGTGATTTCCGTGCATGAGGTTGATGGTTTGTAGTGTGATTTCCTTTACGGTCCATTGAGGTATTTAAAACCATATTATAATCCACCACCCCCATAATAATAGAGTCTTTGATAAATTATTATATATATTTTCAAAGAAGCATGGGTCATCATTATTTGGACTGCATAGAATAATGATCCATATCTGTAAATGGTCCAATAACATACTTAAAATCATCCCTCTAACCTTGCGGATCTGTTTGGACAATTTGCACATTCCGATCAAAATTATTGTTAATTAGTAACATTACCCCTTTTGAGTTTCTTTGCCCATGGGAGAAGTATAATTCGCCCCCTCATTCCTTTTTTTCCCACACAACGTCATCTAGAATTGTTGATTGAGTTTGCTGTAAACAATAGATATTATATTCCGTGTCTTTTCGCCAGGTAAATACTGATCGTCTTTTCATATTGTCTACTAAGCCATTACAATTATAGCTGGCTATACTTTTTTCATCATATACCTTAAAACCTCTTCAGCGTCTGATCCCGTTAGCGGGATCAAAATCCAGCGAAAAATCATATCGCCAATTAGCATTAAAAAAAATTCATAATTAAAAAAAAATAATAATAATATATATTTTTTTTTTTATAGATACACCTCTCCTGAATCGACCCACGTCGTCCGATTTCAAAAAGGTTTTACAGGAAAAGCAAATCATTAGATTATATTAGATGAGTCCATCGTAAAAAGCAGCTTCATAGCCATTTTCCGACCAACCACTTGCATCACATATAATCAAAAAACAGCTAAATGCAGCACTAACCTTTTACAAACTTCATCAGATGGCACCCCTAGGACATCATGTTATACAATGCATGCATTCTTTTGTTCAATAAAGGTCATATTTATATATAAAAACAGCATTTTACATCTCTGTCTGATGTTGACTACATAATTTCCCCTCAAAAGCGTCCCGGTAAACAATGCTACATTTCCCTAAATTACTATCCTATAACGATTTTTTAAATGTATATTGTCAATCTAACATTTATAGATGAATATCTCTTGAGAACACCTGTCATACCAGATTTTAAATTAACTTTACTGGGTAATCACACTTTGCAATAAAAGGAGATGCGATACTCAGAAAATGAGCTAATATACAGAGCTCGGCGCCATCTTGGAAGCAATCGCATGTACCATCTCATCTTGTATAATATTGTCAATAATCGCCTACCTTTAGTTGTCTTCATCAGAAAGCATCCCAGGTCCACAACAGATGTATTTTCGGTCAAAAAGTCCATACTTCACGTTCCATTAGCCTGATGTTGGTAGCGCGTCCTATGGCTCTCTCGAAGCGCAGCTCTGAAGTTCAGAATAAATGCAATGCTCGCGCATGTAGGTTCGTTCAAACATGTCAAACGTTGTATAAAATAAATCTTCAGGGCCTCTAACACCAAGAGAGCCAATAAGATTCGAGGGGGATGATGTCATGGCCTTTAAAACCGTATCCAAAGGTGGGGGCAGACATGGCCGCCGGCGTCATAATGGTGATGGCCCATCCCCTGTGACCAATTTCAAACTCGTGTCATTCACTGAGTTTTGACTCTATAAGGCTCAAACCACTGTGAAAGGACTGGCGACATCTAGTGGAAGCAATAGGAAGTGCTCACTGAACCATGGTTAACGGTGTGATTAATAAGGAAAGATGAGAAGTCGAGTCCACAATTCAGAATTCCACTTCCTGTTTCAATCGGTCTCGGGGTTTTGACTGCCATTTGAGTTCTGTTATACTCACAGACACCATTCAAACAGTTTTAGAAACTTTAGAGTGTTTTCTATCCATATATAATAAGTATATGCATGCCCTATCTTCTGAGTTTGATTAGTAGGCCGTTGAAAATGGGAACGATTTTTTTTCAAAATGCGCTGTGGCGCCCCCTATCCTACGGTATCCTCAAGAGGATAAGGAGATACAAGTTTCAATTCTATTTATCATAATATATGTTTGTAAACTTACCATTACAAAGTGCAAATAGTAATTGAGTGTCCATATATGTGTACCATGACATTTGCATTGCTACTAAGTAAACCTCCAACTGTTCTCCACTATTAGCAACCAAAAAAAGTGTTAAAAAAAATCAAGAAAAAGCCTTGAATGAGTAGGTCGGTCCAAACTTTTGACTGGTATTATATATATAAAGAATCTTGTGTATCTTATTTTTCACATTTGAAGAATTATATGCCTAATAATGTAGGCAGTTCATGTAAAGGATTGTTACCTATAAACAGTTTTGCCATTACAAAGATTACAGTTTTGGCAAGCAATAATTATTTTAGCAAACAATTATTTTGATTCATCCTACATTGTCCCTAACATCATAACACCATAGCAATAGATGTGGGATACATACACACACACACACACACATACTCATACACACTTGACCCCTTTCCCCCACAAACAACCACAAGCTCAGACATTGAACAGTTGTTCCATCACCGAGCCCAACTCAAGAAAGGATTTGATGTGCGAATGCATATACAGTTGCAACTGTTTGAGAAGGCATGCAAAATTGAGCAAAAATGTTTGACATTTGATTAACCAATGTCAAGTCCCTGCTGACAGAGATCAGGTACACCCCCATCCTCTGAAACACACACACGCTGGTCCCCCGTTGTGACAATTTCCCAAGCATGTCTGTGCGGTCAGACCTTTGATCATTCCGTACCACCAGGGCCACAATAATTTGGCTCCTCTCTGATTGTCTTAGTGTGACCCACTCCCCATGGGTTACTGCAGCTAGTGTTGCCATCACTGCCACTACTACCTGGGTGGGGCACCCCACCGGAATCCCCACCTGCTAGGTACAAGGTCGTCAAGGTTCTCATTAGCAGCTTTGAAAAATTCCTTGTATATAATGCTCACCCATCAGGGGGCTTTGGCTTTGTAGGACCAACCCTGCCAGGCAGGCTCAGAATCTTGAGGGGGCTGTGCTGCTTAAGTGGGTCTCTGACCACATTTATCTTTCTGTTTTGGCTGCGTATAGGCTACTTACAGTAGACCCATAAAACATATAAGGACTTCTCTTTAGTGTATGGGTCACTCAGGTAGGTGTCAAGTGTATAGGGCTGGGGACCGTTCCATCATGATAGGACAATAAACTATAATTATGATTAATTATAAAATGTACATCCCATATCTGCACAAAATTGAAAGCTCTCTCTCATAACCCCTTCTCACAGACACACGTGGGCTCTGGTATTCGCAACCACTTTCCTTTTTCACTCAACTTAACTCCACACTTTTCCAAACACAAAAACACACTCCCCATCTTCTATCACAATACATTCGCACATACCCACATACTGTGCCTTCTATATCCTCTGTTTGCTGTGTTTTTATCTCTACCATGTTAATTCTGAGTACTTTTGTGTTCTAGTTCCTTATATTTGAAGATGTATTATTTTGCTAATTATCCTTTCTTCTAATGCTGTCTTATCTATTTACGAGTGCTTCATGTTTCTATTTTAATCTATTCTTCTTGAAGAGTGAGTACAGAACTTTGTGCAGTTCTGCAATTTCCTTCGGGAACTGATCATTCATGCCTATTTACATGCCAGCGAGTCTTTTACCCAGGCTTTTAACCATTATTTTCTCTTTGAAGAATGCAAGTTTGGCAACGATTGGGTGTCCATATCTCTGTCCTCTCTGTCTGATACGGTGTACACGTTCAAAAGAATTCAGGGTTTTCGCATTCTTTTCTTTTATGCCAGTAAGTACCAGCTTTTCTCACATAGAGCTAGTCTGTATGTCAAGTAAGCATTCTCTCAGAAACATGTTCTCCTTTTTAAGTTCATTATTAACGTGTGTTTCCATCTTATTGACTGTACCTTTTGGCTTGTTTGTTACTTACTCCGTCACTCATCTCGAAGGCGAGCCTTCAACTCATTTATATCTTCTCCTTTATATCTTTACTGACTAATTCAAGTATGCCCACTTTATCATTTATCGACTTTAACAGATCGGTTTACACCCTTAACATTCAAGGTGGTGCAAAGCATAAATCGTCTGTGTCCGTCGAGGAGTTGCATTTTCTTTTGGTAATCGGTTCTCTGTGTTTGCTCTCCGTCATGTGTGGGTGGTCATTTTTTTTGTAATATTTGTCGATACACCTCTCTAGCCGTGGGCCTCCCGAGTGGCGCAGCAGTCTAAGGCACTGCATCGTAGTGTTAGAGGGGTCACTTCAGACCCGGATTGGATCCCGGGGTGTGTCACAACCGGCCATGATTGGGAGTCCTATTGGCTCATCGCACTCAAGCATCTCATTGTGGCAGGCTGGGCACCTGCAGGCTGACCTCCTGCAGGCTGACCTCAGTTGTCAGTTGAACAATGTTTCCTCCGACTCATTGGTGCAGATGGCGGGCGGGTGATAAGAAGCGTGGTTTGGCGGGTCATGTTTTGGAGGATGCATGACTTGACCATCACCTCTCAAGCGTGCTGGGGAGTTGCAGTGATGAGATTGAAATTGGGGAGAAAAAGAGGGGTAAAACACAAACAAAGTAAAAACATTTTCTCTAGTCTTATAATTTGTTTTGTGTTGTTATCCAGATTGAAGGCTAAAGTGCTAATATTTAGTCAAACTTACAGATATTAAATATGACATTTTTATCTTGAGGCGATCTGCACTGCTGTGTTCAGTCCTTCATCTTTACTCCATCTTTACCACAAAGCATTACTCTTTCTATGACATAGGAATTATTTTGGACAATTCCAATACTTTAACCCTATCTGATCGTACCCCAGGCCAACTACCTGAGAGGACAGGAAATGACCACTCAGCACACCTTGTAACTCTTCAGAATTCATATCTCGTACCGCTAAGTACTTCTCTGCAGCTGCCACCACAACATTTATTTTCTGTGACTTACGTTCCATCTCTGCGGTACAGTTGATGACCATTGCTATGAATGCTAAGAAGCCAACCTTACTGAAACATAATGTATATCACTCATTGGCCTAACCCTTAGTTCTGTCATATTTATACAATTCACAAGGATCCTCTCAGAATCCCTCACCCTTGAACCAGCCTCCTCTACTTCACTGCCTCAGCATATGACATCTTCTGCAATACTTTGACCCTGGCCATCTCAACCTGTCTCTCTTGCACCGGACACCTCCGATCCCCAGCAATATAAGCACCTTTACAGTTGACACACACAACTTTTTCCACAAAACGACACCTTCCTCTGCCCCATGTCCTCTTGCACACTTCCCACATCTTGGATTCTCCCTCCTACACACTGTTCCGACATGCCCATAAACGTGACAACTACAGTGGCTTGCAAAAGTATTCACCCCACTTGTCATTTTTTCTATTTTGTTGCCTTACAACCTTGAATTGATTTTTGGGAGGTTTGTATCATTTGATTTACACAAGATGTAAAATATTTCTTATTGTGAAACAAACAAGAAATAACACAAAAAACAGAACTTGAGCGTGCATAACTATTCACCCCCCGCCCCAAAATCAATACTTTGTAGAGCCACCTTTTGCAGCAATTACAGCTGCAAGTCTCTTGGGGTATGTCTCTATAAGCTTTGCACATCTAGCCACTGGGATTTTTGCCCATTCTTCAAGGCAAAACTGCTCCAGCTCCTTCAAGTGAGATGGGATCCGCTGGTGTACAGCAATCTTTAAGTCATACCACAGATTCTCAATTGGATTGAGGTCTGGGCTTTGACTAGGCCATTCCAAGACATTTAAATGTTTCCCCTTAAACCACTCGAGTGTTGCTTTAGCAGTATGCTTAGGGTCATTGTCCTGCTGGAAGGTGAACCTCTGTTCTAGTCTCAAATCTCTGGAAGACTGAAACAGGTTTCCCTCAAGAATTTCCCTGTGTTTAGCGCCATCCATCATTCCTTCAATTCTGACCAGTTTCCAAGTCCCTGCCGATGAAAAACATCGGGGGATGGTGTTCTCAGTGGTGATGTGAGGTGTTGGGTTTGCACCAGACATAGCGTTTTCCTTGATGGCCAAAAGGCTACATTTTAGTCTCATCTGACCAGAGTACCTTCTTCCATATGTTTGGGGAGTCTCCCACATCCCTTTTAGCGAACACCAAACATGTTTGCTTATTTTCTTCTTTAAGCAATGGCTTTTTTTCTGGCCACTCTTCCATAAAGCCCAGCTCTGTGGAGTATTCAGCTTAAAGTGGTCCTATGGACAGATACTCCAATCTCCGCTGTGGAGCTTTGCAGCTCCTTCAGGGTTATCTTTGGTCTCTTTGTTGCATCTCTGATTAATTCCCTCCTTGCCTGGTCTGAGAGTTTTGGTGGACGGCCCTCTCTTGGCAGGTTTGTTGTGGTGCCATATTCTTTCAATTTTTTTATAATAGATTTAATGGTGCTCCGTTGGATGTTCAAAGTTTCAGATATTTTTTTTAACTCAACCCTGATCTGTACTTCTCCACAACTTTGTCCCTGACCTGTTTGGAGAGCTCCTTGGTCTTCACAGTCCCACTTGCTTGGTGGTGCCCCTTGCTTAGTGGTGTTGCAGACTCTGGGGACTTTCAGAACAGGTGTATATATACACTGAGATCATGTGACAGATTATGTGACACTTAGATTGCACACAGGTGGACTAATTATGTGACTTCTGAAGGTAATTGGTTGCACTAGATGTTATTTAGGGGCTTCATAGCGAAAGGGGGTGAATACATATGCACACACCACTTTTACATTTTACTTTTTATTTTATTTTGTGAAATAAGTAATTTTTTTCCTTTCACTTCACCAATTTGGACTGTTTTGTGCATGTCCATTACATGAAGTCCAAATAAAAATCAATTTAAATGACAGGTTGTAATGCAACAAAATAGGAAAAGGGGAATGAATACTTTTGCAAGGCACTGTATAACACCTCAGTGTATTTGGCAAAAAGCTGTAACAGCATAACTCATATGTCCTTACACTACTTTGTCAGGTAAAGACTGAATCAAAGCTCCAAAGAACAGACTGTGTCACAGAATTCTTAAAACACCTGATACTTTTACATAATCATTTGTACAATTTAAAATGGCATAATTTGCATTAAAAACAGCATTGAACATTTACAAAATGTTAAAAGTATACACTGTTATTAATACAATAAAACAACCTAAGCTTGAAGTACCATAAAAAAGCACATATGATTAAAACAAGAGTATACATTTTTAAGACATGTAAACATGTTAAAGTCACTGATAAAAAAAAAGCTGTCTTCTGTCCTTTGTGCAGGATCAGGGTGAGTCCTTATCAAACTCTCCTCCTCCTGCTCTTCTGAATCAACTCTGTCCACATCTTTCGGGGCCCAGAGGAGATCCCTCCCCTAGGCGCCGCAGCAATGTCAGGCCATGGCCGCCGGGTCCTTAGACGTTGTGGGGGACCCTTCGTCTGGGGTCAAGGCTCCCTTTTGTTTATACCACCCCAGGGCTTCCGTGGTTATCAAGGCCACTGCCTGGGGGGTGGTCCCCACACGTTTCCCAACCATCAGGTTGTGAAAGGACCACAGTGTGTCCTTCAGACACATGAGGGTGAGCAGGAGCTTGGTGAAGGCCTTTGATGGAATAGGCCTTCGGCCCACCCCATACAGCAAAAACTGATGTGTCAATGGCGCAAAGCAAGATACAGGTCTTTCACAATTTGTTTATTTTCCTTGGAGTCTGCCTTACTTGCTTGGTCTGATGGGGTTGTTGACAGAATGGAAACAGAGTTGGAACTTCCCTGTGGCTCAGTTGGTAGAGCATGGTGTTTGCAACGCCAGCATGGTGTGTGCAACGCCAGGGTTGTGGGTTCGATTCCCACGGGGGTCCAGTTAAAAAAAAATGCATGAAATTAAATTAAATGAAATGTATGCATTCACTACTGTAAGTCGCTCTGGATAAGAGCGTCTGCTAAATGACTCAAATGTAATGTCAAATGAGAGTGTTTGTGTCTTTTTCTTGTTAGAGTGGAATGGGTGGAGTCTGGGCTGGTAGATACTGGATGGAGGTGGCAGTTGTGGTTGGTCGGTGCTGTGTCCAGGGTTGGTGCTGGTGTTGGGACCTGGGAAAATCTAGGGTTGGTGCTGGGTCTGGGGTTCTGGGAGAAATCACAAACCGGGGCTGGGTTGGAGTCTGTAGAAGGGTGGAAGGACAACCTGAGGAGCAAGAAAACACACAAGGGAAACCTAAACCTGGAGGTCAAATGTGGCACTCCCCTGTGGTCAGCTTGCTCCTGGTGAAGGTTTGGTCTTTGGTCCCTCCTTCACAACTCTTCTCATGTTGTGACTGGAACTGGTGTTGGATATGCAGAGGAAAGGAAAGACAACCTGAGGAGAACACAGACATGCAAGGCAGTCCTAGACCCGGAGGTCAATCGTGGGACTGCCCCTGTGGACCTGTTATTACATTGATCTGTTTCCTATACTCATGTAATATGACTAACTACTACCACATATCATTTATATTGGTACAGAACTCTCACTAACGGGTGCAACAAATCTAACCACTTACAAGGCACGCCTTAAAATATGTTAATGAGTCTGCGATTCTCTCTTTTCCCACAATATTTCTCCACAATGCGGCATCATTTACAGTGTTCTGCATTCAGAGATGCAGTAACTAGCTCACACCAGACACAGTTGAAATGGGAAATATATGTATTTTTGCCATAAATTTATAGGGTAAACTTTTACATTTGCAGACACCCTACATTCAAGTTTTGGCACCAGTAGAGTACCTAGCTAGCTATATATACCACACCCTTCTGCAAACACGCCTTATCCGATGTTGGTTACAAGGTGGTAGGTACTTATTTAAATTTGGTAAGAGTATATCATGTAACCATTGGTGCATTAAAATGAATCCAAGTGTTTGAAATGGGGGAGGGGACCAGTAACTTTATGACATAATTGCATCAATGTAGAAGCAACAGTTCATTTCCATACTTTGGTCATCATACTTTGATCTGGTTTCCTTCAAGTATCATTTAATTGCATGAAAACCATGATTTTCACTATTTATGACCTTTATTATAGGCTAATAAGGCTGGCAGAACTGTCCTAGGGGGTTCCAGGAGGAACCCTTCATAGAGGGCTCTAGATAGAACCATATACAAGGGGTTCTTCGAAGATCCATACATAGAACCCTTCTGGATAGAACCCTCTGCAAAGGTTTCTACCCAGCACCAAAAAGGGCTCGCCTATCGGGGAAAACTGAAAAACCCTGTATGGTTCTACTTAGCACCTTTTTTTCTAAGAGTGTAATTACGGTGAGATAGCGAGCAGATGATTTCTGCCACTCTGATATTTCCGTCACTTGTAATAGTATTTCAGGGGCCTTATTAGAGAAGACAATGGTTCGATTGGATAGATTGGAGGCTGTAGGTTGGAGAATGAGGAGAGAGGAGAGTGTCAGCGTAGTGCTAGCTGACTTGTGGTAAAGGAAGCCTCCCAAATGGCACCTTATTCCCTATATAGTGCACTAATTTGATCAAAGCCCTTGGGCCCTGGTCAGAAGTAGTGCACTACTGTATAGCGAATAGGGAGAAATTTGAGATGAGTCAGAGTGATAAATCATGACAGTCAGCCAAATGCAGTTTTTCATTGTTTAATTTTCCTATCAGAGCATGCAGAGGACGATCTTGACGCACAGCAAGGCCCCTTACCTGCCCCTCCCCTATACCCTGTGAATCACAAACAGAACATATCATGAACACTCTAGTCTAAAAGGTCATTTAGGCAGATGCTGGGCGGTATATGCTAATGCTAATAACAGATACACTCACATAATTGCAAGTGCATAATTTTTAAAGGAGGTACAACTGTTTGACTGTATTGATATTGATTGGATCTTTTGGTTGAGAGGGTATATGCATAAGAAAGAGCAATAATGTGAAGATCCCCCAGGCTCTTACCATTATTGTGTAAGGCTGATGAGATGGTTGGATAATGGTTGGATGATAATAATAATTATATATATATATATATATATATATAGCAAAAGGTTTTATCCAAAGTGACTTACAGTCATGCATGCATAAATATGATGGTTTCCTCCAGTCAAATGGAACAGCACTGAGTGAAAGAGAGCGAGCGAGTATTTCTCTGTGATTGGACAATTTGGAAAGAATATTGAAATTAATTTTGGAGGCTAGTTGATATAGGGCTAAATTTACAGGGGCAAAAGGCGCATTGTATTCTAATTGTCTCTTTCCGAGAAAGGAGAAAATGTCTCCTCTTCTCTCTCTCTCACCCTCCCTCCTCACCTGGCCCTCTCCGTCTTTCTAACACACAGCAAATTCTCCAGTGTTAAAAAACAACACAAAAATTGTTTTCTGTAGATCCATATAGACACTGGAACGGTGTTAAATTAACAAAACACTGTTCAGTGTAAAGCCTTACTCAAATATTTCCCAGAGTGCCTTGAATTTCAAGTAAATTGTTACCACCCATGACTGTATTTGTTAGTGACAGTTAAATTGCTTGTTCCATTCATCTGTTTGAGTCCCAAGTACTTCACCAAGTAAGATCCTAACAAATAAGTCATATTAAATTGTTTTTATAATATAACACAACACCATATGTACAGTCGTGGCCAAAAGTTTTGAGAATGACAAATATTAATTTCCACAAAGTTTGCTGCTTCAGTGTCTTTAGGTATTTTTGTCAGATGTTACTATGGAATACTGACGTATAAATATAAGCATTTCATAAGTGTCAAAGGCTGTTATTGACAATTACATGAAGTTGATGCAAAGAGTCAATATTTGCAGTGTTGACCCTACTTTTTCAAGACCTCTGCAATCCGCCTTGGCATGCTGTCGATTAACTTCTGGGCCACATCCTGACTGATGTCAGCCCATTCTTGCATAATCAATGCTTGGAGTTTGTCAGAATTTGTGGGGTTTTGTTTGTCCACCCGCCTCTTGAGGATTGACCACAAGTTCTCAATGGGATTAAGGTCTGGGGAGTTTCCTGACCATGGACCCAAAATATCGATGTTTTGTTCCCCGAGCCACTTAGTTATCACTTTTGCCTTATGGCAAGTTGCTCCATCGTGCTGGAAAAGGCATTGTTCGTCACCAAACTGTTCCTGGATGGTTGGGAGAAGTTGCTCTCGGAGGATGTGTTGGTACCATTCTTTATTCATGGCTGTGTTCCTAGGCAAAATTGTGAGTGAGCCCACTCTCTTGGCTGAGAAGCAACCCCACACATGAATGGTCTCAGGATGCTTTACTGTTGGCATGACACAGGACTGATGGTAGCGCTCACCTTGTCTTCTCCGGACAAGCTTTTTTCTGGATGCCCAAAAGAATCGGAAAGGGGATTCATCAGAGAAAATGACTTTACCCCAGTCCTCAGCAGTCCAATCCCCGTACCTTTTGCAGAATATCAGTCTGTCCCTGATGTGTTTCCTGGCTTCTTTGCTGCCCTTCTTGACACCAGACCATCCTCCAAAAGTCTTTGCCTCACTGTGCGTGCAGATGCACTCACACCTGCCTGCTGCCATTCCTGAGCAAGCTCTGTACTGGTGGTGCCCCGATCCCGCAGCTGAATCAACTTTAGGAGACGGTCCTGGTGCTTGCTGGACTTTCTTGGGCGCCCTGAAGCCTTCTTCACAGCAATTGAACCACTCTCCTTGAAGTTCTTGATGATCCGATACATCGTTGATTTAGGTTCAATCTTACTGGCAGCAATATACTTGCCTGTGAAGTCCTTTTTGTGCAAAGCAATGATGACGACAAGTGTTTCCTTGCAGAGAACCACGGTTGACAGAGGAAGAACAATGATTCCAAGCACCATCCTCCTTTTGAAGCTTCCAGTCTGTTATTCGAACTCAATCAGCATGACAGAGTGATCTCCAGCCTTGTCCTCGTCAACACTCACACCTGTGTTAACCTGTTAGGGCTAGGGGGCAGTATTGACACGGCTGGATAAAAAACGTACCCGATTTAATCTGGTTACTACTCCTGCCCAGTAACTAGAATATGCATATAATTATTGGCTTTGGATAGAAACCACCCTAAAGTTTCTAAAACTGTTTGAATGATGTCTGTGAGTATAACAGAACTCATATGGCAGGCCAAAACCTGAGAAGATTCCATGCAGGAAGTGGCCTGTCTGACAAGTTGTGTTTCATCTGGGCTCTTTTTATTGAAGATTTAGGATCTTTGCAATAACGTGACACTTCCTAAGGCTCCCATAGGCTCTCAGAGCCCGGGAAAAAGCTGAAGGATATCGAGGCAGGCTCTGGCTGAAACACATTATCGCGTTTGGCCAGTGGCCGCTCAGAGTACTGTGGGCTTAGGCGCGTGCCCGAGTCGCCCCCTTGCTTTATTTTCTTTCCTCTGTTTACCTAAATGCAGATTCCCGGTCGGAATATTATCGCTTTTTTACGAGAAAAATGGCATAAAAATGGATTTTAAACAGCGGTTGACATGCTTCGAAGTACGGTACTGAAATATTTAGAATTTTTTGGTCACGAATGGCGCCATGCTCGCCACCCTTATTTACCCTTTCGGATAGTGTCTTGAACGCACGAACAAAACGCCGCTGTTTGGATATAACTATGGATTATTTTGATCCAAACCAACATTTGTTATTGAAGTAGAAGTCCTGGGAGTGCATTCTGACGAAGACAGCAAAGGTAATAACATTTTTCTTATAGTAAATGTGACTTTTCTGAGTGCTAAACTTGCTGGGTGTCTAAATGGCTAGCCCTGTGATGCCAGGCTATCTACTGAGAATATTGCAAAATGTGCTTTCACCGAAAAGCTATTTTAAAATCGGACATATCGAGTGCATAGAGGAGTTCTGTATCTATAATTCTTAAAATAATTGTTATGCTTTTTGTGAACGTTTATCGTGAGTAATTTAGTAAATTCACCGGAAGTTTGCGGGGGGTATGCTAGTTCTGAACGTCACATGCTAATGTAAAAAGCTGTTTTTTGATATAAATACGAACTTGATTGAACAAAACATGCATGTATTGTATAACATAATGTCCTAGGGTTGTCATCTGATGAAGATCATGAAAGGTTAGTGCTGCATTTAGCTGTCTTCTGGGTTTTTGTGACATTATATGCTAGCTTGAAAAATGGGTGTCTGATTATTTCTGGCTGGGTACTCTGCTGACATAATCTAATGTTTTGCTTTCACTGTAAAGCCTTTTTGAAATCGGACAGTGTGGTTAGATAAAGGAGAGTCTTGTCTTTAAAATGCTGTGAAATAGTCATATGTTTGAAAAATTAAAGTTTTTGTATTTTTGAGGAATTTGTAATTCGCGCCACGCCTATCATTGGATATTGGAGCAGGTGTTCCGCTAGCGGAACGTCTAGATGTAAGAGGTTAAAGTCACCCAGAACTGTGAGAGGTGAGCCATCCTCAGGAAAGGAACTTATCAAGGCGTCAAGCTCATTGATGAACTCTCCAAGGGAACCTGGAGGGCGATAAATGATAAGGATGTTAAGCTTGAAAGGGCTGGTAACTGTGACAGCATGGAATTCAAAGGAGGTGATAGACAGATGGGTCAGGGGAGAAAGAGAGAAAGTCCACTTGGGAGAGATGAGGATTCCAGTGCCACCACCCCTCTGGCCAGATGCTCTCAGGGTATGCGAGAACACGTGGGCAGACGAGGAGAGAGCAGTAGGAGTAGCAGTGTTATCTGTGGTAATCCATGTTTCCATCAGCGCCAAGAAGTCGAGGGACTGGAGGGTAGCATAGGCTGAGATGAACTCTGCCTTGTTGGCCGCAGACCGGCAGTTCCAGAGGCTGCCGGAGACCTGGAACTCCACGTGGGTCGTGCTCGCTGGGACCACCAGGTTAGAGTGGCAGCGGCCACGCGGTGTGAAGCGTTTGTATGGCCTGTGCAGAGGGGAGAGAACAGGGATTGACAGACACATAGTTGACAGGCTACAGAAGAGGCTACGCTAATGCAAAGGAGATTGGAATGACAAGTGGACTACATGTCTCGAATGTTCAGAAAGTTAAGCTTACGTTGCAAATACCTTAGACTAAAATGACTAAAATGATACAGTACTGCTGGCTGGTGAAGTAGGCTAGCTAGCAGTGGCTGCGTTGTTGACTTAGTTTGAAAGTGTAGCTGGCTAGGTAACCTCGATAGTTTCAGTACTACACCTTTATCATGGTACAAAGGCAACTATGTAGCTAGGTAACATAACACTAATCAAGACGTTCCTTTGTAATGTATTTAGTTTCTACAATGCTGCTCGTCGGTAATAGTTGGCTAGTTTTGGAAAGTGGCGTCGCGGGGGACGAAAATAGCTGGCTAGCTAACCTCGATAAATACTCTAAACTACACAATTATCAAACTATGACAAAGACAACTATGTAGCTAGCTAACACTACACTAATCAAATCGTTCCGTATTAATGTATTAGTTTCTACAGTGCTGCTACTCGGTAGAAGTTGGCTAGCTAGCAGTGTTGACTAAGTTTTGGAGAACGGCGTCACGGAGGACGAAAATAGCTGGCTAGCTAACCTCGATAATTACTCTAAACTACACTATTATCTTAGATACAAAGACAGCAAAGACAACTATGTAGCTAGCTAACACTACACTAACCTCTATGGGCTAGGTGGGACGCTTGCGTCCCACCTACTCAACAGCCACTTTAAGCCTGTGGCGCAATTTTCAAAACCTTAAAAATCCTATTATTCAATTTCTCAAACATATGACTATTTTACAGCTATTTAAAGACAAGACTCTCGTTAATCTAACCACACTGTCCGATTTCAAAAAGGCTTTACAACGAAAACAAAACATTAGATTATGTCAGCAGAGTACCAAGCCAGAAATAATCAGACACCCATTTTTCAAGCCAGCATATAATGTCACCAAAACCCAGAAGACAGCTAAATGCAGCACTCACCTTTGATGATCTTCATCAGATGACAACCCTAGGACATTATGTTATACAATACATGCATGTTTTGTTCAATCAAGTTCATATTTATATCAAAAACCAGCTTTTTACATTAGCATGTGACGTTCAGAACTAGCATACTTCCCCGCAAACTTCCGGGGAATTCGCTAACATTTTACTAAATTACTCAAGATAAACGTTCACAAAAAGCATAACAATTATTTTAAGAATTATAGATACAGACCTCCTCTATGCACTCGATATGTCCGATTTTAAAATAGCTTTTTGGTGAAAGCACATTTTGCAATATTCTAAGTACATAGCCCAGGCATCACGGGCTCGCTATTTAGACACCCGGCAAGTTTAGCACTCACCATAATCATATTTACTATTATAAAAGTTTGATTACCTTTTGTTGTCTTCGTCAGAATGCACTCCCAGGACTGCTACTTCAATAACAAATGTTGGTTTGGTCCAAAATAATCCATCGTTATATCCGAATAGCGGCGTTTTGTTCGTGCGTTCCAGACACTATCCAAAATGGTAAAGAAGTGTCGCGCGCATGGCGCAATTCGTGACAATAAAATTCTAAATATTCCATTACCGTACTTCGAAGCATGTCAACCGCTGTTTAAAATCAATTTTTACGCCATTTTTCTCGTAGAAAAGCGATAATATTCCGACCGGGAATCTCCTTTTCGGCAAACAGAGGAAAAAATCACAAAGGCGGGGGCGGTCGGGTCATGCGCATAAGCCCAGAGTCCCTTGATCGGCCACTTGAGAAAGGCGATAATGTGTTTCAGCCTGGGGCTGGAATGACGACATTCTGTTTTTTCCCGGGCTCTGAGAGCCTATGGAAGACGTGGGAAGTGTCACGTTAGAGCAGAGATCCTTAGTAAAAGATAGAGATGGAAAAGAAGTTCAAGAAATGGTCAGACAGGCCACTTCCTGTAAAGGAATCTCTCAGGTTTTGACCTGCCATTTGAGTTCTGTTATACTCACAGACACCATTCAAACAGTTTTAGAAACTTTACGGTGTTTTCTATCCATATGTAATAAGTATATGCATATTCTAGTTACTGGGTAGGAGTGGTAACCAGATTAAATCGGGTATGTTTTTTTAGGAAGTACCCTGTCTGACAATTTGTTCTCCTTCTGTGGCATCTCTATCGGAAATATAGCATCTCTGCTGTAACGTGACAATTTCTAAGGCTTCCATAGGCTCTCAGAAGGCGCCAGAAAGTGGAATGACGTCTCTCCAGTCTCTGGGCGAAAAACAGCAAGAGATTTTGTTAGTGGTCAGGCTGAGAACGATGACACTGGAGATGCACGTTCATGTGAATTCTCCATGTTTTTCTTTCTCTCTTTGAATGAATACGACGTCGCCCGGTTGGAATATTATCGCTATTTTATGAGAAAAATCGCATAAAAATTGATTTTAAACAGCGTTTGACATGCTTCGAAGTACGGTAATGGAATATTTTGAATTTTTTTGTCACGAAATGTGCTCGCGCGTCACCCTTCGGATACTGACCTGAACGCATGAACAAAACGGAGCTATTTGAATATAACTATGGATTATTTGGAACCAAAACAACATTTGTTGTTGAAGTAGAAGTCCTGGGAGTGCATTCTGACGAAGAACAGCAAAGGTAATCCAATTTTTCTTATAGTAAATCTGAGTTTGGTGAGGGCCAAACTTGGTGGGTGTCAAATTAGCTAGCCGTGATGGCCGAGCTATCTACTCAGAATATTGCAAAATGTGCTTTCACCGAAAAGCTATTTTAACATCTGACACCGCGATTGCATAAAGGAGTTCTGTATCTATAATTATTAAAATAATTGTTATGTATTTTGTGAACGTTAATCGTGAGTAATTTAGTAAATTCACAGGAAGTTTGCGGTGGGTATGCTAGTTCTGAACATCACATGCTAATGTAAAAAGCTGTTTTTTGATATAAATATGAACTTGATTGAACAAAACATGCATGTATTGTATAACATAATGTCTAGGAGTGTCATCTGATGAAGATCATCAAAGGTTAGTGCTGCATTTAGCTGTGGTTTTGGTTTTTGTGACATATATGCTTGCTTTGAAAATGGCTGTGTGATTAATTTTGGCAGGGTACTCTCCTGACATTATCTAATGTTTTGCTTTCGCTGTAAAGCCTTTTTGAAATCGGACAATGTATTGTGGTTAGATTAACGAGAGTCTTGTCTTTAAAATGGTGTAAAATAGTCATATGTTTGAGAAATTGAAGTTATAGCATTTTTGAGGTATTTGTATTTTGCGCCACGCGATTCCACTGGCTGTTGACTAGGGCAATAGTCCCACCTTACCCAGGGAGGTTAAGACATGAAAAACATGTTAAATAGTCACTTTGTTAAAAAAATTGTCTTTGGTCCTTTTTACAGGAATGGGGTGAGTCCTTATCAAAAAATGCCTCGTCCTGCTCTTCTGAATCAACTCCGTGCCCACCTGTCGGGGCCCAGAGGAGACCCCTTCCCTTGGCGGATCACCCAAGGTACCACAGCGCTGTGAGGCAGCGGCCGCCGGGACCTTAGGTGTTGTGGGGGACCTTTCGTCTGGGGTCGAGGCCACCTTTCTGTTCTTACTACCCCAGGGCTTCTGTGGCTATCAAAGCCACTGCCTGGGGGTTACTCGTTCTCCTACCAACAAGTTTCGGGAGTACCACAGTGCATCCTCCAGACACGTGAGGGTGAGCTAGAGTTTGGTGAAGGCCTTCGGTTGGATAGGCCTTTGGCCCACGCCATACAACACAAGCTCCTCCTCTGCTGGCAGACACAGGGAGATCAGGGGGTCTGCTTCCTTTCACATGTCCCTGGCAGCTCTGCACTCCCAGAGCAAGTGCCTCACCGACTCGTCTTGGCCATGTCCTCGCCATGGCCCGGGAGTGCATAACAGCCCTGACCAGGAGTATCTCGTGGGCGACCATTCAGGACAGGTCCCGGTGCTGGTTCAGCAGAGCAGGATGGGCCACGTTGTGCCAAACCATTGTGGGCTCACCTATAGCGAGCCCGCGCACTGGACACACTGTTTCCCATTCCTGCACAAGAGAAGAAGAGAGCAGTGTTTAGTTAAAGAGTGAATGGCTCTTTTTCCAGTTTAAAATGTCTTAACTTTTTGAGCTATGCATAGTGTATGGGGAGCAGGAAAGAGACTGGTGCTCGCAGGTCGACTGGGATCAGCTTCAGGGTCCTGAGGTAGGACCCCAGCAAGAACCGTATGGTCTTGTTGTTGACCGGGGAGGTGGCAAGAGTGAGGTGTAACACCGTGTGGTGGCTGCCAAGGGACATGTATAGGTCAGGCAAGCCTTTCCCCCGCGAACCTGGGCCTCTTCACCACCTCCCTCCTCAGACTCTCCCACTTGCTTCTCCACAGGAAGTAAAACACCATCTCACCCAGGGATAAAAACATTGTTTGTGGTGGGATTAAAACAGAACTGATTAGTAAAAATACAGGTAAAAAACGACCCTTAATGATTAAAACGTTACCCTCAAAAGTCAGCTGTCATAGCCCCCAAAAGCCCAGTCTCTGTCTCACTGTCCCTAAAATCCCAGTCCAATTGCTTTTCCCTCCTCCCTCCCGGTCAAACTTTACTCCCAGTACCCTCATGTCCGTCATTTTAACTGTCAGCGGTAGTCTGGTCAAGTCTGAGTCTGCCCATGGTCCAAAAAATTGGGCCTCCGTCTTGTCACTATTCATTCTCGCCCCAGAGGTTCGTCCGTACCAGTCAGTCCTGTCCAGGGTCCTATCAATGGATACAAGGTCGGTGCATAGAATGTTGACGTCATCCATATAAAACATGCACTTGGCGGTCATCCCCCACTCCCGGGATACCCACCCCACTAGTCCTTTCTCAAGGCCTGTGCCAGTGGTTCAATACAGGCCACAAACCGAAGAGGAGATAACATACACCCCTGACGAATGCCGCAGTGTATTCCCAGTGCTTTTGACAATTTCCCATTTAGAAGGATTTTGCTGGTAATGTCCCCATACACCAATCCCACCCAAGCTGGAAACTATTCAGGGTACCCCATTTGTTGCACTACCTTCAAGAGGTACTGGTGCGAGACCCAATCAAAAGCTTTCTCAAAATCTACATTTAATACAACAAGCCGGATATTTCTGTCTCTCGCATAACAGATGGCATCTCTCATCCATCAGTACCAGGCTGTCAGTGATCTTCCTTCCAGGGATGGCACAGGCTTGGTCCGGGTGCATCACCTCCCCTAAAACAGAAGAACATTCTGAGTGTTAAAGCCTTTGTAAAAAGTTTACAATCAAAGTTCAAAAGGGTAATCGGTCTCCAGTTTTTTTGTTTATCTTGTCATTTTTGTTATGTTAAAGGATCACGATTCCTACTCTAAAACTGTCAGGTAGTCTGTTGAGTCGTTCAAAGTCCGTAAAAATAGTCCGAAGGTTGTCGGCTAAAACATCCCAGAAAGTCAGATAAAACTCCAAAGGGACGCTGTCCTCCCCCGGTGATTTACCCCTCTTAAAATGTTTTAGTCCTGTGTCTTAGTTCTTCATTGTCCAGTCTTTTACCAGGTCGCCTGTGTTAGATAAAGTCTTGTCAATGTATGTTAAAACCTCCCCCATGGTTTCCTCACACACGTCTTTATCCCCAAACAGTTCCCCATAAAAACCCTCTACTACTTATTTTATTCCTTCTGTGTCTGTTTTTAAAACTCCATCTTTGTTTTTTAACCCAGTAAATGTCCTACCCTTAATCACAATTTTCTTTAAAAAGTACCTTGTACACTTCTTCTAGTTCCCTCTCTTTGCATCTTAAAATAATCCACTTGCTTTTTTGTTCTGCTAATAATGCCATCTCTTTCTTTACCTCTTTCATTTCATCATTAAAATCAAGGCCTGGTTGTACTAGATTAAAATACCTTTCTAGTCATCTCTGAAGTCCCACCATGCGTCTGTCCCTTTCTTTACTTTTTTAATTCCTATCTCTCTAAAGAAGGTCCTCGTCTTACCCTTCAACATTTCCCACCACTGTGCTCGTGTGTCACAGAAGTCCTGTAACGTCTGCCACTGACTGAACCGCTCCCTGTACTGACTAACTACTCTATCATCTTCTAGAAGAGAGCAGTTCAGTTTGCAGGGACCTCTTCCCAGTCACACCCAGAGTTAGTGAAAGGGTGCACGTCGGCATTACGTGATCTGAGAAGAAAGCAGGGGTTATTCTAGCATCAGTTGGGAGACGGTGACGGGTAAAGAGCTGGTCAATGCAAGAGGCTCTTGTGCCGTCTCTTCTACTTAAAACACAGTTAAAATCCCCACCCACAACTAGAGGATCCCTCCCTAGCATGTGGGACTGCAGGTCTTCTAAAAGTGCGCACCAGTCATTTTTTGTAATTAAAACCATAAACATTTAGCACATTAAAATCCCTCCCCATAAAGTTACAGTTGGCTAAAAGAGCACTCCCATCAAACACCACTGTGCTCCCCTTCACCACCAGCTGTGGGGTCTTGATTAAAATGTCAACACCATCGTTTTTGTTAAAATTGGGTCCACTCCAAATGGAGGGTCCATGCTGTCATTTCTCCTCCCATTTCCTGTAAGAGGTTAAAAAGGGTAGACCACACTCCTGTAATAAAAATACATCTGAATTAAACCTTTCTAAAAATGATAAAAACCAACTGTGCACATGGCCCACCTGAAAGCCAGCTCAGCCGTAGACACGCAACAGATATGGTTAAATGTCAATCACCATGTCTACACAGACAAACAGAAAGACATCTAATGGATGGCTGTTCACGGTTGCCTCCCGACTTAGGAATTCATGTATAGACGATACGTAGCACGTACAGAGAGCTGCCCCCACGCATACACTGACACTGAAAACATCTACCAGCTGTTTGTTGAGTGCACCGTGGCCAGGCGGGTCTTGGCCCACTTTGTTCCCTCTGTCTCCCCCAACAGATTGCTGACACTACCTCGCTTGACAGCAGAGAACATTCGGGATGGTATATCCTATGGAAGACAAGGACCATCAGGTTATACCAAGAACAAACTGGGGAACAAACGACCCTGAGGAAGAGGATTACCACCCTTCTTAAGGATCACGCCATCAGAAGAGATTTCCATAAAGACCCAGAAGAGATGAAAGCGGTATGGGGGTGGCAAGATGGAAGGACAACATCATCTAAACTGCCACCCGAGCCTTCCAGACTAAGACAAACGCCAAACCCGTCCTCTTGTCTTCAGCAGCCAGCCTCGCCGCCGCATTGCTGCCATCCAGGACCTCTATACCAGGCGGTTTCAGTGGAATGCCCAGAAATGGTCAAAGTCTCCAGCCACCCAAGTAAAAAAATAATATTTCTGCTAATGCACAGCAAGAGGTACCATTTTGTAAAGTCTGGGACCGAATGGTTCCTGAGCAGCTTCTACCCCCAAGCCATAATGGCTGAACAGTTAATAAAATGTATATCCGGACTATTTGCGTTGACCCCCTTTTTTTGCACTGACTTTCTTGCTCTGGGTCTATGCACACTCACTGGACTCTACACACACACACACACACACACACACACACACACACACACACACACACACACACACACACACACACACACACACACACACACACACACACACACACACACACACACACACACACACACACACACACACACAGAAACACACTCATCACATACGCTGCTGCTATTCTGTTTATTATTTATCCTGATTGTCTAGTCCCTTTTATACCTACCTCATGTACATATTACCTCAATTACCTTGTACCCCATCACATTGACTCAGTATCGGTACTCCCTGTATATAGCCTCATTATAGTTGCTTTATTGTGTTACTCTTTCCTTTTGTTATTTAGCAAATCTTTCTTAATTTTAACTTTGCAGTGTTGGGACAGGGCTCATAAGTATGCATTTCACGGTAGTCTACACCTGTTGTAGTCAGCATATGTGACAAATACATGTTTATTTGATTTTAATTGTGGTACAATTATGCACTTATAACTAAAGGTACAAAGGATGACCTTACAGGGTATGACTAAAGTGACAAGTTATTGTACCGCTTTAAGAATAAATAAAAATAAAAACATCTGATAGTTTAATACAGTAGCCTGAAACTCATGGTTTACAGGCCACATCTAGTGATGGGAAACCGAGGCTTTCCGAATGCTTTTGAGCTTTCAGCAAATTGTGCCGAAAAATTATGAATTACTCAGAGATTAAAAACTACAAAGGTTTTATATCCCCACACTGCCTCAATTCCAATAGGATTCCCGCCCGTCCAAACCCTCCCCTAACCCGGACGATGCTGGGCCAATTGTGTGTCGCCTCATGGGTCTCCCAGTCACAGCCGACTGTGACATAGCCTGGGATCGAACCCGGGTCTGTAGTGACGCCTTAGACCGCTACGCCACTCAGGAGGACCTCACATTGCTTAAATTCTAGATGCTTAGCAATTTATACGCACGCCTCAGAGCTACGGAATCATCACTAGACACATCAGGCCTGCAAGTCACATTGTGCTGGCTTGCAAGGTGATCTGTAATTCCTATTGGAATCAAGGCAGTGTGGGGATATACAACCGTAGACTACTCCACACAGCTTCTTCTCTCCTACATACCATACTCCTCACCTTTTCCTTTACTGACCGATGTACACGATAAAATTGCCTCCCTTTGCCAAAGATCCAGCCTTTTTGCCCAGATCAAAGACTTCCCTGTGGCCCAGCGGGATCTGAATATCTACCCCCTCTCTCCTCACACCACTGTTAGCCACCACATCGTCCTTCTCATTACCCTCCACACCCACATAGGCAGGAACCCAGCAAAAATCTTACCACCACTCCCATCCTCTACAGTCCCATTAACAGCACCATTATCTCCACAAACAGGTCTCTCTTATCTGACCTGCCCATCTTCACACTACTCAACACTGCATCCGAATCAGATTAGATCACCACTGAGTGGTTTCACCTCCTCCACCCATCTCAAATCTATAATCATGGCCATCAACTCTGCATACACCCCCAAAAATCTATTTTAATTCCAGTCTGTAAGGCATCAAAATAGGAAAAATGCCAAGGGGGTGAATACTTTCGCAAGCCACTGTACCATTATCCACTTTGAACCACACTGACAATTCGGACCCCACCCTCACCTGTATGACTCGATCAAACAGGAACGGCCAACGCGCTCAACTTAAGCAACAACTCTTCCCTCCAGATGGCATTGTAAGCTTTGTCAATATCAAAATACACAACACTCATCACCTCTTTTGTAAAGAATCTCAACGGCAAGAACCATTTCAGTAATGGTTGCAATAAAAACAAGTAACATATTGGATTATTTTAAATATATTTTTACATTTATATTTGATTAACATAAGATTAATTAAATACTCAATCAATCAATGTACATGCACAAACATAGATATTGACGAAAACAATTATAAAAATCAACATGCAATAGAGCATGCTGGGAAATATGATAATGTTGGGCATGGTTTTGGTACAAAGTGATGTGTATGAGTTTCAGGCTCCTGTATTTAGTGATGTTATATTTGATACCGGAGCTCCATGGCATGCGTTGAAATCGCTAAGCAGTTTCCTTCAAAGCAGTGTGCCAACGCTTGTATCAATTTATCAGAAGCACGTGATCAATGATGTCCGAAGGTTTGTTTTGTCAAACAACCACCTTGCCTTTGCGACGTCATCTACAATAATTTGGCTGTTCTAAATTATTTTGACCAACAGGCGGCACTAGTTCACGTGTTGATCAAAGCCTCGAATAATTGCCTATTTTTGGGCTGGAAATGTGTAATGCTTCCAGAAGCTTCGTTTCACCAATACTACCTGTAAAACTAGGCCCTCAAAATAAGGCCTTAGGAAATACGTATGTTATTCTGTTAAAGTGGCACAGTCTCCTTTTCACCTAATTTAACACCTGATTTACTTAAAAGGCACATCTCAAGTAGGTGTTCCACTGGAGGACACCTTTAAAGAATATTTATATATATATATTTTTTTTAATGATTACATATTCACTTCGGATCTCACTTGGTGAAGTCCATAGGACTAAAAATGGATGAAAGCAACAACCATGTCTCTGTCATTAACAAATACAGTCATTGGTGTTAACACTACAAGTTACTTGAAATATTTTAATACAGCATTACAGTAAGGAGTGTGTTAATTTAACACTGTTCCGGTGTCTATATGGGTCCACAGACAACACTCTCAGAGTTCATTTTGTTTTTTAACACTGGAGAATTTGCTGTGCACATTAATATTCAGAGTGCAGCCTCTTCTATCCTTCAAGTGAAAAAAAATGTTGGGAAGCAATTGGCTGTAATGACCAGCCAGGTCACCAGCGAATTCAGTTGTTAATGAAAGCTGATGTCTTCTATTCTGACCATGGAACACATGAATGGGCAATGCCTGGAAATGATATGGCCATAGACTATACACCTCCTAGCACTGATTGCATTGTTTACCACTGAAGCAGGTCCTAAGATGTATAATGATGTTACATCATACTGAGCAGTGAACACAGTATTTCTCCTCAGATGATGACTGATTAGACATATTTCTTGTGGCACCTCCCAAACAGATAGCAGATTATGGACCTGCATTGTCTCAAACTAACCTGGTCCCAGAGCTGTTTGTGCCGTCTTGGCAAATCATATGGGTCATACTGTGATATGTGTTATTGTCACATCCTGACCAGTAAGGGGTCATTTTGTTATTATAGTATGGTCAGGACGTGGCAGGGGTGTGTTTGATTTATGTGTATTGGGTTTTTGGGTAATGTTCTTTGTTGTCTATTTCTATGTTTGAATGTCTATTTAGTCTATTTCTATGTTCAGGTTTGGTTTGGCCTTCAATTGGAAGCAGCTGTTTTTCGTTGCTTCTAATTGGAGGCCATATTTAAGTAGGGGGTTGTTGTCACTGTGTTGGTGGGTAGTTATTTTCTGTATAGCTGGTAAGCCTTATAGAACTGTTTCGTCGGTGTTTGTTATTTTTGTTAAGCGTTCACGCTTATCCAAATAAAATAAGGAAGATGAGCATGATACCCGCTGCGCCTTGGACAACTTTTTACGACGCACCTGACAGTTATCCTGTTATGATTTGCAGTTCTAGGTGGTTCAACACCAGTACACATAATGCACTACTTTGACCAGAGACATTTTAGTCCTGGTCAAAAACTAGTGCACTATTTAGGGAATATGGTGTCATTTGGGATGCACTTATCTGACTGGTGGCAGCCAGTGTTCCC
Source organism: Salmo salar (assembly GCF_965601325.2). Taxonomy (NCBI): domain Eukaryota; kingdom Metazoa; phylum Chordata; class Actinopteri; order Salmoniformes; family Salmonidae; genus Salmo; species Salmo salar. The sequence continues at coordinate 16,807,851 of NC_138313.1, read as the reverse complement.
AACAATCTTTCAGTGAAAATCACTATTGGCTCCTTGATTTGTTGCTAGAAATCACTAGATTACCCCTGAAAACTCGCTAAATATAGTGACAAAGTTGCTAAATTGACAACACTGGTGGCAGCAGGCACAGTACAGAGTTGCTATATCCAGCCAGATTGCTCAAGATTGGCTTCAAATTTTGACATCTGTCCATGTCCTGAGGACGTCTGGAAATGCCTTCAAAACCGACTCTGGATCCAAAGGTTGCGTGTTCAATCCCAGTGGTAGACACTTGTTTTTTTTCTTAACCATTGAGTGAATACCAAAACTTTATGTTTTAACCCTATCCAAAACCTTAACCCTTTACCATTCAGAACGATGCAAAACAGGACAAGCAACCCAGGGTGTCAAAGAACTTCTAAATTTGACATTTGGAGCAACTTTGAAATTTGATGTTTGGGAAAACGTGGATAAACGTCAGAATCTGAAGTCAAATTGGTAAAACTGTGAGATCTTGATGCTATACCTGCCCTTTTCCCTCCTATCAGATTGGTGACAATTTTTTATTAATACATATTTACTTTGTCTCTTTTTTATCCTATTTTAATAGTAAAGAACTCCCCATAACACAAGCTAGTTCCTTATTTTTGAATCTTGGAAAATGTCCCTTCCCCCACTCCTCCACATGTAAGCGCACACTGCACTCATCCTGCAGCTGCACAAGTAGATAATGTCAGTGCCGAGTGGTATTATGAGTAGAATGAGAGAATAGTCAGATTAATGAATAACTAAAATGGCAGTGCAGATGGCACTCTTTTGCTAAATGCAGAGAGGTATTATAGGTAATGAATGTATATAGACCCCTTTCCAGTACACAACACACTGACGTCACGTACGGATGCCACCAACTCTTGGCTGCAGTAAGAAAGCCATTGACATCTGTGCCCATTTAACATAGCCTAGATTTACGTTTTTATTATTTTAAACAAAATTACTTTTTGGGGTTCTCATGCTTACAATTATGTTTTGATTCTTACTTGAACAGTCGGTAAGATTATACAGTATTTGGTTGTGATCTTTTCAAAATAAGATTTTGGATTCAGCAGTTGTTAGCTAGAATGCTAACGCTCATTGACATAGGCTGTAGCAAAAGATAGCCAAAGAGCCAATTTACTGGTTTGAGTTCAAATGTAAAAAAAATAAAAGTATAATGCAGTTGATTTGCGATGATGAGACAAACATTATATTAAGCAGGACATTCATACAAGCCTTAACATCCAATTATAATACAAAAGTAGTGAAATGCACTCATCAGCAACATGTAAATAGAGCCTTTTTTGCAGGTCTTTTATAAGTACTCCCCCCTGTTCTGCCACCAACTTGCACGCATTGCCCTTGGGACCATCACGTGACTTATAAAGACTGGTAAAACAAATGTCTTGAGAAACTTACAAACATCCTAACATGGTCCTCACCTTTATGGAAAAACCACATGAATTTCACTTGATCACATGTTTCCACATGTGAAATGTCACTTGTGAAGTACTCCAAAATCACATTTTCACATGTGAATTGTCACGTGAAGTATTCCAAAAGCAAGTTTTCATGCCACCAGGTCTGTGGCCATGACAAAGATCGTCCACAGATTTATTGGCAAGAATACATCTCTGCACTGCTGAAAGTTGCCCAGAATCAAGTCAATAATTGTTCAATTACACCATTGAAAAAGTAGCAGTACTAAGCAAAACTGGACATTAATGATCTGAGGATTTGAACTTGCAACCTTATGCTCTGGACCACATTGATATCTCAGCAGTGCCACAGGATACATATTTGTTACCAAGAACATATTTATTTATTTTATTTATTTCACCTTTATTTAACCAGGTAGGCAAGTTGAGAACAAGTTCTCATTTACAACTGTGACCTGGCCAAGATAAAGCAAAGCAGTTCGACACATTAAACAACACAGAGTTACACATGGAGTAAAACAAACATACAGTCAATAATACAGTAGAAAAATAAGTCTATATACAATGTGAGCAAATGAGGTGAGATAAGGGAGGTAAAGGCAATAAATAGGCCATGGTGGCAAAGTAAATACAATATAGCAATTAAAACACTGGAATGGTAGATTTGACTGTAGATGAGTGTGCAAAGTACAAATACTGGGGTGCAAAGGAGCAAAATAAATAAATACATAAATAAATACAGTAGGGGAAGAGGTAGTTGTTTGGGCTATTTATAGATGGGCTATGTACAGGTGCAGTGATCATATATCGAGACATTCTCCGGTACAATGTGTTCCCTAGTTTACAAAAAGGTCATAGGTAGACAAAAAGTAACTTCAGAGGTACACATAGGAATTAACATGGTTCACATACCTTTTAGGGTACATGTGCGGATAATCTAGTATAATGGTACATTTTTCAACACAATATATTCAACAAAAGGTACAATCATTAATGGACTGGTGAGGGTGGTGTCAATGTGCTAGCTTGTGCTCATTAGCATATTTGGTGGCATGGTGTAATATGTTGTATTTGTGCCAACCATCAGTGGAAATGTTGTATGAGTTTGTGGTTTATCATTATGTTCATGAAGGTTAAGCACCTCTTTTGACTCAGTCAGCACTGCAATTGTTTTACGACTCTGGTTTCACATCACTATGCACAACCTTGCATGGTTGGGAATTTCCTGGTGTTGTGTCCCTTGCTCTACCCTCTCTCTTTTATACCTTTCTTTGGAAGGGCATGGAGGCAGCAGTGGATTGACTAAGTCTGGCGCTGCCTTTCTGGTCCAGCGAGCAAGGCCGGAATAACCTGAAGGAATGGGGAAGCCAGAATGGTAACAGTCGCTTAACCGACGGACCACCCCAAACCTCCCCCCCAGCATCCAGAACCAGCACTGGCTCAGCTGTCTGAGGAGGAGACAACAGACTGCAGGCCTTGAGGTGAGTAAAGTGCTGCCAAGGTGATCCTTACTCCCTCTAACCTCTTACATCTAGACGTTCCGCTAGCGGAACACCTGCTCCAATATCCAATGATAGGCGTGGCGCGAATTACAAATTCCTCAAAAATACAAAAACTTCAATTTTTCAAACATATGACTATTTCACAGCATTTTAAAGACAAGACTCTCATTTATCTAACCACACTGTCCGATTTCAAAAAGGCTTTACAGCGAAAGCAAAACATTAGATTATGTCAGCAGAGTACCCAGCCAGAAATAATCAGACACCCATTTTTCAAGCTAGCATATAATGTCACAAAAACCCAGAAGACAGCTAAATGCAGCACTAACCTTTGATGATCTTCATCAGATGACACATCTAGGACATTATGTAATACAATACATCCATGTTTTGTTCAATCAAGTTCATATTTATATAAAAAAACAGCTTTTTACATTAGCATGTGACGTTCAGAACTAGCATACCCCCCCCGCAAACTTCCGGTGAATTTACTAACAATTTACTAAATTACTCACGATAAACGTTCACAAAAAGCATAACAATTATTTTAAGAATTATAGATACAGAACTCCTCTATGCACTCGATATGTCCGATTTTAAAATAGCTTTTTGGTGAAAGCACATTTTGCAATATTCTAAGTACATAGCCCAGCCATCACGGGCTAGCTATTTAGACACCCGGTAAGTTTAGCCTTCACCAAAATCAGATTTACTATTATAAAAGTTTGATTACCTTTTGTTGTCTTCGTCAGAATGCACTCCCAGGACTGCTACTTCAATAACAAATGTTGGTTTGGTCCCAAATAATCCATCGTTATATCCGAATAGCGGCGTTTTGTTCGTGCGTTCCAGAAACTATCTGAAATGGTAAATCAGGGTCGTGCGCATGGCGCAATTCGTGACAAAAAAATTCTAAATATTCCATTACCGTACTTCGAAGCATGTCAACCGCAGTTTAAAATCAATTTTTATGCAATTTATCTCGTAAAAAAGTGATAATATTCCGACCGGGAATCTCCTTTTCGGCAAACAGAGGAAAAATCACAAAGACGGGGGCGGCCAGGGCACGCGCCTAAGCCCACAGTCCCTTGATCGGCCACTTGAGAAAGGCGATAATGTGTTCCATGGGCTCTGAGCGCCCATGGAAGACGTAGGAAGTGTCACGTTAGAGCAGAGATCCTTTGTAAAAGATAGAGATGGCAAAGAAGTTCAAGAAATGGTCAGACAGGCCACTTCCTGTAAAGGAATCTCTCAGGTTTTGACCTGCCATTTGAGTTCTGTTATACTCACAGACACCATTCAAACAGTTTTAGAAACTTTGGAGTGTTTTCTATCCAAAGCCAATAATTATATGCATATTCTAGTTACTGGGCAGGAGTAGTAACCAGATTAAATCCAGCCGTGAAAATACTGCCCCCTAGCCGTAACAGGCTAACCTTGGTCTGCAGCCTTCCTCTGTTGCCTTTTCTTTTCTTCATCTGCCCTAAGGCCAGCACCGACCAGACCAGGACCAGAGGACCGCAACCACCTGGAGTAGACCAACAGAAGGAGAGAGAAGACCAGACCAGAGGCGCGGAGGAAGGAGCAAAGACACCAACCTATGCCTGGAGCAAGCAGACCACAGGGGAGTGCCTCCATTGGCCAGGACTGGAGCAGACCAACGATCAGACCAGACAACACCAAGACTAAACCAGAACCAACACCCTCTTCCAAATGCCTCCATCCAAAAGTAGTTACAATCCAATTCCACAACAAAAGCATCCAAGATACGACACAGAAGATTTCGCCACCCTCAAGTCAGCGGCTAGGAGGGTCCTGGAACAAGACAACGTTGGGACTGGGGCACGAAAATGCATGGTTCAGTTAAGACCAGACCCAATAGGAGTGGGTGGAGTCCAACTCCTGCCCTGTACATTTTTACGTTTTATTTTTATTTTAGTCATTTAGCAGACATTCTTATCCAAAGCACCTGTGCATAGATATTCGTACGTTTTTCACACTGGTCCCCTGTGGGAATCGAACCTACAACCCTGGCGTTGCATGAGCTCTACCATCACACTGGGAAACAATGGGGGCCCTGTCTACTTCCACACGACCCTGCAACCACTTCTTTAATACCTGCCACAATTCCGACGCAAGCAGGGCAAGGGCCAAGGCAAACAACACTAACCCTCCCCACCCCCAGGCAAGCACAATGACCAGACCCAGATCATTCCACAGGCACCATCCAACCAACCATCCAAGATGTCCCAGAAATGGCCTCTGCCCTACCCACAATTTCCCAGAAACGGCCCGCACCCTTGCCACTATCCAAGACGTCCCAGGAACTACCCCCTGCCCAGCACCACCACCCAAGATGCCCCAGAAATGAACCCCACCCCTGCCAGTCACATATCCTTTACTACTTTGACACTCAAGAAGAAGCTCCACATTGGCCAGAACACGCAAAACCAAACGACAGCCAAAAAACCAGAAAAGTAAGAATAAACAACTCCCCAGCAAGAGACCAGACAAAAACAAATAATAATCAAAACCCCAAACCCAAACCCAGTACACAGGCCCACCGAAGTCCCCCACCTCCTCAGAGAAACCATCTCCCCCTCTAAAACCTTTTCCCATAGTACTCTTCACTTCCCCTCCAATCTTTACCAACACCTGTCCCTACTGGCCGAGATCTGTCCTCCATGGCCCTTACTGCCCCTGACTTCCTGGAGCCACCCCTCTCCGGCCCCTGATCCCTCACAACAGCGAACCTGCCAGACTCAGTCCAGACCCATTGGACCCTCTGAACCACATTCATCCCTTCCATCGCCCTTCATCCCATCACCCAGTCAGTACAGGGGGCCACCAGGCAGTCAGAGGTGAAGCAGGTCAAGACCCATGGACAGCCAAGAACCCAACAACACCAATGACCCGATAGGGGCTCACATCCACATCTGCAATTAAATAATTAACCCCAAACCCAGACGCCCCCTCAATAACCCATTATCTTGGCCCTGGAAATATTCCCAGAAGACAGACCACAGAAAGACGGCACTTGGAGAATGGTCCGTGGCTGCCTCCCCTTCCCACCTTTCTGTAGATGGCACAAGGTACGTGCAAAGATTCTGCCCCCACAGATGCACTCGCATGGAACACAGCTAACAAATGTTTCGTGAGTGCTCCGTGGCCAGGCGTGTCTAGGCAGTGTTTTTTCCCTCTTTCTTTCAGCCTTGAGCGTCCAGCCTTGCAGCTGCATCACTTCTCCAACACCAACACACTGTGAACTAAACTAAGGGGACAAAGACACTGAAAAGGCTATTTAAAGTTTTCCTCAATGATATTTTTTTAATTGTATTTTTCTGTTGATGTTGACAACATTTGATTTGCCTTCTGATTTGATCTGACCTAGTTTTGCTCTGATTAATTGATTTAATTGTTTATTATCTATTCAACATCAGTTATTTGCTTGGCAATCACCGGCTGATGAAATTTTGTGACCGTCACAGCCCTACACCTAACCAATAAAACTATAAACGCTTATGGGATTTCCTCCAACCCGATATTACATTGTGAATCAAAATCCATGCCCTGTTCAATAGGACCAATGAATGTTGAACATGATTTTCTGTATTCACCCACTCAACCGTGTATCTTGTTAGGTAGAGATGTTACCTAAACTTAATGCTACAATTTATTTCACCCCAGATGGAGTTTACATTGATATCCCAAACAATGAGATATTGAACCAATGAGTAAGCAGGCAAATTGAACCACTACCCCAGGAGGAGTGGGGGTCTAACACTGTTTCCCAGTCTATCCTGTTTCAGGTGCCAGACTCATTATGGATGGAGCACTCAAATGACAGTGGACTGAGAGGCAGTGCTAGCCCAGTTATAATAACTGTTGATCCCAGAAAGAAACTCTAGTCTCGAGAGCTACGTTAAACGTTGAAGGGAGCTTCCTTTTTATCTCTCCACTTCTGAATTGGCCAATGTATTTTATAATTTTGGTGCATTACATATGAAAAACTAAATAATAGACATTTAATGAAGCGAAGCAGAATTATTTTTAAAAAATATATATTTCACCTTTGTTTAACCAGGTAAGCTAGTTGAGAACAAGTTCTAATTTACAACTGCGACCTGGCCAAGATAAAGCAAAGCAGTGCGACACAAACAACAACACAGAGTTACACATGGAATAAACAAGCGTACAGTCAATAACACAATAGAAAAAAAGAAAGTCTATATACAGTGTGTGCAAATGGCGTGAGGAGGTAGGCAATAAATAGGCCATAGTAGCGAAGTAATTACAATTTAGCAGATTAACACTGTAGTGATAAATGAGCAGATGATGATGTGCAAGTAGAGATACTGGTGTGCAAAAGAGCAGAAAAGTAAATAAAAACAATATGGGCATGAGGTAGGTAGATTAGGTGGGCTATTTACAGATGGACTATGTACTATGCACATGAGTATGTACTATGACTATGTACTATGGACTATGTACAGCTGCAGTGATCGGTTAGCTGAATATTCAATTGAAATTGTTAATACATATTAAGAGTAACATTGTTAGGGTAGACTTAAAATGCAAACAATGCTTCCAATAAGGAGAAAGTTATCATGATTGTTTTTATTTGTTTTTAAATCTTACAATGGGGTAAAAGAAGAACATAGTTTGAGAGTGATCATGTGCATTAGCAGTAGTGATTGAGAGGATTTTTCTTATTGGGAAGAAAGGGAGACTAGTGAAAGTAACAAAGTCAATGATAATATTAGTGGCTTTCAGATAGCACCCCAATAATGCAATATTTTAGTAATTTGAAGTAAATGTTTCAATACATGGCCACATTACAAACAGAGAGATTATTGAGCCTTGGGACTGATATAACATTAAAAGCTTCCATCTTGTGTTTGGTTTAAAGATAAGCTTCCTGTGGACCAATAGATAAGCCACCAGTGAAAGTGAGTGGTACTCAATTCAGACTGTAAAGGACACAGTGGGAAAATTTGTGACAGAGGTATGAATAATTGAATAACATACGTTTTGACAATTTCCGATTCTTATTTCCAATCAATTCTAATTCAATAATTTGAACATACCAGTGATTTAAATAAGAAAGTAATCTCATCAAAAACAATAATCTGTTTCCATGACGTGGAACACTCTCCAGAATTGAAGTAGATCAAAGTAAATAATTTTAGTACAGAATATTGAGCTGATAAGTCAGCATCAACTTTTTGAAGGCCCTAGCGGATTTGTTAAACAACAGGTTTTATAGTTTGACTAGTTGATGTCCCAGGGACAGTTAGTACAGAACAGGTCAATGCAACCCGATTGTGGTAAGAACTATGGAAACAATGTTTAAACATGGAGAGATGTATTTACCTCTGAGTCTATAGATCCCTTGTGTATCTGTGTGTATTTTAGATTGCACAACCCAGAGTGGTGTTTGAAGGGATAAAGTGTCTGGTTTTATGTGTTGATTTCGCATACTTTAATATAGGTATTTGGATAGAACCTCCTTTGATAGAAATTATAATCTATTGCTTCCTTAAAATTTAAGGAAAACTATCACAGAGTGATAAAAGGTGGGAATGTGAGGGAAAATGTTTGTGTGGATCAGATCATACACAGATCCCATGTTTAGCACAAATACTACTTTTCTAATAACCAACTCTGTTGTGTTCATGCTTGTGACTGATTGATTGTACACATGGATTGATTGTACATGGGAAGAATCCTCATTATCACTGCTTAAGCAATTTGGAGGAAAGTACCCAGAAAATTGCTTTGGGAAACAAGAGGAGTATCTCAGTTTCAATGGCTCAGCTTTGAGAGAAAAAGCCTCTTGAGGTATCGGTCAGTCACATGCAGGAACCAACATTAATAATGAATAAAGTAAATCATGCTTATATGTCTTGTTTGTGTAGCAGTATATAAGAACTGAGAGGGAACGCCCTTTTCATCAAGCTTGGATTGAGTTTGTGAACCTCTCCGGCCGTGATAAAAAAGATTGATTCATTTACATTGAGTTTGAGTCCTTAGCGGTGAATTTCCACAACACAGTATTCCTTGAGGGGCAGATGAGTGAGGAGGATATTGTGCAGACTGACTCTTTCTCTGCATGCGTCACCAGACCAGAGATACTCTGAGAACCAGACACTGCTGTGGTCTGTCTGGTGTTTTTATTTTCCTCACACAAGTCAACGAAGTCTGTTTTTTTAAAATCCATATTCTTTACATTTTTTAATAATGGATTTAATGGTGATCCGTGGGATGTTCAAAGTTTCTGATATTTTTTATAACCCAACCATGATCTGTACCTCTCCACAACTTTGTCCCTGACCTGTTTGGAGAGCTCCTTGGTCTTCATAGTGCCGCTTGCTTGGTGGTGCCCCTTGCTTAGTGTTGTTGCAGACTCTGGGGCCTTTCAGAACATATACTGAGATCATGTGATACTTAGATTGCACACAGGTGGACTTTATTTAACTAATTATGTGACTTCTGAAGGTAATTGGTTGCACCAGATCTTACTTTGGTGCTTCATAGCAAAGGGGGGAATACATATGAATGCACCACTTTTCCATTATTTCGAATTTTTTGAAATAAGCAATTTTTTTTCATTTCACTTCACCAATTTGGACTATTTTGTGTATGTCCATTACATGAATTCCCCCAAAAAATCAATTTAAATTACAGGTTGTAATGAAACAAAATAGGAAAAGCGCCAAGGGGGATGAATACGTTTGCAAGGCACTGTAAGTAAGCATTTCACTGTAAGGTCTACACACAGTGGTTGGAACCAAAAATCTCAAATTTGGACTCATCAAACCGAAGGAGAGATTTCCACTGGTCTAATGTCCATTGCTTGTGTTTCTTGGCCCAAGCAAGTCTCTTCTTCTTATTTGTGTTCTTTAATAGTGGTTTCTTTGCAGCAATTTAACCGTGAACGCCTGATTCACACAGTCTCCTCTGAACAGTTGATGTTGAGATGTGTGTTACCTGAACTCTGTGAGGTGCAATTTGAGGTACAGTTAATTACCGATTTCTGAGGCTGATAACTCTAAAGAACTTATCCTCTGCAACAGACGTAAATCTGTCTCTTCCTTTCCTGTGGCGGTCCTCATGAGAGCCAGACTCATCCTAGCGTTTGATGGTATTTATGAGTGCACTTGAAGAAACTTTCAAAGTTCTTGAAATTTTTCATATTGACTGACCTTCATGTCTTAAAGGAACGATGGACTGATGTTTCTCTTTGCTTATTTGAGCTGTTCTTGCCATAATATGGACTTGGTCTTTTGCCAAATAGGGCTATCTTCTGTAAACCAGCCCTATCTGGTCGCAACACAACTGATTGGCACAAACGCAATTAGAAGGAAAGAAATGTAACAAATTAACAAGGCACACCCATTAATTAAAATGCATTCCAGGTAGTCACCTCATGTAGCTGATTGAGAGAAAGACAATGATAAATCTCAAATATAAAAAATATTGATTGGACCAAACGCAGCGGGAACGTGTATACTCATCTTCTTTATTAGAAGGAAAAAACACAAACAAAATACTTATACAAAATAAACGACGAAGACAGTCCTGTAAGGCTAAACGCTATACACGGAACAACTACCCACAAACAGTGACAAAAACCCCTTACTTAAATATGGCCTCCAATTAAAAGCAACGAAGAACAGCTGCTTCTAATTGAAGGCCAAACCAAAAACCCAGAACATAGAAATAGACACAGACATAGAAATATACTAACATAGAACATTACCAAAAAAAAACGAAACACACTAAACAAACACGCCCTGACCAAACTACAATAACTAACAACCCCTTTTACTGGTCAAGACGTGACATGTTTAACACTTTTTTGGTTACTATGTGATTCCATATGTGTTTTTTCATAGTTTTCATGTCATCACTATTATTCTACAATGTATAAAATAAAGAAAAACCCTTGTATGAGTAGGTGTGTCCAAACTTTTGACTGGTACTGTCGGAAGTTCCCTGAAAAAACGTGTCTGCCTATGGAAATCAAAGGCCTGTCCAAATGATTCGTTCTGGCGCCGGCCCTGATTATATGGAATAGGCTGCCATTTGGGATGTAGCCTTTGTGTGAGCTGTGCCAAAATCTGGGGGAGCTGATTAACTGAGTGCTGTAACTCTCCTAACAGAATGCTGGGCTGGTTGGGAGCAGGCAGATGACAAATAACATCCTGTGGAGTCTTGGCAGCGGTTGGGCTTATATTTAGAGAGAGGTCACCTTTGTTACGTCCCAAATGGAACCCTATTCCATTTACAGTGCTAGTTTCTACCAAAACCCTATGGGAAATAGACTGCCATTTGGGACAAAGGCATAGTTACACTTCCTGTCTGGGTCTGGTCACAACAGAATGTTGTACAGTAGACTGCACAGTGTTGTGCAATTATTTCCAGGGTGGTTGCATTATATCACTATAAACAATTCTCTACCTGGGTACGATTATAATACAATGTCAAGAAAGGTTTCTGAGCAGTGAGCACAAGCCTCTTTGGGACTTAAGTCCCTCTTCAAAGAAGTTAAGATGTATTCATGATTTTTTTCAGGGTCATACTTTTATTAAGAGACCGCTTGTATTACAAGCCAATCATCGAGCCAACATGTTCAACCATTTTCCCTCTTTTCAAGATCAAATGTATTATTGTTTTAAATCCAGTGCTGACACCAGGCTGGCCAAACCACAGTAAACACTGTCAGCCCAATAAAATGGTTCTCTGGAACTAGGATCAGCCACCATGCCACCACAGGCAGTGTCTGTTCTGCTTGTCTGTCCATCTGAAAACAAACTGAACCGTCTCCTCTCCTGGTCCACCATGACAGCCCTGTATATTGACCCCTACCCTGAGATGCCATCACCGGCGAGCTTCCAGGAGCTGGTTTGGGCAGACTGTGATGGACCCCCTCCCTCCCCACACCACCACAGGACAGCCTCCAGCATCATCATAATTACAGGGAAGGACTGAAGGATGGATGCGCTCTGAATGGTAATAGGTTCAGGAGAATTTATAGAAGTCATGAGAACCTCTAGGCACACTTTGCTAATTTCTGTTTAATACTATTGTTCAGTTCTAACATTGTTAAAATGTCAATTGCATGTTATCAGGATTCTGAATATATACCCTAAATACGATTATGTGTAATATACAGGCATATAAAAGACACTTGAAAAACAATTGTTGCCCTTAAATTGTCTATGACTTTAGGATGTAAAGCAGCATGTGTTGTTCAGATGAAAGCATTACAAAGAATGCAAGGATAAAGAGATCTCTGTAATGACAAAACTCTGCATATACCTATAATTTTAAAACCCTGTAGTTCCAGTTTCTCATTCATTGCAAAATGACAACAACAGCCTGGAACTCTCTCCTCCCGTGGCTCCAGAAATATGCATTACCATTCCTAGCAGGGTCCATTGCATAGCAGACTCAATGGGGAATTGACATAGTTTTCTCTGCTAGTGGTGATCCCATGGAGATGAGTGTAGCAGGGTAGTGGTGAGATATGGCTGGCATGCTGCTAACAGTTGCCTCTCCCAGAGAGAAGGGTAGCGTCCCAAATGTTACACTATTTCCTATATAGTGTACTACTTTTGAGCAGAGCCTTATAGTAGCAGTGCGTGGGTTAAAATCACTGGCTAAGACAGAAAATAAGCCATATTACAACCTATGTGTTGTGATAATTGCGCCGTTTGCTCTATAACCTGTTAGTTCATATGCCTTTCTAAATTCAACTGCACGTTTGTTTCATCCAGTTTCGATTTAGACATGTAAATCTTGGTGGGGCAAGCAAAGCCACTACACAACACAACACAGCACTAAACAATACATTCATTGCACTATAACTGTGCCCACAAACTGTTAGGGGCTACATAAAACTGTCCCAACAGCAGAGCTTTCTTTTCAGCACCATGGAGTGAATCCTTACCACCGCTACACCTGGTAATCAGCGGAGCCTTGTCTGGCAGTGAAACAGTTCCATCAGCCTCCTTTACTGCCTTTTTAAAAACCATAGCTGATATAGCTGACTTGCTTAAACAAATGTGGTTTCTACTGACAATTGAGATGCACAAACTATGGCATAAGGGAACGACAGGCAAATAAGAGGCAATCCGTAATTTCGATTAAGACATTAATGAGCGAGCTAGGACAGACGTAGCCAATATATAACTACTCAGCATTTTTTAAATGTACAGCGACAGAATTCAGAACATGGGCCGTTCTTACAGTATTCTCCCTGTCCACCAAGTCAGAACCGTAGGATAAATAAAGGTGTCACAACGTCCACAGGTGGCGCCTCTCCCCGTTCGGGCGGTGCTCGGCGGTCGTCGTTGCCGGCCTACTAGCTGAGACCGATCTATGTTTCTGTTTCGTAATGTCTGGTTAGAGTAGTACCTGTTTTGTGTTTAGTAATTAGTGGGGGTATTTAGTCTGTCTGTTTTGTGTTTGGGGTTGTGCGGGATTGTTTCGTGTTTGTTGCTCTAGGTTTGGGGGAAATTTATGTTATTGTTCCTGAGTTACGTTACGCGTTTTGGGAATAAGGTTTGCTGGGCTGCGTCACGCGTCCTTCTTGCCTTACATTTACATTTTACATTTTAGTCATTTAGCCGACGCTCTTATCCAGAGCGACTTACAGTAGTGAATGCATACATTTCATACATTTTTTTTCTTTTTTTTTCTCCGTACTGGTCCCCCGTGGGAGTCGAACCCACAACCCTGGCATTGCAAACACCATGCTCTACCAACTGAGCCACATGGGACACACGTTAAACATACCTGAGTCTCCTGCGTCGGACTTCACCCCTCCTGCAGAACTATTTAATGACAAAAGGGGGCATATAAGCAGACAATGAAAGCTCTTACAATATTCAATAATTCCATTTCTCTAAAACAGGCTATAGGCTACATGTGCACCATCAAGTCAGAACAGTAGACTAAGTTATGAGGGAGGAAAGGGACCAAATCACTAGGGTGAGGTATATGGGATAATAACAGCTTACTACACAGCATACACTTAGTATTACTTTATTGGCTACAGTATACATATCTCCCTGGCATATTTCGTCATTTATGCAGCAGCTAACAATAAATTTTTGGACTCACCATTGTGCCGTGCTCACTTTAACAGTTAGATGGCGTGGTGATCCTTCTTGTGGGCTCTAGAAAAGGCCTGAAATCCCGACTTGGAATTCTGAGTTGGATGACCGTTCAAAATTAATTCCATATTTTCCAAGTCGGAGCTATTTTCTTCATGAGTTCCCAGTTGTCTTGAACTCACTGAAGACAGAGATTTCCCAGTTCCGAGTTTCCAGCTGTTTTGAATGCTGCAGAAGTCATGCTGGATTAACAGCATTACCAATGTATTCAAACTTTTCTGGCACATTGCATTACCACCCTTTTTCGTGATATCCAATTGGTAGTTACGATCTTGTCTCATCACTGCAACTACCCTACGGACTCGGCGAATGTCAAGAACCACACTGCTTCTTGACACACTGCTCGCTTAACCTGGAAGCCAGCCGCACCAATGTGCGCACAACTGATTGGCTCAAACTCATTAAGAAGGAAAGCCATTCCACAAATAAATTAACAAAGCACACCTGTTAATTGAAATGCATTATAGGTGACTACCTCATGAAGCTGAATGAGAGTGTGCCAAAAATGTGTAAAGCTGTCATCAAGGCAAAGGGTGGCTACTTTGAAGAATCTGTTTATCACTTTTTGGGATACTTCCATGTGTTATTTAATAGCTTTGATGTCTTCAGTGTTATTCTACAGTGTACAGTAGAAAATAGTAAAACTAAAGAAAAACCCTTGAATGAGTAGCTGTGTCCACATTTTTGACTGGTACTAATATATATATATATATATATATATATATATATATATATATATATAATATAAGGGCACAAGGCGAGACCCAGATGCGGACATGGGAGGCAGATGGTTTGAGTCTTTGATATTTTTTACTTTTCCTAAAGGGGTAGGCAAGAGAATGGTCGTGGACAGGCAAAAGGTCAAAACCAGTTCAGCGTCCAGGAGGTACAGTGTGGCAGGCAGGCTCGAGGTCAGGGCAGGCAGAATGGTCAGGCAGGCAGGTACAGAGTCCAGAATACAGGCAATGGTCAAAACCGGGAGAACTAGCAAAAGAGAATAGAAAAGGCAGGAGCACGGGAAAAACACGCTGGTTGACTTGGAACACACAAGATGAACTGGCACAGACAGACAACACAGGTTTAAATACCCAGGGGATAATGGGGAAGATGGTTGACACCTGAAGGGGGTGGAGACAAGCACAGGTGAAACAGCACTACTGCTTTCACATTTTCCGGGTCCATCTGGACATTTCCTTCAGCGATGACATATCCCAGAAAGGAGAGGGTAGAATGGTGGAACTCGCATTTCTCCACTTTCACAAATAACTGGTTCTCCAGGAGGTGCTGAAGGACTTGTCAAACATGGAGGACGTGTTCTTTGGCAGAACGAGAAAAAAACAGGATGTCGTCAAGGTAGACGAACACGAAACAGTTTAACATGTCCCGGAGCACATCGTTTACCAGGGCCTGGAAGACCGTGGACCGTTGGTCCAAACGGCATTATCAGGAACTCATAATGTCCACTGGCAGTGTTGATGGCTGTCTTCCACTCATCGCTTTCGCATATCCGAACCAGGTGGTAGGCATTCTGAAGGTCCAGCTTGGAGAAGATGGTAGCCCCCTGGAGAGGTTAGAAAGCCAAGGAGAGGAGTGGTAGGGAGTAAAAATTCTTGATCGTTATGTCTTTAAGGCCCAAGTAGACAATGCGCGGACGCAGGGTCTTGTCCTTCTTTTCCACAAAGAAAAACCCTGCACCGGCAGGGGATGCAGAAGGACGGATGCCTCCAGCAGTCAGAGAGTCCTCAATATACCCCTCCATGGCCTTGGTCTCCAGGCCAGATAGGGAATATAGCCAACCATGAGGCAGTGTGGTGCCTGGAAGAAGGTCAATGGCACAATCGTAGGGACGATGCGGGGGAAGAGAAGTACCGCGTGCCTTGCTGAAGACATACAGGAGGTCATGGTACTCTGCCCCGAGGAGGGCGTCTTGTGGAAGGCTGCGCTGCTTTGAGGCAATGGGAATGGCAGATCAGACTCCAACCCAGGATTGAACTCGTGGTCCAGTCAATAACGGGATTGTGTTTTTGGAGCCAAGAAAATCCCAACACAACAGGAACATGGGGGGACTCAATGAGGAGAAGCTGTATAGCCTCTGGAAACTGTGATTTCCTGAAACCCGCAGATTAACAGGAACAGTGCTGTGGGTAACTCTACCAATGCAGCGTCCGTCCAGTGCTCTAGCGTCCATGGGAGTAGAGAGGAGTTGAGTGGGGATACCAAATTCATAAACTAGGGTAGCGTCCATAAAACTCTCCGCCCCAGAGTCAATGAGCACCCGGAGAGACTTAGACTGGTCTCCCCACAGCAGTATCATGAAAAAAGGAGTGCGGTTGATGGGAATTAGAGGATTCCCAGTTTGGCTCACCAGAGTGCTTGTACATACTAACGAAATAGGTCTCTTAACCGGGCAGGTGTCTATATAATGTCCAGCAGCCCCACAGTACAGACAACTGTTAGTTGTCTTAGTCTATGTGAACGTTCCCTAGGCAATAATCTAGCTCAGCCCAGTTGCATAGGTTCGGGTGTATCTGACTCATCTGTCACCGATGATTCTCGAGGTAACTCTGTTGGCTTCGGGGCCTCTCGGAAATACAGCCTTCGGGGACTTCCGGATTCCATTGGAGATGAACGAGCAGCAGAGGATGAACGAGTGTGTCCAAGACCAGACCTCCTCTCACTCTTGTGTTCCCGTAGATGCCCATCAATCCTAAAAATAAGAGCAACAAGGGAATTGAGGCTCAGCAGTAAGTTCAGAGCTGCTAGCTCGTCTTTTATTTCCTCTGAGTCCGTGAAGGAAAGTATCGAATAGGGACTCCGGATTCCAGGCACTCTCGGCGGCCAACATAGGAAAATTTACTGCGTAGTCTGCCACACTACGGGAGTCTTGACGTAACTAAAGTAGTTTTCGGGCCGCCTCTCTCCTCAATACCGGAGAATCAAACACCTTCCTCACCTCTGCCATGAAATCTTCCAGATGATGACAAATGGCGGATTGTTGCTCCGAAACTGCCGTAGCCCAGGAGAGTGCCCTTCCCGACATTAGCGTAATAATATACGCAATCTTCGACCGGTCCGAAGGGAACGAAGATGGCTGTAACTCAAAAATAAGGGAGCATTAAGCATATCCCAGTTTACGTCACCTAACAGAAAAAACTCTGAAGATAGATGGGGGGCAATTAATTCACATATGGTGTCCAGGGCACAGCTGGGAGCTGAGGGGGGTCTATAACAGGCGGCAAAAGTGAGAGACTTATTTCTGGAGAGATACATTTTTTAAATTAGAAGCTCGAACTGTTTGTGCATAGACCTGGAAAGTATGACAGAACTTTGCAGGCTATCTCTGCAGTAGATTGCAACTCCTCCCCATTTGGCAGCTCTATCTTGATGGAAAATGTTGTAGTTGGGGATGGAAATCTCAGTATTTTTTGTGGCCTTCCTAAGCCAGGATTCAGACAGGATTTAGGATTCAGATCAGGGTTGGCAGAGTGTGCTAAAGCAGTGAGTAAAACAAACTTAGGCAGGCTTCTGATGTTAACATGCATGAAACCAAGGCTTTTACGGTTACAGAAATCAACAAGTGAGAGCACCTGGGGACACACAGGGACTGGGTTAACCTCTACATCACCCGAGCAACAGAGGAGGAGAAGGATGAGGGTATGGCTAAAGGCTATCAAAACTGGTCATCTAGTGCGTTGAGGACAGAGAATAAAAGGAGCAGATTTCTGGGCATGGGAGGATAGATTCAGGGCGTAATGTACAGACGGGTATGGTAGGGTGTGGGTACAGTGGAGGTAAACCTAGGCATTGAGTGACAATAAGAGAGGTTGATGGAGCTGGAGCAGTTTTGCCTTGAAGAATGGGCAAAAATCCCCAAATCTAAGTCATGTTTTGCAGAGGGGTCAAATACTTATTTCCCTCATTTAAATGCAAATCAATCTACAACATTTTTGACATGTGTTTTTCTGGATTTTTTTGTTGTTATTCTGTCTCTCACTGTTCAAATAAACCTACCATTAAAATTATAGACTGATCATTTCTTTGTCAGTGGGCAAACGTACAAAATCAGCAGGGGATCAAATACTTTTTTCCCTCACTGTAGATGTGCCAAGCTTATAGAGACATACCCCAAGAGACTTGTAGCTTTAATTGCTGCAAAAGGTGGCTCTACAAAGGATTGACTTTGGGGGGTGAATAGTTATCTATTTTATTTTTTTTGTATTACTTCTTGTTTGTTTCACAATAAAAAAATATGTTGCATCTTCAAAGTGGTAGGCATGTTGTGTAAATCAAATGATACAACCCCCCCAAAAAAATCTATTTTACTTCCAGGTTGTAAGTCAACAAAATAGGAAAAATGCCAAGTGAGGTGAATACCTTTGCAAGCCACTGTACAGTATCTCTGAACAGTAGTTCAGCTTCTGAACAAAGAGGAAGTTAATTAAAAGGTAGTGCCAAGAGAGGAGTCTACTGTTTCTATATGGATTGGGAATAGTTTTCAAACCACCTTGCTGTGTGGGTAGAATACATTTAGGCTCTCTATACATGTAAGTTTGACAGAGCAAAAGAGCATTGATTTCATACACACAGTGGGACCGCTTTGCATGACAATCCTCTATCATTCCTTTAACACTACCATCACATTATCCCTGGGTCTCCTCTGTTATTTTAGGAATGAGGAGGGAGAAACAAATAGCTCACCATGTTGTATTGAAACATCAAAGTGTGTTTGATATTATCTTGAGCAGCGGGTTACCTGCAGTGATTAGTATTCATCTGCTAAGGCTGAACCATGGTGAGCCCACAGATGCATCCCAAATGACATCAGGGCCCATAAGGCTCCAGTGGTGTGTTTGCATGGATGTCAATTCTTCCAGCCTGCCAGCCTTCCCCCAAAATTTGAAAGAAATTAAACAATTTATCTTTCGTCTCTCTCTGTTTAATAATTTTCCTTCAATTCGCAAAAGGAGGAATGTATCTCACCGGAGAAAGCACTCAGAGCGAGCAAAACAGTGTCCCTCTGGCTCTGCATGTGTAGGCCATCTATCTGAAGCTGTATAGTCCAAAAGAGTATTACATTGCTGCTGCCCATAGCATTGAATGCAAGGGAAGCCAGCGAGCATTTGTACTCCCTTGATCATTTTTTTATATAATATTGAAATTGAAATGGTGCTAGAATAGTGGATACAGCTCCTGTTTTCTTTGTGACTTGCGG
This sequence comes from Salmo salar, assembly GCF_965601325.2. Classification (NCBI taxonomy): domain Eukaryota; kingdom Metazoa; phylum Chordata; class Actinopteri; order Salmoniformes; family Salmonidae; genus Salmo; species Salmo salar. Next base: position 16,788,503 of record NC_138313.1, on the reverse strand, counting down.
ATGCTCCGTGGTTCTAAATGAATATTTGATTTGTGGTCCAAAAATGTCAGAAACATCTTGCTTGACCATGCTGTAAGTCATGAAACTGTTATGTACAGTATTCTTTGTGGACTTCACTGGACAGAGATTGCGCTCCAGTTTTGTGATGAAACCAGTTGTGACGCTTTATTCAGGGCAGGTGGGACCAAGCCCCACCTGTTTAGCAAAAAAACGAATATATTTATGTCACACCCTGATCTGTTTAACCTGTCATTGTGCTTGTCTCCACCCCCTCCAGGTGTCACCCATCTCCCCCATTATCCCCTGGGTATTTAAACCTGTGTTTTCTGTCTGTCTGTACCAGTTTGTCTTGTATGTTCCAAGTCAACCAGCGTGTTTTTCCCGTGCTCCCGCCTTTTCTATTTTCTTTTGCTAGTCCTCCTGGTTTTGACCCTTGCCTGTTTTCTGGAATCTGTACCCACCTGCCTGACCATTCTGCCCGCCCTGACCTCGAGCCAGCCTGCCACACTGTACCTCCTGGACTCTGAACTTGTTTTGACCTTTTGCCTGTCCATAACCATTCTCTTGCCTACCCCTTTTGGATAATTAATAAATATCAAAGACTCAAACCATTTGCCTCCATTGTCTGCATCTGGGTCTCGCCTTATGCCCTAATAGTACGAACTGGCCATGACAGACCCAGCAGACTTGGAGCAGCTCCGCCACACTGTCTTCCTGCAGGGAGCCCCCATTGGGAGGCATGAGGAGCAACTGCTGGACCTTTGGGAAGGGCTTTGTTCTATGACGGAATGCCACGACCAAGGGTTCAAGGCTATCATGAAGTGAATCAGTGAGTTAGGTCATAGGCAGCCTGCCACCTCTGAGACCTCCCAACCACCCAGTAACCTCTGTACTATCAGTGGAGGGTTTGTACAGCCTACCCCAGCTCCCCGAGAACCCTGCTTACCTCCTCCGTAGCGATATTCTGGGGATCCTGGAACCTACCGGGGTTTCTTTCTTAACACCCCGGCAGTCCTACAATCTAAACTAGATGCCCTCAATCTCACACAAATTATCAATGAACCCACCAGGTACAACCCTAAATCCGTAAACATGGGCACCCTCATAGATATTATCCTGACCAACTTGCCCTCCAAATACACCTCTGCTGTTTTCAATCAAGATCTCAGCGATTACTGCCTCATTGCCTGCATCCGCTATGGGTCCGCGGTCAAACGACCACCCCTCATCACTGACAAACGCTCCCTAAAACACTTCTGCGAGCAGGCCTTTCTAATCAACCTGGCCCGGGTATCCTGGAAGGATATTGACCTCATCCCATCAGTAGAGGATGCGTGGTCGTTCTTTAAAAGTAATTTCCTCATCATCTAAAATAAGCATGCCCCTTTCAAAAAATGTAGAACTAAGAAGAGATATAGCCCTTGGTTCACTCCAGACCTGACTGCCCTCGACCAGCACAAAAACATCCTGTTCACCATCTGACTTTGGTGAATGCTAAACTTGCTGGGTGTCTAAATAGCTAGCCCTGAGATGCCGGGCTATCTACTGAGAATATTGCAAAATGTGCTTTCACCGAAAAGCTATTTTAAAATCGGACATATCGAGTGCATAGAGGAGTTCTGTAGCAGTTTAGCACTCACCAAAGTCAGATTTACTATAAGAAAAATGTTATTACCTTTGGTGTTCTTCGTCAGAATGCACTCCCAGGACTTCTACTTCAATAACAAATGTTGGTTTTGTTCCAAATAATCCATTGTTATATCCAAACAGCGGCATTTTGTTCGTGCGTTCAAGACACTATCCGAAAGGGTAAAGAAGGGTGACGAGCACGGCGCATTTCGTGACAAAAAAATTCAAAATATTCCATTACCGTACTTCGAAGCATGTCAACCGCTGTTTAAAATCCATTTTTATGCCATTTTTCTCGTAAAAAAGCGATAATATTCCGACCGGGAATCTGCTTTTAGGTAAAAAGAGGAAAGAAAATAAAGCACGGGGTCGACTCGTGCACGCGCCTAAGCCCATTGTCCTCTGATCGGCCACTTGCCAAAAGCGTAAATGTGTTTCAGCCTGGGGCTGCCTCGATATCATTCAGCTTTTTCCCGGGCTCTGAGAGCCTATGGGAGCCGTAGGAAGTGTCACGTTACAGCAAAGATCCTCAGTCTTCAATAAACAGAGACAAGAAGAACAAGATCTTGTCAGAGAGGGCACTTCCTGTAAGGAATCTTCTCAGGTTTTTGCCTGCCATATGAGTTCTGTTATACTCACAGACACCATTCAAACAGTTTTAGAAACTTTAGGGTGTTTTCTATCCAAAGCCAATAATTATATGCATATTCTAGTTACTGGGCAGGAGTAGTAACCAGATTAAATCGGGTACGTTTTTTATCCGGCCGTGTCAATACTGCCCCCTACCCCCAACAGGTTAAAAAAGAAAACACAAAAAAAATCCCAAATACCCCAACAAAACCAATAAACAATACCCCCTAAACAATAAGGGAGGGAAGGGAGGGTGGCTGCCGTCAACGACGGCACTGTGCTACACCCTCCCTCCCCAACCCACCTATCCTGGAGGTGGCTCAGGTGCGGGACGTGAACCTCGCTCCACCTTCGGTGTCGCCCACTTCGGTGGCGCCGATAGCTGCATCTGACAGACGGGCCACTCGGACTGACCCTGGCAGACGGACCACTCTGGCTGGGCCGGAGGACAGGCGGACCACTCGGGCTGGTCCGGAGGACAGGCGGGCCACTCGGGCTGGGCCGGAGGACAGGCAGGCCACTCGGCTGGGCCGGAGGACAGGCGGGCCACTCGGGCTGGGCCGGAGGACAGGCGGGGCACTCGGGCTGGGCCGGAGGACAGGCGGGCAACTCGGGCTGGGCCAGAGGACAGGCGGGCAACTCGGGCTGGGCCGGAGGACAGACGGGGCCACTCGGGCAGCTCCGGGCAGTCGGGCCACTCTGGCAGCTCCGGGCAGTCGGGCCACTCTGGCAGCTCCGGGCAGTCGGGCCACTCTGGTAGCTCCGGGCAGTTGGGCCACTCTGGCATCTCCGGGCAGACGGGCCACTCTGGCAGCTCCTGACTAGCGGGCCGCTCTGGCAGCTCCTGACTGGCGGGCGGCTCTGGCAGCTCCTGACTGGCGGGCGGCTCTGGCGACTCCTGACTGGCTGGCAGCTCTGGCGACTCCTGACTGGCGGGCAGCTCTGGCGACTCCTGACTGGCGGGCAGCTCTGGCGACTCCTGACTGGCAGGCAGCTCTGGCGACTCCTGACTGGCGGGCAGCTCTGGCGACTCTTATTGTTGAAACGAGAGGCTGCCTGGATCTTTAATTTAAAGACCCTTGCTCCCTTCGGTCTCAACATAGACTTTGATCTGAAGCCATTCTTGTGATAATTGTGATTTTGCCATTGTAATTGTTTGTTAGATACATTTTAGACTACAAATGCTATGATCGTATGCTATCCATTTGTTTGTCTTTTTGTATGTTCTTTGTATGCCATTTTTTTAAATATTTGAGTTAACCAATGATATTAGGCCATACTTGGCCATGATTACAAACACCTGTGTGTCTCTTGACACTATATAAATGACTCATCTCGCAGTGTTTGATGATACCCTGATGAAGACAGCTTCGCTGTCGAAACGTTGGTGATTAAATTTTTGCATCTGAGCTCTTAGAGTGTGCGGCTTTCCTTTATTTTCTAGTGTTCTACTCCGCTAGCCAGCACCTCGCCTTTAAAGGTGTGCGTTTCTTTTTTCTAGATTAGCGTGTTGTAAAAAAAAACATTTTACTGACAAGGGAAGGCGTTGTGCTGAAATATGTTTTTTCATAGATTTGACATTACATTTTGTAAAATGTCACAATCAATATTACTGTTGTATTTAAATACTCGTAATAGAAGGTGGAAGACCATTTTGCACCATGTTACTATCACATTATTATGGACTATTTACATTTTCATATTACCTGGAAAAGGTCAGCCTATTTTGGTGTATGTTCCCCTGCTCACTTAGCTTGACAAATGAATGTTATCACTGGCAGCAGGACAATATCGTTGTCGCCGTCATCTATTTCCGTCAGTGTTTTTTATGACTGATCACAAACCGACCTAACCATGGCAGATGGCACACTGCTTTTAGATTCTTCTCCAGTGACTTGGGTGACTGAGTGTGTGTCCAAAATGGAACCATACTCCCTATATAGTGCACTACTTTAGATCATGGCCCACAGGGCTCTGGTCAAACATAGCACCCTTTTCCCTATATAGTGCACTATTTGGGACACAGACTTGGTTACTGTTCCTCTTTATTCAATATGTCCTCCATGATACTATCCATCAGCAAGTGATAATTCACACACCGATGGTGCAAATTCAGATTATTTTTACTGCCATGAGTACTGAGGCACATCAGAAGTCAACCCCCACATCATAAGCTGTGACTTGGAAGTGACATTAACCCATTTGGCAAGCTGACTGTGAAGAAATTGAAAGATATAACATTCAGAGGGAGTTTCTAACTCTCTCCTACACTCTTAGAATGAGTGGTGACACAAGGAACCCTGGAGATCCTCAAGGAACCCTGGAGATCCTCAAGGAACCATTTCTAGTTATATTGTTCATATTTTCACCTTTGGTTAATTGACGGATTCTCGGAGGAACCTTTAAAGAGCGACTGCCTTTAAAAATCAACGAATCCCTTTTATTAAAACAGCCCATGTGTCATCGATATGAGTCAGAAACAGTTATTCTAGTGTCAAAATGGTCTCGTCTAAAACGGAGTTTGGAATGTCCAATGCGTCACAACGGGTAAATGAAGGTTGGGTTTTGATTTGACGATGTCCATTTGCCCGCTAACATGGGGTGAATAGATGCAGTGACTTCTCTCTATTCAATAGCATAGACAGCGCGACAGACCTCAGCAGCTCCGACTGTTTACATAAGACAACACACCGCATATTTTTTTACTTGAGAAATACTGCACAAAACACCTTAGTAAGATGTAAAATTGTGCAACTAAAACATCCTCGGCAAAAACGTCTAAACTCAATAAATCTGTAAACAGATTATCTTAGATTCCTTCTGGGGATCAGCTAGCGAGGATGACTATATGATATTTTGATGACTATATTCACTCTAGCCAAAGTGCTTTACCAATTTGGAAATGGGATGGTTGATTAACATGGTAAATATCGAAGGACTAATGATAAAATAATATTGCCATAATGGTCTTTCACCTCTGACTCAGCCTGTTGACTCAACCAACAATTATTTTGCACTGTCAATATTTTGTTGAATTAAAAGGCTGCATTTCTATAATAGTGTTTGTCCATTAAAACATTATGGACCAAAAATATTCTTATTTTACATGCGCCATTGACATTCCTCTCATCTTAGACCTCATCTCCCTCCAAGGTTTTTATGGACTGTTCCATTATGCTGTGACTGCATCAGAATCAGTTGCCAGGCTTTGTACCATCACGTGTGTGTGTGCATGCGCACCATTGCTCCCCTCTCGTGTAGTGAGTCAGAGATGCCTTGGCCATCTGCCAGTGGAAGTACCTTGAGAGATGCTCTAATGTGTCTAATATTAGCCATTTTTCCCAATGCACATCCTCTCTGAGGCTGTGTCCTGGGGGAAGACCATCTGTCTATGTAGTTTCAGAATTGGACGAAGGTAGAGTCAATGCTACTTGACTGTATCATATAGGATACTGTGCTGGATGTACATTAGCATTTTCATTTTTCTTGACATGCACTAGCTCCACATTTATTAGGATGATAGGATGGGGGAGTGATGTCACACTGTACTGTGTGTACGTTAGATTTTCATATGTCTTTATTGACTTGTACTCAGGTACTGGCTCCACAATTTCAGATTTGTATGGTGGGAGGGTATCTGCTCCTTGACCATATCATACTAGTGTACTGAATGTACTATTTTTCCTTTTCTGTTTATAATGGTTTTATTGATTTTCACTTTGGCTACTGGCTCCACATTTTCAATTTTGGATGATGAGGCATTGGTGCTCCTTGACCACATCATACTGTATTATATAAACATGTTTTATTGATAAAGGATATACAGTACCAGTCAAAAGTTTGGACACACCTACTCATTCAAGGGTTTTTCTTTTTTTTTTTTCAATTTTCTACAATGTAGAAAAATAGTGAAGATATCAAAACAATGAAATAACACATGGAATCATGTAGTAAGCAAAAAAGTGTTAAAAAACAAATAATATTTTAGATTCTTCAAAGTAGCCACCCTTTGCCTTGATGACAGCTTTGCACACTCTGGATTTATCTCAACCAGCTTCATGAGGTACTCCTGTGATCCTCCAGAGCTGGCCACGTGATATCCTATCCTATCCGGAGGCCATTAGGACACTGCCCTGCCCACCAGAACTACACAGCTTTGCATTAAAAGAAATACAACATTTGTCAGCCTGATCTCTTTTCTGTCTACTCCAGAAGGAGGAAAGAGAAGATGGGAAGAGAAGATTCCCTCTGTGCAATGAGACAGAGAAGCGAGGGATGACATCAGGAACTCAATATTCTGATAAAAACAGTGACTGGAAGAAGGGAAGGGGTAAATAACCAAACATGCAACTAGTTATGATTATTAGCAGAACTAGTAAGAAAGAAGACCAATCAAATCAAATCAAATTGTATTTGTCACGTGCGCCGAATACAACCTTAGAGTGTAATGCTTACTTACAAGACCTAACCAACACTGGAATTTTTAAGTAAAACATAGGTATTAGGTAAACAATAGATAAGTAAAGAAATTAAAAAACAGTCAAATGACAGTGAAAATAACAGTAGCGAGGCTATATACAGGGGGTACCGGCACAGAGTCAATGTGCGGGAGCACCGGTTAGTCGGACTAATTGAGGTAATATGTACATGAATGTGTAGTTAAAGTGACTATGCATAGATGATAAACAGAGAGTAGCAGCAGCATAAAAGAAGGACTGTTGTGACACAATGAAAATAGTCCGGGTAGCCATTTAATTATCTGTTCAGGAGTCTTATGGCGAGGGGGTAAAAGCTGTTGAGAAGCTTTTTGGTCCAAGACTTGGCGCTCCGGTACAGTTTGCCATGCGGTAGCAGAGAGAACAGTCTATGACTGGGGTGGCTGGGGACTTTGACAATTTTTAGGGCCTTCCTCTGACACCGCCTGGTATAGAGGTCCTGGATGGCAGGAAGCTTGGCCTCAGTGATGTACTGGGTCGTACACACTACCCGCTGTAGTGCCTTGCAGTCAGAGGCCGAGCAGTTGCCATACCAGGCAGTGATGCAACCAGTCAGGATGCTCTCGATGGTGCAGCTGCAGAAATGTTTGAGGATCATGCCAAATCTCCTGAGGGGGAATAGGTTTGGTCGTGCCCTTTTCACGACTGTTTTGGTGTTTTTGGACCATCATAGTTTGTTGGTGATGTGAGCACCAAGGAACTTGAAGCTCTCAACATGCTCCACTAAAGCCCCGTTGATGAGGATGGGGGCGTGCTCGGTCCTCCTTTTCCTGTAGTCCACAACCATCTCCTTTGATTTGATCGCATTGAGGGAGAGGGTGTTATCCTGGCAGCACACGGCCAGGTCTCTGACCTCCTCCATATAGGATGTCTCATCATTGTCGGTGATCAGGCCTACCACTGTCGTGTCGTTGGCAAACTTCATGATGGTGTTGGAGTAGTGCCTGGCCATGCAGTCATGGGTGAACAGGGAGTACAGGAGGGGACAGAGCATGCACCCCTGAGGGGCCCCAGTGTTGAGGATCAGCGTGGCAGATGTGTTGTTACCTACCCTTACTAACTGGGGGCGGCCCGTCAGGAAGTCCAGGATCCAGTTGCAGAGGGAGGTGTTTAGTCCCAGGGTCCTTAGCTGAGTGAATAGCTTTGAGGGCACTATGGTGTTGAACACTGAACTGTAGTCAATGAATAGCATTCTCACGTAGGTGTTCCTTTTGTCCATGTGGGAAAGGGCAGTGTGGAGTGCAATAGAGATTGCACCATCTGTGGATCTGTTGGTGCGGTATGCAAATTGGATTGGGTCTAGGGTTTCTGGGATAATGGTATTGATGTGCGCTATGACCAGCCTTTCAAAGCACTTCATGGTTACAGACGTGAGTGCTACGGGTCGGTAGTAATTTAGGCAGGTTACCTTAGTGTTCTTGGGCACAAGGACTATGGTGGTCTGCTTGAAACATGTAGGTATTGCAGACTCAGTTAGGGACAGGTTGAAAATGTCAGTGAAGACACTTGCCAGTTGGTCAGCTCATGCTCAGAGTACACGTCCTTGTAATCTGTCTGCATGATCACACAGTTGTCCGGAGCATTTGATGTTCTCATGCATGATTCAGTGTTGGTTTCCTCGACGCGAGCATAAAAGTAAATTCACTCATCTGGTAGGCTCGTGTCACTGGGCAGCTCACGGCTGTGCTTCCTATTGTAGTCTGTAATAGTTTTGCAAGACCTGCCACATCCGATGAGCATCGGAGCCAGTGTAGTATGATTCAATCTTAGTCCTGTTGTGACGCTTTGCCTGTTTGATGGTTTGTCTGAGGGCATAGCGGGATTTCGTATTAGCGTCCAGGTTAGAGTCCCTGTCCTTGAAAGCGACAACTCTACCTTTTATCTCAGTGCCGATGTTACCTGTAATCAATGGCTTCTGGTTGGGGTATGTATGTCTGGTCACTGTGGGGACTATGACATCGATGCACTTTTTGATGAAACCAGTGACTGATGTGGTGTACTCCTCAATGCCATTGGAAGAATCCCGGAACATATTACAGTCTGTTCTAGCAAAACAGTCCTGTAGCTTAGCATCCGCGTCATCTGACTGAGTCACTGGTGCTTCCTGCTTTAGTTTTCGCTTGTAAGCAGGAATCAGGAGGATATAATTATGGTCAGATTTGCCAAATGGAGTTCGAGGGAGAGCTTTGTACCTGTCTCTGTGTGTGGAGTAAAGGTGGTCTAGAGTGTTTTTCCTCTGGTTGGACATTTAACATGCTGGTAGAAATTAGGACAAATGAATTTAAGTTTTCCTGCATTAAAGTCCCCATTTCCTGTTTCCTGTTTGCTTATGGTCTTTGTGGTGGTAAATACACAGCTATGAAAAATATACAGTTGAAGTCGGAGGTTTACATACACCTTAGACAAACACATTTAAACTCAGTTTCTCACAATTCCTGATATTTAATCCTAGTAAAATTCCCTGTTTTAAGTCAGTTAGGATCACCACTTATTTTAAGAATGTGAAATGTCAGAATAAAAGTAGAGAGAATGATTTATTTCACATTTTATTTCTTTCATCACATTCCCAATGGGCCAGAAGTTTACATACACTCAATTAGTATTTGGTAGCATTGCCTTTAAATTGTTTAACTTTGGTCAAACGTTTCGGCTAGCCTTCCACAAGCTACCCACAATAAGTTGGGTGAATTTTGGCCCATTCTTTCTGACAGAGCTGGTGTAACGGAGTCAGGTTTGTAGGCCTCCTTGCTCGCACACACTTTTTCAGTTCTACCCACAGATGTTCTATAGGATTGAGGTCAGAGCTTTGTGATGGCCACTCCAATACTTTGACTTTGTTGTCCATAAGCCATTTTGCCACAACTTTAGAAGTATGCTTGGTGTCATTGTCCATTTGGAAGACCCATTTGTGACAAAGCTTTATCTTCCTGACTAATGTCTTGAGATGTTGCTTCAATATATCCACATCATTTTCCCGTCCTCATGATGCCATCTATTTGGTGAAGTGCACCAGTCCCTCCTGCAGAAAAGCACCCCCACAACATGATGCTGCCACCCCCGTGCTTCACGGTTGGGATGGTGTTCTTCGGCTTGCTAGCCTCCCCCTTTTTCCTCCAAACATAACAATGGTCATTATGGCCAAACATTTCTATTTTTGTTTCATCAGACTAGAGGACATTTCTCCAAAAAGTATAATCTTTGTCCCCATGTGCAGTTGCAAACCATAGTCTGGCTTTTTCATAGCGGTTTTTGAGCAGTGGCTTTTTCCTTGCTGAGCGGCCTTTCAGGTTATGTCGATATACGACCTGTTTCACTGTGGATATAGATACTTTTGTACCTGTTTCCTCCAGCATCTTCACAAGGTCCTTTGCTGTTGTTCTGGGATTGATTTGCACTTTTCGCACCAAAGTACGTTCATCTCTAGGAGACAGAACACGACTCCTTCCTGAGCGGTATGACGGCTGCGTGTTCCCATGGTGTTTATAATTGCGTACTATTGTTTGTACAGATGAACGTGGTACCTTCAGGCACTTGGAAATTGCTCCCAAGGATGAACCAGACCTGTGGAGGTCTACAATTCTTTTTCTGAGATCTTGGCTGATTTCTTTTGATTTTCCCATGATGTCAAGCAAAGAGGCACTGAGTTTGAAGATAGGCCTTGAAATACATCCATAGGTACACCTCCAATTGACTCAAATGATGTCAATTAGCCAATCAGAAGCTTGTAAAGCCATGACATCATTTTCTGGAATTTTCCAAGTTGTTTAATGGCAGTCAATTTAGTGTATGTAATCTTCTGACCCACTGGAATTGTGATACAGTGAATTATATGTGAAATAATCTGTCTGTAAACAATTACTGGAAAAATGACTTGTGTCATGCACAAAGTAGATGTCCTAACCAACTTGCCAAAACTATAGTTTGTTAACAATACATTTGTGGAGTGGTTGAAAAACGAGTTTTAATGACTCCAACCGAAGTGTATGTAAACTTCCGAATTCAACTGTAGCTAGCTATACACACTCGACCGGGCAACTGGGGAAAAGGCGCAACTGGGCGCGCGAACATGGCAGTTCAGCATGCTCAACCAACGGACAGGGTGGGGGTGGTGGCGACTTGCGGGAAGTGGTTTCCGAAACAACAATGACAAAAAAATAAAGTGTGGTAAATAGTGTGGTCTACAGCTTATCATGGGATACTCTATCTCAGACGAGCAAATCCTTGAGATTTCCTTCATATTAGATTTCGTGCACCAGCTGATGTTTACAAATATATACAGACCGCCACACCTTGTTTACCGGAGGCAGCTGTTCTATCTTGCCGATGCAGCGTAAACTCCGTTAGCTGTATTTTATCCATGTCGTTGTTCAGCCACGACTCAGTGAAACATAAGATATTACAGTTTTTAATGTCCCGTTGGTTTGATATTTGTGATTGTAGCTTGTCTATTTTGTTATCCAATAATTGTACATTGGCTAACAGGACTGATGGTAGAGGCAGATTACCCACTCGCCGTCAGATCCTTACAAGGCACCCCAACCTATGTCCTCGATATCTCCATCTCTTTCTCCTTGTCGCCTAGTCGGTTGTCTGAAGTAAATCCTTCACGTCTGACTCGTTAAACAAAAATCTACGAGGTTAGTAATCGCTTCCCTGATATCCAGAAGCTCGTTTAGATCATGAGACAGTGGCAGAAACATTATGTGCAAAATAAATAATAAACGGCAGCCATCTCCTCCGGTGCCATTCAATTGTTCCAGAGTTGTTGAGGGCACACAGAAATGTATTGGGAAATAATGTTGTGTTATATAAAATTAAGGGTTGCCACTAGAACTGTAGTTCTCTTTAACAGGAAAACACTGGTTTGAAGACCAAACCACACTGTAAGCTTCATGTGAACTGAGCCACTCTAAAATACGTGTATTTTAGTTTAACAACTGTATAAACAGGCAATTCACTGTAATTTTATTGTAACACAATGCAGGTCTCTTAAGGTAATCACAATCCATGTCCTGAAACATACCCGTAGCTTTTTTGATTTTATTTGGCAATTTAAAATACATTAAAAAAATTACACCAGGCTACAGATACATTCACTCCCCAATAGGCTATCTCTGTATTCCATTACAGTAAGTCTTGCTGATACCGACACCTGCTTGGCTACAGTGAGGGGGGACTGTGTTTTGCAAACTGTGCTGAATCTGAAGAGATGACAGATCAGCATTGGTACCTCACTCAATAGCTTACTCATCGATTACTGCAAGGTTGAGTCACAATTGACTCACTTGTCTTCTCTGAAGTTTCCACTACTGTATCAGCTCAAGGAAACATGGGTGTTATCCACAATGCATTGCAGCATGAGAGGACAGCTATTAGAGGGTTATTGGAGGTTACAGACAACGTCTCCCATGTGGGACTCATTTAATATTGAGATTTTCTTCCATATACAGTGCCTTCAGAAAGTATTCATACCCCTTGACTTATTCCACATTTTGTTGTGTTACAGCCTATATTCAAAATGGATTAAATAGAATAAAAAAATCACCCATCAACACACACCACCCCATAATGACAAAGTGAACATTTTTCAAAATCTTCTTCTTGAAGAATGCTACAGCCATTTTCAAGTCTTGCCATAGATTTCCATTTAAGTCAAAACTCTAAGTAGGCCACATAGGAACATTCAATGTCATCTTAGTAAGCAACTAATATGTGTTTTAGGTTATTGTCCTGCTGAAATGTGAATGAATCCTGTGCTTAGCTCCATTCCGTTTCTTTTTTATCCTGAAAAACTCTACAGTCCCTAACGATTACAAGCATACCCATAACATGATGCAGCCACCCCTATATTTAAAAATATGCAGAATGATACTCAGTAATGTGTTGTATTGGATTTGCTCCAAGTATAACACTTTGTATTCAGGACACTTTGCCACATTTATTTTGCAGTATTACTTTATTGACTAGTTCCAAACAGGATGCATGTTTTGCAATACTTTATTCTGTACAGGTTTCTTTCTTTTCACTCTGTCAATTAGGCTAGTATTGTGGAATGATTACATTGTTGTTGATCCATCCTCAGTTTTCTCTTGTCACAGCCATTAAACTCTGTAACTGTTTTAAATTCACCATTGGCCTCATGGTGAAATCCCTGAGCGGTTTCCTCTCCAGCACTATCCAAAGTGTAATTAATAACTTCACCATGCTCAAAGGGATATTCAATGTCTTATTTATTTAAATTTTATCTACCAATAGGTGCCCTTCTTTGCGAGGCATTGGAAAGCCTCCCTGGTCTTTGAGGTTGAATCTGTGTTTGAAATTCTCTGCTCGACTGATAGACCTTACAGATAATTGTATGCATGGGGTACAGAGATGAGGCAGTCATCCAAAAATCATCTTAAACACTATTATTGCACACAGAGTGAGTCCGTGGAACTTATTATGTGAATTGTTAATCACATTTTTTGTCCTGAACGTATTTAAACTGGCCATAACAAAGGGTTGAATACTTATTGACTCAAGACATTTCAGCTTTTCATATTTTGTTAATTTGTTAAAATTTCAGCAAAAAATTATTCCACTTTGACATTAAGGGGTATTGTCTGTAGGCTAGTGACACAAAGTCAAAAATGTTCAAGTTCAGGATGTAACACAACAAAATGTTAACAAAGTCAAGGGGGGTGAATACGTTCTGAAGGCACTGTATTACAAGGTCAAACTTTGATTAAAAACTGGGACATGCTAGTATAAGATGAACCTATCTCACTATGCGGAGGGCGGCACATAGTCCCTCTGTTCCAGGACATAAGAGAGAGAAGTGTGAGTTACTCATCTTACCAGTCCAAGCCTTTGACACTGTCGATCACACATTACTTATTCAGAGGCTTTCATCAATTGGCCTGGACCAGCCTGCGTGTAGCTGGTTTGAAAATGATTTAAAGGACAGAAAACAGTGTGTATTTACTGATGGTGCATGTTAAATTCTTGACAAAGTGTGTCCCACATGGATGGATTTTTGGTCCAGTTCTTGACACTATTTGCAATATTGGTTTATCTGTAAAAAAAATAAAATATTATTATGGTCACACTTTATTTAGATAGTGTAGATTTTTCATTTGTAGATGCTCTACAGATGGTCATATTATCAACAAACTATGGTTAGGGTTAGATTGAGAATAAGGGTTAGAGCTAGGGTTAGGGTTAGTATATAGTTAGTTGAAATGTTACTGGTACTCTGCATATAGTCTGTTGAGCATTTACAGATGGACTATCCAAATAAAGTGTTACCAAAATGTTTTACTTTCTCCTGTATTTTGAGTACACTGTGGTGTATGCTATTGCCCCCACAGCTAACCAGTCTCTGTCAGAGCTTCAATCTGCCTTTATTGCACTGCAGAAAGCCATTGATGAACTGAAATTGGCCTCTTAGCTGTAAAGTCCCCTGTTTTGGGGAACTGCGTGGTTCTGATACCGGTTCCGACCGACATTTTTGCTTATGAATCGATCGGTGGACACCATAGATCGAAAAGGCTTGCCTTGAGCGGTAGCCCTGATTCTCACGGACACAGGAGATTGTGTGAAGCAGAATGTGAAATCTGACATCAATTGAAGCTGGGATGTCCTTCCTACCATTTAATTCACTCTTCCAACTGTCCATTAACTGCTGGCTGAACCTTATGTCACAGCCACTAACAATCCTTACATCGTAGCTCAGCAGGAGAGAGTGGTTTCATTGCTGTTGCACATTCAGAGATCGATTTATAGCCAGTAATCTAAAATAATTCATAGATTTTAAAGAAAAAACATGTTCTGTTTGTTAAAGACAGACAAGATTAATATGGGATTAAAGGCAAGTTCCTAACCAGCTCAGGAAGCCAAGCTAGAGCTCTGTGAGACGTTCACAGCGATGTGGGCAGACATTTTGATCAAGAGAGAATGCACATTTTCTTTAACACTAAACATACAAATATGTATTTTACAGTTATAATGACGTTTAAACCTTATAGTTTGTTGTTTTATCATTTTATTATACTATATTTAGAAAGCATAAAAGTAAGTTCAAGCCTTATTCATACAGTTTTGTTGAATAGGAAATACATCATATAAGATATTTCATATTTTCATCATATTTGTTCTGTGTACTTGAGCTTGTGTACTCAAAAGTGACTACACCTCAGCAATTTATAACTATTTTAACCAGAAGGGTGAGATTTTAACATTTCTTGGAGTATGCAGCTTTAGTAGTTATTGTTTATGGCCCTCTCATGATAATTTTTTTGTATTTTATTTATTTTATTCACCTTTATTTAACCAGGTAGGCCAGTTGAGAACACGTTCTCATTTCAAACTGCGACCTGGCCAAGATAAAGCAAAGCAGTGCGACACAAACAACAACACAAAGTTACACATGGAATAAACAAGCGTACAGTCAATAACACAATAGAAAAGTCTATATACAGTGTGTGCAAATGAAGTAAGATTAGGGAGGTAAGGCAATAAATAGGCCGTAGTGGCGAAATAATTACAATTTAGCAAATTAACACTGTAGTGATAGATGTGCAGAAGATGAATGTGCAAGTAGAGATACTGGGGTGCAAAGGAGCAGAAAATACAAAATAACAATAAAGGGATGAGGTAGTTGGATGGTCTATATACAGATGGTCTGTAATTACTTTGGGGGATTATATAGATTACATTTTCGATTACATTTAATTGGTTTTAATGCAGGTAAAAACCAAGTTTATGTTTTTTTATGAGTCTTGTGAGTCCCTGAAAAAGAGCAGTTCTCCCTCACTCCATGTGGGGGCAGTCATTAGGATCAGGGCTTCCTATCAAAATAATTTTCTCTCTGGCTCGGTCAAACGCTAGGCCTAGGTCCTATTACTACAACATTCAAATGTACAAAAATGTATCTGAAATGCTGCCAAACAGATCAACAACCATTGTTTTATATAGCTTAACAATACAAGATAGACATTGGTATTTTCTTGGTTACGACATACAAGTTTCCAAAATATCCTAAAGGCCTTTGCAGACTGTACGATTTTAGACATCTTATGCCACGATTTTGCCGTCCCAGACAAAATGTCCACGTCGTGGGCAATTTTTTAGGTCGTAAACTATTGTCGGACGTCTTGGCTCGTTCAGTGTGCCAAGGTCTGCCGATTTAAATACCACTACGTGCAGTCATAGGCTCAGACAAAGTTCTAGCAGTGTCAGAATTTCTTTTGCCTTTATAGTGTAGTGTGGCTTGTGTTACGAACAGATCCTGGTGACTGACCAATAGTTTGATTGAAATGTTTAACCTACATGCCGTGCAAGAATCTTGCTTGATGAGATTTTGATAAATGCACAAAATCGCCAACCATTTTGTGGAAGCCTATTTAATTCTGAGTTCGGATATACCAACTTTGTATGTGAAAACTATTTCTAAGATGTATACTTTCGGTTTTGCTGAATTCACTTCACATAAGCATAGAGTGAAGCTAGCGCTTCTTGGTACTAGCACATGCACAGATCAAATACACCGCTGCAGTTGACGTAGCCTGCGTTGGCTGATGTAGCCTCGCAAGCCAATTGCAGAATGTGACGACAGAACTGATGCAAATCGTACAATCTGGCCAGGTTGATATCAATATTTTAATTTGGTAACATCACAGTGTGACGTGATAATCGTAAAAGACTGAATTCGACATACAGTCTGCAAAGGTCAAAATTGAGTTCAATTGTGGCCTGGGGTGGTTTAGTGGTTAGTGCCTCTGCTTTCAGTGCGCACATACTGTATATGCATGCCATTTTGGCATGGGTTCAATTCTGTCCCACACTAGCACAAAGAACTCACTCCCCCTCGATTTACTTGATTTATTTACACATTTCAAATATTGACAGTCCAAGGATATTTTACCCTTGATCTCGATAGGAAATGACCATACCAGATGACCAGATTTGGATGACATAAATAGGAAACAACCAACATGTGTTTGCATTGATTCAACTTGTTGGGTAAATTGCCACTGTAGATTTGCCTGATTAAATGATTAAATACTTTAAATCTATTGTACGGAAGGCTTATTTTATTTTTGATTTAACCTTTTGTTTAACTAGGCAAGTCAGTTAATTAAGAACAAATTCTTATTTACAATGATGGCCTACCCTGGCCAAACCCTAACGCAGATGACACTTGGCCAATTGTGTGCTGCCCTATGGGACTCCCAATCATGGCCAGTTGTGATACAGAATTGAATCAAACCAGGGTCTGCAGTGATAACCTAGCACTGAGATGCAGTGCCTTAGACCTCTGCGCCACTAGGGAGCCTTATCAAATAGATAAATCACTGTTAGTCTGTTTAAAAAGGAATAAGTTCTTTCGATTACAATACCAACAAGAGGGCGAACATATCTAAAAATAATTTGGTTGCAAGCAGGACTAAGGTAACATTGACATAATCTTTTAAGGACCGGTAATGAGGTGACCCATAATGGTTGCAAATGAAATCAGCTGTGCGGGGGAATTTAGCAGGTATTGATGGTTTAACAAGACATCAGCTGGTGATAAACTAGTGCCATTTATGGTTGCAATAGGCCCCTTGTTTATTTGATTATATTCCAATAAACTACATTCTGTAGGCTACCCGTTACCCTATCCATAGGCCTACATGAAAACCAATAGGCTACTGTGTTTCCCTGGCTGAGTTGATGAGCTGATTTTGACCATCAATTGGTTGACAGATGTACTGTAGGTCTACCGTAGAATGTTAAACGTTCCTCCAGTGTGGATGCTCGTCCATGTTTATAGTTAGGCTATGTATAATTTGTCAAAATAGTGCTGGTCTTTGGTGTGGATTGAAAGCCTGCAATGTGTGGTTTTAATATTTCATTTTCTAAAGCTGTCAAGATGTTTATGCATTTGAGCCTATCCAAAGACTATTTCTTTGAGCTGAGAAACTTTTCTTTAATGTGTAAATGATCAGCCTAACGTTTATATAAATGCAGTTAACTTATGGGCCTAATGAGGGCTTAGGATGGTCACTATATCACCCAGCACTGGGCAAGAAGCTTGGAGCAGGAGCACGCAGCTTAGACCACTGCGCTACGGAAGTTATTAATGCTCTAGCAAGCACTAACAATACTATGAATACTGATGATACATAGGCGCATCATTTTGTTTTAAAGGGGAACTGCCTCCTTGAACCCAACTTCGCTGGTAAAAAAAGGTTGTAGCTGGCTAGCGAGCTATGATACTGTGATGTAACTAACTAAATACATAGCCTCTCTCTAATGTCTAATGTGGTGGAACGTCATAGAGAGGAAGATTTGCATAGCTAACATTGCATCTGATGATAAGGTTTGATATGATGTTGCCTTAGCTAGCTTGCTATCGATAATGTCTCAACTCAAACTTGGTAGCTAAGAAGATCGTTAATGTTAGCGAGATAGCCAATTCATTTCTACTTAGAAGAAGATATTGATAACTAACCTGAATTTGCAAGTTATTCAGCTTGCTACGTTTATGAAAACAGGCATGTTTTTTGGGTTAGCACTTGCTCTAGATAACTCAGTCCCTGCCTTTACTGTAATGGAATTGGAGTCATGATCAAGGGCATGGATAATTAGCATTAGCTAGCTAGCATTCTTGGGCTTTGTCTGCTGTTAATGCTAAAAAAACATGTGTTGTTTATTTTCTAAGGCAAAAAATAAATGAAGGATGGTACTTGTCTAGCCTGAGTACCAATTTTTTTAGCTAACATTCTACAAATACGTGTTAGCAAGAATTCAGCAACGTAACGTCATACAGATGGTTGCATATGGTGCATTCAAGACAACTGGGAACTCAGGAAAAAACAAGCTCAAATTATGACGTCAGTGATCTTCAGGTCGGAAAGTCTGACGTGGAATTCTGAGTTGGATGCCCGTTTAAAAAAGAAATCCCAGCCGGAGTTCCCAGTTGTTTTGAATGCGGCTATGGTAATGGCGTCAGCGTCAATGGCCTGAATCTATTCTGTACTTACAGTTACTCTATTAGTATAATTGCTTACAAACTAGAGAAAATAAATGTTTCTCGCTATATGTTTATTGAGTGATGATATTTTATTTTATTTTATTCCCAGGTTACTTAAAAAACCTGATGGATTTGTTGTTCAGCAGTGTCGTGGGAATCCTCTACCATATCAGGAGCACCAGACAAAATGCTGATAGTATGTGGACAGGCACCAGTCAAACTTCAGGTTGGTCACATTTGATATGGTCATAGCTCAAAATACTATCACTTGTCTGTCCTGGAATTCACCTAACAGCCATTAATAATGCAATCAGTGCTGTGTGTATGAACTCTACCTTGTTTTTCTACAGATGGAGGACTGGAGAGATGGTTTGTCATTGGTTGAGGCAAACTCTGTCATATCCAGGATGGAGTGTCATGCATTCCACCCCTCCTGCCGCCTGACTGTACCTGTTCATAATCTCCAATACATTACATAGATGGAAGGGACTTAATCACCCAATGGAGACTTGAAGACAGAACCTCACGCAGAGAGCTGTGCATGTCAGTGTGTAGTGAGACAGCCAAACAGAATAGGTCGTTATAAATAAAACTACACAGTAGTGTTAGATTTGGTTGTTGGGGGTGCAAGGAGACCCCCAACTCCGCTAAAACCATTGACAACTACGTGCCGCTTTCAAGGGATTATTAAATAAATGTTATAACTATTTGGTTTTATTATCACTTATTTGAAGTGCACAGTCAGAACTACACATTTCCGATTATTCCCCATTTAGCTTTATCATCAGATCTATACAGCAAGTCACTGCATGCTTTTCAAGATCAGTAAAAATCAATTGATCATGTATTTTCAGAAACGTGTGGGTAGCCAGATCCATTTGGCAAAAAGATAGCTAGCTAAGCAAACAACGTGTCATTTAGCTTGCTTCATCAGAGATTAGGCTTTTGGAAAAAGCTTGACATTGGCAAGTCCTTGTCCTGGTAAATTTGTAAGTCAGACTACTACCAATGGGCAAAACCTGTTTGAAAAGACATCAGTATGACGTATTTTTATGAAGTCTTATTCTGGTCGCAAACTGGTTAAAGAAATGAACTTTTTTACTGCCCAGAAAATGACATATTTTTCTGACCACCATACGACCAGTGGGTCCTAACTGTGCCCTCTATCTGATCAGCTGGTCATAATTCTGACCACTAAATTATGTGCTTTATTATGTAGTCTACTGGTCATAGTTAAGACATCATAACCTGGTAATGACAACCTGACTACAGCGCATTACCTACTGTGAAATGTATTGCAGACAATAAAGTTATATATTGAAAACATTGTTCATTACATTTCTATTTGCTTCCATGGTAACCAATTAAAGGTGCAATATACAGAAATCACTCAGCCATTTCCTGGTTGCTAAAATTCTAACAGTTTGCCTAATTTCGGGTTATGTGACAAAACAAGCTTATATAGTGTAGTTCATCATTGTACCATCTAAATCATTGTGAAATATCTTTTCAATAACCAAAAATATTGTATTTCAGCTGTTTGAAGCTGGTGTACAAAACCGAATGTAAAAGATGCAAAAACAAAACATAAAAACGAGAAGAATAGTATTGACGCACACAGAACATACTTCTTAGACTTGCTTTCAATGAGAATGACATATCTATAACTATATTTCTATGTGAATTTGGTCGGGTCTCCCAAAACTATTGCAGCTCTAAAGTTTAAATCTGCAACATATTCTTACATTCAAAATATGCAATGGCAAAAACAAATCTACATCAAAAAATGTTGCATATCTGCGTACAGTAATTATTTCATAAATCACCCGCATACATTACATGCATTAGAAAGAATGGGACAAATAATAAAAAATAAAGGTAAATGTAAAAATGTATTGGTACAGAGGCAATAACTATAGTTTTCAAAAGTTATGTGTCTGTCATATCATTCCTGAAACAAACATTGTTAGAAATTAGTTTAACTGTCTAATCTCTTCCTCTTCTCTGCAACTGTGTATATTTGAGTGAGAGACAAAGGGAATGAGCAAGAGAGAAATGGGAAAATGTTATATGACTCACCAAGGGAGGTGTCTGTTGTAAGGATTTTGCACCTGGGTAAAAAAGGTGGGCTAAAATATAATTTATTTTCTTTACAAACTTATATCATTAGAAGCGGTGCTATTTCGATTAGATCTACTTACACTACACTCTTAGAAAAAGGGTTCTGAAAGGGTTCTTCGGCTGTCGCCATAGGATAATCGTTTTTTTGGTTTCGGGTATAACGTTTTTTGGTTCCATGTAGAACCCTCTGTCGCCCGAAACTATTGCAGCTCTAAAGTTTAAATCTGTAACATATTCTTACATTCAAAATACACAATGGCAAAAACAAATCTATATCAAAATGTTTTGCATATCTGCATACAGTAAATATTTCATAATTCACCCGCAGACATCACATGCATAGAAAGAATGGGACACAGAGTATATGAAGGTAATTGTTTTATATTATTATTGATTAATAAGTGGTGTGATTGGGTAGATCCTCATCAAGGACCTCTGAGCACAGAAGGCGATCTGGAGCGTAGTGGTCCTCTTGAAGAGTGGTGTGATGAGTCAGATCGGCAGTGAAGAGAATCAGCGCCTGACAACTTTATCAATTTGAAAAACTAGAAAAGGACATTCCTGAAGAACCTTTGTGGACTCAGCTGGTTAAATTATTTACATGGTACTAGTTGAAGAAGTTTGTAGCAGTTATAGCTTAGAGATGTCTTCAAAAAATAGCAACTTGCTCATATACATACAGCACTTGGATTTGTTTTTCTTCTCTCATCTCTAAATTATAAAGTTTTGCTTAACATGTGATATCTAAAAAACTTTTCATAAACAGACCACTCCAGAATCCTGAGGACATTGTCCCGGTCTGAGGTTCCCCCAATTGAAAACAGCTTCGCAGTCTTAAAAAAATAAAGGCAAATGTAAAAATGTATGTGTACAGAGGCAATAATTCTAGTTTTCAAAAGTTATGTGTCTGTCATATCATTCCTGAAACAAACATTGTTAGAAATTTGTGTAACTGTCTCATCTCTTCCTATACTCTGCAACTGTGCATGTTTGGGTGAGCGACAAAGAGAATGAGCAAGAGAGAAATGGGTAATTTTTTATATGACTCACCAAGGTGTCTGTTGAATCCCATCACATGGGTTTTGCACCTGGAAAAAAAGGTGAGTTAAAATATAATTGATTTGCTTTACAAACGTATATCATTAGAAGCGGTGCTATTTCAATTGGATCTACTTACACTACACTCTTAGAAAAAGGGATCTGAAAAGGTTATTTGGCTGTCCCCATAGTAGAACCGTTTTTTGGTTTCAGGTATAATGTTTTTTGGTTCCAGGTAGAACCCTCTGTGGAAAGGGTTCTACATGGAACCCAAAATAGTTTTACATGGAACCAAAAAGGGTTCTTCAAAGGGTTCTCCTATAGGGACAGCAGATTAACCTGTGATGGAAATTTTCTCTGTGTGTATCAGATCATATGTTTAGCACAATGCTTCTTTTCTAATAACCAACTTGGTTGGGTTCATGCGAGTGACTGATAGATTGTACATGAGGAGGATTCCACCATATCACTGATAAGCAATTTGGCAGAACGCACAGAACATTGTTCTGGGACTAAATAAGCGATACAAGGTCTCAGCTTTGAGAGAAGAGGCCTTGTGAGGTGTCAGTCAGTCACATGCAGGAACCAACGTTAATGATGAATAATATAAATCATGTTTATATGACTTGTTTGTGTAGCAGTATATAAGGACTGAAAGGGAGCGCCCTTTTCAGGGTTTTCATCAAGCTTGTATTGAGTTTGTGAACCTCTCTAATAATAAAGATTGCTTATTTAATTTGAATTTGAGTCCTGAGTGGTACATTTCCACGACAAACCCTTTTAGATTCTACATCACATATTTTTTTCTAATTGTAAGATCAGGCAATCATGGGCAGCTCAATAGCATGTCTCTTGGGGAATCCAGTCCCACTGAGACCTGATGCAGAGAAAAAACATGATTGATCATCAGCATAGCTAGTACAAACCTAGCTCATAAAAAGCTGGTTAGAAGGAATAAATACACATTGAAGATCAGAGTATCAAACAGAAAAAAACATTTTGCACACAAAACGCACTGTCAATGACTATGGATTTAAGGAGGGGTGGTTCTGCTCTCTCCTTTCCCTGGGATGGGGCATAAAAGGACACTGGTAACTGGGTGGGTGGCCAGGTCATTGACATGTTTCAGGAACTGTAAAGACAGATGAATCAGTAAGTACATTGACTATGTTGCCCCTCAGCAATCTGGCAGTCAGGCTGACATACGGAGAGAGAGACAGAAAAAGAGAGAGCCTACCTGTGTTTTGCTGTCTATTTACATTTCTTAGTCAGCAGGCTGGATAACTTCTCTACTCCTTCCTTTCATTCTCTCCTCCGTCCTTCCATCCAAGGTAGAAAATTACTGCAAAAAAGATAAGAATTGGAAAGTGTTGTCAAGTGTCATACCATGATCTGTTTCACCTGTTTTTGTGCTTGTCTCCACCCCCCTCCAGGTGTCACCCATCTTCCCATTATCCCCTGTGTATTTATACCTGTGTTCTCTGTTTGTCCATTGCCAGTTCGTCTTGTCAGGTTTTACCAGCATTCTTTTCCGCCTTCCTGTTTCTCTAGTTCTGTTTCCTAGATCTTCCCGGTTCTGACCATTCTGCCTGCCCTGACCCCGAGACTGCCTGCCGTCCTGTACTTGCCTGACTTTGACCTGATCACAAACCTCTGCCTGCCCTCGACCTGCCCTTTGCTTGCCCCGTGTTTCTAAGAAATCATCTGAAAACTGTACTATCTGCCTCCCGTGTCTGCATCTGAGTCATATCCTGAGTCATGATAGTACGAACTGGCCATGACTGACCCAGCAGATTCGGACCAGCTCCGCAACGCCGTCTCCTCCCATGGAGCCACCATTGGAAGACACAAGGAGTTACTTCGAGGTCTTCTGGAAGGATTCCAGACCTTGGGGGGATTGCCAGGACCGTGCCTTCAACAAATTGTTGAAGCAATTCTGCGGATTGTCTGTGAGGCAGCCCGCCACTACAATAACCCCTCAGACTGTCAATTACCCCACTACCGGCTGCGTTTCTCCCCAATCTACCCCAGCTTACCTCCTCCAGACTGCTACGCTGGAGATCCCGGATCCTGCCGGGCGTTTCTCTCCTAGTGTTTTCTCATCTTTGAACTGTCATCACCACTATGGACGGCAAGCAAATCAAAAGTTTATCCCCTGAAAGTTAGCCATATTGGCGTGATCTGTTATAAGCTAGCTAGTCAATTTGACATGGTCCATCAATCAATGTAGCCTATTAGGTCTGTCAGCAGCAATTGTAATTAAACACTATTTACAAACAATGTTGAGAAGGGGATAATGTTAGCTAACTTCGCTACACTCTTAAAGGGAATGTGCTAAGTTGAACCATACATGGTTCTTCGGTTTGTCCCTATTGGGAAACCCTTTTTGGTGCTGGGTAGATCCCTCTATGTAGGGTTCTTCAAAGAACCATCTATGACGGTTTCTGCCTAGAACCCTCTATGAAGGGTTCTACCAATAACCCTTTTGTCATCTATAGGTTCTTCCTAGAAGTGTCCATGGAGGGTTCAACCTATAACCCTTTTATCTTTGGAGGGTTATTCCTAGAACCCTCTATGAACTGTTTCACCAGCCATATTAGCCTTTAAAAATGTGTTATTTATGACAATACATTTATCATAAGGCCTTTCTTTGAGGGTCTAGTTATACCCTAACTCCTGGTTTACAGGCCACATCAGGCCTGCAGTCACATTATGCTGGCTTGCAAAGTGATGTGTAATTCCTATTGGAATCCAGCAAGAGTTAGGATATCCAACAAGTGTCATTGTTATTCACCTGCAATCTGCATTCAGAATGACTGCCTGGATAGGGAAGATTGAATATTGAGACTACCTCAATCTAAACTGTGCAATTGGATTTTATTTCACCTTTATTTAACCAGGTAGGCAAGTTGAGAACAAGTTCTCATTTACAACTGCGACCTGGCCAAGATAAAGCAAAGCAGTTTGACACATACAACAACACAGAGTCGCACATGGAGTAAACAAACATACAGTCAATAATACATTAGAAAAACAAGTCTATATACAATGTTTGCAAATGAGGTGGGATAAGGGAGGTAAGGCAATAAATAGGCCATGGTGGCGAAGTAAATACAATATAGCAATTAAACACTGGAATGGTAGATGTGCAGTTGATGAATGTGCAAAGTAGAAATACTGGGATGCAAAGGAACAAGATAAATACATAAATACAGTAGGGGATGAGGTAGTTCTTTGGGCTATTTACAGATGGGCTATGTACAGGATCCTGGACTTCCTGACGGGCCGCCCCCAGGTGGTGAAGGTAGGAAGCATCTCCACTTCGCTGATCCTCAACAGTAGGGCCCCACAAGGGTGCGTGCTCAGCCCCCTCCTGTACTCCCTGTTCACCCATGACTGCGTGGCCATGCTAGCCTCCAACTCAATCATCAAGTTTGCAGACGACACCACAGCAGTGGAGAATGTGGAAAGTTCCTCGGCATACACATCACTGACAAACTGAAATGGTTTACCCAGACAGACAGTGTGGTGAAGAAGGCACAACGGTACCTCTTCAACCTCAGGAGGCTGAAAAAATTGGCTTGTCACCTAAAAACCTAAAACTTTTACCGATGCACAATTGAGAGCATCCTGTTGGGCTGTATCACCACCTGGTACTGCAGTGCCCACAACTGCAGGGCTCTCCAGAAGGTGGTGCGGTCTGCATATCGCATCACCGGGGGAAACTACCTGCCCTCCAGGACACCTACACCACCCATTGTCACAGGACGGCCAAAAAGATCATCAAGGACAACAACCACCTGAGACTCTGTCTGTTCACCCCGCTACCATCCAGAAGGTGAGGTCAGCACAGAGAGACTGAAGAACAGCTTCTGTCTCAAGGCCATCAGACTGTTAAACAGCCATCACTAGCACAGACAGGCTGCTGCCTACATATAAACTTGGAATCATTGGCCACTTCTATAAATGGAGCACTAGTCACTTTAATAATGCCACTTTAATAATGCATTAAGCAATCAATGTACATGCAAAAACACAGATATTACAATAAAACAGACAATTCTGAAAATCTCCCTGCAAAAGAACATTCTGTGAAATATTATATATATAGCTCTATGTAGAACCCTTCTTGTCTTCCAAAGAATCCTTCTTGTCTTCCAAAGAATCCTTCTTGTCTTCCAAAGAATCATTAAAGAACCCTTTCTTCCAAAAATTGGTTCTCGGGATGTTAAAGGGTCTAGGTAGAACCGTTTTGCCTTACAAAGAACGCTTGTCTTCCAAAAAGGCTTCTTCTGATCAAAACAGTTCTTGGTAGAACCCTATCCCTCTGCAAAGAACCCTTTTCAAACCCTTTTTCTAAGAGTATAGGTAGGCTTACATTGGTTGGAGAAAAAAGTGCATTAGGAAAAATACCACTATGTTTAGCCAACTGCATAAAGTTTCTACCGGTAGCTTGCAAAGTGAACGTTATTAGCTAACAGTAAAGTTGCAATGCGCCCTACTGCTGCTTGATAGGCAGAGCCCACAAAGGATGGGAAATTAACCTATACCACTCATACTTGTCAGACATAGTTCACTGTTATTTTATATCACTCAAATGAAATATCCAATTAGTTGAGAGATATAGGCTACTCTCACGTATCTGAAATTACATTGATGTTGATCAATTGATGTTTACTGACCATGAAAAGCATGCAGTTACTTGCTGTAAGCCTATAACTCTGAGGATAGAGCAACATGTGTGCAATTGTTTTGCATGGAATAATCCGATATATGTAGCTCTGAATATGCTCTTCAAGAGGTGATGACATTAAAACCAAATAGACTGTTTAACATTTATTTAACAATCCCTTGAAAAAAGCACGCAGCTGTCAATGGTTTTGGAGCTGGAGCTGCAGGTCAACTTGCCCTCAGCAAGCAAACTGAACACTCTGCACCTTATTGTGATATTTTATTGGCGACCTATAGTATGGCATGCTAGTTCTGGGACAGGAGAGACAAGACGAGACAAAACTAGACAGTTCTAAAATATTGTGTTGACAGCTGATCTGACTGAAGACTAGGCATTCAACTCAAAGTTGTTGATGTCTTTACATCACTTGATAAAAATTCAATTTGCAAAGCTACTTTCAAAGCAAGGTGTTGTAGAATGAGTGTCTCATGAAACACATTCCAGACACTGGAACTTCTTGCTATCTTAGCATAACTATGATTTGACAGAGAAATATCAGCTAGATAGATAGACTAGCCAGGTGTAGCTATCCCTGAGTTATGCTAGCTAGCGATCTGCTGTTAGGTCAGCACAGGCATTAACCTACACAGAGAACTGAATTAGCAGATCATCGTGAGATGACGAGTCAGTCAGGAGGGGCGAAGTCCTCAACTTCAAAACTTCTCTCCATAGCAAAGCTAGCTTAGCTTACCGCTCTGTCACTAAGTTATTGAACGGAAAAAAACTGAATGAGCACTGGAAAAAATACATTCAGAGTCAGTGAGTGCAGTTTAACTTTAAGGCTTTCCTAAACCATAGCCCTAACCTTAACCACTCAGAATGAATGCCTAAACTGTTAAAGATGCACTATGCAGAAATCCCTCTGCTATTTCCTGGTTGCTAAAATTCCAATAGCTCGCCTAATTTCAGTTAATATGTCAAAACAAGCAAGTATAGTGTAGAGAATATTTGTACCATCTAAACCACTGTGAAATATATTTTCTATAACCAAAAATATAGAATTTTCAGCTGTTTAAAGCTGGTATACTAAACCCAAAGTAAAAGACTCAAACTAAATTTAAGCATGGGAAGCATAGAAATAGCGCACATAGAACAAATCGACTTCTTATTATACTTGCTTTCATTGAGAACAACAGACCAATTTACACATTTCTATGTGAATTTGGTCAGGTTGCCCAAAAAGTTACACATTGCAGCTTTAACATGTTTCTGTTTTAACCCTGTAAGCAAACAGAATTAATAGATGTTCTTCCATGAGTCAAAGGACAGCATGCCAGATTTGAACCCATGCCAATGCTGGCATAGTGTATGTGTGCCAGAGTCAAAGGCTATAACCACTGGACCACACAGGTACTCATAAAACCAATAATGAATTCTGCCTATTGCTTGCCTTCAACATATGATAAACAATTGATCTAAAATCAACAGATTTTCCCTAACAAAAAAACATATCTAGCCCCTACAAATATGTGCATTTATTATAATCCACATGAGAATTAACAAGACGCACCGTAGCCTGCACACAGCCTACATAAGGTACAATGTAGGTAAGGTGTACATTGTATACAAACAAACACAAAACATCGCTTCCAGCTGCCCCCTGGCAGCAATTCTAAATATTTCTTCATATATTCAAATCCTCCTGCTGCAGGATTATTTTCCTCCTGCGATAACAAATTAAGATCCGATATCTGTATCATAGCACCTTGTGCTTAATTAGAGGCGATAGGTTCAGTACACATTATTGCATTTTGTATCAGAATGTGGTTTGGCCCTGCTTGAAGTCTCGTAGATCGTTCCATTGCGCTCTTTTTGTCTATAAAGCCCTCTTGCATAAACTTCTGCCATACCTTACCTCATTGTTAACCTATAGATTTATGGGATACTGGACACGGGCTCAGGGATGGCTAACTCTGGAGATCCCTTCAATCTCCACTGAGTTGGGTAGATCTGCTTTTAGTTTTTTTGCACCCTATGTGTGGAATGAGTTGCAATACACAACAAATTTGAGGAATTGGTGCCTCTAATAAAAAAGAGACACATTCTTCAGTAAAAAGGTCACCTAACAACTGTCTGAAATGCCCCATTGTGTTTTGCTTTGGTATAATGTGTATATGAATGTGTAGTTTAATGCGTTTATTGTATTTTGATGTGTATTGTGGTGCTATACAGGGCTCATCTGGAGAATAGAACTCGGTCTCAGCATTGACTCCCTGTCAAAATAAAGGTAAAATAATAGAGAGAGCCAGGATTCTCCCCCTAGCAGCAACATTGTGTATGTCCCAAATGGCGCCCTATTAGTACAGTACACTTCACTACTTTTATACCAGTGCCTTATGGGTCCTGGTCAAAAGTAGTGCACTATATAGAGAATATGGTGCCATTTGGAAAGGAACCATTTAGAGACAACTTGATCTCTGACAAACAGAACGGTCTCATTTCTTGTTCTAGTTTTCTAGACCCCTGCCTCTCTCTCTCTACCCCCTATCTTTCTCTTCTAATGGGAAAACCATCTAATACAGGTGTTCTCTCTCTTGTTTCCTCCCGCTTTCTTTTTCCCCCTCTCTCTGATCAAGATAAGAAAACACATAAGATGCAGGTGACTGACAGGCAGAATGATCCAAGCTCCTTTTTACCCAACAGATTAGCCTTTTTCGAGTCATTCTGCATTATTGAAGTTGCTCTTTCTTGAGCTATCTCTCTTTGCTCCTTTCAATCTTAACAAAATCAAGAGGCTTTGATTGCCTTTGATTGCCTTTGATTGTCAATTGAAACCATCTCACAGGAGGAATCAGCGACAACAAGGACTATTTGTGTCAGAGTCTAGGTGATGTGGGTAAGGTGGAGTCAGGCGCAGGACACAGAGATGAGTACTAATAGTAACTTTACTCAAAATCAATCTTCCAACAAGGAGAACGAAAATCCAGAATCACATAAATGAGACAACTGACAACAATACGCACCAAACCATGATGGCTCCAGAGGGTTAAATAGGGAAATAATTCAAATGTATTGGGAACCAGGTGTGAACAATACAGACAAAACAAATGGAAAAATAAATGTAGATTGGTGGAGGCAAGAAAGCCGGTGACGTCGACCGCCGAACGAACAAGGAGAGGCACCAACTTCGGCGGAAGTCGTGACAATTTGAATGAATCTAATTAAAGCTTTTTTGGTGACCTGACCAAATTCACATAGAAAAGTCAGTTATAGATCTGTCATTATCAATGAACACAAGTATAAGAAGCAGTAGATCTGTTCTATGTGTGCTATTTCCATCTTAAGTTTAGTTTTTGCATCTTTTACTTTCGGTTTTGTACACCAGCTTCAAACAGCTGAAAATGCAATATTGTTGGTGATTGAAAAGATATTTCACAGCAGTTTAGATGGTACAATGATTCTCTACACTCTGAGGTCTTGTTTGTCACATAAACGGAAATCAGGCGAATTATTAGAATTTTAGCAAACAGGAAATGGGGAGCGATTTCTGCATATTGCACCTTTAAAGGGCTATGGTTGTCATCCCATTGACATCACCATGGAGAAAAGAAAGAGACTGGGTCCTAAATTGCCCACTATTCCCTACTTTTGACCAGAGCCATATAGGCCAGAAAGTGGTTTGTGTAGGTTAAGACATGGTGTGGACATCAATTTATTTTAAAATTCTTTATTGACATTTTCAAATGTATAACATACACATAAAACATGAATAGAACCTTCCATTTTGAACATACAATCTGTTGTGATATGAACTTCTCCCTGGGTAAATAAACCAACAGATAATATAAATAATATGCAATAATCTATTATCCATTCATCCAGTATATTGTGTCATCAACCCAATATATATATATTTTTTATTCACACAATAGTATTTCACATTTGACTGGGCAGCCCTGATAAACAGAGAGATGGATACCCAACCTATACATTAATTGATTGATACATGATTGCCACATCATTCTCTCCCTCTCGCTCTCCCTCTCGCTCTCTCTCTCGCTCTCTCTCTCGCTCTCTCTCTCGCTCTTTGTCCTAAAGTTTCCTTTGACGGACAATATTTGGCATTTCTCCCATACACCCATAATCTTCCCTGTCAATCTCATTGCATTGTGATGGTTTGCTCAGTTGCATGGGCCATGTGTTATCATTCAGCATCTGACCATCGCTGTGCTTTTTATCTCTCTGAAGCACCCAGGGTCTCCCGTGTCCAGGAGCCACCCAGGGTCTCCCATGTCCTGATATGCTGTATGTATGTCTCTTCATTCTATTGCCACGTTCTGGTATGGATAGGCTGTTGGGGTGACTACAGTATCTTAACTTATTACGAGGACCTTCAAGGAGTATGTTCCCTTTGAACTATCACTTGTTAGAAACAACTTTACTTGGGTCCAGCATAAAAAAATTGCTAAAATCCAATTTAACTATCAAATCCAAAACTGTTATTGTGCTCTTACTATCACTTGTTAGAAACAACTTTACTTTGGTCCAGCATAAAAAAATTGCTAAAATCCAATTTAACTATCAAATCCAAAACTGTTATTGTGCTCTTACTATATCTGTTCATCATGATCCATTACACCTCATACAGTTTCAAACATGCATACAACATTGTGTAAAAGTATTGTAAAGTAAAAATGTATATATATTACCCACAATTCTCTGAATTGTTGTTGGAAGAACTTAAAATTCTTAAGTTGAAAGGAAACATTATAAAAACATAGTTGTTTTTACACACAAATAGTTGTAGATAAACACAAAATATTTTAGATTAGCTAAATGTGCGCAATTGTTTTGCATGGAATAATCAGAAATGTGTAGCTCTGAATTTTCTCTTCAAGAGGTGATGATATTACAACCAAATAGCCCGATTAACATTTATTGAACAATCCCTTGAAAACGGCACACAGCTGTCAATGGTTGAATTCATTTTTTTTTTGTTTTATTTCAAGCTGGTTGCACAAGTGAAGTAGTGTAAAGTACTAATTATATTCAAGTAAAGATGAATATAAAGAGCTGCTAACTGTAACGGTATTCGTCGGTAGAAATGGACCAAGGCGCAGCGAGACTGTGAATACTCATACTTTAATAGACTCAAGTAAGGCATCCACAGGAAAACAATAACACGACAGCAACAGTTTGCAGGCTAACAAACGCAGTGCAAAACAACCACCCACAAACCCCAGTGACAAACAACTCCTACATATATGACTCCCAATCAGGAACAACGATTCCCAGCTGTTCCTGATCAGGAGTCACAAGACACACACAAGACTGCCACGTCCTGACCCCCAAACTACTACACCAGCTCCATCTGCTGGTCAGGACGTGACAGTACCCCCCCCCTCAAGGTGCAGACCCCGGAATGCACCTAACCACAACAAAAAAAAACACCAACAAACAAAATCCCCAACAAAACCCATAAACAGTAACCCTAAACAATAAGGGAGGGAAGGGAGGGTGGCTGCCGTCAACGACGGCACTGTGCTACACCCTCCCTCCCCAACCCACCTATCCTGGAGGCGGCTCAGGCTCTGGCCGTTCCAGGCAGTCGGGCCACTCTTGCAGCTCGGGACAGTCGGGGCAGTCTGGCAACTCGGGACAGTCGGGGCAGTCTGGCAACTTGGGACAGTCGGGGCAGTCTGGCAACTCGGGACAGTCGGGGCAGTCTGGCCACTCCGGCAGTTCAGGGCAGTCTGGCCACTCCGGCAGTTCAGGGCAGTCTGGCCACTCCGGCAGTTCAGGGCAGTCTGGCCACTCCGGCAGTTCAGGGCAGTCTGGCCACTCCGGCAGTTCAGGGCATTCTGGCCACTCCGGCAGTTCAGCGCAGTCTGGCCACTCCGGCAGTTCAGCGCAGTCTGGCCACTCCGGCAGTTCAGCGCAGTCTGACCTCTCTGGCGACTGTTGACTGGCGGGCAGCTCTGACGACTGTTGACTGGCGGGCAGCTCTGACGACTGTTGACTGGCGGGCAGCTCTGACGACTGTTGACTGGCGGGCAGCTCTGACGACTGTTGACTGGCGGGCAGCTCTGACGACTGTTGACTGGCGGGCAGCTCTGGTGATGGTTGACTGGCGGGCAGCTCTGGTGACTGTTGACTGGCGGGCAGCACTGACGACTGTTGACTGGCGGGCAGATCTGACGACTGTTGACTGGTGGGCAGCTCTGACGACTGTTGACTGGCGGGCAGCTCTGACGACTGTTGACTGGCGGGCAGCTCTGGCGACTGGCGGGCAGCTCTGGCGACTGGCGGGCAGCTCTGGCGACTGTTGACTGGCGGGGCTGGGTTCACGCACTTGAAGCCTGGTGCGTGGTGCTGGTACTGGGCGTACCAGATTGTGAACACGCACCTCCATGCTAGTGCGGGGAGCTGGCCTGGGGCTCCATTCTTGCCCCGCAAAACTCCCCTTGTGCCCCCCCCCTAAAAAATTATTGGGGGTGCCTCTCGGTCTCCCTTACCTCGCCAGCCTTCTTCCGCTGCTTGGTCCTTGTTTGGTGGGTGGTTCTGTAACGGTATTCGTCGGTAGAAATGGACCAAGGCGCAGCGAGACTGTGAATACTCATACTTTAATAGACTCAAGTAAGGCATCCACAGGAAAACAATAACACGACAGCAACAGTTTGCAGGCTAACAAACGCAGTGCAAAACAACCACCCACAAACCCCAGTGACAAACAACTCCTACATATATGACTCCCAATCAGGAACAACGATTCCCAGCTGTTCCTGATCAGGAGTCACAAGACACACACAAGACTGCCACATCCTGACCCCCAAACTACTACACCAGCTCCATCTGCTGGTCAGGACGTGACACTAACCTAGCTAACCGAACAAAGTTAGTCCCAGCCCGGGTCCAGTATCCCGTAAATCTAATGGAGCCCACTTTGTCTGGAGAGGTAAATGAACGGTTCCAGCACTGTGGGAGCTGTATCTACTATGCTTTGTTTCGGGACAAACTGGATCATTCAGAGTTCCAATGCGGCAATTGTTTGCTTGCCAAGGATTATAGGTTTGAGGTGGCTTCCTTAAATCACGCAGGTAGCCAGCCTACGTAGGAAACTGGGGAAAACACAGAGTGGAATGTTTACCTTTTCTACGCCGGTGGCTGGGCGGCGTTCGCGCATTTTGGATAAATCTCCTTCTTGTCGTTTGTCATTAACTGACTGGGCAGTGTTGACCGAAGTAGCCATCTTCTGCCTCTCCTCCCCCATCTGATAGCGGTGTTGAAGGAGCACAGCAAGAGGAGTATGGCAATCAACGATGATCTCATGTCATGAGCCGTGGAATCCGAAGTCAGCGGCCTTCTGCAAAGCAGCTTACACTCCCAACGGGAGGCCCGGAGCGGATACAAACAACGAATAGTTTCGCCGCCCTGGAGCCTGTTCTTCCTGCACCTTCATCGCTGGGGGCACTTGTGTCGGTGGCCGTTGTTCCTACTCCTTCCACTATGATTTCCGAGTCGATGTCGGCAACCTTCCATCCCTGCTCTGGATCGAGCGGGCCTTCTCCATCTGTTGGAGGCCTGTACCATCTTGTGAAGCGCGGGAGTGGGCGGATTTCCTCGTCCTTCTCACCAGCCGTGATTTTGTGCAGCTCCATGGTAAGAAATGTGACTGTTCCTGGTGCAAAAACAATGTCCTATCCCGGAGCTCGATTAAATTACATTACTAAGCTGCTCCCGAATGTACTACGCCAGGACATGGACATAACAGAAATGGAATAATGTGTCCCTGAACAAAGGGGAGATCAAAATCAAATGAAACAGTCACCATCTGCATTAAGTACTGCAGTGCATCTCCTCCTCATGGACTGCACCAGATTTGCCAGTTCTTGCTGTGAGATGTTACCCCACTCTTCCACCAAGGAACCTGCAAGTTCCTGGACACTTTTGGGGGGGAATGGCTCTAGCCCTCACCCTCCGATCCAACAGGTCCCAGACGTGCTCAATGGGATTGAGATCCGGGTTCTTTGCTGGCCATGGCAGAACTCTGACATTCCTGTCTTGCAGGAAATCACGCACAGAACAAGCAGTATGGCTGGTGGCATTGTCATGCTGGAGGGGCATTTTCAGGATGAGCCTGCAGGAAGGGTACCACATGAGGGAGGAGGATGTCTTCCCTGTAACACATAGCATTAAGATCGCCTGCAATGGCAACAAGCTCAGTCCGATGAAGCTGTGACACACCGCCCCTGACCATGACGGACCCTCCAACTCAAAATCGATCCCGCTCCAGAGTACAGGCCTCAGTGTAATGCTCATTCCTTCGATGATAAACGCAAATCTGACCATCACTCCTGGTAAGACAAAACCACAACTCATCAGTGAGGAACACTTTTTGCCAGTCCTGTCTGGTCCAGCGGCGGTGGGTTTGTGCCCATAGGCGACGTTGTTGCCGTTGATGTCTGGTGAGGACCTGCCTTACAACAGGCCTACAAGCCCTCAGTCCAGCCTCTCTCAGCCTATTGCGGACAGTCTGAGCACTGATGGAAGGATTCTGCGTTCCTGGTGTAACTCGGGCAGTTGCCATCCTGTACCTGTCCCGCAGGTGTGATGTTTGGATGTACGAGGATGATCAGTTGTCTGTCCTGTCTCCCTGTAGCGCTGTCTTAGGCGTCTCACAGTATGGACATTGCAATTTATTGCCCTGGCCACATCTGCAGTCCTCATGCCGCCTTGCAGCATGCCTAAGGCACGTTCTTTCTTTTGGTGTTTTACAGAGTCAGTAGAAAGGCCTCTTTAGTGTCCTACATTTTCATAACTGTGACCTTGCCTACCTTCTGTAAGCTGTTAGTGTCTTAACGACCGTTCCACAGGTGCATGTTCATTAATTGTTTATGGTTCATTGAACAAGCATGGGATACAGTGTTTAATGAAGATATGGGAAGTTATTTGGAATTTTATGAATTATCTTTGAAAGACAGGGTCCTGAAAAAGGGACGTTTCTTTTTTTGCTGAGGTTAGTTACGTGATTATTGCAACTCAATGGCTGTAACTTTTGTTAACAATTTCAATACCTTTTGGAAACAAAACACGTTTTATAATGAGGATGGGATCCACCCAAATCATTTGTGTTCCTGGATCCTTTCACAGCATTATAAGGCTGCGTTGAGACAATGATTTATCAATGACCCAAGCCCAGCTCAGTTAATCCTTACCATTGTTTCACTGAGTCATCATAATGCTTTAGCAAATGTCCATTATACTAGGGGCATTGGTAGACAATGTAAGTAACAATGTATGTCCATCTAACTGCCCTGAATACCTCTGCTGATCCTACAGCTATTGTATGCAGCAATCATGTGCCTTTGAACCAGATTTATGCTGTTACCACTCAGACGGTGTGCCCTACTGTAGTATGAAGTCCACTGTGTGCAGCTTACACTGCACTAACATAAATAACATGATAATGATCTAACAAATAACATGATCTACTTCTGCTAAGCTTCCAAGTAAAACAATGAAAACAAGCAAGCAACCCAGAAAAGTGCTCAAAATAGCCCACGTTGTCACGCCCCGACCATAGAGATCCCTTGTTTCTCTATGGTGTAGTAGGTCAGGGCGTGACGAGGGGGTGTTCAAGTTTAACATTTCTATGTTGGTGTTTTGGTTTGGTTCCCAATTAGAGGAAGCTGGTAATCGTTGCCTCTAATTGGGGATCATTTTTAAGTAGCTATTTTTCCAACCTGTGTTTGTGGGATATTGTTTTGTGTTTGTGCATGTGCACCACATAGTCACGTTTCGTTGTTCGTTTATTGATTTATTTGCTTTTGATTAAAGTTTCACTTTGTAATAAATATGTGGAACTCAACATCCGCTGCGCCTTGGTCCCGTTCTTACGACAACCATGACACACGTTAACATATGCAGCTTAAGAAACAAGGTTCATGAAATTAATAACTTGCTAGAAACAGATGATAATCATATTCTGACTATATCTGAAACTCACTTAGACAATACCTTTGATGATACAGTGGTAGCAATACAAGGTTATAACATTTACAGAAAATAGAGAAATGCCAGTGGTGGAGGTATTGCTGTTTATATTCAGAACCACGTTTCTGTAAAGATTAGAGAGGATCTCATGTTAAATACTGTTGAAGTGTTATGGTTACAGATTCATCTGCCTCACCGAAAGCCCATTCTGCTATAGACCACCAAGTGCTAACAGTCAGTCTCTTGATAATGTGTGAAATGCTTGATAATGTATGTGATATTCACAGAGAGGTATATTTTCTGGGTGATTTAAATATTGACTGGCCTTCATCAAGCTGCCCACTCAAGAAGAAGCTTCAAACTATAACCAGTGTCTGTAACCTGGTTATCAGTCAACCTACCAGGGTAGTTACAAACAGCACAGGAATGAAATCATCAACATGAATTGATCACATCTTTAATAATGCTACAAAAATGTGCTTGAAAGCAGTATCCAGATCCATCGGATGTAGTGATCACAATATAGTACCCATATCTAGGAAAACCAAAGTTCCAAAAGCTGGGCCTAATATAGTGTATAAAAGGTCATACAATAGGTTTTGTAGTGATTCCGATGTTGTTGATGTAAAGAATATTTGTTGGTCCGTGGTGTGTAATGATGAGCAAACAGATGTTGCACTTGACACATTTATGTTTTTTTTATCCCAGTTACTAATAAGTATAAACCCATTAAGAAAATGACTGTAAAAAAAGGTAATGGCTACAGATTCATCTGCCTCACCTAAAAATTGATGAGGAATTGAAAAATTGTATGGTTGAGATGGATGAGGCAAAAGGAATGGCAAATAAGTCTGGCTGCACAACCGATTGGCAAACGTACTGAAAATTGAGAAATCATGTGACTAAACTGAATAAAAAGAAGAAACTACACTATGAAACAAAGATAAATTACATAAAGAATGAGAATAAAAAGCTTTGGGGCACCTTAAGTGAAATTTTCTGAAAAAACAAGAAACTGAGCTCCATCATTCATCGAATCAGATAGCTCACTCATTACAAAACCGACTGATATTTGTATTTGTGAAAGGTATTGACATGTTGAAAGCAACAAGCTATCTGTTTAAACGACTAGAACACAGCACAGACACTCATGCATACCCCACAAGCCATGCCACCAGAGGTCTCTTCACAGTCCCCAATTCCAGAACAGACTATGGGAGGCGCACAGTACTACATAGAGCCATGACTAAATGGAACTCCATTCCACATCAGGTAACAGATGCAAACAGTAGAATCAGATTAAAAAACAGATACAAATACACCTTATGGAACAGCGGGGACTGTGAAGCAACACAAACACAGGCACAGACATATGCACACACACACATGATAACATACGTACTATACACACACGTAAACATGGATTTTGTGCTGTAGATATGTGGTGGTGGAGTATGGGCCTGAGGGCACACACTTAGTTTGTTGTGAATTATGTAATTCATGTATTGTAATGTTTTTAAAATTCTATAACTGCCTTAATTTTGCCAGCACCCAGGAAGAGTAGCTGCGGAATTGGCTAATGGGGATCCATAAAAAAGTAAACATTTATGTCAAAATAATTATATTATCAAGAATAATTTAATAACCACCGGAATCATTTTTTACAGTGTATATTCACTAGAACACACCCTACACTGTAAAAAATGACTCTTTGGATCAATCTAAAAAAAAAATGCTTCAACTAGTTACAAAAAAGGACATTTGTTGAAACTAAATATATGATTCAATGCCAAATGTTATATTTAATTATTAACAAACCTATATCATAAGTTGCAGCCTACTTCTTTAAATGCTCAACTTACTTTTCCCCTTTGGTTAAACCAAATAAATAACATACAGTAGAAGTCGGAAGTTTACCTACACCTTAGCCAAATACATTTAAACTCAGTTTCTCACAATTCCTGACTTTTAATCCTAGTAAAAATTACCTGTCTTAGGTCAGTTAGGATAACAACTTTATGTCAAGAATGTGAAATGTCAAAATAATAGTAGAGAGAATTATTTATTTCAGCTTTCATTTCTTTCATCACATTCCTAGTGGGTCAGAAGTTTACATACTCTCAATTAGTATTTGGTAGCATTTCCTTTAAATTGTTTAACTTGGGTCAAACGTTTCGGGTTGCCTTCCACAAGCTTCCCACAATAAGTTGGGTGAATTTTGGCCCATTCCTCCTGAAAGAGCTGGTGTAACTGAGTCAGGTTTG
The DNA here is from genome assembly GCF_965601325.2 of Salmo salar. Lineage (NCBI taxonomy): Eukaryota > Metazoa > Chordata > Actinopteri > Salmoniformes > Salmonidae > Salmo > Salmo salar. The sequence continues at coordinate 16,749,662 of NC_138313.1, read as the reverse complement.
TAAGCCTCCTTGCTCGCACACACTTTTTTCAGATCTGCCCACACATTTTCTATAGGATTGAGGTCAGGGCTTTGTGATGGCCACTCCAATACCATTTTGCCACAACTTTGGAAGTATTTTAATTTTATTTTTTTAAATTTTATTTCACCTTTATTTAACCAGGTAGGCTAATTGAGAACAAGTTCTCATTTATAACTGCGACCTGGCCAAGATAAAGCAAAGCAGTGTGACACAAACAACAACACAGAGTTACACATGGAATAAACAAAAATACAGTCAATAACACAATAGAAAAAAAGTATATGTAGAGTGTGTGCAAATGAGGTAAGATAAGGTAGGTAAGGCAATAAATAGGCCATAGTGGTGAAATAATTACAATCTAGCAATTTAAACACTGGAGTGATAGATGTGCAGAAGATGATTGTGCAAGTAGAGATACTTGGGTGCGAAGGAGCAAAATAAATTAATAACATTATGGGGATGAGGGAGTTGGATGGACAATTTACAGATGGGCTATGTACAGGTGCAGTGATCTGTGAGCTGCTCTGACAGGTGGTGCTTAAAGTTAGTGAGGCCGTGGCCAGGTCGATGAACACAGCTGCACAGTATTGTCTCTTATCGATGGCAGTTATTGTCTCTTATCGATGCTTGGTGTCATTGTCCATTTGGAAGACCCATTTGCGACCAAGCTTTAACTTCCTGACTGATGTCTTAAGATGTTGCTTCAATATATCCACATAATTTTCCTGGCTCATGATGCCATCTATTTTGTGAAATGCACCAGTCACTCCTGCAGCAAAGCACCCCCACAACATGATGCTGCCACCCCCGTGCTTCACGGTTGGGATGGTGTTCTTTGGCATGCAAGCCTCCCCCTTTTTCCTCCAAACATAACGATGGTCATTATGGCCAAACAGTTCTATTTTTGTTTCATCAGACCAGAGGACATTTCTCCAAAAGGTACGATCTTTGTCCCCATGTGTGGTTGCAAACCGTAGTCTGGCTTTTTTATGGAGGTTTTAGAGCAGCGGCTTCTTCCTTGCTGAGCGGCCTTTCAGGTTATGTCGATATAGGACTTGTTTTACTGTGGATATAGATACTTTTTTACCTGTTTCCTGCAGCATCTTCACAAGGTCCTTTGCTGCTGTTCTGGGATTGATTTGCACTTTTTGCACAAAAGTATGTTCATCTCTAGGAGACAGAACACGTCTCCTTCCTCAGCAGTATGACGGCTGCGTGGTCCCATGGTGTTTATACTTACGTACTATTGTTTGTACAGATGAACGTGGTACCTTCAGGTGTTTGGAAATTGCTCCCAAGGATGAATCAGACCTGTGGAGGTCTACAATTTTTTTCAGAGGTCTTGGCAGATTTCTTTAGATTTTTCCAAGATGTCAAGCAAAGAGGCACTGAGTTTGAAGGTAGGCCTTGAAATACATCCACAGGTACACCTCCAATTACATTTTACATTTTAGTAATTTAGCAGACGCTCTTATCCAGAGCGACTTACAGTAGTGAATGCATACATTTCATTATTTATTTATTATTATTATTATTATTATTATTTTGATTTTTTTACTGGCCCCCCGTGGGAATCGAACCCACAACCCTGGCGTTGCACACACCATGCTGGCGTTGCAAACACCATGCTCTACCAACTGAGACATCAAATGATGTCAATTAGCCTAACAGAAGCTTCTAAAGCCAGGACGTCATTTTCTGGAATTGTCCAAGCTGTTTAATGGCACAGTCAACTTAGTGTATGTAAACTTCTGACCCACTGGAATTGTGATACAGTGAATAATAAGTGAATTTATCTGTCTGTAAACAATTGTTGGAAAAATTACTTGTGTCATGCACAAAGTAGATGTCCTAACCAACTTGCCAAAACTATAGTTTGTTAACAAGAAATTTGTGGAGTGGTTGAAAAACAAGTTTTAATGACTCCAACCTAAGTGTATGTAAACTACTGACCTCAACTGTAAATACAAATTAATATATAATTTTTCACTTCGTAGTTACCTATCCAAATTTCTTAAAATTGGATTACAAGCAATAAAATCAATTTAATGTTTATCAAGATATTAAATCTTTCTTTACATAAGACTTCCACATTAACTAGTTATAATATTGTAACCAAATGGTGACCAGCTCATCATTGGAAACCTTTCCAGACGCTTCCGTGTCAAAGTCCTTACACAAATGTAATTTACAAATTCAGAGCTGGCAGTGACCGTATATAAAATAAAACAGAACACATTATCTGTAATGACATTCTCTCTCATGGGTGGCCAAAAATAACAAACTGAAAGCCCCAATAGGCCACACCTAAACTCTTCTGATAGGCTGCCAACGCTAAATTGTACCCACCGCTTGGCAATGTGAATGTGCACGATGTGTTGAAAGAAATTCAGAAGCTTTCTTTCAATACATAAAATCACATTGAGTGGTCAAATTTTTTATTTGATTTCAGACAAAGGAACCAAAGCGTAATTTTACAGTGTATGCATTTGTGTCTCATTGTGTTGTAGAGCACTCCATAAAGCAGTAAAGAAGCAGGTCAGATTTTTTGGTGCATTATTTCATTGCAACGGGTACATGGTGGTGGGATATTTCCACATCCTGTAACAATTCCAAGTGAGCATACTCTGCCCACAAGGGTAATCCTTATTTCTTATTTGGTCACACAGGTTTTATGATGACAATGACCATTGTGTGACTTGCTGTCACCAAGGACCTGGCAGCAAAACTACAGCACTTCGAAGTGAGCTTACTCTTTATTAGAGCAGGTTAATCCTTTATTCTCTATTCTTGATTCGGATCCCCGTTATCTTACACCTTAGCCACCGCTAATCTTAATCATATTTGGTCATACAGGTTTTGCCATGACAATAACAATTATGTAATAAAACAAATACAGGCTGCTGCCTCTGGCCATTACCAAGATCCTGGTAGAAAAACTACACTAAATGGTAATAGAGAACAACAGAGACATCTTGCAGAAGAGAGAAATTATATCCGCCTGTTATAGTCCTATTACAAACATAATTATCCCATAATGTCCTCTCAGTGCTTCGCTGATGGCTGCTACACCCACTTATCCTGATCCCTATCGATTCAACCTAAATAGCTCCCTATTCTCCACGTAGTGCACTACTTTTGAATTGGGCCATTTGGGCTCTGGTCAAAAGTAATGCACTGTGTAGGGATAGAGTGCCATTTTGGACGCACCCTATGATTGCTGTTCTCCACATTCCTCAGTGATTGCATCCCAAGTCGCACCCTATTCCCTATATTGTGCAAGGGCTCCGGTCAAAAGCACTATGTAGGGAATATGGACATTTGGGACGCAGACTGTGTATCACTCTACCACTAGACCTGACTAGACTGCAGTGAATTACATGCTATAGATTTACTTCACAAACACAGACCCTGTCATTACAAGTTAAATGCTATGTTGACACCAGTATGTGAAACAGGCTTTTCATATAGCTTCTCTTATTTGCATTATGAAGGTGACTTTAGACTCCACCGTTGGAAAATGAGATGAAGGGTTTTCTCCCCATGCCCGCATCCCAAATGGCACCCTAAACTAAAAATAGTCCACTATATGGCAATAGGGGATCATTTGAGAAGCAGGCTCTATGTGTTGATGGGTTTTCCATCACACTGCTGGAGTATGACATTTCAGAAGCAGTAACTATGACAGCGCCCACTGGAAAGGTCAGTAGCAGGTAAGCAGGTCTGTGTTTTTCTGTGACAACCTAGCGGGAAAGGGGTGTTCAGTGGACTTGCTGCTGAGGGAGAGCTCTCATTGTGTCAAGAATATAAGGAATATATGACCATATTATACTCTGCATATATCTGTCATACAGCACTTAGCACTTTAAACTATCTGCACTTTAACATAGTATAACATGTAATCTACCCCAGCAATAATGTGCAATGGACACATGTACTGTGTGATATATTGTATAATGCTGTGTCCTATGAATATGTGACGTACAGTACAAGAACACAATCTCGCGTTATAATCAGACTCACATGCTACTGTACATCTGTCTTGTATTGAATTTGCATTAACATTGGGCCAATAATAAGACACTAGTCAACTAAAACCACTGAACTGATTGTCTAGTAGTGTTCATAATATGCCAAATGTTTGAGTACTGTCTAGCATGAACAGACCTACTACATGTGATGTAAAAGAACATGATCTTGTACGTCTGTCATTAAAATCAGCCTCACGTCTTCAGTTACAGTATATACCGTACAGACATATATATAGACAGCTAGTAAACTAAAACCAATGTGATTAATGGAATCAGCAATCTGACATGTGACAACAGAGAGAACATCTCTCATTAGCATTGCCTTGTAGTTTCATGTTCCAATCTCACTGCTTTCTCTACTGAATGTTATTCCATTTTCACACACTACTGTACGAAGTGTAATATGTGATGGGAAAATGATTCTTATACCATCTAACAATCACTCGCTCTGTTTGACGAAGGTCTTTGATCGGAAAGTCACAGTATGTTTATCATTCACGATAAACAATCTTTTTTAAAATTGGAGAAAGTGGTGTGCCTCACCTTCGAATGCATAATTTGATTATTTAATATGGAACCACTACTCCAGTTGTTCGAGCACTAAAGCTATGGGATTATAATGATGACAGAACAACTTGAGTTTATATTTAGAATTTTGTGGTCACACATTCAGATTCGTGGTTGCAAGTACGATTCGCAAATGTGTAAATAAATTTTGCAAGCTTGTATCATGATGTGTGAAAGATTTAACATCGGTCGCAAACTTGTAATTTCCCATTTGAATACATTCAATAAGATTTACAAGTATAATTTATTTTCAGAATTCCATTTACTAGTATGAATATTCTGCCGAAAAAATACACTTGCAGATTTTGAATCTGCGTGCGCTCGGAGTTCTGTCACTGTTGTCACGTTAACAAGAGATTCGTAAGCTTGTAAAACGTTTTGTACGTTTGGAAAAAGAGATTTGCAAGTGAAAACGTGATTTGCTCTCTGGGGGCAGGACCTTTTATTCAGTTCCCTCTGCCAAAACCACAACTGCCCCACCATTGGCTGGAATGTTCCATCGATCAAATCTCAGGAAGTAGCTCCCAACATGAGCAAGAGAGGATGAGCTCAATTTAACAAAAATGATCTACTTGAAAGTAATCACCTCTTTTATCTGTGTTCAATATTTTTTGTGAAAAGGCATGACAGTAGTTTGCTTATCATGTGAAATATAATCGTATATTTCAGATGAACTCCAAACCAGCCATTGCATTGACAGCAACTATTGCATTAGCTAGCTGGCCTCTGACATTCATCTTAGCTTTACTATCAACTGGCTAGCTTTATCAGGCAGCTTTAGATGCGAGGGGAAAAATTATATATTTGCCAGTTAGTTAAACATGTGATTGATGAAATTGATTGATACAGTACCAGTAAAAAGTTTGGACACACCTACTCATTACAGGGTTTTTCTTTATTTTAACTATTTTCTTCATTGTATAATAACAGTGAAAACATCAAAACTATGAAACAACACACATGGAATCATGTAGTAACCAAAAAAGTGTTAAACAAATCCAAATATATTTAATGTTTGAGATTCTTCAAAGTAGCCACCCTTTGCCTTGATGACACCATTGCCCACTCTGGCATTATCTCAACCAGCTTCATGAGGTAGTCACCTGGAATGCATTCAATTAACAAGTGTGCCTTGTTAAAAGTACATTTGCGGAATTTGAGTTGTGTTGTGACAAGGCAGGGGTGGTATACAGACGATAGCTCTATTTGGTAAAATACCAAGTCCATATTATGACAAGAACAGCTCAAATAAGCAAAGAGAAACGGCAGTCCGTCATTACTTTAAGAGATGAAGGTCAGTCAATCTGGAAAATTTCAAGAACTTTGAAAGTTTCTTCAAGCGCAGTCTCTAAAACCATTAAGCGCTATGATGAAACTGGATCTCATGAGAATCGCCACAGGGAAGGAAGACCATGATTTACCTCTGCCACAGAGTATAAGTTCATTAGAGTTAACTGCACTTCAGATTGCAGCCCAAATAAATGTTTCACAGAGTTCAAGTAACAGACACAAATCAAATGAAATGATATTTGTCACATGAGCCGAATACATGCTTACTTAGAAGCCAACAATGCAGTTAAATGAATAGAGTTATTAAAATATTTACTCAATAAACTAAAGTTAAAAAAATCCAATAAATCACAAGGTAACACAATAAATGTACATACCAATAACAAGGCTATATACAGGGGGTACCGGTACCGAGTCAATGTGCGGGGGTACAGGTTAATCGAGGTAATTTGTAAAGTGACTATGCATAGATAATAAACAGCGAGTAGCAGCAGTGTAAAAACAAAAGGGGAAAAAGGTCCGGGAGGCCATTTCATTAGTTTAGTTGTTCAGCAGTCTTATGGCTTGGAGGTAGAAGCTGTTGAGAAGCCTTTTGGTCCTAGACCTGGCGCTCCAGTACGTCTTGCCGTGCAGTAGAAACGAGAAAAGTCTATGACTTGGGTGAACGGAGTCTTGGAATTTTTTGGGCCTTCCTCTGACACCGCCTAGTATATAGGTCCTGGATATCAGGATGCTTGGCCCCAGTGATGTACTGGGTCATAATCAGTACCCTCTGTAGTGCCTTCCGGTCAGATGCTAAGCAGTTGCCGTACCAGGCAGTAATGCAACCGGTCAGGATACTCTCGATGGTGCAGCTGTAGAACTTTTTGAGGATCTGTGGACCGATGCCAAATATTTTCTGTCTCCTGAGGGGGAAAAGGTGTTGTCGTGCCCTCTTCACAACTGTCTTGGTGTGTTTGGACAAAGATAGATTGTTGGTGATGTGAACACCAAGGAACTTGAAACTCTTGACCCGCACCACTTCAGTCCCGTCTGTGTTAATGAGGGCCTGTTCGGCCCTCCTTTTCCTGTAGTCCACGATCAGCTCCTTTGTCTTGCTCACATTGAGAGATAGGTAGTTGTCCTGGCACCACAATGCCAGGTCTCTGACCTCCTCCCTACAGGCTCTCTCATCATTATCGGTGATCAGACCTATCACTGTTGTGTCATCAGCAAATGTAATGTTGATTTTGGAGCAATGGTTGGCCGTGCAGTCATGGGTGAACAGGGAGTACAGAAGGGGAGGAAGCACGCACCCCTGAGGGGCCCCAGTGTTGAGGATCAGAGTGGCACATGTGTTGTTGCCTACCCTTACCACCTGGGGGTGACCTGTCAGGAAGACCAGGATCCATTTGCAGAGGGAGGTGTGTAGTCCAAGGGTCCTTTGCTTAGTGATGAGCTTTGTGGGCACTATGGTGTTGAACGCTGAGCTGTAGTCATTCTCACATAGGTGTTCCTTTTGTCAAGGTGGGAAAGGGCAGTGTGGAGTGCCACTGAGAATGCATCATCTGCGGATCTGTTGGGGCCGTATGCGAATCGGAGTTGGTCTATGGTTTCTGGCATGATGGTGTTGATGTGAGCCATAGCCATGACCAGCCTTTCAAAGCACTTCATGGCTACCGACGTGAGTGCTACGGGTCAGTAATCATTTAGGCAGGTTTCCTTCGCTATCTTGGGCACAGGGACTATGGTCTGTTTGAAGCATGTAGGTATTTCTGACTCGGCCAGGGAGAGGTTGCAATTTTCAGTGAAGACACTTGACAGTTGGTCCGCGCATGTATATGAGCACACGTCCTGGTCATCCATCTGGCCATGTGGCTTTGTGAATGTTGACCTGTTTAAAGGTCTTGCTCACATCGGCTATGGAAAGCGTGATCACACAGTTGTCCGGAACAGCTAGTGCTCTCACGCATGCTTCAGTGTTTCTTGCCCCAAAGTAAGCATAAAAGGCATTTAGCGCATCTGGTAGCGGCTGGGTTTCCCTTTGTAGTCCGTAATAGTTTTCAAGCCCTGCCACATCCAACGAATGTCAGAGCCAGTGTAGACGGATTCAATCTTAATCCTGTACTGACTCTTTGCCTTTTTGATGGTTCATCTGAGGGCATAGTGGGATTTCTTATGAGCGTCCGGATTAGTGTCCCGCTCTTTGAAATGGAAGCTCTAGGCTTTAGCGCGGTGCGGATGTTGCCTGTAATCCATGGCTTCTGGTTGGGAAATGTATGTACGGTCACTGTGGGGACGATGTCGTCGATGCACTTATTGATGAAGCAGGTGACTGAGGTGGTATACTCCTCAATGCCATTGGATGTATCCGGGAACGTATTCCAGTCTGTGCTAGCAAAACAGTCCTGTAGCGTAGCATCAGCATCATCTGACCACTTCTGTATCGAGCGAGTCACTGGTACTTCCTGCTTTAGTTTTTGCTTGTAAGCAGGAATCATGAGGATATAATTATGGTCAGATTTGCCAAATGGAGGGCCAGGGAGAGCTTTGAATGCGTCTCTGTGTGTGGAGTAAAGGTGGTCCAGAGTTTTTTTCCTTCTGGATACACATGACATGCTGGTAGAAATTAGGTAAAAACGGATTTAACTTTTTATGGATAGGGGGCAGTATTTTCACGGCCGGATAAAAAACGTACCCGATTTAATCTGATTATTACTCCTGCCCAGAAACTAGAATATGCATATAACTATTAGCTTTGAATAGAAAATACTCCAAAGTTTCTAAAACTGTTTGAATGGTGTCTGTGTGTATAACAGAACTCATTTGGCAGGCCAAAACCTGAGAAGATTCCAAACAGGAAGCGCCCTCTCTGACCATTTCTTGGCCTTCTTGATCATCTCTATCCAAAACAGGGGATCTCTGCTGTAACGTGACATTTTCTAACGCTCCCATAGGCTCTCAGAAGGCGCCAGAACGGGGAATGATGACTTTGCAGGCCATGGCTGAAAAACAGTAGCGCATTTGGATAGTGGTCGATCTGAGAACAATGAGACTGGGGGCGTTTGCACGAGAAGACTCCATGTTTTATTTTTTCGTCTTTGAACGAAAACAGGGTTTCCCGGTCGGAATATTATCGCTTTTTTATGAGAAAAATCGCATAAAAATTGATTTTAAACAGCGTTTGACATGCTTCGAAGTACGGTAATGGAATATTTTTACATTTTTTGTCACGAAACGCGCCGGGCGCGTCACCCTTCTTTACCCTTCGGATAGTGTCTTGAACGCACGAACAAAACGCCACTATTTGGATATAACTATGGATTATTTGGAACCAAACCAACATGTGTTATTGAAGTAGAAGTCCTGGGAGTGCATTCTGACGAAGAACAGCAAAGGTTATCCAATTTTTCTTATAGTAAATCTGAGTTTGGTGAGGGCCAAACTTGGTGGGTGTCAAAATAGCTAGCCCATGATGGCGAGCTATCTACTCAGAATATTGCAAAATGTGCTTTCACCGAAAAGCTATTTTAAAATCTGACACCGCGATTGCATAAAGGAGTTCTGTATCTATTTTTAATAATAATTCTTAAAATAATTATGTTTTTTGTGAACGTTTATCGTGAGTAATTTAGTAAATTCACCGGCAGTGTTCGGTGGGAATGCTAGTTCTGAACATCACATGCTAATGTAAAAAGCTGGTTTTTGATGTAAATATGAACTTGATTGAACAAAACATGCATGTATTGTATAACATAATGTCCTAGGAGTGTCATCTGATGAAGATCATCAAAGGTTAGTGCTGCATTTAGTTGTGGTTTTGCTTTTTGTGACATTATATGCTAGCTTGAAAAATGGCTGTCTGATTATTTCTGGCTGGGTACTCTGCTGACATAATCTAATGTTTTGTTTTCGCTGTAAAGCCTTTTTGAAATCAGACAGTGTGGTTAGATAAAGGAGAGTCTTGTCTTTAAAATGGTGTAAAATAGTCATATGTTTGAAAAATTGAAGTTTTCGGATTTTCGAGGACTTTGTATTTCGCGCCACGCCCATCATTGGATATTGGAGCAGGTGTTCCGCTAGCGGAACGTCTAGATGTAAGAGGTTAAGTTTGCCTGCATTAAAGTCTCCGGCCACTAGGAGCGCCTCTTCTGGAAGAGCATTTTCTTGTTTGCTTATGGCCTTATACAGCTCGTTGAGTGCAGTCTTAGTGCCAGCATCGGTTTGTGGTGGTAAATAGACAGCTACAAATAATGCAGATGTGAACTTTCTTGGTAGATAGAATGGCTCATGATAAGCTGTAGACCACACTATCTCAGGCGAGCAATACCTCTAAACTTCTTTAATATTAGACATCACCGACTAGCAGTTATTGACAAATCGACACATACCCCCTCCTCTCGTCTTACCAGACGTAGCTGCTCTGTCCTGTCGAAAAACTGAGAAGCCAGCCAGCTCTATATAATCTGTGTCATTGTTCAGCCAAGTCTCGGAGAAACACAAGATATTACAGTCTCCATTGGTCTGATGCGTCCAAATTTGAGATTTTTGGCTCCAACCGCCGGGTCTTTGTGAGATGCAGAGTAGGTGAACGGATGATCTCCGCATGTGTGGTTCCCACTGTGAAGCATGGAGGAGGAGGTGTGATGGTGTGGGGGTGCTTTGCTGGTGACACTGTCTGTGATTTATTTAGAATTCAAGGCACACTTAACCAGCATGGCTACCACAGCATTCTGCAGCGATACGCCATCCCATTGGGTTTGCGCTTAGTGGTGTCACGGATGTCGTATGAAAGAGACCAAAGCGCAGCATGCATATCATTCCACATCTTTATTTCTATGTAAAACTATGCAAGACAGACAAACTATAAACAAAAACAACAAACCGTGACAAAGAGGTGCTACATGCATAAACTCAAAATAATCTCCCACAAACACTAGTGGGAAAAACAACAACTTAAATATGATCCCCCAATTAGAGACAACGATGACCGGCTGCCTCTAATTGGGAATCATAAGAAAACCCCAACCTAGAAAAAAGAACCTAGAACACAACATAGAAAATGTAAACTAGATTAAAAAAAACAACATAGAAAAAACAACCTAGAACACAACCAAGAAAATTTAAACTAGACAAAAACCCCAACATAGAAAAAAGAAACTAGAACCAAACATAGAAATAAATAAATCTAGACAAAACCCCCCAGTCACGCCCTGACCTACTCTACCATAGAAAAATACGAGGTCTCTATGGTCAGGACATGACAAGTGGGACTATCATTTGTTTTTCAACAGGACACGGACACAACACACCTCCAGGCTGTGTAAGCGCTATTTGACCACAAAGGAGAGTGATGGAGCTGCATCAGATGACTTGGCCTCCACAATCACCGACCTCAATCCGATTGAGATGGTTTGGGATGAGTTGGACCACAGATTGAAAAGCAGCCAACAAGTGCTTAGCATATGTGGGAACTCCTTCAAGACTGTTGGAAAAGCATTTCAGGTGAAGCTGGATGAGAGAATGCCAAGAGTGTGCAAAGCTGTCATCAAGGCAAAGGGTGGCTAATTTGAAGATTTGTTTAACACTTTTTTGGTTACTACATGATCCAATATGTTATTTCATAGTTTTGATGTCTTCACTATTATTAAACTATGTAGAAAATAGTAAAAATAAAGAGAAACCCTTGTGTCCAAACTTTTGACTGGTACTGTATATTTGAAGCTATGTTTTGAAGACTTGTTACTGACTTTTGAACAAACTACTTCATTCCACTGCCTATTTATTGATTAATTGGTGACTGAAAAAGTTGGCAAGAAAAATGCCACTCCCAATTTCATTGCAAATAGACTATTGGGGTGGTTGGGTATAATTTGGCTGATGTGCACATTTACATGCTTGTTTAGTTAGCCTAGTTACTGACTGACTAGGATTATTGTTATTCATGTTTTTGTTGTTATTGCATTTCAGGTGGAGAGGGAAACAGCATGCTGCCAGACCACCGAAGGACCCTGGAGGTATTATAGTCAATGCTAATGAACTGGATATTGTATTTGAATTGCCTATTTATATCAATGAAACAAACTAAATGGTTGGAATGTTCAGCAACATGCAGTAAATGCTAACACGGCTTTGGTGGTGAAACGTACATAATGTATTTGGATGCTGTGAAACACATCTTGTTACTGACTTTTGACCACTTGTGAAACTACATTCCACTGCCTGTTTACTGATTAATTGGTGACTGAAATAGTTGGCAAGAAAAATTACCCTTTCAATTTCACTGCAAATAGATTAGCTAGCTTAAAGTAAACTGATGACAACTTGATCGAGTTTATGAATATATAAAACTGTTTACAAAGAGATTGCACATCAAAGGTAGTTATGGTTCTCCTCAGGTTGAAGCACACCCAGACAGATATAAAGAACTTGGCAACCTCCCAGCCACCAGGAAAATCCTCTTGTTCTTCTTGGAGTTTATTCACAAGGTTAGATAGAAATAGATCCACACATGTTATTCTCTATCATGCAGAATTGTCGCTAAACTTGTAACTTGGGAAGCTCTTTCAATACAGACGTGGGTGATTTCTGTCGTAGGGGACTGAACTTTGTGCATGTTTTTGTTGAATTTAGACCACAGTTAGTTGAATGAGGTGTTATTAAAGTGTTGTAACAAAAACCTGAACAGTCCTGTGTAAAGAAGCTATGGCTGTCATGAATTCAATTGACTAAATATAGTTACTATTTTCTTTTGTTAATCTATGCAGGTTTGTCATATGACTTCCAGGAGCCTGGTGGAGATGGACACAACCATAATCCAAGCAGTAATGGAAAAAGTACCCATTTGTCAAACTTGAGTAAAAGTAAAGACAACTTAATAGAAAATGACTCAAGTAAAATACTACTTGAGTAAAAGTCTAAAAGTATATTTTTTAAATATCAAATATCAAATATCAATTTTTTAAAGTATCAAAAGTATAAATAATTTCAAATTCCAGAAATTCCACAGAATGATTTTCATTATAATATTTTTTTACTCATAGCCAGGGGCACACTCCAACACGTAATTTACAAACGAAGCATGCGTGTTTCCTGAGTCAGCCAGATCAGAGGCAGTAGGCATGACCATGGATGTTCTCTTGATAAGTGTGTAAATGGACCATTATCCTGTCCTGCTATGCATTCAAATGTAACACGTACTTTTGGGTTTCAGGGATAATGTATGGAGTAAAACGTACATTATTTTCTTTAGGAATGTAGTAAAGTACAGATACCCATCAAAAACTACTTAAGTAATACTTTCAAACTTCCGGCACCGACAAAGATGGCCGCGTCGCTTCATGTTCCGCTTCGTGTTGCTTTTTTATGTGTTATTTCTTACATTGTTACCCCAGGTAATCTTAGGGTTTACTACATACAGTCGGGAGGAACTATTGGATATAAGAGCAGCGTCAACTCACCAACATTATGACCAGAAATACGATTTTCCCGAAGCGGATCCTCTGTTTGGCCCACCACCCAGGACAATGGATCGGATCCCAGCCGGCGAGCCAAAACAACGGCGCCGCAGAAGAAGGGGCGGAGCGGTCTTCTGGTCAGGCTCTGTAGACGGGCACATCGCGCACCTCTCCCGAGCATACTACTCGCCAATGTCCAGTCTCTTGACAACAAGGTAGACGAAATCCGAGCAAGGGTAGCATTCCAGAGAGACATCCGAGACTGTAACGTTCTTTGTTTCACGGAAACATGGCTCACTCGAGACACGCTATCTGAGTCGGTACAGCCACCTGGTTTATTCACGCATCGCGCCGACAGAAACAAGCATCTCTCTGGTAAGAAGAAGGGTGGGGGTGTTTGCCTTATGATTAACGAGACATGGTGTGATCATAACAACATACAGGAACTCAAGTCATTTTGTTCACCTGACTTAGTTATTCCTCACTATCAAATGCTGACCGCATTATCTACCAAGAGAATTCTCTTCGATTATAATCACAGCCGTGTATATCCCCCCCCCCCCCCCCCCCCCAAGCAGACACATCGACGGCCCTGAAAGAACTTCATTGGACTCTATGTAAACTGGAAACCACATATCCTGAGGCTGCATTTATTGTATCCGGGGATTTTAACAAGGCTAATCTGAAAACAAGGCTCCCCAAATTCTATCAGCATATCGGTTGTGCTACCAGGGCGGGCAAAACCCTAGACCACTGTTATTCTAACTTCCGCGACGCATATAAGGCCCTCCCCCGCCCTCCCTTTGGAAAAGCTGACCACGACTTAATTTTTGTTGCTCCCAGCCTATAGACAGAAGCTAAAACTGGAAGCTCCCGCCCTCAGGTCTGTTCAACGCTGGTCCGACCAATTGGATTCCATGCTTCAAGATTGCTTCGATCACGTGGACTGGGATATGTTCCGCATTGCTGTGAACAACAACATTGACGAATACACTGACTCGGTGTGCGAGTTCATTAACCTTTCTAGGGTATGTGGGACGAAATCGTCCCACCTACTCAACAGCCAGTGGAATCCCGTGGCGCGATATTCAAATACCTTAGAAATGCTATTACTTAAATTTCTCAAACATATGACTATTTTACACCATTTTAAAGACAAGACTCTCGTTAATCTAACCACACTGTCCGATTTCAAAAAGGCTTTACAACGAAAGCAAAACATTAGATTATGTCAGCAGAGTACCCAGCCAGAAATAATCAGACACCCATTTTTCAAGCTAGCATATAATGTCACAAAAACCAAAACCACAACTAAATGCAGCACTAACCTTTGATGATCTTCATCAGATGACACTCCTAGGACATTATGTTATACAATACATGCATGTTTTGTTCAATCAAGTTCATATTTATATCAAAAACCAGCTTTTTACATTAGCATGTGACGTTCAGAACTAGCATACCCACCGCAAACTTCCGGTGAATTTACTAAATTACTCACGATAAACGTTCACAAAAAACATAACAATTATTTTAAGAATTATAGATACAGAACTCCTTTATGCAATCGCGGTGTCCGATTTTAAAATAGCTTTTCGGCAAAAGCACATTTTGCAATATTCTGAGTAGATAGCTCGCCATCACGGGCTAGCTATTTTGACACCCACCAAGTTTGGCACTCACCAAACTCAGATTTACTATAAGAAAAATTGGATTACCTTTGCTGTTCTTCGTCAGAATGCACTCCCAGGACTTCTACTTCATCCACAAATGTTGTTTTGGTTCAAAATAATCCATAGTTATGTTCAAATATCCTTTGTTTTGTTCTTGCGTTCAAGACACTATCCGAACGGTGACACGCGGACGCGTATCGTGACAGAAAATTTCAAAATATTCCATTACCGTATTTCAAAGCATGTCAAACGCTGTTTAAAATCAATTTTTACGCGATTTTTCTCGTAAAAAAGCGATAATATTCCGACCGGGAAACGTCCTTTCCGTTCAAAGACTCAAAATCTAAAATGGACTCTTCACGTGCACGCTAGCGCCCGTCTCATTGTTCTCAGATCGTCCACTTACTAAATGCGCTACTGTTTTTCAGCAGAAAGTGTCACGTTACAGCAGAGATCCTTTGTTTTCAATAAAGAGAGTGTAGAAGGCCAAGAAATGGTCAGAGAGGGCACTTCCTGTACAGAATCTTCTCAGGTTTTTGCCTGCCATATGAGTTCTGTTATACTCACAGACACCATTCAAACAGTTTTAGAAACTTTAGGGTGTTTTCTATCCAAATCAAACAATTCTATGCATATTCTAGTTTCTGGGCAGTAGTAATAACCAGATTAAATCGGGTACGTTTTTTATCCGGATGTGAAAATACTGCCCCCTACCCTAGAGAGGTTAACAAGTGCATCGGTGATGTCATACCAACAGCGTCTATTAAAACATTCCCCAACCAGAAACCGTGGATTGATGGCAGCATTCGCGCAAAACTGAATGCGCGAACCAGTGATTTTAATCAGGGCAAAGTGACCGGAAACATGACCGAATACAAACAGTGTAGCTATTCCCTCCGCAAGGCAATCAAACAAGCTAAGCGTCAGTACAGAAACAAAGTGGAGTCGCAATTCAACGGCTCACACACGAGGTATGTGGCAGGGTCTACAGTCAATCACGGACTACAAAAGAAAAATCAGCCCCGTCGCGGATCACGATGCCTTGCTCCCAGACAGACTAAACAAGTTTTTTGCTTGCTTTGAGGACAATACAGTGCCACTAACATGGCCCGCTACCAGAACCTGCGGGCTCTCCTTCACTGCAGCCAACATGAGTAAAACATTTAAACGTGTTAACCCTCGCAAGGCTGCAGGCCCAGGCGGCATCCCCAGCCGCGTCCTCAGAGCATGCGCAGACCAGCTGGCTGGTGTGTTTACAGACATATTTAATCATCCTTATCCCAGTCTGCTGTCCCCACATGCTTCAAGAGGGCCGCCACAGCTCAGCATTTAACACCATAGTACCCTCCAAACTCGTCATTAAGCTCGAGACCCTGGGTCTCGACCCCGCCCTGTGCAACTGGGTCCTGGACTTCCTGACGGGCCGCCCCCAGGTGGTGAGGGTAGGTAACAACATCTCCACCCCACTGATCCTCAACACTGGGACACCCACAAGGGTGCATTCTCAGCCCTCTTCTGTACTCACTGTTCACCCACGACTGCGTGGCCATGCACGCATCCAACTCAATCATCAAGTTTGCAGATGACACTACAGTGGTAGGCTTGATTACCAACAACGATGAGACGGCCTACAGGGAGGAGGTGAGGGCCCTCGGAGTGTGGTGTCA
Organism: Salmo salar; assembly: GCF_965601325.2. Classification (NCBI taxonomy): domain Eukaryota; kingdom Metazoa; phylum Chordata; class Actinopteri; order Salmoniformes; family Salmonidae; genus Salmo; species Salmo salar. The sequence goes on along the minus strand of NC_138313.1, from coordinate 16,732,977 downwards.
GGAAATAACCTCGCACTCAATGTCAACAAAACAAAAGAGATGATCGTGGACTTCAGGAAACAGCAGAGGGAGCAGCCCCCTATCTACATTGACGGGACAGAAGTGGAGAGGGTGGAGAGTTTTAAGTTCATCGGCGTACACATCACGGACAAACTGAAATGGTCCACCCACACAGACAGCGTGGTGAAGAAGGCGCAGCAGCGCCTCTTCAACCTCAGGAGGCTGAAGAAATTCTGCTTGTCACCAAAAACACTCACAAACTTTTACAGATGCACAATCGAGAGCATCCTGTCGGGCTGTATCACCACCTGGTATGGCAGCTGCTCCACCCATAACCGGAACGCTCTCCAGAGGGTAGTGAGGTCTGCACAACGCATCACCGGGTGCAAACTACCTGCCCTCCAGGACACCTACACCACCCGATGTCACAGGAAGGCCAAAAAGATCATCAAGGACAGCAACCACCCGAGCCACTGCCTGTTCACCCAGCTAACATCCAGAAGGCGAGGTCAGTACAGGTGCATCAAAGCTGGAACCGAGAGACTGAAAAACAGCTTCTATCGCAAGGCCATCAGACTGTTAAACAGCCATCACTAACATTGAGTGGCTGCTGCCAACATACTGACTCAACTCAAGCCACTTTAATAATGGGAAAATTGATGTTATCAATTTATCACTTGCCACTTTATATTATTTATATTAGATAATGTTTACATAACCTACATTATTCATCTCATAAGTATATACTATACGCCATACCATCTACTGCATCTTGCCATCTTGATGTAATTAGATGTATCACTAGCCACTTTAAACAATGCCACTTTATATAATGTTTTCATAACCTACATTACTCATCTCATATGTATATACTGTACTCTATACCATCTACTGCATCTTGCCATCCTGATGTAATGTATCACTAGCCACCTTAAACAATGCTGCTTTATATGTTTTCATACCCTACAATACTCATCTCATATGTATATACTGTACTCCATACCATCTATTACATCTTGCTTATGCCGTTCGGCCATCACTCATTTATATATTTTTATGTACATATTCGTATTCATCCCTTTACACTTATGTGTACAAGGTAGTTGTTGTGGAATTGGTAGATTACTTGTTAGATATTACTGCATGGTCGGAACTAGAAGCACAAGCATTTCGCTACACTTGCATTAACACCTGCTAACCATGTGTATGTGACAAATACATTTGATTTGATTTGAAGTCTTTTTACTTGAGTACTTTACACCACTGAATCCAAGGCAGGACATTTCCCTGCATCCAGGTTGAGGCCTGCTACCAGCAGGAACATGGAGCACTCCATGTCAGTAAGTCATGCATATTTTTTTATATACAGTATATACTGTGTAGCTAATACTCCACTCATATAAAGAGTGGAGAAGACCTATGCACCATAAACCTTTCTACTTCTGGAGTAACTCTGTCTGATTAGAGGGTTTTGCTGGAGCCCCTGGGCCAATGGAGGTCAGGGGTGAGGGCTCAGGGGTCAGAGGGAGAGAGAGTGAAGTTACAGACATGCAGATACAACTTCAAACACAGAATAAGGCTATCTTCCAAACAAAATGCATGAAATGCATGTTCAACACAGCTGCTTGGTGGCAAAAACACCGTTTTACATTTTTATTTGGTTGGATAGTCTTTGCAACTATTTTGACAGACAACCCCCTGCCCAACACACTCTTCGTGGCAGGTAGACTGGCGGGTAGGATTGTTGGGCCAGTAACCAAAAGGTTGTTGGATCAAATCCCCAAGCTGACAAGGTAAGAAATCTTTCATTCTGCCCCTGAACAAGGCAGTTAACCCACTGTTCCCCGGGCCCCGATGACATTGATGTTGATTAAGGCAGCCCCCCGCACAGCTCTGATTCAGAAGGGTTGGGTCAAATGCGGAAGACACATTTCAGTTGAATGCATTTAGTTGTACAACTGACTTTGTATCCCCCTTTCCCTAATCCTATTGAAAACAATTGAGTTGCTGTGTCTTTTACACATCCATTTGAGTGATTGGCAGTCACCCTTATAGTCCTCTATAATCAACAATAAATGTTAAACTCTCTTGCTATCTCTCTTTCAAGAGCATTCAGTACCTCTATCCATCTCTCTGCAGGTGCTAGAGACAGACTGATCCAAAGACCTCCAGACCCTTCTGACCAACTACCTGTGATCTCTCCAGAGCACAGAGAAGTAAGCTCTGCTGGTGGTAGTATACTATATGCACTATGTAAACTTCCTTCACTATGGCTGTCTGTCTGTGTGATGGCATATAGCATATTATCCAGGACCACTTGTTGGATTGGATTTACTGTACTCACTTTAAAACTCATGTGCTCTTCTCCCACTAAAAGTCTCCCTGACTTTTATAAAAACTAACGTGTCCATCTCTGTCTGCCGTATTCTTCTCTTTGCGCTTGTTTTCCTTATTAGGATGTCAGCGGGCAGAGCCCGGAGGGTCGTTAGCGAGATGTGGCACACCTGGGCCCGGGTGTGTCCCGGGATAAATACATCTCTTCCCCATTCATTGAGGAGACTCTCTCCATGCAGACACACTGTTGGAGTTTGGTTGTGGCCGGTTGCTTGCGTTGGCATCTTTCAACACTCCTCCTCATTATCACATCTATACACGCAACCACTCACTTACGCAACTGATTACACACACCATTGTTAATTGTATATAGGTTACCTCAGTTAATAAATATATTTTTGTTATTCCTTATCTCCATATTGTCTCCCTTTTTGTTACGGGCTTCGAGCCGGTTCGTGACAAGCAGAGGCTCGTCCGGATCATAAGGTTGGTTCCTAGACATTTTGGCGTATAGCACTTTGTTGCATTATGAAGGACTAATACTAGTGTCGTTAGGCTAACTGGTATGAGTATTTTGTTTTGGAGAAAATGTGGAGTTAATGTTTGAGAACTCTGTAGGTTCTTGGTTGCATCTGTTACAGCTTTTTTGAGATGTAATAATTGGTAGGCCCAGTGTTGGTTGCCCTTGTTTGTTTGGTAAACTTGCCACTGCGGTGGATAGTTGGTTGTGTGCTGCATTGGAGAGAGTAACACTGGTTAGTTTTCAGGACCCTGCCCAGGCTGGAAACTCTTGCTCTACTCGCTGTTGGGACATCGTCTGAGGTGAATACAATCTGCTGTGTACCTCAGTGGGAGATTTGGGTAGGGTAGTGTCATTTGCTACCTGGAGCTATAGCCTTTCTTTTCCCCTATTAGGCTTAGCAACGCATTTCACGTTGGAATACATTGGGCGTGGTTATTTGGTTTGTTATTTTTGTGTGGTGTCCGTGGAGTGAGCAGTTGTCTCGGGGGGCACATCCGTGGCTTGGGGGGAATCTGCTAGCGTTCTGGGGGGGTTTTCCTTGCCAGCAGGCTACAGTGCGTAATTACCCACCGCGAATCTGCACAAAGACTAGGGTTGAGTTATTGTAGGATTTGGGAAGCTCCATATATATCTCATCTCTCTTCTGTGGTGACCAGTGTGATTGGCATTTATCTTGTTGTGGTCCGGTCTGGTGTGCTCAGCAGAGGGGAAGAGTGAGATTATTTTTAGCAGTAAATTGTGACTATGGCATCTAATGTAGACGTTCATTCACATTCCATCAGAGGAACTGTTAGAATTATGTACTAAAGGAACAGCTGTTGAAGATCGCTGATCACTACCAGGTTGTAATTAGTGATAAACATCAAACAAATTATGTTAGGTTGATATTGAAGGCCAATCTGATGGAGAGTGGTGTTCTTGAATTTACCTCCTGTGGCAGCCTCTGCCGAGGACTCTCCACCTCCCCAGTCGTCTCCCCGTTTCGTTTCAATAGCCTATCCATCTGTTAGACCTAATGATCTGTCTTTTGAACAACAGAAAGAACTGCTTCTGTTACAAATAGAGCATGATCGTGAGAAGCTAGAGCATGATCGTGTAATGTATGAAAAGGAATTGGCATTTAAACAGGATTTGGAGCGTGCTAAAATCAAGTTGCAACAAGAGCGGCTAGAGTTGTTAGGGAAGGAAAGCTCTCAGGGGAGAGTTTGCTCTGGGAAGGTGACCCAGATTTACCTAGGGGTCGCTCCTCTCTGTTGTGCACTGGACTCATTTGATATTGTTGGAAACTTACGGTTATTACCTAAATGTAATGAGATGACAACCCTCCCACTCTGTCTGCCATATTATTTTCCTTTGTACTTGTTTTCCTTATTAGGATGTCGGTGGGAGGAGCCGGAAGGGTCGTCAGCAAAATGGGACACACCTGGGCCTGGGTGTGTCCCAGGATAAATACACCTCTTCCCCATTCATTGAGGAGACTCGCTCCATGCAGACACGCTGTTGGATTTTGGTTATGGCATTTTTTGTGGCTGGTTTGTTTGTTTGCTTGCTTGGGCATCTTTCAACACTCCTCATTACCACATCTATACACGCAACTACTCACTTACACTACTGATTACTGATTACACACAATTGTTAATTGTATATAGGTTACCTCAGTTAATAAATATGTTTGTTATTCCTTATCTCCACTTTGTCTCCCTTTTTGTTACGGGCTTCGAGCCGGTTCGTGACACTCTATTCCCAGGAGTCTGCTGGGCCAAGGAACTCTAGAGCAGATCATGAAAAAACCTTCCAACATGTTGTCAGCTATCGACAGTTCCCTGAGGAAGGATGCAACTATGAAGATTTTAAATGGTTAAATTTGGGGGATGACCACCAAATGCAATAGTTTTGTACTGTATAAGCTACTCATTCATTTTTAATAGGTTACGAAACAATAACTCTTTCTTAGCCTGTTCTCATTTTTACTAACTACTATTGTAACTTAACCTCTATGGGCTAGGTGGGACGCTTGCGTCCCACCTACTCAACAGCCAGTTTAATCCCGTGGCGCGTTATTCAAATTCCTCAAAAATGCAAAAACTTCAATTTTTCAAACATATGACTATTTTACACCATTTTAAAGACAAGACTCTCCTTAATCTAACCACACTGTCCGATTTCAAAAAGGCTTTACAACGAAAGCAAAACATTAGATTATGTCAGCAGAGTACCCAGCCAAAAATAATCAGACACCCATTTTTCAAGCTAGCATATAATGTCACATAAACCCAAACCACAGCTAAATGTAGCACTAACCTTTGATGATCTTCATCAGATGACAACCCTAGGACATTATGTTATTCAATACATGCATGTTTTGTTCAATCAAGTTCATATTTATATCAAAAACCAGCTTTTTACATTAGCATGTGACTAGCATGTGACTAGCATTCCCACCGAACACTGCCGGTGAATTTACTAAATTACTCACGATAAACGTTCACAAAAAGCATAACAATTATTTTAAGAATTATAGATACAGAACTCCTCTATGCACTCGATATGTCCGATTTTAAAATAGCTTTTCGGTGAAAGCACATTTTGCAATATTCTCAGTAGATAGCCCGGCATCACAGGGCTAGCTATTTAGACACCCAGCAAGTTTAGCACTCACCAAAGTCAGATTTACTATAAGAAAAATGTTATTACCTTTGCTGTCTTCGTCAGAATGCACTCCCAGGACTTCTACTTCAATAACAAATGTTGGTTTGGCTCCAAATAATCCATAGTTATATCCAAATAGCAGCGTTTTGTTCGTGCATTCAAGACACTATCCGAAAGGGTAAATAAGGGTGACGAGCATGGCGCAATTCGTGACAAAGAATTTCTATATATTCCATTACCGTACTTCGAAGCATGTCAACCGCTGTTTAAAATCAATTTTTATGCAATTTTTCTCATAAAAAAGCGATAATATTCCGACCTAATCTGCGTTTAGGTAAACAGACGAAAGAAAATAAAGCATGGGGTCGACTCGGGCACGCGCCTAAGCCCATAGTACTCTGATCGGCCACTTGCCAAACGCGATAAAGTGTTTCAGCCAGAGGCTGCCTCGATATCGTTCAGCTTTTTCCCGGGCTCTGAGAGCCTATGGGAGCCGTAGGAAGTGTCACGTATAGCAAAGATCCTCAGTCTTCAATAAAAAGAGCCAAGATGAAACACAACTTGTCAGACAGGCCACTTCCTGCATGGAATCTTCTCAGGTTTTGGCCTGCCATATGAGTTCTGTTATACTCACAGACACCATTCAAACAGTTTTAGAAACTTTAGGGTGTTTTCTATCCAAAGCCAATAATTATATGCATATTCTAGTTACTGGGCAGGAGTAGTAACCAGATTAAATCGGGTACGTTTTTTATCCGGCCGTGTCAATACTGCCCCCTAGCCCTAACAGGTTAAACATCTGACAACATGCAGACTTTATCCATCAAGACAACACTTAGAGCTTATGATTTAAAAAGGTCTAAAATCAATTTCAGTCTCATAACCAAGTTTAATACATTTTTATTAACGTATAAAGGTCATCACACAGATGTGCCAACTAAAATGTACACTACCGTTAAAAAGTTTGGGGTCACTTATATGTCCTTGTTTTTGAAAGAAAAGCACTTTTTGTCCATTAAAATAACAATTGATCAGAAATACAGTGTAGACATTGTTAGTTGTAAATGACTATTGTAGCTGGAAACAGCTTTTTTATCTACATCCAATTAGCCTGGAGCTAGCCCATGCTTGGCCCTTTCTCCCGGCTAGCTAAAGAGGCCCATCAGCCACTCCTGGGCTACAATACCCAGACCCCTTCAACTGCCAGGATGGGTCACGGAACCCCGCCAATCCTTCACAACTGAACTACGACGTAATCTGCTCGAGGGGGTACTCAACTGGACTTTACTTTGCAACCACCCCTGAATGCCCATCTGATAGGTGCAGCCCTCTAGCTGCTAGTTCTCTAGAGCATATTGGACTGTTAGCTGTTTTGCCAATTGGACTTGGACCCCTCTGCTACTCGGAACCCTACTAATTCCATCACGACTGGTCTATCGACGTCACTGCACGCGGAGGCCAAAACATACTTTCCTCCGTCGAGACATCCCTCTAAGGCCCTTCTGCTACCTTGCTAGCCCCGGTCTGCTAGCTTGCCAGCCCCAGCCTGTTGGCTGTCTGAATCGCCGTGTCTCCAGCCAGCCCAACCACTCACTGGACCCCTATTGATCACCCGGCTACGCATGCCTCTCCTTAATATCAATATGCCTTGCCCATTACTGTCCTGGTTAGTAATTATTGTCTTATTTCACTGTAGAGCCTCTAGCCCTGCTCAATATGCCTTAACCTACCATTTAGTTCCACCTCCCACATATGCGGTGACATCCCCGGGTAAGGGTCAGCATTCGGAATTTTGGATGAAAAGTGTGCCCAAATTAAACTGCCTGCTACTCAGGCTCAGAAGCTAGGATATGCATATAATTGGTAGATTTGGATAGAAAACACTCTAAAGTTTCCAAAGCTGTTAAAATAATGTCTGAGTATAACAGAACTGATATGGCAGGCGAAAACCTGAGGAAAATCCATCCAGGAAGTACTATTATTTTGAAAGGCTGTTTTTCCATTGAAAGCCTATCCACCATACAAAGACTTAGGACCCAGTTCACGATCTCTATGGCTTCTTCTACATGTGGCCAGTCTTTCGGCATTGTTTCAGGCTTTTACTCTGAAAAATGAGGGAGATACAGCAATTTCAATGAGTGGAGAGCGGAAATTTCCAGACATGAGTTCAGCACGTGATTGGGAGCGCACCTTTCTTGTTTCTCCTTTTCTATTGATGAAGCTTTTGTCCGGTTGAAATATTATTGATTATTTATGAAAAAACAACCTGAGGATTGACTTTCAACATCGTATGACATGTTTCTACGAACTTTTATTGTACTTTTTTGACTTTTCGTCTGGATGTTGAGAGCACGCTTTGTGCCTTTGGATTACTGAACTAAACGCACCAACAAAACTGAGGGTTTTGGACATAAAGAGGGACATTATCGAACAAAACTAACATTTATTGTGTAACATGGAGTCCTGGGAGTGCCACCAGATGAAGATCATCAAAGGTTTGTGATTCATTTAATAGCTATTTCTGACTTTTGTGAGTCCTCTCCCTGGCTGGAAAATGTCTTCATGGTTTCTTGTGGCTAGGCGCTGTCCTAACATAATCGCATGGTGTGCTTTCGCCATAAAGCCTTTTTGAAATCGGACACTGTGGTTGGATTAACAAGAAGTTAATCTTTAAAATGGTGTATAATACTTGTATGTTTGAGGAATTTTAATTATGCTATTTCTGTTGTTTGAATTTGGCGCCCTGCAATTTCACTGGCTGTCGTCGAGGTGGGACGATAGTGTCCCAATGATAACAGAGAGGTTAAACTTCTCTAGAGACAATATCTCTCTCATCATTACTCAATGCCTAGGTTTACCTCCAATGTACACACATCCTACCATACCTCTGTCTGTACATTTTGCCTTGAATCAATTCTCTCACGCCCAGAAACCTGCTCCTTTTACTCTCTGCTCTGAGCGCACTAAATGACCAGTCCTGATAGCCTTTAGCCGTACACTCATCCTACTCCTCCTCTGTTCTTCTGGTGATGTAGAGGGTAATCCAGGCCCTGCAGTGCCTAGCTCCACTCCTACTCCCCAGGTGCTCTCATTTGTTGACTTCTGCAACCGTAAAAGCCTTGGTTTCATGCATGTTAACATTAGAAGCCTCCTCCCTAAGTTTGTTTTATTCACTGCTTTAGCACACTCTGCCAACCAGGATGTCCTAGCCATGTCTGAATCCTGACTTAGGAAGTCCACCAAAACCCTGAAATTTCCATCCTAACTATAACATTTTCTGACAAGATAGAAGTGTCAAAGGGGGCGGAGTTTCAATCTACTGCAGAGATAGAACTCTGCAGGCTGTCTTACTATCCAGGTCTGTACACAAACAATTCGAACTTCTACTTTTAAAAATCCATCTTTCCAGAAACAAGTCTCTCACTGTTGCCGCTTGCAATAGACCACCCTCTGCCCCCAGCTGTGCCCTGGACACCATATGTGAATTGATTGCCTCCCACATATCGTCAGCGCTCGTGCTGCTAGGTGACCTAAACTGAAAAATGCTTAACACCCCAGCCATCCTACAATCTAAGCTTGATGCCCTCAATCTCACACAAATTATCAATGAACCCACCAGGTTCAACCCCAAATCCGTAAACGCGGGCACCTTCATAGATATCATCCTAAACAACTTGCCCACCAAATACACTTCTGCTGTTTTCAGCCAAGATCTCAGCGATCACTGCCTCATTGCCTGCATCTGTAATGGGTCTGCGGTCAAACGACCACCCCTCATCACTGTCCAGCGCTCCCTAAAACATTTCAGCGAGCAGACCTTTCTAATCGACCTGGCCCATGTGTCCTGGAAGGATATTGACCTCATCCCGTCAGTAGAGGATGCCTGGTTATTCTTTAAAAGTGCCTTCCACACCATCTTAAATAAGCATGCCCCGTTCAAATTTTTTGGAACCAGGAAGAGATATAGCCCTTGGTTCTCTCCAAACCTGACTGCCATTGACCAGCACAAAAACATCCTGTGGCGTTCTGCATTAGCATCGAACAGCCCCCGTGATATGCAACTTTTCAGGGAAGTTAGAAACAAATATACACATAGTTAAGAAAGCTAAGGCTAGCTTTTTCAAGCAGAAATTTGCATCCTGTAGCACAAACTCAAAAACGTTCTGGGACACTGTAAAGTCCATGGAGAATAAGAGCACCTCCTCCCAGCTGCCCACTGCACTGAGGCTAGGAAACACTGTTACCACCGATAAATCCACTATAATTGAGAATTTCAATAAGCATTTTTCTACGGCTGGCTATGCTTTCTACCTGGCTACCCCTACACCGGTCAACAGCCCTGCGCTCCCCACAGCAACTCGCCCAAACCTCCCCAACTTCTCCTTCACCCAAATACAGATAGCTGATGTTCTGAAAGAGCTGCAAAATCTGGACCCCTAAAAATCAGCCGGGCTAGACAATCTGGACCCTCTCTTTTTAAAATGATCTGCCGAAATTGTTGCAACCCCTATTACTAGCCTGTTCAACCTCTCTTTCGTATCGTCTGAGATTCCCATAGATTGGAAAGCTGCTGCGGTCATCCCCCTCTTCAAAGTGGGAGACACTCTAGACCCAAACTGCTACAGACCTATATCTATTTTACCCTGCCTTTCTAAGGTCTTCGAAAGCCACGTTAACAAACAGATTACCGACCATTTCGAATCACACCTTACCTTCTCCGCTATGCAATCTGGTTTCAGAGCTGGTCATGGGTGCACCTCAGCTACGCTCAAGGTCCTAAACGATATCATAACCGCCGTCGATAAGAGACATTACTGTGCAGCCGTATTCATCGACCTGGCTAAGGCTTTCGACTCTGTCAATCACAACATTCTAATTGGCAGACTCAACAGCGTTGGTTTCCCTCTTGACGGTCTCCGTCCCATATGCGGGATCAACATCCAGCGAAAACTCCTATCGCCATATTCATAACAAAATGTATTTTTTTTTTTTTTCAAATATAGGACTATTTTATATCGTTTTATATCGTTTTATAGATACACCTCTCCTGAATCGAACCACGTTGTCCGATTTCAAAAAGGCTTTACAGCAAAAGCAAAACATTACATTATGTTAGAGGAGTATATCGTAAAAGTAGCCACATAGCCATTTTCCGACCAACCACATGCATCACAAATAACCAAAAAACAGCTAAATGCAGCACTAACCTTTGACAATCTTCATCAGATGACACTCCTAGGACATCATGTTACACAATACATGCATTCTTTTGTTCGATAAAGTTCATATTTATATATAAAAACAGCATTTTACATCGGCGCGTGACGTTGACTAACTATTTTCCCTCAAAATGCATCCGGTGAAACAACGCTACAATTTACTAAATTACTATTACATTTTTAAAATGTAATATTGTCATTCTAAGATTTATAGATTAACATCTCTTGAAAGCACCTGCAATGCCAGATTTTAAAATAACTTTACTGGGTAATCACACTTTGCGATAAAAGGGGATGCGATACTCAGAAAAATAGGCTACCGTTACAGGTCAGCGCCATCTTGGAACAATCGCATATCAAATATACTCTTGTATACTATTGTCAATAATCCCTTACCTTTGATTATCTTCATCAGAAGGCACTTTCAGAAATCCCAGCTCCACAACAAATGTATTTTCGTTCGAAAAAAGGAAATCCTTTATGTCCCAATAGCTTCTCGTTCTTAGCGCGTTCTGAAGGCTGCACCAAATGTATCGTCGTCCGCGGGACTCTTCTCTTACCAAAATGGAAAAAAAATATATTTAATTTCGTTCAAACATGTCAAACGTTGTATAACATAAATCTTTAGGGCCTTTTTCAACCAGAGCTCCAATAATATTCAAAGGGGGAATATTGCATTGTCTTTCAAAACATTTCGAAAGGGGAGGGTAGCCAGGGGCGCCGGCGTCATAATGGTGATGGCCCTCCCCATGTGACCACGTTCCACAGACTCTCATTCTGTCAGTTTTCACAGTAAAAGACTCAAACCACTTTGTAAAGACTGGGGACATCTATTGGAAGCCATAGGAAGTGCTCAATGAACCATAGCTCATGGTGTGATTTATAGGCAAAGTGATGAAGTTGAGTCCGCAATTCAGAATTCCACATCCTGTTACGATCTGTCTCGGGGTTTTGACTGCCCTATGAGTTCTGTTATACTCACAGACACCATTCAAACAGTTTTAGAAACTTTAGGGTGTTTTCTATCCACAACTATTAATTATATGCATATCCTAGCTTCTGAGTTTGAGTAGGAGGCCGTTTAAAATGGGCACACTTTTTTCAAAAATCGCTGTAGCGCCCCCTATCCTAGGCTACCGTCAAGAGGTTAAATGACTGGCTCGCCTGGTTCACCAACTACTTCTCTGATAGTTCAGTATGTCAAATCGGAGGGCCTGTTGCCCGGACCTCTGGCAGTCTCTATGGGGGTGCCACAGGGTTCAATTCTCAGGTTGACTCTCTTCTCTGTATACATCAATGATGTTGCTCTTGCTGCTGGTGATTCTTTGATCCACCTCTATGCAGATGAAACCATTCTGAATACCTCTGGCCCTTCTTTGGACACTGTGTTAACTAACCTCCAGATGAGCTTCAATGACATTCAACTCTTCTTCCGTGGCCTCCAACGGCTCTTAAATGCAAGTAAAACTAAATGCATGCTCTTCAACCGATTGCTGCCCGCACCTGCCCACCCGTACAGCATCACTACTCCGGACGGTTCTGACTTGAATATGTGGACAACTACAAACACCTAGGTGCCTGGTTAGACTGTAAACTCTCCTTCCAGACTCACATTAAACATCTCCAATCCAAAATGAATCTAGAATCGGCTTCCTATTTCGCAACAAAGCATCCTTCACTCATGCTGCCAAACATATCCTTGTAAAACTGACCATCCTACCGATCCTCGACTTCGGCAATGTCATTTAAGAAATAGCCTCCAACACTCTACTTAACAAATTGGATGCAGTCTATCACAGTGCCATCCGTTTTGTCACCAAAGCCCCATATACTACCCACCACTGCGACCAGTGTGCTCTCGTTGGCTGGCCCTCACTTCATACTCCTCGCCAAACCAACTGGCTCCAGGTCATCTACAAGTCTCTGCTAGTTAAAGCCCCGCGTTATCTCAGCTCACTGGTCTCCATTGCAGCACCCACCTGTAGCACACGCTCCAGCAGGTATATCTCACTGGTCACCCCCAAAGCCAATTCTTCCTTTGGCCACCTTTCCTTCCAGTTCTCTGCTGCCAATGACTGGAACGAACTGCAAAAATCACTAAAGCTGGAGACTTATCTCCCTCACTAGATTTAAGCACCAGCTGTCAGAGCAGCTCACAGATCTCTGCACCTGCACATAGCTCATCTGTAAATAGCCTATCCAATCTACCTCATCCCCATACTGTATTTATTTATTTATCCATCATGCTCCTTTGCACCCCAGTATCTTTTCTTGTACAGTCATCTTCTGCATGTTCTACCATTCCAGTGTTTAATTGCTATATTGTAATTATTTCGCCACCATTGCCTATTTATTGCCTTACCTCTCTTATCGTACCTCATTTGCACATGCCGTATATAGATTTTTGTACTGTATTATTGATTGTATGTTTGTTTATTCCATGTGTAACTCTGTGTTGTTGTATGTGTCGAACTGCCTTGCTTTATCTTGGCCAGGTCGCAGTTGCATATGAGAACTTGTTCTCAACTAGCCTACCTGGTTAAATAAAAAAATAAAAAAACATAGGCGTACAGATGCCCATTATCAGCAACCATCACTCCTGTGTTACAATGACAGGCTATGTTAGCTAATCCATGTTAATCAGTTTAAAAGGCTAATTGATCATTAGAAAACCCTTTTGCAATTATGTTAGCACAGCTGAAAACTGTTGTTCTGTTTTAAAGAAGCAATACAACTGCCTGCCTTTAGACTAGTTGAGTATCTGGAGCATCAGCATTTGTGGGTTCGATTACAGGCTCAAAATGGCTAGAAACAAAGACCTTTCTTCTGAAACTCGTCAGGCTATTCTTGTTCCGAGAAATGAAGGCTATTCCATGCGAGAAATTGCCAAGAAACTGAAGATCTCGTAAAACGCTGTGTACTACTCCCTTCACAGAACAGTGCAAACTGGCTCTAACCAGAATAGAAAAAGGAGTGGAAGGCCACGGTGCACAACTGAGCAAGAAGGCAAGTACATTGGTGTCTAGTTTGAGAAACAGATGCCTCACAAGTCCTCAACTAAATAGTACCCGCAAAAAGGACGTTTCTAACCCCAAACTTGTGACCCCAAACTTTTGAACGGTATTGTATATTTTAGTTAGCACACCTGCGTGATGTTCTTTAACACAGCCAAGGACAAGTGAATATACACAGAACAAAAATATAAACACAACATGTAAAGTGTTGGTCCCATGTTTCATGAGCTGAAATAAAAGATCCAAGAAATGTTCCATATGCAGAAAAAGCTTATTTCTCTCTAACTGTGAACACATTTGTTTACATCTGTCTTAGTGAGCATTTCTCCTTTGCCGAGATAATCCACCTGACAGGTGTGGCATATCAAGAAGATGAATAAACAGCAATTGTCATGCTGACTGCAGGAATGTCCACCAGAGTTGTCACGCAGAGCGGAACAGGTGAACCCAAGAGCAGACTCAGTCGAGGAGACTAGGATGAGGTAACCAAATTATTTATTGAAACACAGGGGGGAAGATGGTGTGCATGCCAGGGGAAGCTTGGGCGGGTTGCAGGAAGCCAGGTGCGGAGGCTGAGGCTGGAACGAAGGGAGTTGAGACTGGGTAAGCAGGTCCGGAGAGGAATCCAAGGACGCAGTGGAGTGGGGGGTCCAGGACAGAGTAGCAGGACTGACAAGACGTGGGACTGGAGACAGAGGCCAAAGTCAGAGCGGGCAGAATGAGCAGAGGTTACGATCTGGTAGCGTGGAAGTGTCAGGGCTGAGTATTTGTAGAGGTCTTGCAGCTGGTGGGGATCTGCTCTGCCTCCAGCACACCTGTCTCCACCCACACACTCACACACATAGAGAGAGGAAGAGAGCACTGGGGGAGTGGTGGCATGTTAGGGAGACACTAGATCAGAAGTAGAGGGCGTGGCAGGAGCAGATGTAACAGTTGTTGCCAGAGAATTTAATTTTAATTTCTCTACCATACGCCGCCTCCAATGTTGTTTTTGTGAATTTGGCAGTACATCTCACAACCGCAGACCACATATAACCACACAAGACCAGGACCTCCACATCTGGCTTGTTCACCTTTGGGATCATCTGAGACCAGCCACCTGGACATCTTATGAAACTGAGGAGTATTTCTGTCTGTAATAAAGCGTCTAATAAATATGTCCAACCGGCCTCACAACTGCAGAACACGAGTATGGTGTCGTGTGGGCAAGTGGTTTGCTTATGTCCATGTTGTGAACAGACTGCCCTGTGGTGGCGTGGGGTTATGGTAAGGACAGGCATTAGCTATGGAAAATGAAAACAATTGCATTTTATCGATGGCAATTTGAATGCAAAGAGATACCATGAAACGATCCTGAGGCCCATTGTCGTGCCATTCATTCGCCACCATCACCTCATATTTCATCGTAATGCACAGCCACGTCACAAGGATCTTTACACAATTCCTGGAAGTTGAAAATGTCCCAGTTCTTCCATGGCCTTCATACTCACCAGACAGTTCACCCACGGAGCATGTTTGGGATGCTCTGGATCGACGTGTACAACAGACCGTTCCAGTTCCTGCCAATATCTGGTTTTCTGATCCACGCCCCTAACTTTTTTTTTAAAGGTACTGTGATCAACGGATCCATATCTGTATTCCCAGTCATGTGAAATCCATAGATTAGGCCCCAATTCATTTTTCAATTAACTGATTTCCTCATATGAACTGTAACTCAGTAAAATCTTTGAAATTGTTACATGTTGCATTTACAGTTTTGTTCAGTATAAGTCAGTTCTTGTGTTCGTAGTAGTTTCTATGACTTTGAGTGGTTACATACAGTACATGTTAAATGTCTACGAGTCAGAAGTAAGGAGACTCTTGCTGTAATCAAAGGGAAGGTACCACTGAAGGCCTCAGTATTCAGGCAGGCAGCTTGAAGCAGGTGTGTGTCACCATCCAGGCCCTTGTCACAGCATGCAGTGTCCTGATAGGGAGATGACAATAAATACAACATGTACGTTTCACCAGCAAAGCCGTGTTAGCATTTATTGCACGTTGCTGAAAAATCCAACCATTTTGTTAGTTTCATTGATATAAATGGGCAATTCAAATACAATTTCCAGTCCATAGGCATTAACCTCTAGGGTCCTTCGGTGGTCTGGCAGCATGTTGCTTTCTAGTGGTCTTACCTCTCCACCTGAAATGCAATAACAACAAAAACATGAATAACTATAATCCTAGTCAGTCAGTAACTAGACTAAACAATCATGTAAATGTGCACATCAGCCAAATGATACCCAACCACCCTAATAGTCTATTTGCAGTGAAATTGGGGGGGAGGGACATGTTTCTTGCCAACTTTTTCAGTCATCAATTAATCAATAAACAGGCAGTGGAATTAAGTAGTTTGACAAATCTTCACAAGTCAGTAACAAGTCTTCAAAATATAGCTTGAAATATCTAGAAACCTAGCTGATGATGTTGTTAGCTAGTTAGCAATCTTTCCCCCATCAGTTTCAATTTAGCTATCTAGCTAGATAATGGCATTTATAACCAACTTCATCAATCACATCTTTAACTAACTGACAAATATATACATTTTCTGCTGGCATTTAAACCTGTCTGTTAAAGCTAAACAGTTGATAGTAAAGCTAGTATGAATGTTAAAGGCCAGTTAGCTAACGCAATATCGGCTGTCAATGCAATGGCTGTTCTGGAGTTCGCCTGTGTCATTCCTGCTCCCGCTCCCACTCCCACTCCCTGGTGCTCGAAGGTGACAGGCTCCCCAGCATTATTATGTACTCCTGCCAACATCAGTACGCACACCTGCCTTCCCCCCCCGTCACTCGCATCAGCGATTATTGGACTCACCTAGACTCAATCAGCTGTTTATTACCTCCCCAATATTTGTCAGTTTCCCAGCTCTGTTCCCCGCTGCTGCATTAATGTTTGCATGTCATTGTTACTCGTGTGCTGACGCTGTTCTTGTCTTGTTACCTGTCTGTTCCGCATTAAATGTTCAACTTCCCTTACCTGTTTCATCTCCATCGTCAGTTTTATCAGTCTGAAATATATAATTATATTTGACATGATAAGCGAACTACTGTAATGCCTTTTCACAACAACATTTTTTTAACACAGACAAAAGAGACGATTACTTAAGGAGATCGTTTTAGTTTAATTTACCTCATCCTGTCTTGCTCGTCGGGAGCTACTTCCTGAGATTTGATCGATGGAACAATCCAGCCAATGGTTAGCTGGTTGTGGTTTTGGCAGAGGGAACTGATTGGTCATGAGTAAAAGGTCCTGCCCCCAGTGCGCCAATCATATTTTCACTTATAAATATCTTTCTACAAACGTACATAACTTTTTACAAGCTTACAAATTTCTTGTTAATGTGACAACAGTGACAGAACCAGCGAGTGAGCTCATATTTAAAATCTTAAGGGTCAAAAATGACCCCCACTATGTTGAACCGCAGAGAAAAAAAAAACTAAATTATATTTTTTGAACTTGAAATTTGATGACTTTTCCTAGAGTGACCCTGTTAGAAAAAGTGAAACATCGCCTTTGTTCATATTTCCATGAAAGCTGTACACAACCAGGGTACAAAGATTGTCTTAGGGTAATTTTTGACACGGCAGTTATAAAATAATTTACACACCACAAAAACCACACACACACACACACACACACACACACACACACACACACACACACACACACACACACACACACACACACACACACACACACACACACACACACACACACACACACACACACACACACACACACACACAATGAGAAATTGAGATTGTGTGCCACTGATTGAACTCATACAAAACTAAAACGTTATTGTTTATGATCTCCCCTCCACGACCCCACATATGACTCAAGTTCACAGACAAAATAAACAAAATGCAGGCAAAATAAACAACATTTCAGACAAAATAAATATTTCTTGAAAGCATTGTTTACTAATGGGGAATGCAGTCAGAGGCTATAAAGGTGCTGCAGATGACAGTCCCCCCAGTCTCTTTGCTGAAGACATGAGTGCATGTTTCAGTGCCCAATAAGATAAGATAACACATTTGGAGGGTTTCCGTAAATATGGAGACAACTGGAAAAGGATGGATGAGATTGATCTGCGTGCCTACATAGGGCTGCTAATCGTAGCGGGTGTGTATAGGTCGCGAGGCTACATGTAGTCTCTGGGATGCAGAGAGTGGAAGGGCGATTTTCCATGCCACGATACCACTGAAAGCCTTTCACACTTTCTCAAGAATGCTATGATTTGATAACCGTGAATCAAGACCTGCAAGACAGAGAGACAAACTGGAGAGAGGTCTGGGAGAAGTGGGTGGAGAGTCTGCCATACCTCTACAACCCTGGGCCTGAAGTAACAGTGGATGAGCAACTGGTTCTATTCAGAGGTACATTTGTATTTTCATGTATGTAATGTAAGTGATTTTCACTGTTCATTTTATTATGTATTGCTGTAATGTCATTGATTTATCTGATTGTTTTCTGTGATACTAATTACTGATAGTAATCTCTTTTGTCAAAAGGTCGCTGTCCTTTCTGTCAGTATATGCCCAGCAAGCCAGAAAAGTATGGCATTAAGATATGGGTGGCCTGTGACACACAATCCAGCTACGCTTGGAAGATGCAAGTTTACACAGGGAAGCCAACCAGTGGAGGCGCAGAGAAGAACCAGGGGATGCGGGTTGTGACAGACGGACTGAGGGGGTACAATGTCACGTGTGACAATTTCTTCACCTCTTATGAACTCAGCCAGCAGTTCCTGAAGAGGAAGATCACCATGGTTGGCACATGTTAGGGCTAGGGGGCAGTATTGACACGGCTGGATAAAAAACGTACCCGATTTAATCTGGTTAATACTCCTGCCCAGTAACTAGAATATGCATATAATTATTGGCTTTGGATAGAAAACACCCTAAAGTTTCTAAAACTGTTTGAATGGTGTCTGTGAGTATAACAGAACTCATATGGCAGGCAAAAACCTGAGAAGATTTCATGCAGGAAGTGGCCTGTCTGACAAGGTGTCGTTCTTCTTGCCTCTGTTTATTGAAGACTGAGGATCTCTGCTATAACGTATATCGGATAGTGTCTTGAACACACAAACAAAACGCCGCTATTTGGATATAACGATGGATTATTTTGGACCAAACCAACATTTGTTATTGAAGTAGCAGTCCTGGGAGTGCATTCTGACGAAGAACATCAAAGGTAATCAAACTTTTGTAATAGTAAATCTGACTTTGGTCAGGGCTAAACTTGGTGGGTGTCTAAATAGCTAGCTGTGATGGCTGGGCTATCTACTGAGAATATTGCAAAATGTGCTTTCACCGAAAAGCTATTTTAAAATCGGACACCTCGATTGCACAAAGGAGTTATGTATCTATAATTCTTAAAATAATTGTTGTGTTTTTTTGTGAACGTTTATCGTGAGTAATTTAGTAAATTCACCGGAGGTTTGCGGGGGGTATGCTAGTTCTGAACGTCACATGCTAATGTAAAAAGCTGTTTTTTGACATAAATATGAACTTGATTGAACAAAACATGCATGTATTGTATAACATAATGTCCTAGGTGTGTCATCTGATGAAGATCATCAAAGGTTAGTGCTGCATTTAGCTGTCTTCTGTGTTTTTGTGACATTGTATGCTAGCTTGAAAAATGGGTGTCTGATTATTTCTGGCTGGGTACTCTGCTGACATAATCTAATGTTTTGCTTTCGTTGTAAAGCCTTTTTGAAATCGGACAGTGTGGTTAGATTAACGAGAGTCTTGTCTTTAAAATGCTGTAAAATAGTCATATGTTTGAAAAATTGAAGTTTTTGTATTTTTGAGGAATTTGTAATTCGCGCCACGCCTATCATTGGACATTGGAGCAGGTGTTCCGCTAGCGGAACGTCTAGATGTAAGAGGTTAATTGTTACCCAAGGAAATTAATAATTTAACAACTAACTCATTAGGAATTTGGGGCACCACAAAAGAGGTTGTTTAAAGAGTTACCATCTTCCGAATTAAACTCTATATGATATATAGCTATTACATCGATATATGTTATATCTCTGTCGGAACAAGCCCTCTTTAGGAAGGTTGTTGGCCTTTCAGCGACAAGATGTATGGCTCTGATTGTCCGAAAGGGGTCTCTCCTTTCCCGTTTTCTACTATTGTTCACTCTGGAAGATAGATAGCCAGCCGTGTCGACGGTTCCCATTGGTGATGAGGGTAGTAGGATAGTCTCACTTAGATGAGCTTTTCTAGATATTTGACACAAGAAAGCTAATCAGCTGTCTCAGACATGGTCTGAGAGGGGAGTTTGTTTTCCCCCTCGTGTTGGTATTCGGACATGAGCTGCAGCTCGCCGTCTCTCAGGTCAAAAGGAAGGTGAGTTTATTTCTTCACCTCATGTTGAGGTTCAAAGTTCCAAGCATGTAGCTCCTGCCTCATATTTCCTGGTCTAATGTTAATCTCTGTTGGCAATCCTTTTATACACTCTGGCCAAAGGGGACGGTTCCATCATTATGACATGCTCCCTGTCCACACTCGGGGCATGACTACTTGCTTCTACAAAGTTATGTAAAACTATTATCTCTCATGGCTCCTAAAATACTTTTATAATTGTTCATATTTCACAAACAACATTTAGGATGGAGACCTCATACCTGTAGTGGAAATACTTTTGAAGTTACAGTATTTTGTCCATACCATTTTAATGACATCACTAGAATAAAAACCAAGATGACATTAGTTTTCTATAGCTCTATAGCTTATGTTAGAAATATTGTTCCAGTATTCACTTATTGTAACGTGTGACAGGCTGACTACACCGCTCGCATTGCGTGCGCGAGTGTTGCAAAATAAATGTAGAAATCTATATTATTCAATTATTGTACCCACACTGCTCACGCGCACCAATGAGCATCTGCGTTGCCAAGGGCTAAAATAGAAGTCAGTTCTATTTGTGACGCTGAACGCAGTGCAAGTCCTGTCTCTCCCATCTCCTCATTGGTTTATAGAAGCAGGTACCCACGTGCCATCTCCTCATTGGTTATACCCACGTGGGTGACTGAAAGACGAATGAAGTCAGTGGAGGTAATGCACGTGATTTATGAAAGTTGCCAATCGCAATATAAAGTCAAGAGAAGAAAAAGCCTAGAAGGAGGAGAGATGACTAGAAACGATTCGGTTGACCGTTTTATGTGTGGATTAATTGTCGGACTAGAGGACCCTGTGCATTTCAGGTAAAATAACAACTCAATGTTTATATCCCAGGACAAATTAGCTAGCAACAGCAAGCTAGCTAAATAGGACAAATTAGCTAGCAAGTGCAATACTTGCACTCACCAATACTGAATGGGAAAAGAGAACCCTCTTCTACTTAAATTTACAACAGGGCGTGAGGTGTCAAATCCCCCACACCAGTTCCCTCCTCCCCTCTCCTGTGGTCTGAGAGAAGGTCTGGTTACTGTCAGACATTGCCAAGCTGATCTGACCCAACAGCAGCATATTCATACTCGTAAATGAACTTGTAATTATTCAGAAAATAAAATAATCTTGCAAATCTTATTGAATGTATTCAAATGGCAAGTTACAAGTTTGAGACCTGTAGTTAAATCTTTTACACATGCTTGCAAAATTAAATTACACATTTGCGAATCAAATTTGCAACCACAAATCTCAATGTGCGACCAAGAAATTCAAAATACAGGCTCAAATTGTTCTGTCATCATTATAATCTCATATAAAGCCCATTTAAAATAAAAATATAATCAAATGTTGTTGGTCACATACAAAGATTTTGCATTGTAGCAGGTGCAGCAAAATCCTTGTGTTTCTAGCTCCAACAGTAAAATAAAACACTAATAATACAAAACAATACAAACAAATTCAAAAAAATAAAAACAACGGAATTAAGAAATAAGAGGATGAGCAATGTCAAAAAATGTATATAAATATAGATGTATATGATGGTGTTTATAGACATTATGGACGGTATGCAGTACATTCGGAAAGTATTCAGAACCCTTGAATTTATCCACATTTTGTTACATTACAGCCTTATTCTAAAATTGATTAAATATTTGTTTTTGCTCATCAACCTACACACAATACCCTATCATTACCTTAATCAGAAATACCTTATTTACATACGTTTTCAAACCCTTTGCTATGAGACTTTTAATTGAGCTCAGGTGCATCCTGTTTCCATTGATCATCCTTGAGATGTTTCTACAACTTGATTGGAGTCCACCTGTGGTAAATTCAATTGATTGGACATGATTTGGAAAGACACACTCCCGTCTCTATAATGTCCCACAGTTGACAGGGCATGTCAAAGCAAAAAGCAAGCCATGAGGTTGAAGGAATTGCCCGTAGAGCTACGAGATGGGACTGTGTTGAGGCAGAAATGTCTGCAGCATTGATGGTCCGCAAGAACACAGTGACCTTCATCATTCTTAAATAGAAGTTTGGAACCACCAAGACTTTTCCTAGAGCTGGCCGCCCGGCCAAACTGAGCAATCGGGGGAGAAGGGCCTTGGTCAGGGAGATGACCAAGAACCCGATAGTCACTCTGACAGAGCTCCAGAGTTCCTCTGCGGCGATGGGAGAACCTTCCAGAAGGACATCCATCTCTGCAGCACTCCACCAATCAAGCCTTTACGGTAAAGTGGCCAGACGGAAGCGACTCCTCAGTAAAAGGCACATGACAGCCTGCTTGGAGTTTGCCAAAAGGCACCTAAAGGACTCCTAGACCATTAAAAAATATTCTCTGGTCTGATGAAACCAACTCTTTGGCCTGGATACCAAGCGGCACTTCTGGAGGAAACCAGGCACAGCTCATCACCTGACCAATACCATCCCTACGATGAAGCGTGGTTGTGGCAGCATCATGCTGTGGGGATGTTTTTCAGTGGCAGGGACTGGGAGACTAATCAGGATGAGGGAAAGATAAACAGAGCAAAGTACAGAGAAATCCTTAATGAAAACCTGCTCCAACAAGACAACAACCTCAAGCACACAGATAAGACAACACAGGAGTGGCTTCGGGACAAGTCTCTGAATGTCCTTGAGTGGGCCAGTCATAGCCCGGAATTGAACCCGATTGAACATCTCTGGAGAGACCTGAAAATAACTGTGCAGCGACACTCCCCATCCAACCTTACAGAGCTTGAGAGGATCTGCAGAGAAGAATGGGAGAAACTCCCATACATTTTCAAAAATGTAAAAAAAAAAAAAAAATTTAATTCTTTGTCATTATGGGCAATTGTGTATAGATTGATGAAGGAAACAAACAATGTAATCAATTTTAGAACAAGGCTGTAATGTAACAAATTGTGTAAATGCAATGTATGCATAGAAAAGTTTTGTAAAGCAGTAGGTATGAATCTTGACTATAATACAGTATACATATATGAAGTAGGTAAAACAGATTTGTAAACATTATTAAAGTGACCAGTGTTCAATGACTATGTACATAGGGAAATAGTCTCTAAGGTGCATGGTAGAGTACCGGGTGGTATCCGGCTAGTAACAGTGACCAAAGTTCAGGGCAGAGTTCTGGGCAGGGGCAGGCTGATGGTCTGGATAAAGAAGCTATTTATCAGTCTCCCGGTCCCAGCTTTGATGCACCTGGATTCTTAGAAAAAAGGGTTTGAAAAGGGTTATTTGCAGAGGGATATGGTTCCGCCAAGAACAGTTTTGATTAGAATAACCGTTTTTTGAAGACAAGGGCTCTTTGTAAGGCAAAGGGTTCTACCTAGAACCTTTAACATCCTAAGAACAATTTTGAGAAGAAAGGGTTCTTTGATGATTCTTTGGAAAGCAAGAAGGGTTCTTCATAGAACAATACATGTATAATATTTCCAAAATGCTCTATTGCAGGGAGATTTTCAGAATTGTTTGTTTTACTGTACTATGTACATTGATTGGTTAATATATTCAATGCTACACGAAGATAAATACAGATTTCTAAACAAAACCAATCTGCTGGATTTATTGCACCCATTACGGTGGTTCCAGATTAGATGATTGAGGTAGTCTCAATATTCAATCTTTCCTAGCCTGGCAGTCATTCTGAATGCAAGTTGCGGGCGATTGACAATCCCACTTGTTGGATATACTCTGGCTGGATTCCAATAGGAATTACACATGACTTTGCAAGCCAGCATAATGTGAGTTGCAGGCCTGTAAAAAATTATTCCTAAAACCTTTAAAGAAAGGCTTTATTATATACACTACATGACCAAAAGTATATGGACACCTGCTCATCAAATATCACATTCCAAAATCATGTGCATTAATATGGAGTTGGTCCACCCTTTGTTGCTAGATACAGAATCCACTCTTCTGGGAAGGCTTTCCAACTAGATTTTGGAACATTGCTGCGTGGACGTGCTTCCGTTCAGCCACAAGAACATTAGTGGCGTCAGACACTGATGTTGGGTGATTAGGCCTGGCTCGCAGTCGGCGTTCCAATTCATCCTAAAGGTGTTCAATGGAGTTGAGGTCAGGGCTCTGTGCAGGCCAGTCAAGTTCTTCCACAACGATTTAAAACTTCTATTATAATGTATATAAATCCAAATTAAACAACAGTTGAAAAGATCTTATAGCTTTCTTAGACTCAACAACTCAGAATATATATTTGATACTGTTAAAACATTCGCATGGAGAAAAGCACAAGGAATGGTTGGCTTTCCCAAAGAATTCTATTCAACATTTTGGGACAAAGTATTCCCCCTATTTACACAAATGACAACACACAGTCAATTCAGTACTTCCATGTATCAAACAGTTATTTCAGATATATTAAAACAAGGAAAATCTGATAAGTCCCCTGCTGATTATAGACCCATAATTTTAATAAATTGTGATAATAAAATAATAACCAAGTTTATAAGCAATAGAATGGCAAAAGTTTTAGCAGGGGCTCCCAAGGGCCCCCGAGTGGTGCAGCGGTCTAAGGAACTGCCTCTCAGTGCTTGAGGCGTCACTACAGACTCCCTGGTTCGATTCCAGGCTGTATCACAACCAGCCGTGATTGTTAGTCCCATAGGGCGGCGCACAATTGGCCCAGCGTTGCCTGGGTTTGGCCGGTGTAGGCCGTCATTGTAAAGATGACGGATAAGAATGTAAAGATAAGAATTTGTTCTTAACTGACTTGCCTATCTAGGTTAACTAAAAATCAATAAAAAAAATATATATATTTATTTTTTATTTCACCTTTATTTAACCAGGTAGGCAAGTTGAGAACAAGTTCTCATTTACAATTGCGACCTGGCCAAGGTAAAGCAAAGCAGTTCGACAACATACAAAAACACAGAGTTACACATGGAGTGAAACAACATACAATCAATGATACAGTAGACAAAAATAAGACTATATACAATGTGAGCAAATGATGTGAGTTAAGGGAGGTAAAGGCAAAAAAGGCCATGGTGGCAAAGTAAATAAAGTATAGCATGTAAAACACTGGAATGGTAGATTTATAATTTGAAGAAAGTTCAAAGTTAAAATATAAATAATATGGTGCAAAGGAGCAAAATAATAAATAAAATAAATAAATACAGTAGGGGTAGTAGTTTGGGCTAAATTATAGATGGGCTATGTACAGGTGCAGTGATCTGGGAGCTGCTCTGATAGATGGTGCTTAAAGCTAGTGAGGGAGATAAGTGTTTCCAGTTTCAGAGATTTTTGTAGTTCGTTCCAGTCATTGGCAGCAGAGAACCGGAAGGAGAGACGACCAAAGGAGGAGTTGGCTTTAGGGGTGACCAGAGAGATATACCTGCTGGAGCGCGTGCTACAGGTGGGTGCTGCTATGGTGACCAGTGAGCGGAGATAAGGGGGGACTTTACCTAGCAGGGTCTTGTAGATGACCTGGAGCCAATGTGTTTGGCGACGATTATGAAGCGAAGGCCAGCCAACGAGAGCGTACAGGTCGCAGTGGTGGGTAGTATATGGGGCTTTGGTGACAAAACGGATGGCACTGTGATAGACTGCATCCAGCTTTTGAGTAGGGTATTGGAGGCTATTTTGTAAATGACATCGCCGAAGTCGAGGATTGGTAGGATGGTCAGTTTTACAAGGGTATGTTTGGCAGCATGAGTGAAGGATGCTTTGTTGCGAAATAGGAAGCCAATTCTAGATTTAACTTTGGATTGGAGATGATTGATGTGAGTCTGGAAGGAGAGTTTACAGTCTAACCAGACACCTAGGTATTTGTAGTTGTCCACAAATTCGAAGTCAGAACCGTCCAGAGAAGTGATGCTGGACAGGCGGGCAGGTGCAGGCAGCGATCGGTTGAAGAGCATGCATTTAGTTTTACTTGTATTTAGGAGCAGTTGGAGACCACGGAAGGAGAGTTGTATGGCATTGAAGCTTGTCTGGAGGGTTGTTAACACAGTGTCCAAAGAAGGGCCAGAAGTATACACAATGATGTCGTCTGCGTAGAAGTGGATCAGAGATTCACCAGCAGCAAGAGCGACATCATTGATGTATACAGAGAAAAGAGTTGGCCCAAGAATTGAACCCTGTGGTACCCCCATAGAGACTGCCAGAGGTCCGGACAGCAGGCCCTCCGATTTGACATACTGAACTCTATCAGAGAAGTAGTTAGTGAACCAGGCGACGCAATCGTTTGAGAAACCAAGGCTACTGAGTCTGCCGATGAGGATGTGGTGATTGACAGAGTCAAAAGCTTTGGCCAGGTCAATGAATACGGCAGCACAGTATTGTTTCTTATCGATGGCGGTTACGATGTCGTTTAGGACCTTGAGCGTGGCTGAGGTGCACCCATGACCAGCTCTGAAACCAGATTGCATAGCGGAGAGAGTGCGGTGGGATTCGAAATGGTCGGTAATCTGTTTGTTGACTTGGCTTTCGAAGACCTTAGAAAGCCAGGGTAGGATGGATATAGGTCTGTAGCAATTTGGGTCAACAATTAGACAGGTATCAGTATTGCTAAACATGAACATAAACTAAACTCATTTGCAGATGATCTCCTGATACACCTGACCAATACTGAAAACTCAATGCTCCCTTTGCAAAAGATATTTTCAGAATACTCTAAAAACTCAGGATATAAAATTATTGTTGAAAAAAACTAAATAATGTCAACAGGGAGAAGAATTACTCACAATCTACAACAATCCTTTATGTGGACCACAGATGGGCAATACTAAAGGCTAACAACAACAATAAAAACATCCTATGAAGAGGGACACACAAACTGACGATACCACTGGTTTCTCTTGTCTGATGTGATTTGTGGTCGTGTCAACAAGTGTAATTGCATTTCAGCTTGACCAAGCCTTTGTTCCTCTTCCATTAAGTGATTGGGGAGATAGCACTAAGGATCATCTGCCATGCCGTGAGCTGTAGGGCTGGATATGAAGGAGAAGCATTGTCCCTGTGGGACTGTGAAAGTAGGGATGGTACTGTCCCTCCATTGTTGTGCTGCCATATGCATACTTCTCTAAGTCCATTACAGGACCAGCCAGCTTAATCGACTGAATTAGAGTATGTGTGTGTGTGTGGAGGGGTCTGCGCGCGGGTGTTTGTGTGTCTCTGTGTATGTGCATGTGATTAGAGTGGGGGAGGATGGAGGATGGTGATGCTCTTGTACTACTTCTAAATTAGTCACAATCTTGCCGGTCTCTTAGGGATATACAAAGGAGAAACAAGCAACACTTTTAATTATTGGTTTATATACTTAATTACAATGTTACACTAGGCACAGGCAATCATGCTATATGTTTTTCAAAGAAGGTTTTGGCATAAATCCCTATCAAGTGTCCATTGATGTGTAGGTGTCTGATGTAAGCACCCACCGATGAGTCACACATAACTAAACATTCATAATAAAAAATGTTATGATATTAAATAGGATAGTAACACAACATACAAGGACAAGACCAGAAATAGAATTATCAGTGTATTGGTTTCCACCTACAGTGCTATGTACAGTACTAGTCAAAAGTTTGGACACACCTACTCATTCCAGGAGTGTGCAAAGCTGTAATCAAGCCAAAGGGTGGCTACTTTGAAGAATCTCAAATATAAAATATATTTGATTTGATTAACACTTCTTTTGGTTACTACATGATTCCATGTGTTATTTCATAGTTTTGATGTCTTCACTATTATTCTACAATGTACTATGAAAAACGCTTGAATGAGTGGGTGTGTCAAACTTTTGACTGGTACTGTATACTGTGAGGTTTTTTTATGCATTTTGTGTTTTCATGTACAGTATGTCCTCAGTTACTTTAACCAACATCGTTTGCTCTAAGAGGGGAAGCTTGGTGTTGTAACAATCCTTGAGAGGCACCATACAATGTAAGCCATGGGGAGGGGTTATTGTGATTATTTACCAGCTAAACCCCATCAAAGCAATATGCTCTCTTCCTTGTCTCCTCTTATTTATCCTGAGCTTTTCTCCTTCAAAAACTGCAGGATCAGAAATAGCCCAGCTTGACAAAAAATAAATAAACCAAGCAGCGCTGAATAATTTTGCACCGCCAGAGTAGGACAAGGTTATTAAAACTCCACACAATTTGTAACAGATAGTATATTCCCCAGCCAGCCCATTATCAGCATCAAAACCTCATCCTGTCAAGATTTACGCTTCAACCCATTGATGCTTATGTCAATTGGTCATACTTCCAGCAGAATTTGCAGTGCCAATGGGAAAAGATGAGTGTCAACAAATTGACGTTTATGTCAACATATGGAAGTCATTACAATCAATTGGAAAAGATAAGTGTCACAGGAATTAAGTTTATGTCATTACATTGCATTCAATGGGAAAATGTGAGTTTCACAGGGTTGATTCCTATGTCAATGCATTGCAGTCAATGGAAAAAAATATGTCACAGTATTGATGCTCATTTCAATGCATTGCATTCAATGGTAAAACATTTGTGTCAACCAATTTACGCTTATGTCAATACATTGCATTCAATGGAAAAAGATGAGTGTTACAAGGTTGATGCTTATGTCAATACATTTTCAGTCAATGGGAAATGATTAGCTTCCAACACTTGTTGCTTCTGTCAATACATTGCATTCAATGGGAAAAGGAAAGTGTCACAGGATTCATTGCTAAATATACTAAGTGAGACATTTGTTCCAGTCTATGAAAGACTACAACTCGTGTGGAGCGGTGCTTCGTGCTTTTGCTCCGTCTCTCCTCCAAGGTGGGCTTTAATTAAAGGGATTTGGACACTAAAAACACAAAATCCTTTGGGAAAAACTGAAAGAACTGACCAGACTGTAATGGCTTCAACTGATTTCCTTCACCAACACGAATTTGATGGAGCATTTTTTGATGTTCTATTAGCTACATGGTGACATTCAACCATGCATGTTTCAACCAGAATATAGTGAAGAAGATTTGAAACAAAGAGTTGGATTTTCCTAGAAGCTCGGCTACAGCCAATGCCAGCACCAAGTGGGCAGATCACAAATACGTTGGATAGCTAAGTATAAGTTATTTTCATGCAAGCCACCTAGCTAGCTAGCTAACTTTAGTTTATCTACTGAAACCCATATTGTGTATCGCTGGCTAACATTCTACTGTGTTACATATTTTGGTTTGCTAACTTAGATAGCTAACTAGTTAAGTTAGCGAAACAACTACTGGTAGCCATAACTATGACTAAAAAGAGAAGAGGTTTTAAAATCAGAGATCTATTGTATCTCGTTTGTAAAACCTCTTCTCTTTTTAGTCGTAGATATGGCTACTAAACAGCATGCTACAAAGTTACAACCAGCCACCTAAAGCTAGGTTTACCAGGAAACATTAGCAAATGACTGGAGTTGGCTAGCTAGTTAGCCTGGCGCCTCCTAACTTGCTATGTGCCAGGTCTCACGTTTGTAACTTGCTGGAATACATGTATAACATCAGCAACTGTAAATAATTTACTAGCTAGCTATGTCACATAATTGATGAGGGTTGACATTGGTTATGATTATGACAGTGAAATTGTTAGGTTAGATTACTTGTTAGATATTACTGCATGGTCGGAACTAGAAGCAAAAGCATTTCGCTACACTCACATTAACATCTGCTAACCATGTGTATGTGACAAATACAATTTGATTTGATTTCAATCTCATCAAGTTATAGGCATGACGCAACATACGATTCCAAACAGGAGTAAATAACAATACTTGGCTATCCAGCAAGCTAGCTAGCTAATTTTACACTGTAGAAAAACAATCCAACAATTTACTGTTGTAAATCTCTAAAACTGACAAGCTGGTTTTATTATAAAAATATTTGCCTAAGCATGCCTGATAGACATGGCTGTAGCTAGATACTGTCTTTGGGACAGAAACAAGCAAACCAGAAATCAGCAAGGGACACGGTCTGCTCACTGTACAAAAGTTGAGGGTTATGCCATATTTCTTTCTATTAGGCTAGATATTGTTCTAAATGAAATATCTGTGCCTGTGCACGTTCAGTTAGCCTACCCTAATGTTGATGTTATGCTGGCACAGTTCAACTGTAGTTCAAACTGTATAACAGAGTATAATTTATTATATTTTTTGTCATGTAGACAGTACCGTGTGGTGCCTGGGCTTCTTCTTGGAGTGGATTCTAGATGGAGAGAAAAATAATTATTTTGCCTGCGTGTGTCATTGTAGCAGAACTGTATCCAGTGAACTGTATCCCTCTCGATGGATTGGACATCATGCTGGATTTCAAGCAGTAGATCTCGCAAGAGGAGCTGAATGACAGTTTGATCATGATAACACCCCTCCCATAGTTTTCTGATCAACAGATGTCTGCACTTTACACCTCAGACACTCTCTAAATCACTCAGCTGTACAAGTATTCCCTGAACTTTACTACACTGATCATACTGTATTTTATTACTGTATCTCTAAGGTTAGTCGGAAATTCTCTGTGCTCCACCAAACAGTACCAAACAGTATCATGTAACTCCCAGTAATGGACACCAAATATTTGGTTTAATCACATTATGTGGTGTAAAAATAATTTGCTACAGTTCTCTGCACTTTACTACACCTGAGACACACTCAGACACAATGAAGTGTACTACACTGCTCATACTGTATTTTGTTTGTATGTTACGTTTACCATATAATATTCTTGTTGAATACCCGGTTCTTTTTTTCAGTGAGCATTAAATAATGTACACTGCCTTGTATTTTAGATTTTGACAAATAAACATTCTTTGGATACAGTGGCAAGAAAAAGTATGTGAACCCTTTGAAAATACCTGGATGTATGCATAAATTGCTCATACAATTTGATCTTAACTTCATCTAGGTCACAACAATAGACAAACACAATCTGCTTAAACTAATGGAACATGCTAACATCTCTGTCAAAGAATGAACAAACAAACATGTTTACTCTGCTGAAGGTAGCTATCAGATTAGCAGTGACTACCATGGCATAGGCAAAATTGATTGGCAGTTTGTTTCCAAAAGATATAAAGACACAAAGTTGGTGGAGCGGTCTAAAGCACTTCATCTCAGTGTTAGAGGCGTCACTACATCCCCTGGTTCAATCCCGGGCTGTATCACAACCGACTATGATCGGGAGTCCCATAGGGCGGTGCACAATTGGCAGCATCATTTGGGTTAGGGGAGGGTTTGGCTGAGGTAGGTCGTCATTGTAAAATAATAATTTGTTCTTAACTGACTTGCCTATTTAAATAAAGGTAAAATAAAAATGTTGATTTAGCTGATGACTTTCAGAGTTCAATACAGGACTGTAATGATAGCTAGCTAGATAACATACCTAGTCCAGCTAGGCTAGCAAGCTAGCTAATGTTATGTTAGGTTATGAGTGACCTAGAGTTGATGCTTATGTCAATACATTCCAGTTAATGGGAAAAGATGAGCATCAACCAATTGACACTTATGTCAATACATTGCATCCAACTGGAGTGTGTTAAAGCAGATGGTTAGACACCATAGAGTTGTACTCGGGTGTGACTCAAGGATACATTTTAAGGCCCCTGCTGTTTATTGTCAATCAAATCAAATCAAATCACATTTTATTGGTCACATACACATGGTTAGCAGATGTTATTGCGAGTGTAGCGAGATGCTTATGCTTCTATATCTGACAGTGCAGCAGTATCTAATAGGTCATATCTAACATTTCCACAACAAAACCTAATACACACAATCTAGTGAAGGAATGGGATGAGAATATATAAGTATAGAATATATGGATGAGCAGTGACAGAGTGGCTAAGATGCAAAAGATAGTAAATAATAGATAGTGAAAGATATACTATACAGTATATACATATCAGATGAGTAATGTGAGATATTCAAACATTGTTAAAGTGGCATTATTAAAGTGACTAGTGTTCCATTTATTACAGTGGCCAATGATATCAAGTCTGTAGGTAGGCAGCCGCCTCTCTGTGCTAGTGGTGGCTATTTAGCAAACTGATGGCCTTGAGCTACAAGCTGTTTTTCATTCTCTCGGTCCCAGCTTTGATGCACCTGTACTGACCTCGCCTTCTCGATGGAAGCGGGGTGAACAGGTAGTGGCTCGGGTGGTTATTGTCCTTGATGATCTTTTTTGCCTTCCTGTGACATTGTAGGTGTCCTGGAGGGCAGGTAGTTTGCCCCCGGTGATGCGTTGTGCAGAGCGTACCGTCCTCTGGAGAGCTCTGCGGTTGTGGGCGGTGCAGTTACCGTAGCAGGCAGTGATACAGCCCGACAGCATGCTTTCAATTGTGCACCTGTAAAAGTTAGTGAGGATTAGTGAGGGTTTTCCGTGACAAACCAAGTTTTCCTGGCACCACACTCCGAGGGCCCTCACCACTAATCAAGGCTACCACTGTAGTGTCATCTGTAAACTTGATGATTGAGTTGGAGGCGTGCATGGCCATGCAGTCGTGGGTGAACATGGAGTAAAATAGAGGGCTGAGAACTCACCCTTGTGGGGCCCCAGTGTTGAGGATCAGCAAAGTGTAGATGTTGTTTCCTACCTTCACCACCTGGGGGCGGCGTGTCAGGAATTCCAGGACCCAGGTGCACAGGGCAGGGTCGAGACCCAGGGTCTCAAGCTTAATGATGAGTTTGGAGGGTACTATGGTGTTGAATGCTGAGCTGTAGTCAATGAACACTATTCTTATATTGGTATTCCTCTTGTCCAGATGGGATAGAGCAGTGTGCAGTGTGATGGCTATTGCATCGTCTGTGGACCAATTGGGGCGGTAAGCAAATTGGAGTGGGTCCAGGGTAACAGGTAGGGTGGAGGTGATATGATCCTTGACTAGTCTCTCAAAGCACTTCATGATTATATCAACAACATTGGGAGACATATTGAGACAGCTGATGTACATATGTTATGCGGATGACACTGTTCTCTATTCAAGTGGCTGCAGTCTGACTTTGGCTTTTGAAAAAGCTCAAACAGCTTTTTAACATCATTCAACCAAACTCCCAAATATTTTTATGTTTTGACTTGCTCTAAATAATGTCCTTCCAAGGTAGTAATTGCATGTTTTTTGTGTGTTTAGTACTGAAAAAATACCATGCAATTTGTTTTTCAGGAATTCAGAACAAGCTGTACGATTTGAAGCTTGTTCTGAATTCCTGTAAAACAAATTGCATGGTATTTTCCAGTACTAAACACACAAAAAAACATGCAATTACTACCTTGGAAGGACATTATATAGAGCAAGTCAAAACATACAAATATTTAGGAGTTTGGGTGAATGAGAAGTTGAGCTTCACCCATGTAGAACATTTTGTCAGGAAACTCAAGCTGCGTATTGGGTTTTATTACCGGCACAAAGCTTCTTTGTTTTGCTAGAAAATCGTTGATTTGTTGCACTTTTCTCTCAGTGTTATGTGCAAGCCTCAAGCTCTACACTGAAGGCTATTGACTCTGTGTATCATGCAGCCCTTTATTTTGTCACCAATCAGAGACGTCTAAGTCACCATCGTAATCTCGACAGTGCTGTCGGGTGGACATCACTAGCAACAATCAGGCTCAAAGACTGGTACATTCTTATTTATAAACACAGAAATGCTCAGATCTCAAACTTGTTTCATGCTAACAGTCCCGAAAATTTGAACCGAACATGGAAAACGTTCCTTTCATTACTCAGTCCCCCTGGTGTTGGAATTCCCTCCAACCCAACCTAAAACTGGTGTCCCTGGAGGATTTCAAAGGACAAATAGATGAACAGGTTGTTGAGAGATGTAGTTGTTTCTAGTTGTCACCCGATGTCACTACCCACTGGGCACAGACGTCAGTTCAACATCTAGTTTTTGATGTACATTTGGTTCACATGAATCCAAACATTTCACCCGGTCATTGGATTTAGGATAAAAGTTGGGTGAAATTCCCTTAATTTGATTATGTTTTGCAAATCAAATCAGTTTTGCACGTTGATTCAACATCATCACATTTCATTTTTTGTTTGGAATGATGTGGAAACAACGTTGATTCAACCAGTTTTGGTCCAGTGGGTCGTTTTTCCGATGTCTTCTGTAAGGAAGCATGTTGTTTTACTTCACACACACCACACACATGCCTGCATGCACACATACACATCCGCTGTTTGTTTGCTGTTGTATTTGTGCTGTTGCCAGTGTCTTCTGTCTGTGTTGTCCATGTTGTCTTACTTTGTATTTTTTGTTTTGTTTTATCCCAGCCCCCATGCCTACAGTAGGCATTTTGCCTCTTTCCAGGCTGTCATTGTAAGTAAGAATTTGTTCTTACATTTTATTTAGAAATTTACAGTTATGGCTAAAAACTTCAAAAGAAGCTGGTATAAGAAATCCTTTAATATTTGAATTGTCATCAATCTTTATTAAGTAGGATATACAGTTGAAGTCGGAAGTTTACATACACTTAGGTTGGAGTCACTAAAACTCATTTTTCAACTACTCCACAATTTCTTGTTAACAAACTATAGTTTTGGCAAGTCGGTTAGGACATCTACATTGTTTATGACACAAGTCATTTTTCCAATAATTGTTTACAGACAGATTATTTCACTTATAATTCACTGTATCACAATTCCAGTGAGTCAGAAGTTTACATACACTGAGTTGACTTTGCCTTTAAACAGCTTGGAAAATTCCAGAAAATCATGTCATGGCTTTTGAAGCTTCTGATAGGCTAATTGACATCATTTGAGTCAATTGGAGGTGTACCTGTGGATGTATTTCAAGGCCTACCTTCAAACTCAGTGCCTTTTTGTTTGACATCATGGGAAAATCAAAAGAAATCAGCCAAGACCTCTGAAAAGAAATGGTAGACCTCCACAGGTCTGGTTCATCCTTGGGCGCAATTTACAAACAACTGAAGGTACCACGTTCATCTGTACAAACAATAGTATACAAGTATAAACACCATAGGACCACGCAGCCGTTATATCAATCACGAAGGAGACGCATTCTGTCTCCTAGAGATGAATGTACTTTTGTGCAAAAAGTGAAAATCAATCCCAGAAAAACAGCAAAGGACCTTGTGAAGATGCTGCAGGAAACAGATACAAAAGTATCTATAACCACAGTAAAACGAGTCCTATATCGACATAACCTGAAAGTCCGCTCAGCAAGGAAGAAGCCACTTCTCCATAACCGCCATAAAAAAGACAGACTACGGTTTGCAACTGTACATGGGGACAAAGATCGTACTTTTTGGAGAAATGTCCTCTGGTCTGATGAAACAAAAATAGAACTGTTTGGCCATAATGACCATCGTTATGTTTGGAGGAAAAAGGGGGACGCTTGCAAGCTGAAGAACACCATCCCAACCGTGAAGCATGGGGGTGACAGCATCATTTTGTGGGGGTGCTTTGCTGCAGGTGGGACTGGTGCACTTCACAAAATAGATGGCATCATGAGGCAGGAAAATTATGTGGATATATTAACCTGTTAGGGCTAGGGGGCAGTATTTACACGGCCGGATAAAAAACGTACCCGATTTAATCTGGTTATTACTACTGCCCAGAAACTAGAATATGCATATAATTATTGGCCTTGGATAGAAAACACCTTAAAGTTTCTAAAACTGTTTGAATGGTGTCTGTGAGTATAACAGAACTCATATGGCGGGCAAAAACCTGAGAAGATTCTGTACAGGAAGTGCCCTCTCTGACCATTCCTTGAGCTTCTTGACTCTTTTTATTGAAAACTTAGGATCTTTGCTGTAACGTGACACTTCCTACGGCTCCCATAGGCTCTCAGAACCCGGGAAAAAGCTGAATGATGTCGAGGCAGCCCCTGGCTGAAAAACATTAGCGCGTTTGGATAGTGGTCGGTCAGAGTACTATGAGACTGAGGCGCATGCACGAGGCGACCCTATGTTTTTATTTTCTCTCTCTTTGTACTAAAACACAGATTCCCGGTCAGAATATTATCGCTTTTTTACGAGAGAAAAATGGCATAAAAATTGATTTTAACCTTCTTTGGGCTAGGTGGCACCAAATCGTCCCACCTACGTAACAGCCAGTTGAATCCTGTGGCGCGATTTTCAAATACCTTAGAAATGCTATTACTTCAATTTCTCAAACATATGACTATTTTACAGCTATTTAAAGACAAGACTCTCGTTAATCTAACCACACTGTCCGATTTCAAAAAGGCTTTACAACGAAAGCAAAACATTAGATTATGTCAGCAGAGTACCCAGCCAGAAATAATCAGACACCCATTTTTCAAGCTAGCATATAATGTCACATAAACCCAAACCACAGCTAAATGCAGCACTAACCTTTGATGATCTTCATCAGATGACAACCCTAGGACATTATGTTATACAATACATGCATGTTTTGTTCAATCAAGTTCATATTTATATCAAAAAAACAGCTTTTTACATTAGCATGTGACGTTCAGAACTAGCATACTTCCGGGGAATTTACTAAATTACTCACGATTACTCACGACATTTCACGATAAGGTCTAAACTTGTTGTATTCGGCGCATGTGACAAATAAAGTTTGATTTGATTTAAAATTCAGCGCAAATTTTTACCTGTCTGCCTGCCTGCCTGCCTCTATAGCTGCATGTCTGTCTGTCTGCCTTTGTGTCTGCCTGCCTGCCTACCTGCCCGTCTATCTGCCTGTCTGTCTGTCTGACTGCCTGCGTCTGTCTGTGGCTATTTCTGTCTGTATGTACACCTGTCTGTCTGTCTGCAGTCTGCCTGTCTGCCGGCGTCTGTCTGTATGTCTGTGGGTGGATATGTCTGGATGTCTGTCTGGCTGTCTGTCCCTGTCTGTTTGTGAGTGTATATGTCTGTCTGTCTGTGTCTGAGTCTTTCACCAATTTACCCATTGCGGCTGTATCACCAACTTTTTTTTACCTTGAATGCAATGTATTGACTTACGCATCAATGCCCTTGATGCATATCAATATGTCAATATCCTGTCTGTGGAGGTGGGAGAGAGATGAGAGGAGGGGTTGGGAGGGAAAGAAGGAGGGAGAGGGAATGGAGGGGATGGAGGGAGTGAAGGTTGTAGGGGGAGAGAGAGGAGGGATGGGAGAGAGAGAGTGAACAGACAGAGGTGGGACAGAGGAAGGAGAGGGAGAGATTATTAAAGAGGAAGAAGGAAGAAGGGGGATTAGAAAATAGAGAGAGAGCAAGAGAGAGATATGTCTTTATGTCTGTTTGTGAGTTTATAGGTCTGTCTGTCTGTCTGTCTGTCTGTCTGTCTGTCTGTCTGTCATCAATTTACCCATTGCAGCCTTATCACCATATTTTCCCATTGACTGCAATGTATTGACATAGAAATCGATTTGTTGATACTCATCTTTTCCCATTGAGTTGAAATGTATTGAGATAAGCGTTAATTAGTTAACTTGTATCGTTTCCCATTAAATGCAATGTATTGACAAAAGCATCAATTGGTTGATACTCCTCTTTTCTGATTGACTGCAAATGTACTGACATAAGCATCAAACCCTGTGACACTCATCTTTTCCCATTGACTACAATGTATGGCATGTGTCAATTGGTTGAAGCTCATCTATTCCCATTGACTGGAATGTATCGACATAACCATCAATTGGTTGACACTCATCTTTTCCATTCAACGCAATGTATTGACATAAGCATCAACACTGTGACACATATGTTTTCCAATTGTCTGCAATGTATTGGCATACGTGTCAACCCTGTGACACTCATCTTTTCCCATTGAGTGTAATGTATTGACATTAGCGTCAATTTGATGACACTTATCTTTTCCAATTGACTGCCATGTGTTGACAGAAACGTCAACGCTGTGATGTTCCTTTTTTCCCAATGAATGGAAGGTATTGATGTAAACATAAACCAGTTGACTTTCATCTTTTCCCAATGAATGCAATGTATTGACATAAATGTCAATTGGTTGAATCTCATCTTTTCCCATTGGCAGCTCAAAGCCTGCTTGGAGCAAGACCCATTGACATAAGCATCAATTGGTTGAAGCCATAGAGATAGATGGAGGATACATCTTTACATCTGTGCCATTGTAGCATCTGTGATAGCATGGGCAGTGCCATTGAGACAATCTCCAGTTTGAAGTAATAGATTGTCTTCTTAACGACTGCCTGATGTCCAACAGGGTCACCAGGAAGGATCAGCCAATGAACTTGGAAGTCCCACCCAGTTGACTACATTCAAATCGTGGAAGCCCTCAATGGCGCTGCCCGTGTTATCACAGTCTTTTGGCCACTAGATGCCTCTATCATTGTATATGGTGCTTAATAATTTTCAAAAACTTTACAGGATGACGTATTTCTATGATATCACATTGCCCCAGCATACAGGGTCAGTGATAAATTCCACATGTTGTGAGCAATTGTCCTTAACTGTTAAGTTATTGTTATCATATTGCTACTGATACAACACACACACACACACACACACACACACACACACACACACACACACACACACACACACACACACACACACACACACACACACACACACACACACACACATTATGATCACTCCAAAGCTACAAAATACAGTAGTATAATATATCAAAAGCTAAATTGGATATGCTGTAGTAATATATGAGAGTACATTTTATATGTTATAGATTCTGACAACATACTGAATGAACACAAGCAGAAGATACATTTGCCATATACAGTACAAGTCATCAAGGCCAAGGTGGCTACTTTGAATAATCTCAAATATAATATATATTT
The DNA here is from genome assembly GCF_965601325.2 of Salmo salar. Classification (NCBI taxonomy): domain Eukaryota; kingdom Metazoa; phylum Chordata; class Actinopteri; order Salmoniformes; family Salmonidae; genus Salmo; species Salmo salar. The sequence continues at coordinate 16,694,060 of NC_138313.1, read as the reverse complement.
TGATTTGTTTAACACTTTTTTGGTTACTACACGATTCGATATGTGTTTCATAGTTTTGATGTCTTCACTACTATTCTACAATGTAGAAAATAGTAAAAATAAAGAAAAACCCTGGAATGAGTAGGTGTGTCTTACTCATTCCTACACGATTCCTTATGTATTGTTTCATAGTTTTGATGTCTTCACTATTATTCTATAATGTAGAAAATAGTCCCAATAAAAAAGTAGGTGTGTCCAAACTTTTGACTGGTACTGTATGTGTTGTATACAATACAACAAATATAAATGTGTCTTCTTTGACTTCTGTGATAATCTATCATTGATCATCAGAAACAGATTCCACATGTTCCCTCTAAGCTGCACACACTCACCTCCTCCAGGACTGCCACACAGAAGAAAAGCCAGGCCAGAGAACACACAGAGAACAAGAGACACAGAGAACAAGAGATTGAACTTCACTGAGTTCGCCCCATTAGCTTGCACTATACTGCATAGATCAAAGATTTTTCTATGATTGAATCAACATTATACCAGCCCCTTTTCAATGCAACAAACCAAAAACAAATCTTTCTTTGGAAGATTGAGTCTGTGATTTTGTTATAGGCACAGCCAGAGCTCAATGGAGTAGAATTTATGTGGTAGCCCATGAGCAGTCTTTCAATCACTTGCAAGTGAATGCGCTTTGCGCTTTTCAGATCAGTTCATATCAGAGCACAAAGCCATGCATGTGCACATTGTTGATATTCTTTGCTAGTTAGCGAGTTATTAGCCTAGTTTTAGATAAGTATAGCTCAGCATTGGGGAGTTACTTCTTCCTACGAGAGCACAAAACGTTTAGGCCACATTTCAAGATGTTTTTGAAAAGCCAGTCAGGTAAGAAGCTATGTCTTAATTAAAGGGGCAGTGTTGCATTTTGAGACAGGCTTGAAAATGCAGAGGGGTAGCCTACATTGTCTAATTCTCTGTATGGTAATAATAATACATTTTATTTTGCAAAGTGGTTTCTTGCATCATACAACACAATGCAATTTACAGTCACCTATTTGGCCCATGGTCTTACAGACCAAGTAAAAAAATCATTAATCATGAAATTACAAACCCTTCGTGATGTAAAAATGTTTTTAAAAGTCTCATGCAATGTAGGCCTTCATTGAACACCACATGTAGGCTATGTAGGCTATATCATAAAGCTATGTCTGTGTGAAAATGTTATGGGATTTGCTCCATTGGTTTTGTTGGTAGGCCTACATTACGCTCAAATAGCCACGATAGCCTAATTTCTAAAACTGTAAGGGTACAGCCTGTGTTCACTGTAAATGTGTGCTGGAAGTTGCACAAAATTCAAGTTTCTGCTCACAAGACCTAAAACCTGCTCAGTGTCCCCAAAGATTTGAGGGAATATTGCATGTAACTACTACATATTATTTTTTAGGTTTATCATTGATTTGTGTAACCTAATTCTGAACATTCTACAGTCGTGGCCAAAAGTTTTGAGAATGACACAAATATTAATTTCCACAAAGTTTGCCGCTTCAGTGTCTTTAGATATTTTTGTCAGATGTTACTATGGAATACTGAAGTATAATTACAAGCATTCCATAAGTCTCAAAGGAATTTATTGACAATTACATGAAGTTGATGCAAATAGTCAATATTTGCAGTGTTGACCCTTCTTTTTTAAGACCTCTGCAATCCGCCCTGGCATGCTGTCAATTAACTTCTGGGCCACATCCTGACTGATGGCAGCCCATTCTTGCATAATCAATGCTTGGAGTTTGTCAGAATTTGTGGGTTTTTGTTTGTCCACCTGCCTCTTGAGGATTGACCACAAGTTCTCAATGGGATTAAGGTCTGGGGAGTTTCCTGGCCATGGACCCAAAATATCGATGTTTTGTTCCCCGAGCCACTTAGTTATCACTTTTGCCTTATGGCAAGGTGCTCCGTCATGCTGGAAAAGGCATTGTTCATCACCAAACTGTTCCTGGATGGTTGGGAGAAGTTGCTCTCGGAGGATGTGTTGGTACCATTCTTTATTCATGGCTGTGTTCTTAGGCAAAATTGTGAGTGAGCCCACTCCCTTGGCTGAGAAGCAACCCCACACATGAATGGTCTCAGGATGCTTTACTGTTGGCATGACACAGGACTGATGGTAGCTCTCACCTTGTCTTCTCCGGACAAGCTTTTTTCCGGATGCCCCAAACAAACGGAAAGGGGATTCATCAGAGAAAATGACTTTACCCCAGTCCTCAGCAGTCCAATCTCTGTACCTTTTGCAGAATATCAGTCTGTCCCTGATGTTTTTCCTGGAGAGAAGTGGCTTCTTTGCAAAAGTCTTCTCCTCACTGTGCGTGCAGATGCACTCACACCTGCCTGCTGCCATTCCTGAGCAAGCTCTGTACTGGTGGTGCCCCGATCCCACAGCTGAATCAACTTTAGGAGACGGTCCTGGCGCTTGCTGGACTTTCTTGGGCACACTGAAGCCTTCTTCACAACAATTGAACTGCTCTCCTTGAAGTTGGTTGATTTAGGTGCAATCTTACTGGCAGCAATATCCTTGCCTGTGAAGCCTTTTTTGTGCAAAGCAATGAGGATGGCATGTGTTTCCTTGCAGGTAACCATGGCTGACAGAGGAAGAACAATGATTCCAAGCACCACACTCCTTTTGAAGCTTCCAGTCTGTTATTCGAACTCAATCAGCATGACAGAGTGATCTTCAGCCTTGTCTTCGTCAACACTCACACCTGTGTTAACGAGAGAATCACTGACATGATGTCAGCTGGTCCTTTTGTGGCAGGGCTGAAATGAAGTGGAAATGTTTTTTGGGGATTCAGTTCATTTGCATGGCAAAGAGGGACTTTGCAATTAATTGCAATTCATCTGATCACTCTTCATAACATTCTGAAGTATATGCAAATTGCCATCATACAAACTGAGGCAGCAGACTGTGAAAATGTATATTTGTGTCATTCTCAAAACTTTTGGCCAAGACTGTAGAGATGTTTGCCCAGACTGAGTGCATGACTGATCTCTGGCATTTGATTCCTCACAAAAGACAGGGGTTGCATCTCAAATGGCACCCTGGCCTGTTCCCTCTATGGTAAACTACTTTTGACCAGAGCCCTATATGTCTGCCTGTCTGCCTGTCTGCCTGCCTGCCTGCCTGTCTGTCTGTCTGTCTGCCTGCCTGTGTAAGTCTTTCACCAATTTACCCATTGCAGCTTTCTCACCATATTTTACCATTGACTGCAATGTATTGACATAAGCATCGATTGGTCTAAGCTCATCTTTTCTCATTAACTGGAATGTATTGTCATAAGCGTCAATTGGTTGACACCCATCTTTTCCCCTTGAATTCAATGTATTGACATAAGCGTCAACACCTACACATACTGTATTTTTTTTCCCGTTGACTGCAATGTTGCCCCAGCATGGGTCAGTGATATATCCCACATGTTGTGAGCAATTGTCCTTAACTGTTGGGTTACATGCTGACCAAACCAGACGTGCGTCCGTGTGCACCCATACCAGAAGCGATCAGGACACACAGGTTGAAATATCAAAACAAACTCTGAACCAATTATATTAATTTGGGGACAGGTCAAAAAGCATTGAACATTTATGGCAAGTTAGCTAGCTAGCTTTCTGTTGCTAGCTCATTTGTCCTGTGATATAAACATTGGGTTGTTATTTTACCTGAAATGCACAAGGTCCACTACTCCGGCAATTAATCCACAGATAAAACGGTAAACCTTCCTTCAGGCTTCTTTTTCTTGTTTGGACTTTATGTGACAGTTGGCAACCAACTTTATGGTGCATTACTACAACTGACTGGAGTGAGGACCTCAGTTAATCTTTCAATCACCCACGTGGGTATATGCTCCTAACAACAAATGAGGAGATGGGAGAGGCTGGACTTGCAGCTTGTTGAGCGTCACAAATAGAACCAATTTCTATTATAGCGACTGGCCACGCAGACGCTTGCTGATGCATGCGAGCAGTGTGGGCCTTCCCTGTGGCTCAGTTGGTAGAGCATGGTGTTTGCAACGCCAGCCTAGTGTGTGCAACACCAGGGTTGTGGGTTCAATTCCCACGGGGGGCCAGTACAAATTATTATAATTTTTTTAATAAATGTATGAAATGTATGCATTCACTACTGTAAGTCGCTCTGGATAAGAGCGTCTGCTAAAATGTAAATGTAATTGAATAACATGTACTGTAAGTGTACATTAATTTTGCCACGCTCGCGCATGTGACGCAAGCGGTGAGGTCAGCATGTTTTTCTTATCATATTGCTACTAGGGGTGGTTTCCAAAGGGTTAAAAAGGTTGAATCTTCACAAATTGTACATATTTTTGACCGGGGGCCCATATTGATCTCGCACATAACATTTGAAGTCCATCAACTCAAAATCATTTTTGACCTCCTTTGGATGGTCTCGCAGTTTTAAAAACTAAGAGCCTTCTTAGAATGAATTCTGAAGAGGATATTGGTTGCATTTTTTTCAATTATTGACTTGAAACAGTCTGTATCTGTCTGCCTGCCTGCCTGCCTGTCTGCCTGCCAGCCTGCGTCTGTCTGTCTGTCTGTCTGTCTGTCTGTCTGTCTGTCTGTGAGTGGATATGTCTATCTTCCAGACGGAATGCATGGCTAATCTCTGGCATTTGATTCCTCACAAAGGTAGAGGGTGCGTCTCAAATGGCACCCCATGTACCATATAGGGAACAAGGAACCATTTGGGCCCAACAAGGTTCTTAGAGGGCTAAGGTGAGGTGTCTATTATACACATCAATCTGGTCCCTGTGCTCTGAGCATTTGAGCGGATTAAAGATTGATGTTCAATGAGAGCTGCACTCAGTGAACAAAATCCTTCATATTGTTTTTTCCCCTCTTCAACCATCAGTCATATTGGATGAGGTCCGCATTAAAAAGCTATCTCTGTCCACAACGCTTTGTGGTTTCAAAATACTAGAGCATGTGAGGTGCAGCCAAGCTCACATGGAAAATCAAATAATGTTTTTGATAAATAGATAAATCAAATGCATAAATAGATCAATCAAATGTATCTGCATTATCTTTTTTTATCTCTATGGTCTAGTCAGCCAGCTCTCAAGTCAGAAAGTGATCTCAGCTTGACCTCAGGCCATAGAGATAAAATAATTTCCGATTTTATTTTGTTCTGTACCATTTCTATTGTCCCTATTGTCTATTAAAGCGATAGTTCACCCTAAAGTCTGTTGACTCAACTTGACCTTAGACCACCTCTTAGGTATTATGAAAACGTCTGATATTGTGGTAAACTGTCCCTTTAACTCCTCCTAGGGTCTCACACATTATCTTATAGCAGGGCCATCAATATACATGTACTGTAGTCTGAATTTCAAATGGCACCTTCATTTTTCACTATGTCGTACACTACTTTTGACCAGGACTCCGGTCAAAGTACTGCACTATACAGAGAATAGGGTGCCATGGGATGCAGACTACTTCAGAGTAGCAGACCTCCATCAGAGTATCAAAGCAGGGAGGGAAGACTTGGGGCTTGACTGTGGCAGAAGCAATAGTCCAGTCTACTTCTCACAAAAATACATATGTGATCTGTCAAGGTATTTTTAGGCTGAGGAAAGTAAACAGCTGTAGGCTAAATTACCATAAACACATTGACTTTCATGAACTTATTCCAAATATCATTAGCAGATATAGTTATCTAACACTTTATTGAATAAGCTAATTAGGCTTGGAAGACATGCTAAACTTGTTATCACATAAGTGTTTATAGAAAAAATAGTTGGTCAGTGATTAACACTATCTGACCCTTGTCTACCAATCTGTATGTGCTTGTAAAGCTGAAGCCTAACCACAAACTAATGACACAGAAATCCATCAAAATGTAATGTATCAAAACTCTTTGTTGAGAAAATGCTTTGTAAATGCAGCAACAGTTCTCTGCTGGCATGTGGTCGAGCATGCCGATTCATTTCGTACATATTTTGCGCCATACATTTTGCACGCCACACCAAAAGGCTCTGCATGGTCATTCTGACAACTGCGGTGTCCGTACAGCATTTACTGCAATGCGGCCTCTGCAGAAGTCAGAGCATTCATACTTATTGTGCTTCGCGGAACAGAGCTGTTGTGAAGGAAGTTGTCAAGGAAGTGAGTTTGTGTTTATATAGGACCTCCCACCCACCCCCACCTACCGTCAACCAATCATGTCAATGCGGAGCTATAAGGTCCCATCCATGTTGTTACAATATTTGGGAGGAGCACGGTGATGCGGTACATAGCTCACTTTGGCCTCTGCATGCCTCCATAGGCGCCGCAATTGCGTCACACCCTCCATACGGAGCTTCTGACCACATTTTCAGATCAAGCATACATTGGCTTTAATACTAATACTCTTTCCATTCATGCAATAGTTGATCAAAAATGACAACTACAAAGTAGACCTAAATATACAGAAAGCTTAAATTCTCGTTAATCTAACTGCACTGTCCAATTTACAGTAGCTATTACAGTGAAAGCATACCATGCTATTGTTTGAGGAAAGTGCACAGTTTTGAACTTTAAAAGTTATTAATAAACAAATTAGGCACATTTAGATAGTCTTGATACAACATTTTAAACAGAAATTCAATGGTTCATTGGATCAGTCTAAAATGTTGCACATACACTGCTGCCATCTAGTGGCCAAAATCTAAACTCACCTTGGCTGGAATAAGACATAACGGCCTTTCTCTAGCATTTCAAAGATGTTGGTACAATTTTTTTATTTTTTATCTTTGTATTATCTTTTATCAGATCTAATGTGTTATATTCTCCTGTATTCCTTTCATATTTCCACAAACTTCAAAGTGTTTTCTTTGAAATGGTATCAAGAATATGCATATCCTAGCTTCAGGGCCTGAGCTACAGGACAGTTAGATTTGGGTATGTCATTTTAGGCGAAAATGGAATAAAAAGGGGCGGATCCTTTAAGGCCTTTAAAACCGCAAGGGATATAAAACATGCTGTAATGTTTCTAAACACTCTACCTAGCAGCTAACCTGTTTGCACCATTTCTTTGTAATTACAGTAAAATACTTTGAATACAAACCCATCCCCTTCATTCATCCTTTCATTCATTCATTACGATTAAGGTAGCGTTTACTTTTTTATATGTATGTATATATGTTTTTACAGTATTATACAATACATTTCATGGTATCATCTGTGTGTCATTACACAGTACTTGCTTTGATACCATATTTTTTTTTATAGTAAGTGTACTGTAATATAAAATACAGAATTTTACTTGCCGCCAAGCTGCCTGTAAGCTGTCAAATTCATGGTAGCCCCTTTACAGTGTAGCCTTCTATCCTTGTCTGCCTCCTTACTGCTAGCCTACATTCATCACATTGCTTACCTTAGTTAAACCCAACAACTCCACCCTGATTTTCAACCCTGGATTATAACTCCAAAGCCTAATGAAAGTGATATTAGGCGTACTCTGAAAAAATATAATACAAATAATAAAATGATACGCTACATGTTCATCTCTATTGCCTAATGCCTGAACCCTCAATATTTAAAATGAATTCATCATCACAGTTATCAGGCTATTTACTTTTAATATGGAGACGAACTGAAAAGGGAAAATAAAACCATAACTAGAAAAAAAAATAGGTGTAGTTTTAAATCCTCATCATTCCGTAAATGATCGATCATATCCGACAAAGCCCGAGAATGCCTGCGAACAATTTGTGTGAGAGCAGAGAAGGGATTGTTGTGCATTCTTGAGCGCTACAGAGGAGAGAGAGAAAGAGCGCATTTCACTGTGCGACAAACAGCGGTTGAGCTACTGAGAGGAGAGGAGACATTCGGACACATTGCTTCTCTACTTGGAAAATATATGGTCTAATTCAGCAGAACTGTCCATCAGGTCCTATACATCTCAAGGATTATACTTTAAATTCCTCCTTGTGTAGCCTATTACGGAGAGGACGCACGCCCGGAGGAGAGCAGAGGTGGACATCGGGACTGAGAAGGAAAGGAATTGTATTCTTTCTGAAGTGGATCGAGAGAACCAAGTGGTTGCTATTTTCGAAGACAGAAATGCCAATGACCAGGGGACCTAGAGAGAGTGAGTTTTTGCATTTCATATACTATTGACAATTCATGGTTGTGGTGTTTGTTTGACTGACATTTGAATCACATGTATTGTTCAGGAGTGGCCGCATCTTAGCCCACTGATAATGATGCCCACTGATTTGGAATATAGCATGGCTATTGGTAAGAATCATTTCGTCATGTTGAAAAGTTGTTTGCTGAGTATGAGAGGGATATTGTTTTTCTGGCTACTTCATGACAGAATACATCCAAATGTCAATCGATTCAGAGCTTGTTCGAGATCAATACGGCTGTGTACACGCCTCACGGGCAAATAGCAGACAGGAGCACCTGTCAAACTGCTCTCTGCTCTGCTCTGTTCACCCGTGGAACCTGTTACATAGAGACAAACAGGTTGGGCGAATTACATGATGGAGAGGGGTCAATTAACCAACCACTGCCACTGGAAACAGTGTATCCTTTGTCACAACACATTGGCATGTAAATGATTTGAACTATTCCGTTTTATAACAGCCTAGTTGTTTGCGCAATACTTGACATATATCGAATTGGATTGGCTACCAATAAGATACTTATTAACATAATTGTTAAATCTTATTTGTTAAGATACTGGTGTAGGATCTTATTTTGATCACCCTGATGCGAGCGAACTTTCCTGCAATGCAGAGGAAAAAAATGTGTAGTGTATTTGAGTTTTAAAAAGGCTTCTGAAGTTTGTAATTTCCACTTTGAAATTTCCGTTACAAAAATGTATCGACCTCTAAAAAATGTCCATTATAATCCACATAATAATTCACATTTGCTGTTGCTGCAGGATTATTCTCCTGCTGTAGCAAACTAGCTCAAATTAAGATCCTACACCTGTCTAATACATAGGCTACTTGAAGGCCATTATTCAAGCCCACATATCTGCCGTCCACAAGAAGCAAATCAGGCTGCGTTTAGACAGACAGCCCAATTCTGTTTTTTTTCTGCTATTTGGTCTTTTGATCAAATGCATTAGATCTTTTCACCCCTAATCTTTTTCAGAGCTGATCTGTGAAAAAAAGATCAGAATTGGGCTTGCCTGTCTAAACGCAGCCTTAGTGGTCTGTACAAACTGGTGTTTGTGATGGAACTCACCGTTATGCACTGATCTATTTCTGATTGTTTGCAAATAGGGAAACAATAGATGGTAGGCTATCATGGCTTTATTTGTCACATTATATGGAACATGTGAATATGACGATGTATGGGTCAATTGGGCTAAATCATTTATTTTCAGTTATTTCTCATCAATCCTCATTATGCATTATTTCCAGAGCCCCTAAGTTATGTCATCAAGGTTGAAATCTATTTGCCTGGCTAGGCATTTCTTTCCCACTGTCATTTGTGTAGAATAAAACCCGCTGGGCACACTACGTCATTTCAATGTGGATAACTGACTAGTATTTGTCAAAAAGACAGCAAACATTTTGTTGAATTTCCAATGTGTTATCACCTATGCTTTCAACCATCTCAAAGCACAACCAAATTCCAATGGTAAACAATGTCTGATAGTTGGTTTAGTTGTCACCCAAATGTCTATCAATGGGAATACAATGTCAGATATTTGTATTATTTATACAACAGAATAATGTGTTATCACTGTTCTTCATCTAATAGCAGAACCAAATGACCTGGACTGCAGTCGAGATTATAATAAAAGTATATGGTGCAAGTGATCAATGCCGTGCGAGATTCTGCGCAGATTATTAAAGCAATTGTGAAGATCTCCACAGAACAGCGAGGATCTATGCATGCCATCTTGAACATGCACACTTTATAAACTCAGCAAAAAAAGAAACGTCCCTTTTTCAGGACCCTGTCTTTCAAAGGTAATTCGTAAATATCCAAATAACTTCACAGATCTTCATTGTAAAGGGTTTAAACACTGTTTCCCATGCTTGTTCAATGAACAATAAACAATTAATGAACATGCACCTGTGGAATGGTCGTTAAGACACTAACAGCTTACAGACGGTAGACAATTAAGGTCACAGTTATGAAAACTTAGGACAGTAAAGAGGCCTTTCTACTGACTCTGAAAAACACCTAAAGAAAGATGCCCAGGGTCCCTGCTCATCTGCATGAACGTGCCTTAGGCATGCTGCAAGGAGGCATGAGGACTGCAGATGTGGCCAGGGCAATAAATTCTAATGTCCGTACTGTGAGATGCCTAAAACAGCGCTACAGGGAGACAGGACGGACAGCTGATCGTCCTCGCAGTGGCAGACCACGTGTAACAACACCTGCACAGAATTGGTACATCCGAACATCACACCTGCGGGACAGGTACAGGATGGCAACAACAACTTCCCGAGTTACACCAGGAACGCACAATCCTTCCATCAGTGCTCAGACTGTCCGCAATAGGCTGAGAGAGGCTGGACTGAGGGCTTGTAGGCCTGTTGTAAGGCAGGTCCTCACCAGACATCACCGGCAACAACGTCGCCTATGGGCACAAACCCACCGCCGCTGGACCAGACAGGACTGGCAAAAAGTGCTCTTCACTGACCAGTCGTGTTTTTTTCTCAGCAGGGGTGATGGGCGGATTTGCGTTTATCGTCGAAAGAATGAGCGTTACACCGAGGCCTGTACTCTGGAGCGGGATCGATTTGGTGGTCCGTCATGGTCTGGGGCGGTGTGTCACAGCATCATCGGACTGAGCTTGTTGTCATTGCAGGCAATCTCCACGCTGTGTCACACGCTTGTCACATGTCTGTCGAACTTGTTCAGTTTATGTCTCAGTTGTTGAATCTTATGTTCATACAAATATTAACACATGTTAAGTTAACTGAAAATAAACGCAGTTGACAGTGAGAGGACGTTTCTGTTTTTGCTGAGTTTATGACTACATAACAAGAAATGTATAGTTGCAGTAACCTCAAAACATTTTAAGGAGATGTATCTACTGCTTGGAAAATTCCTTCTGAGCCTCCAGCTTAATCACGTTCTTTAACATTTATTTTGGTTGAGTTTCAGACCATGTCATCATGAATACAACATATTATTTGTTAATTTGTTGACAAGATAATAGTCTATTTATTGTATTTCAAAAGTGATATTGAATTGTGTTTGGTTGTCAACGCAATCAAATATCAACATTTGAAGGAGATATATCTTCTGCTTGGATAGTTCTCTGTGACACTAGTTAGTCTGGCTTTAATCAAAGTTTGCCCACAAATTAATAATTTATATGTTTGATTCACATCTCCATCTATACCAAAAATCTAAGTTAAAGAATAGCAATAAATCAAATCAAACTTTTAATGCACTTTATATGAAGTTTGATTTGATTTAGTCCTATTCGTTAACTTTGATATTTGGTTGAGATAAAGACGTAAATCCAACATATTAATTATTAATTTGTAGCTAGTATTCCTGAAAGCTAAGACTCTCTGGAATATGGCTGTGCCTTCTGTTCCCCTCTATGAGGATCTCAGGCCACATTAGAAAGGAGTGTCACAAAAGACACAATTTGGACCCCATAAGAACACCTTCCAACAAGCGCTGTCAAAGCCCTTCTAAGGGTAGCCTTTCCACCCCTTATTTAATCTAGCTCTTGTGACTGACTGGGTTCAAACCAGGTTTGGTGACTACATTTTAGTCATTTAGTAGATGTTCTTATTCAGAGCGTCTTACAGTAGTGAGTGCATACATTTCATACTTTTCTTTCTCTGTACTGATCAATGCATGTCATGAGCAACTTAGCCTGAGAACTGAAGATGTGTTGGTTTGACTGATGGGGTTCTAACCAAGGTTTGGAACAGCGGCTTCTTCCTTGCTGAGCGGCCTTTCATGTTATGTCGATATATGACTCGTTTTACTGTGGATATAGATACTTTTGTACCTGTTTCCTCCAGCATCTTCACAAGGTCCTTTGCTGTTGTCCTGGGATGGATTTGCACTTTTCGCACCAAAGTATGTTCATCTCTAGGAGACAGAACTCATCTCCTTCCTGAGCGGTATGACGGCTGCGTGGTCCCATGGTTTTTATACTTGCGTACTATTGTTTGTACAGATGAACGTGGTACCTTCAGGCGTTTGGAAATTGCTCCCAAGGATGAACCTTGTTGACCTTGTGGAGGTGTATACTTTATTTTCTGAGGTCTTGGCTGATTTCTTTTGATTTTCCCATGATGTCAAGCAAAGAGCCACTGAGTTTGAAGGTAAGCCTTGAAATACATCCACAGGTACACCTCCAATTGAGTCAAATGATGTCAATTAACCTATCAGAAGCTTCTAAAGCTATGACATAAGCTGTTGAACCCACAGGAATTGTGATACAGTGAATTATAAGTGAAATAATCTGTCTGTAAACAATTGTTGGAAAAATTGCTTGTGTCATGCATGAAGTAGATGTCCTAACCGATTTGCCAAAATTATAGTTTGTTAACAAGAAATTTGTGGATTTGTTGAAAAGGGAGTTTTAATGACTCCAACCTAAGTGTATGTAAACTTCCGACTTCAACTGTATATACATATAAATATATATTTTTTAGGCTTGCCTGTTATGCATGTTATTTTGGCGTTAATACGTGTCACATAACAGTTTGCAAACAATGTAAAAATAATATATATCATTGAGTTAATAAAGCCGCATACAAACATGGTCTCTTTTATGTCTTCTTGAATAAGGCATCTCCATAATGCAGGTGTTTTAGCCTAGCTCAGTGCTTTCAGTTGTGGTGGGGCAAGCCAGCAGAAAATACGTTGCATTGCGCCATGATTGGCTCAGTGTTCTGTCACTCATGAGGACTTTATGTCACTGCCAAGTGTAAGAGGAGACATTGAAAATTCTAGGCCTTTGTTTGCTGCCATAGAAGTGCCCATCCAAGAAGGCTCAAGGTAATTGGCCACAGATAGAATTACGTCAAATCACATTATACACTAACGGTTAGAAGTTTTTGAACACCTACTCATTCAAGGGTTTTTCTTTATTTTTACTATTTTCTACATTGTAGAATAATAGTGAAGACATCAAAACGATGAAATAACACAGAAGGAATCATGTAGTAACCAACAAAGTGTTAAACATATCAAAATGTATATTATATTTCAGATTCTTCAAACAGCCACCCTTTTCCTTGATGACAGCTTTGCACACTCTTGGCATTCTCTCAACCAGTTTCACCTGGAATGCTTTTCCAACACTCTTGAAGGAGTTCCCTGTCACGTTCGTTAGAATGATCGGACCAAGGCGCAGCGTGAGTAGCGTTCCACATCTTTTATTAGAAAGTGAAACTTTAGAAAAATACAAAACAAATAAAGAATAAATGAACCGTGACTACAATGCAGCTACACATAAACAATATCCCATAACCCCAAGTGAAAAACAAGCTACTTAAGTATGATCCCCAATTAGAGACAACGATTACCAGCTGCCTCTAATAGGGAATCATACAAATCACCAACATAGAAAATAAAACGTAGAACCCACATAGAAATAAATAAACTAGATCACCCCCCAGTCATGCCCCGAACCACTTCACCATAGAGAAACAATGGTCAGGGCGTGACATTCCCACATGTGCTGCGCACTTGTTGGCTGCTTTTCCTTCACTTTGCGGTCCGACTCATCCCAAACCAACTCAATTTGGTTGAGGTCGGGAGGCCAGGTCATCTGATGCAGCACTCCATCACTCTCCTTCTTGGTAAAATAGACCTTACACAGCCTGGAGGTGTGTTTTGGGTCATTGTCCTGTTGAAAAACAAATGATAGTCCCACTAAGCCCAAACCAGATTGGATGGTGTATCGCTGCAGAATGCTGTGGTAGCCATGCTGGTGAACTCTGCCTTGAATTCCAAATAAATCACAAATAAAAATGTGATTTGACCCGCAAAGCACCCCCACACCATAACACCTCCTCGTCCATGCTTTATGGTGGGAAATTCACATCCGTTCACCCACACCACATATCACAAAGACACAGTGGTTGGACCTAAAAATCTCCAATTTGTGCTCCAGACCAAATTACAAATTTCCACCAATTTAATGTCCATTGCTCATGTTTCTTGGCCCAAGCAAGTCTCTTCTTCTTATTGGTGTCCTTTAGTAGTGGTTTCTTTGCAGCAATTCGACCATGAAGGCCTGATTCACACAGTTTCCTCTGAGCAGTTGATGTTGAGATGTGTCTGTTACTTGAACTCTGTGATGCATTTATTTGGGCTGCAATTTCTGAGCCTGGTAACTCTAATGAACTTGTCCTCTGCAGCAGAGGTAACTCTGGGTCTTCCATTCCTGTGGCAGTCCTCATGAGAGATAGTTTCATCATTGCTCTTGATGGTATTTGCGACTGCACTTGAGAAACTTTCAAAGTTCTTGAACATTTCTGTATTGACTGACCTTCATGTCTTAAAGTAATGATGGACTTTCGTTTCTCTTTGCTTATTTGAGCTGTTCTTGCCATATTATGGACTTGGTCTTTTACCAAATAGGGCTATCTTCTGTATATCCCGCCTACCTTGTCACAACACAACTGATTGGCTCAAACACATTACGAAGGAAAGACATTCCACAAATTAACTTTTAAAAAGGCAGACCTGTTAATTGAAACGCATTCCTGGTGACTACCTCATGAAGCTGGTTGAGAGAATGACAAGAGTGTGCAAAGCTGTCATCAAGGCAAAGGGTGGCTATTTGAAGAATCTCAAATATAACATATATTTTGATTTGTTTAACACTTTTTTGGTTACTACATGATTCAATATGTGTTATTTCATAGTTTTGATGTCTTCACTATTATTCTACAATGTAGAAAATAGTAAAAATAAAGAAAACCCTTTTAATGAGTAGGTGTTCTAAAACTGTTGACCGGTAGTGTGTACAGTAGCTTTGATTGGACTGATCATGTAGACATCATACTTTCACAATCTTAGCTAGCAATCATCATCATAAATCAAGTTGACCATCTACTGGACGTGATCTCAAGATAATTGGTTCCGTGATCTCAAGATTTACATGCTAAAATCACTACTGTTCCTTGAAGAGACCCATCCAAGTCACAGGACCATTGCCTAGGCTTTAGCTCAACAGGCTAACACAGTCTTTACCCAGTCAGTCACATTTTAACATTATAATACCTACCCTTGCCAGAAACCTTAAACTAACACACTAAGAGTATTGTATTTGTTACAAATCATTCCCTAAATTCTAGACCTCAGCTGAATCTGATAATAATTGATAATGATCTGATAAATATTGATTCTACATCTGCATTGCTTGCTGTTTGTGGTTTTAGGCTGGGTTTCTGTATAGCACTTTGTGACATCGGCTGATGTAAAAAGGACTTCATAATACATTTGAATACATTTGATTGATAATGAATGATGTGCCTGTTGACTAAATTGAGGAGACTAAATTACTTGGTGTTACCTTGGATTGTAAACTGTCATGGTGAAAACATATTGATTCAATGGTTCTGAAGATGGGGAGAGATCTGTCCATGATAAAGAGATGCTCTTCTTTTTTGACACCACACTCCACAAAGCAAGTTCTTTAAGCTCTAGTTTTATCTTATCTTGATTATTGCCCAGTCATATGGTCAGACGCTGCAAAGAAGGACCTAGAAAAACTGCAGCTGGCCCTGAACAGAGAGGCACGTTTTGCTCTTCACTTTAATCAGAGGGCTATTATCAATACTATGCATGACAGTCTCAGAGATTGACTGCATCACTTCTTGTTTTTATTGGAAACATTCATGTGTTGAAAATTCCAAATTGTTTCCATAATCAACTTACACACAGCACTGACACACACACTTACCCCACCAGGAATAGGATCATAATAGATTATAGCCAAAACGGTTTGAACGCTAGAGCCAAATTCATACAAAGATTGGCTTCAGAAACTGCCAGAAGCTTCTGTTTACCACAGTGAGCATTTCATACTATCTGTTCTCCTCTATTTTTGTTGGCTGGCAAAGTACCAGGATGTTGTGTGTGGTTTTGAATCTGAATTTAGAGAACTGAATTTGAAAACTGAATCTGAATGCATCTGAGAAGTTAAATATATGAAAGGTTGATGAACTTGAAATTATAGTTTGTAAACTTGATAAACAGATAATGAACGCAATATCTACCATATTGCAACTGAATACATAAACATTGCATTTGAATCGTCAATTAAATTGAAATTAAATGTTAAAATTGAATGCAATATTCACTAAATTCAGATTCAAATCATGAATTATATGGTCAATTTATGAGTTCAATGATTAAGTTTGTGCATAAAAAATGTCAAAAATATTTACATTCAAATTCAAATTACAAAATTGTATTTTTATTTTATTTAACCTTTATTCAACTAGGCAAGTCAGTTAAGAACAAATTCTTATTTACAATGACGGCCTAGGAACAGTGGGTTAACTGCCTTATTCAGGGGAAGAACAACATATACAAATGATAAATTATGTAATTCAAGTCTAATATTTCCACACTATGAGGTTGGAATAATACCACATTTTTTTGAAAATTATGATAATGCCCTTTAGTCTAAGAGCTGTTTCAAAAGACCGCCTGACAATTCATCCTGCTTTGGTGGGATGGGGTTTTAGTTAATAGACCAATAAGAAACCTCTCTACCATTAACAACTAGTTTTCAGTTTTCCCCTCTCCACTCAGACCACTCCCAGACAGTCCTAGCAAAGAGAGATGTTTGTTTCTTTCTGACCATTTTAATTGAAAACAATCACAGTAAGTTACTTAATTGTTAAATTATCAAATAAATGATTTGATATTGACATACAAACGGCTGCATTGGACCTTTAAAAATTATATTATTGTCGCATTATTATGACACCTATGATCATGATACACTCTACTGTTTATACAAAAGTATGTGAACACCCCTTCAAATTAGTGGATTCAGGTATATTTCAGCCACACCCATTGCTGACATGTATAAAATTGAGCACACAGCTATGCAATCTCCATAGACAAAACATTGGCAGTAGAATGGCCATACTGAAGAGCTCAGTCCCTTTCAACGTGGCACGGTCATAGGATGCCTCCTTTCCAACAAGTCAGTTTGTCACATTTCTGCCCTGCTAGAGCAACCCCGGTCAACTGTAAGTGCTGTTATTGTGAAGTGGAAACGCCTAGGAGCAACAACGGCTCAGCCGCGAAGTGGTAGGCAAAAAAAGCTCACAGAATGGGACTGCCGAGTACTGAAGCACATACCGTGTAAAAATAGTTTTCCTCGGTTGCAACACTCACTACCGAGTTCCAACCTGCCTCTGGAAGCTACGTCAGCACAATAACTGTTCATCGGAAGCTTCATGAAATGGATTTCCATGGCCGAGCAGCCGCACACAAGCCTAAGATCACCATGCGCAATACAAAGCATCAACTGGAGTGGTGTAACGCTTGCTGCCATTGGACTCTGGAGCACGTTCTTTGGAGTGATGAATCACGCTTCACCATCTGCCAGTCCAACGGACTAATCTGGGTTTGGCGGATGCCAGGAGAATGCTATCTGCCCCAATGCTGGTTCAGGCTAGGCCCCTTAGATCCAGTGAGGGGAAAACTTAAATCTACAGCATACAATGACATTATAGATTATTCTGTGCTTCCAACTTTGTGGCCACAGTTTGAGGAAGGTCCTTTCCTGTTTCAGCATGACAACTCCCCCGTGCATAAAGTGAGGTCCACACAGAAATGGTTTGTCGAGATCATTGTGGAAGAACTTGACTGGCCTGCACAGAGCCCTGACCTCAACCCCATTTAACACCTTTGGGATGAATTGGAACGCTGACTGTGAGCCAGGCCTAATCGCCAAACATCAGTGTCCGACCTCACTAATGCTCTTGTGGCTGAATGGAAGCAAGTCCCTGCGGCAATGTTCCAACATCTAGTGGAAAGCCTTCCCAGAAGAGTGAAGGTTGTTATAGCAGCAAAAGGGGGACCAACTCCATATTAATACCCATGATTTTGGAATTAGTTGTTTGACGAGCTGGTGTCCACATACTTTTGGTCATGTAGTGTAAATGGCAACAATAATGGACATTCTTACAGAGTAACTATTAGAATTTCTAGTAATTCCTGCATTTTGGCATTTACCATATAATTTACTGAGTATTTAAGATCTAATTCCAGTAGCTGTGTCTCTTCACCCAATGCTCTTCAGTAATCCCAGTTGTCCGTCATTTCAAAGTACATTTGCATTCAAAAGAACTAGAATTGAAATTGAAATACTCTAAAGTATGTATATTGTTTTAAAAATTATTATCTGTGTGGTATATTCGGGAGCACTTCAGTAAATTGTTAGCTCTTAGTAAATTACCCATTTTCAATTGCTCATGATCATTAGTCACCAACTATACTTTAAGCATACTTTTTTGACTACTAGTTTAGTATACATCCCGTGGAAAAACGAGTTGTTTGTTTGCCTGATGCCTCAATGGTTCACAGTCTGCATGAGTTTTATAGTCATGTTGATGTTCACTGTGTGTGAATGTTTTTGCTTTGAATCTCAACAGAAAGCAACTGATCTGCTTTGACATTTAAAAGCGATAGTCAGCATATGTTTCATATATGCAGTACATATATACCACGCTTTACAAGTCAAATGATATTTCAGTCGAGGGCATGTTACATCTTTAAAATATGTTTTACTGTCATTCTTATACCTGATCATGTAAAACACATTTCACTGCACCTATCAGCCATAGTAGTATGGCACCTCTGGAGCAAATTAGGGTTAAGTGCCTTGCTCAAGGGCACATCAGATATTTCACCTTGTCGGCTCGGGTATTTCGAATAAGCGACCTTTCGGTTACTGGCCCTTCTAACCGCTAGGCTACTTGTGTAACGATGTGCGCTGAGAGTCGGGAAGCAAGTTCAGGGAGTGAGTGTTTTAATAAAATAAAATTGAACATCATACAAAACAAGAAACACTGACAGCACACAGACATGAAACAGAAACAATAACGCCTGGGGAAGGAACCAAAGGGAGTGACTTATATAGGGAAGGTAATCAGGGAAGTGATGGAGTCCAGCAGAGTCTGATGACGTGCTAGCGTGCGTAACGGTGGTGACAGGTGTGCGCCATAACGAGCAGCCTGGTGACCTAGAGGCCGGAGAGGGAGCACACGTGACAACTTGCCGCCCGAAAGAACTCACACCATGGTGCAGCTCTACAAGTCAATATTAAAATAGATGTTGGTACTCTATCTGGCTCATATTGAAATCACTCTTTGCTTAGCAGCAGTGAACCTGGTTCTCTACTTGGTTGCTGTCCATGCTTACCATGGCTGAACTGGAAAGAGACATTTACACTGGGTGCATTCCAAATGGCACCCTATTCCCTACACAGTGCACTACTTTTGACCTGAGCCCTATGGGCCCTAGTCAAAAGTAGTGCACTATAAAGAGAATAGAGTGCCGTTTGGGAAGCAGACACTGTGTGGCGTGGACTGGGGATGGATGGATGAAATGATCTGAATTAAACCACAATAACAACAGAGCCCAAGCTGTAGGGTTCTCTGTGTCTGTCCCCAAGAAGGGACAGGAACATGCAGTGTGTCACTTGGTTGTCAATGTATTGTCCTTCTGCTGATTGAGCTATCTGCAGAAAAGTCCAGGTTCTCTCTTTCCTTACATTTCCCAACAATTGAACAGCAACAGAGTGGCTCTGGTTTTTCAATTACACCGGCCCATTGTTTGACCAGTATACAGGGTCTGGTTGGCAATGTTTTTGTCTTGTCACAGGGCAAGGGGAAGATCCTATCAGCCACAGACCTAACTGAGTACCAAATAGTACCCTACTAACTATATAGCACACTACTTTGCCCTGATCAAAAGTAGTGCACTACATAGGGAATAGGGTGCCATTCGGGACTCATGCCTAAAGGCTATGATTTCCCCAAGGCAATTGGCACTGTATCTAGTAATTCTACAACTGTGTCATTGTGTATGTGGTGTTCTGCCACTGTGTTTTCTGTCTGTGATGGCTGTGATGTCAGAATAGATATTAGTTGATTGATTTGAATAATGGCAACTTCATTAATTAGACTAAACTTCATTAAAAGCGCTCTCTTTTTCACAGAAGGTAATAGGTGGAAATAATTAGAAATACATTGTAATCACTGTGCCGCAACAACATACAATAGTGTTTTCTATTCAATTCAACAGAAACTTGTATTTTCTTCATTTGATGAACAAATACAACATTTTGGTGTTTGGGCCTATACAGGATGTTGGTGTGTTCTAATCATGTTTTCTTTTGAATTCAACAGATACGTTTATTTTCTTCATTTGATGAACAAATGCACATTTTTGGTAGCCTGTCCCAGATCTGTTTGTGCTTTTAACTTCAATGCTGTCATTGGCATGACAATGAGTACCAAGAATTTGGCACTCAGGTTGGCAGACTGGCACTCAGGCAGTGGTGTAAATTTTACTTAAATTGTTTTTGGGGTATCTGTACCCTACTTCACTATATATATTTTCGACAACTTTTATTTTTACTTCACTACATTCCTAAATAAAATAATGTACTTTTTACTCCACAAATTTTCTCTGATACCTAAAAGTACTAATTTTGAATGCTTAGCAGGACAGGAAAATGGTCCAATTCACGTAATTATCAAGAGAACGTCCCTGGTCATCCCTACTGCCTTTTTTCTGGCGGACTCACACATTTTTCTGGTGGACACATGCTTCATTTGTAAATGATGTCTGAGTATTGGAGTGTGTCCCTGGCTATCCGTACATTAAAATTACAACAAAACGGTGCCGTCTGGTTTACTTAATGTAAGGAACTTGAAATGATTTGTACTTTTACTTTTACTTTTGATACTTAAGTATATTTTAGCAATTACATTTACAATTGATACTTAAGTATATTTAAAACCAAATACTTTTTGACTTTTACTCAAGTAGTATTTTACTGGGTGACTTTCACTTTTACAAGAGTCATTTTCTATTAAGGGGTCTTTACTTTTACTCAAGTATGACAATAGGATACTTATTCCACCACTGCACTCAGGGTACAATTTTGGCTGTGTATAGCAGGATTTTGCTGCATCGTTCTCTGGTTCCGTTTCACCTGTTGAGAAGACAATTTCTGCACTTTGAAGTGAAATACTGTCAGTACAAGGAGGAGGAGGAGGAGCAGGAGGAGGAGGAGAAGGGGGACACGTACACTTTGTAGTTGTAGCTATGCATTTTAAATGTTATAACAGCAAAGACTTTTGCGTTGTTGAAATGTTGGGATTTCTTTTGATCATGGAGCCAAAAGGTGTTGCTATACTTTCATTGCTCAACCTGCAGGATTGTCTTAGTTAGAGGGATGTAGACCATACAGGAGGATGACTGGCATGTTGTTGATTCAGATTGTCCTGCCCTCCTCCCATATTGCTTTGTAAAAGTTGCCACAGCGAAGTCTCTTAACTAGGCAGCTCTGTCAGTCTATTCTATTATTCTCCCACCCTCCTGTCTGTCTTTCTGCAAATAGGCAGTAATTACCTAATTGAGAGAGAGAGAGAAAGAGTGAATGGGTGAGAGAGAAATACACACACACACACACACACACACACACACACACACACACACACACACACACACACACACACACACACACACACACACACACACACACACCGTTAATTAATAAAACGTCAGAGGATGACTGGCTTTCTGAAAACCTGTCAGGCCCCAAAAGAAACATTTACCAAACGCCTTAGCTTACAGGGTGGTAGACTTACTCTTCTTGTTTGCTTGAAGAAAGAACACATGTTCTTCTTTGCATACTTTAGGTACGCCCACTGTGTAAATTGTGCAGTGGGAAAGTGACTGAGAGCATTTTCTTTTTGCTGAATAGCTTACAACATACTGTACATAACAAGTAACGCATCAGATTAGCAAATGGTAAACTGATCAAATTATCATCAGCTGTAAAAGCTGATCAAATAACTTGGGTTGGCCTATAATCTTTCATGTACAATGAAACACATCAACTTTGAATATGACATTTGGAATAAATCTGTCATAGAGTGGGTTGAATTGCAACATAACCCTTTACCATCTGTGAATACAGAACTGTGAGTTTCGTTGTTGTTGTCAACACTGAAGATTGTTAGCATTTCTTTACAGGGTGAGATCAAATTAGTAATTAAGCGTTGTCCTTCCTGGGAGACCACCGTGTGTAATTAACATCTGAGAGGAAACGGATAAAAGCGTACTGCTGTCTAACGCTTAATTTCACATTGATGTTTATTCAAAAGAGCACTTATCTAGAGTCCTATCCATCTCCCATTAGAATACTCTAGTCTAGGACCATCAACACCTAACACTTTACCTCCACTTTATAAGAAGAAAACACATTACCTTTGCTTTATAAGAAGGACAAAATAAAGGCAGGTGTCTTGTGGTTTGGCTTGTGTCAACGTCACTTGTGTTGAATGTTTTTACAGGTTTTTTTTCATCTGACAGTTAATCTTATTATTTTAAATTGTTGAACACTGTCAGCTATCAAGTTCTCTCTATCTGTTACATACCGTATGGCTCTAATGTAGAAGCAATGTGAAAGTGTCATGGGCTTTAGACTAAAAGCTAGCTGCACTTAGGCCTGTGCTGTATTGTATGTGAGTGTGGGCCTGTTGTGTAAGCCACTTCACAACTACCTTGGGCATCATCCCATTTAGCTTGTGTCCAAAATACTACCCTATTCCTTATATAATGCACTACTTCTAAAAAGTTGTGTGCTAAATAGGAAAATAGGGTATTATTTTTAGAAGTACTGCACTATATTGGGGATAAGGTGCCATTTGTGTCGCAATCATCATCCAATTTACTCCCGAGCCATTAGATTCCACTGGGATGGTTTAACAGTTTAGCAAAAATAGATGTTTTCTTCTTCTTCGCGAAGATCTTTATATTTTCCTTGCCAGAGATCTGTGCTACTTACTATACCATGTGGTACTTTAGACTGCCAATATGGGATGGACTCCAGAAACAGAGCGAGCCAAATGAGCTGGCTGTACAGTATGCTACATTCTAAGAAAACCCTTTGAAGAACCTTTTTTGGTTCCAGGTAGAACCCTTTAGATTCTAGGTCAAACTCTTTTGGGCACCATGTAGAACCCTTTCCACAGAGGGTTCTGCATAGAACCCAAAATGGTTCTACCTTGAACCGAAAAAGGGTTCTACCTGGAACCTAAAAGGGTTCTGCTATGGGGACAGCCAAAGGACCCTTTTGGAACCCTTTTTTTCTAGGGTGTAGGAGTCACACAGGAGGGGATTGGTAGAACAGAATCTCATATTTTTGACAGTTGAACATGGCAGCTGTGGCTACTTCATGGATGTAGCAGAGCAACGTATTGTAGCTGCTTCAGTGCAGTTACGTCTAGTGAGAAAACACCCAAAAGGTTTTCTTCAGCACCACAGAGACGGAGAAATGTCAATATTTAATTCGTGAAAATGTGCATTCTGCTATTATGCTGGATTATTGATGATAATAATGAATTATGTCAATTGTAAAGCAAATGTTTGTATATATGACATTCATTTCAACTATTCACCTCTTACAAATATATACATTTTATAATTCCAGTATGTTGCCACTGACAAGAGTCGGTATATTTAATTCTAGAAGATATTACTTAAATTCCATGTGTGTATGTTGTTTCCATTTAGAAAGGTCCAGTCCAGAAAGCCATGATCCTGATTAGATTGTCTGACATACAAATGAGTGTCTGACGCCCCCATTTGTTTAGAATCTGAACGGTCCTCTCTCTGCAATCTAGCCACAAGGACAGACTCAGCTTACTTCCCAAATGACACCTAATTTCCTTCTATCGTGCACTACAAAAGTTGTGCGCTATATAGGGAATAGGGTGCCATCTCTCAATCCATCTTCTACAGCTAAATGTTATGATGTCGTCGGGTGGGTTTGATATTTGTCATTTATCAGTGTCCTGCTGGATAGATACACCGCCTGTGGCCATCAGTTTAAAGGGCAGTTGTGGATATATACCGACAGGCGAACCCAACGATGGTGATGGTTTGTTTGTTATATGAGGGGTTTTATGGTAGGTACACTCCTCTGACAAGACGTAGCTTGACCAATATGTTAAGTTCCAAATGGCACCCTATTCCCTATATAGTTCTCTACTTTGGACTAGAGCCCTATGAGCTTCCCTATGGGCCCTGGTCCAAAGTAGTGCACCATACAGGGAATAGGGGGCCGTTTTTGATGTAGCCTTTGGTTCGGACTGCGTTCTCACCTGCAGCAAACTGCACCACAGGACAAATTGAATCAGACCGAGACCACTCTTTTTGCGAGAACCACAGTGCGTTGTTTAGTGTGCTCCCGAGTGCAGATAGAGAGTTCACATCAGTCCAAACAAACCGAACTAAGGGGTAAACGCGCCAGAGTTTGAAAACAATGATTTGATTGGAAAGCCCCCCTTAGACCATTCCTCCATACAGAATCATTCCAGATCCTTGATATCCATCGTGTGCACCTCTTCAATTCAAACCACATGTTTGCAATGGGTTTCAAGTCTGGAGACGGAGATGGCCATTGCAAAATGTTGATTTTGTGGCCAATTAACAATTTCTTTGTGGATTTTGGATATTGTTTGGTTATTGTCTTGCTGGAAGATCCACTACCGGCCAAGTTCCAGCCTTCTGACAGAGTCAACGAGTTTTGGGCTAAAATATCCTGGTAATGGGTATAGTTCATAATGCTGTTGACCTTAATAACAAGGCCCCTGTCACGACTTCTTTCGAAGTCGGTTCCTCTCCTTGTTCGGGCGGTGTTCGGCGGTCGACGTCACCGGTCTTCTAGCCATCGCCGATCCACTTTCATGTTCCATTTGTTTTGTCTGGTTGTCACACTCACCTGGTTTCAATTCCCTAATTACATATTGTACATGTTCCCTCTGTTTCCCCCATGACCTTGTCGGGAATTGTTTATTGTAAGTACGTGTGCTTTATGTGACTGGTGCGATACAGGTTTTGTTGCCCATGTTTTTGTTATTTTTGTATGCCGGTAGTTATGTACATTAAACGGCTCCGGCTATTTACCAAGTTCTGCTCTCCTGCGTTTGACTTCCATGCCACCAGTTACGCACCCCTGACAGCCCCCAGGACCAGTGGAAGTAAAATAACCCTGTAACATCAAAGATCCACCACCATATTTTACAGTAGGTATGGGGTTATTTTCTGCTTAAGCATTCTCATTTCAACGCCAAACCCACCACTGGTGTGTGTGGCCAACAAGCTCTATTTTAATGTCATCCAACAAATGTAAACGCCTTGAGTTTTCTAAACAGCACTCACTACTGTAAGTTGCTCTGAATGAGAGCGTCTGCAAAATTACTGAGATGTAAAATGTAATCTGACCAGTGCTTTGGTCAAATTACATGAAAATAGAGCTCTTTGCTATGCAATGGCCATCTCAAACTTAAAACCCATTGAAAACCTGTTGTTTGAATTGAAGAGGACAGGCCATAAGAGCAGACTAAGGATATCAAGGATCTGGTAGGATTGTGTGTGGAGGAATGGTCTAAGGTCCCTCTCAATGTGTTCTCCAACACATAAAACATTTTAGAAAAAGGTGTCACGCCCTGACCTTAGAGAGCCTTTTTTATTCTCTATTTTGTTAGGTCAGGGTGTGACTTGGGTGGGCATATCTATGTTTCTATTTCTTTGTTGGCCTAGTATGGTTCCCAATCAGAGGCAGCTGTTTATTGTTGTCTCTGATTGGGGATCATACTTAGGCAGCCCTTTTTCCCACCTGTGATTGTGGGATCTTGTTTGTGTGTAGTTGCTTTCTGCACTGCATATAGCTTTACGTTCATTTTCGTATTTTTATTTTTTTTCCCGGTGTCATTTTAAATAAAAGAAAATGTATACCTACCACGCTGCACCTTGGTCCAGTTCTTCAGACGAGCGCAACAAAAGGTTCAGTGCCATTATCCTCGCAAGGTGAGGTATGGAAAATTCCTATTCTTTGGGGGGGGGGGATTACTTGTTAAACAAAATCTCTTTCTCTGAGTAATTGTATTATTATTCTAAAAGCATACAAAATAGCTCAGTATTTAAATTGTTTATTTTATACAGTCATTTTTGCTCATCTTTATCAAGGGGGTCAATAATGACCACACTGTACATCAAAGAACCACAGCTGCTTCATCAAATATTCCATCATATCTTCCTGTGGCACTATAGGAAACTCTTTAGAACTGACACTATGTGTGTGTGTTTCAAGTTGTATTACACATGGCATACACCGTCCGACGAAATGCTTACTTGCAGGTTCCATTTGGAGAATGCAACAACAACAAATAATAAAATATGAAAGAAACTCCCCCTCTCTTGAGCACCTTTATGAACTCAGCAAAAAAAAAGAAATGTTCCTTTTTCAGGACCCTGTCTTTCAAAGACAATTCGTAAAAATCCAAATAACTTCACAGATCTTCATTGTAAAGGGTTTCAACACTGTTTCCCATGCTTGTTCAATGAACCATAAACAACTAATGAACATGCGCCTGTGGAACGGTCATTACAACACTAACAGCTTACAGACGGTAGGCAATTAAGGTCACAGTTATGAAAACTTAGGACACTAAAGAGGCCTTTCTACTGACTCTGAAAAACACCAAAAGAAAGATGCCCAGGGACCCTGCTCATCTGCGTGAACGTGCCTTAGGCATGCTGCAAGGAGTTATGAGGACTGCAGATGTTGCCAGGGCAATAAATTGCAATGTCCGTACTGTGAGACAGCGCTACAGGGAGACAGGACGGACAGCTGATCGTTCTCGCAGTGGCAGACCATGTGTAACAACACCTGCACAGGATCAGTACATCCGAACATCACACCTGCGGGACAGGTACAGGATGGCAACAACAACTGCCCGAGATACACCAGGAATGCACAATCCCTCCATCAGTGCTGAGACTGTCCGCAATAGGCTGAGAGAGGCTGGACTGAGGGCTTGTAGGCCTGTTGTAAGGCAGGTCCTATGGGCACAAACCCATCGTCGCAAAAAGAGCTCTTCACTGACGAGTCACGGTTTTGTCTCACTATGGGTGAAGGTCGGATTCACGTTTTTCGTCGAAGGAATGAGCGTTACACCGAGGCCTGTACTCTGGAGCGGGACCGATTTGGAGGTGGCGGGTCCGTCATGGTCTGGGGTGGTGTGTCACAGCGTCATCAGACTGAGCTTTTTGTCATTGCAGGCAATCTCAATGCTGTGCGTTACAGGGAAGACATCCTCCTCCCTCCTCCTACCCTTCCTGCAGGCTCATCCTGACATGACCCTCCAGCATGACAATGCCACCAACCATACTGCTTGTTCTGTGCATGATTTCCTGCCAGACAGGAATGTCAGTGTTCTGCCATGGCCAGTGAAGAGCCCGGATCTCAATCCCATTGAACACGTCTGGGACCTGTTGGATTGGAGGGTGAAGACTAGGGCCATTCCCCCCAGAAATGTCTGGGAACTTGCAGGTGCCTTGGTGGAAGAGTGTGGTAACATCTCACAGCAAGAACTGGCAAATGTGGTGCTGTACATTAGGAGGATATGCACTGCAGTACTTAATGCAGCTGGTGGCCACACCAGATACCGACTGTTACTTTTGTCTGTGGAACTTCTTCAGTTTATTTCTCAGTTGTTGAATCTTATGTTCATACAAATATTTACACATGTTAAGTTTGCTGAAAATAAACGCAGTTGACGATGAGAGGACATTTATTTTTTTGCTGAGTTTATAAAGCTGCTTATGAAGATAATTACATGACATGGCCAAAAGTATGTGGACAACCCTTCAAATTAGTGGATTTGGCTATTTCAACAACACCGTTGCTGACCGGTGTAGAGAATTGAGCACATAGCCATGCAATCTCCATAGACAAATATTGGCATTAGAATGGCCAGTTCTGAAGAGCTCAGTGACTTTCAACAGGGCACCGTCTTAGGATGCCACCTTTTCACCTAGTCAGTTGGTCAAATTTCTGCCCTCCTCAAGCTTCCCCAGTCAACTATAAGTGCTGTTATTGTGAAGTGGAAAAGTCTAGGAGAAACAACGGCTCAGCCACAAGTGGTAGGCTACACAAGCTCACAGAACGTACCACTGAGTGTCCTTGGTTGCAACACTCACTACCAAGTTCCAAACTGCCTCTGGAAGCATCATCAGCACAATAACTGTTTGTCAGGAGCTTCATGATCTGGGTTTCCATGGCTGAGCAGCTGCACACAAGCCTAAGATCACCATGCGAAATGCCAAGCGTTGGCTGTAGGAGTGTAAAACCTGCCGCCATTGGACTCTGGAGCAGTGGAAATGCATTCTCTGGGGTGACTAATCACGCTTCACCATCTGGCAGTCCAATGGATGAATATGGGTTTGTTGGATGCAGGAATAACGCTAACTGCCTACATGCATAGTGCCAACTAACATTTTGTGGAGGAGGAATAATGGTCTGGGGCTGTTTTTCATGGTTTGGGCTAGGCCTCTTAGTTCCAGTGAAGTGAAATCTTAAAGCTACAGCATATAATGACATTCTAGACCATTCTGTGCTTCCAACTTTTTGGCAACAGTTTGGGGAAGGCCCATTCCTGTTTCAGCATGACCATGTCCCTGTGCACAAAGCGAGGTCCATACAGAAATGGTTTATCGAGATCGGTGTGGAAGAACTTGACTGGCCTGAACAGAGCTCCAACCTCAACCCCATCGAACACCTTTGGGATGAATTGGAACACCGACTGCGAGCAAGACATAATCGCTCAACATCAGTGCCAGACCTCACTAATGCTCTTGTGGCTGAATGGACGCAATTCCCCGCAGCAATGTTCCAACATCTAGTGGAAAGCCTTCCTAGAAGAGTGGAGGCTGTTATAGAAGCAAAGGGGGGACCAACTGCATATTAATGCGCATGATTTTTTTATGAGATGTTCGAGAGCCGGTGTCCACATACTTTTGGTCATGTAGTGTATATTATGTAAAAGTCCCTTCAGACATTTCTGATGTGTCTAGTGCCGTTTAGGTAAATAATGCTGTCTCATCCTCTTTGATTGGTTCCCAGTATTTGGCCTGATAGTGACAACCAATTTGATTGGACCAGATAAGTAAGGTGTGGCCCTGCAGTCCAACAACAACTCTGTTTAAAGTCAGATTTAAATCCAGATCAAAGTGAAGCTGGAGAGGAAAACCCAATCAGGAGGTACATTTATGCAGACAATAAATATTTTCAGAGAAATACTCAGAATAGTTTTTTTTCACCAAATTAAGCCTTTGAAAAGTTTCAAAATAATAAAGTTGTCAGTACAAATGTAGCTGTACACCTCCGTTAGGCTCTAAGAGTATCTTTGTGATTTAATGTGAGGATCCATCTTCAAGATTGCCATAGCTGTAGCAAGGTCGCAGTATTGCCATAATGGTTAGACTCCACTCTGTTCTCATGTCACTCTGGCCATCTGGGTCGGTCTGTCTACAGCACAGTCTCAAGCCAAGCTACCTGTGAATACCTGGCCCTGCTGCAGTGACCCTGTGGAGAGAAACACCTGAGTCACCTGGGACAGAGATAAAGGTCAAATGAGTCTATGTTGTAGGAAGGAACCTGAATTACTAGGCTTCTTCGGCAACCTTTGCTCTATTTATTGGCCTTGCGTGATGGACTTTATTGGCTTAGGTTCAGTACATCCTGATTGTATGGTGTTAGCTACAATGCAATGCACTCAGAGTACCTAATGCGCGCACACACACACACACACACACACACACACACACACACACACACACACACACACACACACACACACACACACACACACACACACACACACACACACACACACACACACACAGTGAGACTGGAATGTGAGGGATGATAGAAGAGGATGAGGATGTAATGGATGTGGTGAGGCCTAAATTAGTCAACAGGGTTATTAAATGATCTTACCTCACCAGCAGAGAGCACAGAATAATTTATTATAGATTTATAACAGACAGGAGCTCAGGGAGGGACAGAAATAAATACCCTCCGTAACTTTTAACCCCCTCCTCAACCACTCTCTGTCATCATCCCTCTTCTTAACCTCTTAACCCTTCTTCACCCTCTCTGCCCCCCACTCCCACCTCTTCACCCCTCCCAGGGCTCTGTGTGGTTCTGACCTTCTGCCTGAGCAATGTCAGCTGCAGGGGAGTAGAGGGAGAGGGGTGAGTGCGTGTGCGTAGTGTGTGTGCGTGCGTAGAGAGAGACGCTGGCTAGGGGGTAGAGGGCCTGGAAGGTGGTGATTCATGACTGGCCCTAGCTGCGGCCTACAGGGGCCTGTGGGAAACGGCAGGCATTATCAGTGTTAAATGGGTCTGAAAACATACTTCTCTCTCCTCTAGCCACCGGGCTCCGGTACAGACTTTCCGGTGGTGTGATTTATGGGCCGCGAAGCAGCGAATAGTTAGCTACGACAGTGTTACTGGCCGTGCCGCACCGAGTTGGCAGGTGATATAAGCATTTCCATGGCCACAGTTCAAGTTTATTTCAGTTATACATTTTTAAAGGCGTGAAACAAAAAGAGCGAGTGGATTTATGACGGTGTGGATGTTGTTTGCAAGCTGCCAGAAGGAAGGGAGGCTGTGTTTTAATGTGTTCAGGACAAGGATGAACTGTTGTTTTGTTCTCTTATCTCTTGCTTTTCCATCAACCCATGAGTATATTATTAAAGATATTTTTCCTTCTGATAGAAAGCTACTGTACATACACAGCTGCAAAAAAAGAAAAGTATGGGAGTTATTTCATACATTTATTACCATACATTAATACCATACATTTTGTATTTGGTTGCTAGGAATACCTGGGATAGGATAAAGTAATCCTTCTACCCCCCCCCCCCCCCCCCCCCCAAAAAAAAGATATAGATGTACTATTGTAAAGTGGTTGTTCCACTGGATATCATAAGGTGAATGCACCAATTTGTAGGTCGTTCTGGATAAGAGCGTCTGCTAAATTACGTAAATGTAAAAATGTAAATGTTGTTTTTGTTAATCAATCAAAGTTTGCCTTCACAGCTTAGTTACTAAGAACGGAATCCTCCTCAACTGTTTAGTTCAATTGTATAATTGGATTTCGTTGAATAAACATAAACAAGAAAGAATGCAGAAAACTGTTGAAAAGTTTATATATTTCCAAAACATCATATTTTGCCTTCCCATCTGGTGCAGTATGAACAATGACTGGTTTCCCAGATCCAGTTTAAGCATACTCCTGGACAAAAAAAGCAAGATTCTTCATTGAAAGTGTCTTTAAGTATAGGCTTAGTCTAGGTCCAGAAAACTGATCCCAATAGATCAATGAGATGGATTAACCTGAGGGTGAACCAGTAACACATATTGGGGGTATAGCAGGAAGATAACTGGCCATCTCTTCAGTGTGATTGTTAGTCTGCATCCCAAATGGCACCTTATTCCCTATTTATGGCACTACTTTTGACCATGGCCCATAGTGTACCTAGTTCATACGGCTCTATAGGCCTCTGTCCAAAAGTAATGCATTATATACAGACTAGGGTGCCATTTGGGATGCATACTATCAGACCGGAGCGCCCGGCTGCTGTCAGTCTGTGTCTCACTCTCTCTCCCCCCAGAGAGAATCAACTGTGTAGTGCTAGAGCAAAAACCTAAACGTGCATCAACGGGTGAGCCAATACCGAGTTTGGGAAACAAACCTTGCATTAAGGGAGAGAAACTATAATCAATGGTTTGGATCAGGGACGGGCAACTCCAGTCCTCGGGGGCCTTGCCCCATCTGACACACCTGACTCCAATAATCAACTAATCATGATCTTCAGTTTAGAATGCAATAGTTTAATCAGCTGTGTTTGCTAGGGATGGGAATAAATTGTGGCCATCACTCCAACCCCCGAGGACTGGAGTTGCCCATCCCTGGTCTGGAACGACCGGTTACCGCACAGTCGGCTGGACAATATCACATGTCTGTCTCACTTCCCAACATCCATGAGGGGAGGGAGAGATGGAGGCAGGAAAGGGAGGGAAAGAGGGAGGAGGGTGGTGCTTTTACTCCGCATTAGACAGGGAAATGATTTGTTTACCGATTGAAGGAAGCTTCAATTACTTGTCACACCTTGTGCATTGATTGGAAATCAGTGTGTCAATAAAATAACTTGTCTTGTGAAACCATTGTACATTCTATTAAAAACTTTGACCTTGAGGCACCTTTACTCCCTCAACACATTGCAAACATCAACAGACGTTCCTGTGTAAACTGTTTTCATATCCGTCTCCATATAGCTCTTATTATATAGAAAATATATGTTATTGGAACCTGCAGGGTGGGACTTGGTTATATTACAAATAATGGCAGATAAAAGTTTGCTTCGTGTGACTGTTTTCCCTTTGTGAAAAAACCCTCTCTTAGTGAACTGTGACAGGCAGGAGGCTGTGACAAGCAGGAGGCTGAGCGTTAACAAAGGCGTCTACTCTAGAGGATTGTATTTAAGAGGAAGACGACAGTTGCCGCGAGTCTGTGCACGATCGAGATGGCACAAGCACTAGCGGCAGGCAGGCAGGCAGGCAGGCTCCACTGCTGCTGCTCTGCTGTGAAATATGTCCCCCTTCTCTGTGCTCCTGCCAAACATGTTCCTGCAAAGTGACAGCTCCCCCTGAATACACCTTCCTTCCTCCTCGAAGAAAGACACAGCTCGGCTTGGCTTCCGCCTCAAAAGAACAATCTCTTCTCACAGATACTGATGGGAGAGTTTTATTTTAGCATATCATTATCCAGGACTAATACTGTACCTCCAGTAGTCAGTGAAAGATATAGAGAGGAGAAATAGAGGAGAATTATAAATTGCTTTGATATTGTCATTATTACCATGCATTTTTGTGTCTCACAATCATCAAGCCAGAATATTCTAGTTTCAATTGAGTTACAATTGGTATGTGCGTCATTAAATCACACTTAGATTAGTAGGGTCATTACGTCTGTTCTCGATGCATCATTACGTTTGAATCAGTCGTGCCATTAGAGTGAAATTACTCTCCTTACACTGTTTTAATTGTATGTCTTGTCAACCCTGCCGCATGATCAATCAAGTCAAAGTGGATGGAGTCATGATTATTAAGGTAAAATGTCTTCCTCCTGAAAGAGGTACTGCCTCAGCAACCCCCACTGATTACCACTACAGGGTCTTGTAATGCGTCTCAGAGTAGGAGTGCTGATCAGGTTGGCCTTTTCTGAGCATAATGGAATGAGATTACATGGACGGGGGCGTGGGGTGGGGGGGCTGATCCTAGATCAGCCCACCTGCTCTGATATGCTTTATGAATACAAACCCAGATTCCTTCCAGTGAAAGAAGAACCACTGCGGCTTCTAAGTAGGAATTAATCTCACATACGATATATGACTGACTCTGGAAAAGACAGAATGGCCTTCACACAGTGGCTGCTCCCCACATTTTTATTTAACTAGGCAAGTCAGTGAAGAACCAGGGTCTGTAGTGATGCCTCTAGCATGGAGATGGAGTGCCTTAGACCGCTGCGCCACTCAGGAGCACCTATTTCCTATATAGTGTACTAGTTTGAATAGGGACCACAGGGCTCTGGTCCAAAGCAGTGAACAATATAGGGACGGAGTGAACTATATAGGGAATAGGGTGCCATTTGGGATGCAGCCTAGGCTATATTCTCCTTAAATCAGCTTTAATAGTGAATGTTTCAATTTGCTTCAGATATTTTCTTTTTGTTGTATTTACTTAAGGTAGGTTGCTTTTTCAAAGGCTGCTTGCTTGTAAGACAGATCTGAATCGTGAAACGTCGGATAAATCACTTGGAAGTGTTTTGGTGGTAATTGTTGAATACTGATGATCTTCCTCCCTTGTTACAGATTTGTTGTCAATTAAAGTTTAGTGCCGCTGCAGTGATTTTTGTGAAGAGGCTTTAACAGCTCACTTTTAAATATGCCGATCTGTGTCACAATGAAAGCAATTACAATAATTCACTGTTACGGAATTGGTAATTTGTGAATCATTTTCTTATTTATGAATTTCCTTTCTTCGAAAGCTGTCGCTGTGGGTAAAACATCACTGTGCTGCACAAATATATACTTGGTAATACAATTCATATCACTGTATTTATGAATACGCTATGAGGCCCGAATGTCATAATGTACACTATTAATGCATTTATACATACTGTATGCATTTTAGACAATACCATGTTGTCTCTATGGCTATGATGGCTGGACCACCATGATGGCATGATCATTTTTCAAAGGATACCTACACTGTTAGAAAAAAGGCTTTCAAAAGGCTTTTCTGCAGAAGGATAGGGTTCTTCCAAGAACCGTTTTGGTCAGAAGAACCCTTTTTGGAAGACAAGGGTTCTTTTGTAAGGCAAAGGGTTCTATCTTGAACCTTTGACATCCTAAAAAATGTTTTTGGAAGAAAGGATTCTTTGATTCTTTGGAAGGCAAGGAGGGTTCTACAGAGAACCATATATAATATTTCCCAGCATGCTCTATTGCAGGGAGATTTTAAAAAGTGTTTGTTTTACTGTAAAGCCTGTGTTTTTACATCTACGTTGATTGGTTGATTGCTTTTATGCTACACAAAAAAATATAAATAACATTCAGTTTTCTAAACTAATTCAATCTGTTAG
Source organism: Salmo salar (assembly GCF_965601325.2). Classification (NCBI taxonomy): domain Eukaryota; kingdom Metazoa; phylum Chordata; class Actinopteri; order Salmoniformes; family Salmonidae; genus Salmo; species Salmo salar. The sequence goes on along the minus strand of NC_138313.1, from coordinate 16,659,313 downwards.
TAATGGGATTTATTGCACCCGTTACTGAGATGGTTGTTCCTGTTTAGATGATTGAGGTAGTCTCAGTATTTGTTTTTCCTACCCTGGCAGTCATTCTGAATACAGGTTGCGGGTGATTAACAATTCCACTTGTTGGATATCCTAACTCTGTCTGGATTCAAATATGAATTACACATCATTTTGCAAGCCAGCATAAAGTGACTTGCAGGCCTGATATACAGTATGTATTGTCATAAATAATTGTTTTAAAGGCTAGTAAGGCTGGTGGAACTGTTTATAAAGGGTTCTAAGAACCCTCCAAAGATAAAAGGGATATCTGTAGAACCCTTCAGAGGGTTCTAGGCAGAACCCTTCATAGAGGGTTCTAGGTAGAATCATATACAGGGGGTTATTTGAAGAACCCTACATAGAGTTTGGATAGAACCCTCTTACGAAGGGTTCTACCCAGCACCAAAAATGGTTCCCCTATGAGGTGACAAACTGAAGAACTCTGTATGGTTCTACTTAGTACCTTTTTCTCTTAGAGTGTTCATGTCTGGTTAGCCAAGACCCCTTTGTAGTCCTTTACACAACTTGCAGAGGGCCAGAAAACGGCATGTCTGTAGACAGAGTGCTTCTTGAACAGATATATTGGGTGGGTTGTACCTTGGAAGGTCCATCTGAAGAAGTCAAAATGGTCTGGTTGAGGGACACAAGAAGGCATGTATAGACAGATCTCCTCTTCGCCAGAGAAGGTGGGTGGGTTGCACCCTTTGAAGTGAAGCCCCTCTGTAGTAAATCTAGATGGCTACAGACAGAGCTTTTCTATGCCAATGTTGGGTGGTTTGTACCATGGATGGTAGTGATGGAAGTAGGAGCCTATTCACTGTAGTACCGTAATATGTCACAACAGGTGTAAATATATGGGTCATGACAGTTATGACCATGTTATGTCAGCTGTTATGACATATGACATGGTTATGGCCATGTCATAACGTGTTATGATACTGGGTGTCAAGTGAAGTGCTATCGTATTTGTTTCTTGGGCTGCAAGAATGTGACTGATCAAATTGCCTCAGGACTTGGAAAAAAACATTTTTTAACTGATTAAAAGTAAAGGGATATTGGTGAACAAATGTCATGGTCAAGGCTACGAAGGTGCCACTGTAATGTGTTGAGTTTACTCAGGTGTATAAAAGTACACATTAGACCAAGCGCCTAATGCTTCTTAGGCAGTTCTTGTTTTCTAACTAAAACTCAATCTCTCCACAGAAGCAACAGTTACAGGGCTGGTTAAAAACAGCTTGATTGCCATAGCAACATCAGGGAAACTGGGCAGAAGGGAGTCGTGCTTCAAATACAGCAGTTCTGCCACATCTTTAATTGAGCCTCTCACATTCTCCTTAATTGCCGGCCTCAACAACGTTACGAAAAGAGATTAACTGTATAGGAAGCTCTGAGACAGGTCGTCTGGATACTGGACAGCCAATAAATTGGCAGATGCAAACAGAATATCATCTTTAGAACAACAGTTCTTGAGGACTCAAACAAAAACAACAGTTTGTGATTTTGTTTATACTGGTGAACCGCCGTTTGAGTTGTGTGGTTGCAATAGCAACAGTACCATCTCTCTAGTAAACCTTGGCATGCATCATTCAAGACAATTTAAATTGTGTGCAGCGCAATGTCTCAGGAAAGACTGTCTGGGTTGTCGTAATACTCAGCGTATATAGAAAATAGTTGCAATCTGGACCTACAGTACAGGCCATGGTGAAAACATTTGCACACACAAATTCAAGGGGACGCAGTCGCATACTGTACCTACTATAGGCCTCTACTGTACATAGAAAAAAAGAATGAGACAAGCAGAGAGACTTTTTTCTAAGAGAAAGAAAGAGAAAAAGAGACACAGAGATATACAGCAAGGAGGACTTCAGAAGACCAGGGGAGTCTCTGAAGTTGGATTTAATTTATGTAGGCTATTAGCCAGACAAAAATCTTCATTAATACATAGTGGCAAAATTTATCCTCAAGCCGAATACTTTTTTCCTCATTGTTAGGCTATTTGATGTCATTTATATAAAAAGTTATAAATAGCAGTTAAATAGCAGCTAAATAATATATATAGCTTTAGAATGTAGGCTACACTGCATAATGAAACACTCCCTAGTAAGCTAGTGTTTTGAAGGTGGACGGACTGTATTGTATGCCTTTCATAGACAACTTTCTATGCAAGCTGGGAGAGAGCGTGAGGACGGCTCATGTCATGCAGGTTCAGGTAGGCTACACATAACAAAGAAAAACCCTGGAATGACTAGGTGTGTCCAAAGTTTGGACACACCTACTCATTCCAGGGTTTTTCTATATTTTTTCTTCATTGTAGATTAATAGTGAAGACATCAAAACTATGAAATAACACATATGGAATCATGTAGTAACCAAAAAAGTGTTAAACAAATCAAATTATATCAAATATTTTAGACTCTTCAAAGTACTGTAGTACTGTCACCCTTTTCCTTGATGACAGCTTTGCACACTCCTGGCATTCGCTCAACCAGCTTCACCTGGATTGCTTTTCCAACAGTCTTGAAGGAGTTCCCACATATGCTGAGCACTTGTTGGCTGCTTTTCCTTCACTCTGCGGTCCAACTCATCCCAAAACATCTCAATTGTGTTGAGGTCGGGTGATTTTGGAGGCCAGGTCATCTGATGCACACTCCATCACTCTCCTTCTTGGTCAAATAGCCCTTACACAGCCTGGAGGTGTGTTGGGTCATTGTCCTGTTGAAAAACGAATTATAGTCCCACGAAGCGCAAACCAGATGGGATGACGTATCACTACAGAATGCTGTGGTAGCCATGCTGGTTAAGTGTGCCTTGAATTCTAAATAAATCACAGAGAGTGTCACCAGCAAAGCACCATCACACCACTTCCTCCATGCGTCACAGTGGGAACCACACATGTGGAGATCATCCTACTCTGTCTCTCACAAAGACATGGCGGTTTGAACCTAGAATTTCACATTTAGACTCATCAGACCAAAGAACAGATTTCCACAGGTCTAATGTCCATTGCTCATATTTCTTGGCCCAAGCAAGTCTCTTCTTATTGGTGTCCTTTAGTAGTGGTTTCTTTGCAGCAATTTGAACATGAAGGCCTAATTCACACAGTCTCCTCTGAACAGTTGATTTTGAGATGTGTCTGTTACTTGAACTCTGTGAAGCATTTATTTGGGCTGCAACTTCTGAGACTGGTAACTCTAATGAACTTATGCTCTGCAGCAGAGGCAACTCCAGGTCTTCCATTCCTGTGGCGGTCCTCATGAGAGCCAGTTTCAACATAGCACTTGATGGTTTTTGCGACTGCACTTGAAGAAACTTTCAGTTCTTGAAATGTGTTAAAGCAATTATGGACTGTCATTTCTCTTTGCTTATTTGAGCTGTTCTTGCCATAATATGGACGTGGTCTTTTACCAAATAGGGCTATATTCTGTATACTCCCCTACCTTGTTACAGCACAACTGATTGGTTCAAACGCGTTAATTCATGGAATGTATTTCCTTCTTAACTTTTAACAAGACAAACCTGTTAATTGAAATGCGTTCTAGGTGACTACGTCATGAAGCTGGTTGAGAGAATGCGAAGGCAATGTGTGGCTACATTGAAGAATCTGAAATATAAAATATACTTTACTACATGATTCCATATGTGTTTTTTCATAGTTTTGATGTTTTCACTATTATTATACAATGTAAAAAATAGTAAAAAATAAAGAAAAACCCTTTAATGAGTAGGTGTGTCCAAATTTGTGACTGGTACTGTATTTATAAACACTTGGTTGCTGATTAGTATGCTGTTGTATTGAATTTTTTTTTTACAATCTGCAAGGTTTGAATTTTCAACTATAATTACTGATTTATTGCATTATTGCCGCCAGCCAGCGGTCTAAATGGCAGCCTCGCGACACTGTGCATAGCTTTGTGAAATGTTAGGCTTAACATGAGAAAATGATGACCAAATAGGCCTACTAATAAACATGTATCCATTAGCTAAAGCAAAGCTATAGGCTACATGCCCTGGCACCACAGAAAGCCTATCATCGATTTGATATGCAGCCTTATCGACATGTCGCAATTTCAGCACCATGGACAGCGATTGGTGGTCTGTACTTTGTGAGTGGCTGTCTGGCTGACGCATTCCTTTCTTTTAAGTGTGGGAGGGTCACCGTGTTATGCCAGTGAGCCTATTCTCTGTATGTCTCCAGTCTGGAGCCGGGGCCTGAATCTGCCCTGTGATGAATTTTAACACTCTCCTCTGGTGACTGTTGCCTCCGGGGGCTGCTCGCTCTCTCGCTTTCTCGTTTGCTCGGCAGCGTCTTTAGCTGAAATTAATCTGCAGTGTGGCACGGATGATTGTGTGTGTCATCCCCCCGGCTCCCTGCATCCCAGTCCCGCCACACACCAAGGCCTAATTTGGATGAGCCGTTGCCATTTTGTGCCCTGTCATGCTGAACCACTAAACTGTTTCCCCCCTCTGTCTTTGCTCGGCGCATCGAGATGGAGATCAAACAATGAGCATGGAGAAAGAGGGACTGTGTGCACATGGACAGAGACCGAAAGAGATGCAAAATGCAATTTGTCTGCCACCCAGTTAATGAAACCAATTATGTTAACATTGTGTGTTTATTGTGAGCTAACAAAATGACCAGAAATGGAACTAAAATACTGTGGATGTGCTACAGAAGAAGCCAATTGAGAGATGCAGATTGTGGTGGTTTTGACATGTTGTGCTGTATGAGTTTAAGGGTGCATCCACCAGTACACTGTTTGTAATTTGGATGATCACCAATGGGGATCGACTGCTATGTTCTGTGATCATAATATTCAAGGTCAATGATTTCAACCAAATGAAAAGTCAGTTTAGTATCTTCATATTTTAAGAACTAAATTCCATACAAAACACAGCATTTTCCAGTTTTACATACTGAAGGCCTAAGTGGAATTTTATTTGAATATTTTGAGTCAGACATTGATCATCGCTCACTGTCTTTTAAAATAGAAAGGCTTTTATTTCATTTAAGCATGTTCATTGTATTAAATTGGAAATGAATGGGGTCGATTTGTTCACTGTCAAACATAGTTTATTGTTGTCATCAGTGTATTTCTCTCTGCTAAAGTGCAGTCTACTGAGTAAATGTACACTGAGTGTACAAAACATTAAGAACACCTGCTCTTTCCATGACATAGACTGGTTAAAGTTATGATCCCTTATCAATGTCACTTGTTAAATCCAGTCAATGTAGATGAAGGGGAAGAGACAGGCTAAAGAAGGATTTTTAAGAGACATGGATTGTGTATATGTGCCATTGAGGGTGAATGGGCAAGACAAAATATGTAGGTGCCTTTTATATGGGGTATGGTAGTAGGTGCCAGGGATACTGATTTGAGTGTGTCAAGAACTGTAAGGCTTCTGGGTTTTTCACGCTCAACAATTTCCCATGTGTATCAAGAATGGTCCACGACTCAAAGGACATCCAACCAACTTCACACAACTGTTGGAAGCATTGGAATCAACATGGGCCAGCATCCCTGTGGAGTCCATTCCCCATCAAATTTATTCTGTTCTGAGGGCAAAAGTGGGTGCAACTCAATATTAGGAAGGTGCTCCTAATGTTTTGTACACCCAGTTTACTGTATATACTGTACGGTTCCTCTGCTGTAAGGTTCGGAAGGTTCCTTTGAGAACTCTTGCCCAATAAAGAACCTTGGAGTTACGTGTGTGGTTCTTGATGGTTCTTCAGAATTCTGAAAGGTTCTTGAAATTTATGGAAGCCTGCAGATGTGTCCCTTTCATAGCACACAGAAAATTGGCCAGAGTTAACTAGTGTTGATTTTTCAGTATAACATTTCTAGTGTTGATTCAAGATTAAAAAAAAAACACTGTAAAGAGTTACATTAACACTCAGTGGTGTAAAATAACCCCAGTGTTAGTGTTAATAGCCAAATTTGAACCAAAACCACACCCATCATTAACAGTTTTCCCAGCATGCTCTATTGCAGGTTTTAGAATAGTTATGTCAATATCCATGTTTTTGCATGAACATTGATTGATGAATTAATGTTATGCTACTCAAATATAAACATACATTTTTCTAAACTATTCCCATCTGTTACGTGGACTTATTGAACCCATTACTGATATAGTTGTTCCAGTTTAGATGTTTAAGGTAGTCTCCCAATCCTTGCAATCATTCTGAATAAACCTTTCAAATGTTGAATATCCCCACTCGGGATTTCAATAGGATCACTTTGCAAAACAGCATGTTGTGACTTGCAGGCCTGATGTGGCCTGTAAACTAGTGATGGGAAGTACGGCTCTTTTTACTGACTGATCTTTTCGACTCGTTCAGTCAAAAGAACAAGTCTACCACCTAATTTTCTTCATTTGCGTCAGTAATACCCAACACGCAAGACCCCCTACTTGTGACCGAATTAACTGAAAACTCAGTCGTTCACCATAGGGGGCTTATTGGAGACATCATTTGTTACTGAGACTTGTAAAGGTATGCTTTAAATAATGTAATTTTGTTGATTGCTAGGCATACAAATATGATTATTTCTTGATACATTTGAAACAAGGTCTAGTTGTGGCTGCAACCGGACTAGATTGTGAAGAACTCTTGGCAGAATGCATTGCTTGACTGCCGTGAAGGTGATTAGCACAAGCAGCTATCGTTCGCGAACTGCAGCCCCACAAACGATTTGTTCTCGATTTCGAGTTTCTTGGTTCTACAAAGCTATGTCTATCATAACTGTGTCTATGATCACATTCAATATTCAATTAATTGCATTCAATCTTGCACCATGCTATCAATTGTCCGTTCTAAACATGTCTTTTCCTTCTTTATTTTAGTGCGTGCTTACAACAGACAGTTGGTGGTTGGAGCACGTCTCTGGAGCCACTGTCTGAGCCAGAGGAGTGTGTATTAATCCTGCTGTATGACTCATTGCTGCCAGCCCAACTGTTCAAACAAAAGACGAAAATGAACGAGTCACTGAAAAATGAATCATGACTTTTGAGTCAGTAAATAGATTGGTTAAAAAATAACAACTTGTTCACTAACTGCACATCACTACTGTAAACTATGAGTTTCAGGCTACTGTATTAGGGTAACACTAGGCCCTCAAAAGAAGGCGTTAAAGGGAAATCATTTTGCACATTTTGCATCATCGTGATGATGTGGCTGGTGACACTTTGCTTCTTGAAGTTCAATGTCTTAAAAAGTTCACTACTGACATGCAAAACATTTAGGGACTGTATAAAGTGGACTGCTGAAAACAATACCAGAATTTCATTTTTAAAGGGGATTTAAGAAAAATGTATTGTATTACATTTTTTTTTTACAATCGCTAGGACCCATTTCTCAATACTTGGGTCACTTTTTAAAAACTCTTCACACAGTTCTCCTAGCCAACTTTCAGCTTGACACAGCAGTTAATTTTACATCCAAAATGCACTAAAATAACCAAAACACTTCATACATGTCTCAAGTCAACTCATTCTTCCATAACACCAGCAAAGGTTGTCACCCAACAAGCACACTTTGTCACAGGTAGCATTACACAATGTTTTCTTTTGTAAAATGTCTTTACAAAACAAGAATGACACCTCTCTACTGTTTAGAATTCACTGCAGTATATGTTACAGGAATTAATCAGACATGATGCAATATGCTTCAATATGTTTTATGTCATTTTTTGGCATTGAGTGATTCCAAAATACAAGAAATTGTATATACACCATCTACCGATACAGATACAGTAGCAATGCTAGTCAACCCTGTCTTCTGCATTTGGCCACAGGTTCTCACCCCCATCACATCTTATGTCATCTTGGGCAATACACCTAGGAAATAATCTTTTGGCATGCCTGGTCCATCCCTGGCGATCTTCTGAAGATATGTTCAGGCATCCAGCACTCATTGCGTCAAGGAGCGACATTTGATCATGTGGATGATGGTCATAAACCTTCCATGAGGAAAATAATTCCTCTATGGGGTTGAGGAATGGAGAGTAAGGTGGGAGAAACAGTGACAGTGACACCAACCTGAGATGGGCTGTAAACCACTCTGTGACTGCACGGGAGTGGTGAAATGCCACATTGTCCATACAATTACAAAACGTTGGCTGATTTCACCTCACTGCAATCCTTTCCTCACCTGGCACAACCCTTCCATAGAGGTCATCCAGGAATGAAATGAGACGCTCGGTGTTGTATGGCCCAATTAGCAGTTTGTGTAACAGCAATCCATCAGATAATATTGCTGCACACCTTGTGATGTTGGCACCCCTCTGGATCGGGACATCGTCTATGGCTCTTTTCCCAATCACATTCCTTCCTCGCCGCCGTGTTTTGGCCAAGTTGAAACCAGCCTCATCCACAAAGATGAATATGTGGGGTGTTTGCCTGGCGTCAATCTCCATGACTATCTAAAATAAATCCACATGGCATCATAAGAGTTAGGCTATTACGGTAGTTTACATTATACCTAAAAACATGCCATTGTGTTCCTCTGCCCTGTTTGGTTTTGTTCAAAACCAGTTCTGTATTTTATATTCATCTTACCTGGACATATTGGTTCCTGAGTTGCTTGACTCGTTTAGAGTTGCTCTCAAAGGGGACAGTGTACAACTGATTCATCCTGACTTGATGTTGTTTCAGGACTCTAGAAATAGTTGTTATGCTTACATTGTGAATATTTCTAAATGTAATGTTGTCTGCCAACACTCCGTCTCAAATCTCTGAGTTTTATGCCATTGTTTCTGTTGACCATATCAACGATTGCAGTTTCCTGCATAGCAGTGAAAATCCTACCTCTCCCACATGTGGGAGGTAACCGTTGGGTCCTAAGCAGAAATACAAAAACAATTACACACAAGTAGGTTTGGAGGCTTTGCTCAATTTACTTCTGTAATGTGCAGTTCAGTCAGATGCCCTTGCAGAATTTTTTTATTTATATTTTTATTTCACCTTTATTTAACCAGGTAGGCTAGTTGAGAATAAGTTCTCATTTACAACTGCGACCTGGCCAAGATAAAGCAAAGCAGTTCGACACCTACAACAACCCAATAGGTACACATGGAATAAACAAACACAGTCAATAATACAGCAGAAAAAAAAGATATATATATACAGTGTGCAAATGAGGTAAGTTAAGGGAGGTAAAGGCAATAAATAGGCCATGGTGGTGAAGTAATTACAATATAGCAATTAAACACTGGAATGGTAGATGTGCAGAAGATTAATGTGCAAGTAGATATACTGGGGTGCAAAGGAGCAAGATAAATAAATAAATACAGCGATGAGGTAGTTGGATGGGTTATTTACAGATGGGCTATGTACAGGTTCAGTGATCTGTGAGCTGCTCTGACAGCTGATGCTTAAAGCTAGTGAGGGAGATATCAGTCTCCAGCTTCAGTGATTTTTGCAGTTCATTCCAGTCATTGGCAGCAGAGAACTGGAAGAAAAGGTGGCCAAATGAGGAATTGGCTTTGGGGGTGACCAGTGAGATATACCTGCTGGAGCGAGTGCTATGGGTGGGTGCTGCTATGGTGACCAGTGAGCTGAGATAAGGCGGGGCTTTACCTAGCAAAGACTTGTAGATGACCTGGAGCCAGTGGGTTTGGTGACGAGTATGAAGCGAGGGCCAGCCAACGAGAGGGTACAGGTCGCAGTGGTGGGTAGTATATGGGGCTTTGGTGACAAAATGGATGGCACTGTGATAGACTGCATCCAATTTGTTGAGTAGAGTGTTGGAGGCTATTTTGTAAATGACATTGCCGAAGTCGAGGATCGGTAGGATCAGTTTTACGAGGGCATGTTTGGCAGCATGAGTGAAGGATGCTTTGTTGCGAAATAGGAAGCCAATTCTAGATTTCATTTTGGATTGAAGATGCTTAATGTGAGTCTGGAAGGAGAGTTTACAGTCTAACCAGACATCTAGGTATTTGTAGTTGTCCACATATTCTAAATCAGAACCGTCCAGAGAAGTGATGCTGGATGGGCGGGCAGGTGCGGGAAGCGATCGGTTGAAGAGCATGCATTTACTTTTACTTGCAGTTGGAGGCCACGGAAGGAGAGTTGTATGGCATTGAAGCTCGTCTGGAGGTTAGTTAGCACAGTGTCCAAAGAAGGGCCAGATGTATACAGAATGGTGTGGTCTGCGTAGAGGTGGATCAGCGAATCACCAGCAACAAGAGTGACGACATTGATGTATACAGAGAAGAGAGTCGGCCCGAGAATTGAACCCTGTGGCACCGCCATAGAGACTGCCAGAGGTCCGGACAACAGGCTCTCCGATTTGACCCATTGAACTCTATCAGAGAAGTAGTTGTTGAACCAGGCGAGGCAATCATTTGAGAAACCAAGGCTGTTGAGTCTGCCAATAAGAATGTGGTGATTGACAGAGTCAAAAGCCTTGGCCAGGATGATGAATACGGCTGCACAGTAACGTCGCTTATCGATGGCGGTTATGATATAATTTAGGACCTTGAGCGTGGCTGAGGTGCACCCATGACCAGCTATGAAACCAGATTGCATAGCGGAGAAGGTACGGTGAGATTTGAAATGGTCGGTAATCTGTTTGTTAACGTGGCTTTCGAAGACCTTAGAGAGGCAGGGTAGGATAAATATAGGTCTGTAGCAGTTTGGGTCTAGAGTGTCTCCCCCTTTGAAGAGGGCGATGACCGCGGCAGCTTTCCAATCTTTGGGAATCTCTGACGTTACGAAAGAGAGGTTGAACAGGCTAGTAATAGGGGTTGCAACAATTTCGGCAGATCATTTTTGAAAGAAAGGGTCCAGATTGTATAGCCGGCTGATATGTAGGGAGTCCAGATGTTGCAGCTCTTTCAGAACATCAGCTATCTGGATTTGTGTGAAGGAGAAACAGGGGAGGCTTGGGCAAGTTGCTGTGGGGGGTGCAGGGCTGTTGACCGAGGTAGGGGTAGTCAGGAGGAAAGCATGGCCAGCTGTAGAAAAATTCTTATTGAAATTCTCAATTATAGTGGATTTATTGGTGGTGACAGTGTTTCCTAGCCTCAGTGCAGTGGGCAGCTGGGAGGAGGTGCTCTTATTCTCCATGGACTTTACAGCGTCCTTGAACTTGATTTTGTGCTACAGGATGCAATTAAAAAGCTAGCCTTAGCTTTCCTAACTGACTGTGTATATTGGTTCCTAACGTCCCCGAAAAGTTGCATATCACGGGGGCAATTCGATGCTAATGCAGAACGCCACAGGATGTTTTTGTGCTGGTCAAAGGCAGTCAGGTCTGGAGAGAACCAAGGGCTATATCTGTTCCTGTTAGAATGCACATCTTACCTGTTTTGCCGGAAATTTCTCACAGTAGATGCCACTGTTGAGCGTTGCAGATTTGGCTGCACTCTCAGACCAGCCTCTCTCATTGATAGACCATAATTTATTAAAATATCAATTATAGTAGCCCTAATCTCATCTGAGACTACAGCTCTTGATCTTCCTCAGTCTTCTTCCACCATGCATACGTACTCCTCTAATTCTCCCTCTCCCAGCCACTCTTCTTCCTCTGTCAGCCACTTCTCTATCTCTGGCTGGGTCCATGTTTACATTACAGTACGGCATTATTCCTAAGATGTCTCCTTTTGTATAGATGGTAATGAAATTGAAAGACTAACACTAGGGTAGGTGTTCAGCTACAATGGGAATCAGTTGTGGTTGGTCTAATTGTTTTGATAGTATTTCATTTTTTAGATTTGGAATATATTTCAATATGGTATTACTGTAGAAATGTAGCTGTAGAAATGTAGCTATCTTATTCAATTTTGTGTTATGTTAGGTTTTGAACTAAAGTTTAACAGTTTTGAAAAGAGTATGTAAACATGTGCAAATTGGCCTGTAAGTACATAGAGTTTTGGTGGTTGTGTCTGAGTGAGAAAAAATGTATGACATTTGAAAGATATAGCCATTGAACGCATTTTGTGCCAAAGCAATGGAAAATGATCCACAGTTTAGCCCACATAGACTGCTGTTGTTCTCACTGTGTGATGAGTTTTGAAAAAGTGACCTAAGTATTGAGAAATGGCTCCTAGCGATTGTAAGAAAAACTGTAAATGTTAATGACAATATATTACCTTAAAATCTCACTTGATAAAGGCCACTGGTCAATAAAATAATGAATGCAACAACTATGTCTCTGTCACTAGCAAAAATAATGCAAATAAGGCTTAAAACCCTACAGCAGGGATATTCAATACCGGTTCTGGACAGCCAAAACATTTCTGGTTTAGGATTTTTTTATGGTTCTTCAGAGACCCTAAAATAGTTCCACTATGACATCGCTCTCAATGACCTTATTTAGTTCCAACTTGCACCTTTATTTTTAAGAGTGTATATTCAAATCAATTCAACAGCAGATAAAGCTGAACAAATTGTAGTAATTAACAACATTAGACTACCTGTCTCTCCCTGGTGTCTCTGGCTGTTTCTGAAATGGCACCCTAATGGCACTACTTTTTACTAGAGCCCTTTGATCTACAGTGCCTTTGGAAAGTATTCAAACCCCTTGACTTTTTCCACATTTTGTTATGTAACAGCCTTATTCTAAAATTGATTAAATAACTCAAGGACATTGAGACTGGTCCCGAAGCCACTCCTGCATTGGCTGTGTGCTTAGGGTCGCTGTCCTGTTGGAAGGTGAACTTTCGCCCCAGTCTGAGGTCCAGTGCACTCCAGAGCAGGTTCTCATCAAGGATCTCTCTGTACTTTGATCCGTTCATTTTTGTGTCAATCCTGACTAGTCTCCCAGTCCCTGCCGCTCATGGTCAGAGTCATTTAGGTGACTTTTGACAAACTCCAAGTGGGCTGTCATGTGCCTTTTACTGAGTAGTGGCTTCCGTCTGGCCACTCTACCATAAAGGCCTGATTGGTGGAGTGCTGCAGAGATGGTTGTACTTATGGAAGGTTCTCCCATCTACTGATAGGAACTCTAGAGCTCTGTCAGAGTGACCATCAGGTTCTTGGTCACCTCCCTGACCCAGGCCCTTCTCCCCCGATTGCACAGTTTGGCCGGGCGGCCAGCTCTAGGAAAAGTCTTGGTGGTTCCAAACATCTCCATTTAAGAATGATGGAGACCACTGTGTTCTTGGGGAACTTCAATACTACATAATTTTTTTGGTAAACTTCCCCAGATCTGTGCCTTAACACAATCCTGTCTCGCAGCTCTAAGGACAATTCCTTCAACCTCATGGCTTGGTTTTTGCTCTGACATGCCCTGCCAACTGTAGGACCTTATATAGACAGGTGTGTGACTTTCCAAATCATGTCCAATCAATTGAATTTACCACAGGTGGACTCAAGTTGTAGAAACAGCTCGAGGATGATCAATGGAAACAGGATGCACCTGAGCTCAATTTCGAGTCTCATAGCAAAGGGGCTGAATACTTATGTAAATAAGGTATTTCAGTTGTTTTGTTAGTTATACATTTGCTAATAATTTAAAAAACGTGTTTTCACTTTGTCATTATGGGGTATTGTGTGTAGATTGCTGAGGAAAAACATTTATTTAATCAATTTTAGAATAATGCTGTTACATAACAAAATGTGGAAAAAGTCAAGTGGTCTGAATACTTTCTAATGGCACTGTAGGGGATACAAAAAAATGATGGGTTAGAAACATCCCAATTTGTTTAAATATTGGACAGAACACACATTTGGTTATTTTGACCCAGGAAGTTGAGTCACAAACAACCCATTGTTTTCTTTAAGTTGGGTTGTTGTTGCTGGGTTACTTAGCTATGATTCACCATGTGAGATAAAATATGGGAGGTGTGGCATGGCTTTTCAACACTTATTTTTGGCCACCCGTGACAGTAGGTGTCATTCCGGTTAATCTGTTCTGTTGTATTGTCAACACATATCAAGAATGAGCACTGACACTTTTGTAGAATTAATAAGGACTACTCAAGTTTATGAGTTCCAATGTTGGGGTAGATAGCATTGTGTTATATTAGTCATTTAACAATGTTAAACATTTTATATTAATATACTGTGTGTAAAAATTGTCAGGAATTGTTTCATTGACGGTGTACAAACTTAACATGATTAACATGAGCGACATTTACTCTCATGTGTGGCCAAAATAACTAGCTGAGAGCCACACCCTCAATAGGCCACGCCTCCTGAAAATAACTTATGCGTTACATTAGAGAAGACATCTTCTAGTCAATACTTTGCACATTACGTTATTTAATATACAATTAATATTATTAACATAACAAAGTGCTAACTAGCCCAACATTGAGAGAGACACAGATACTTGAGGAAATCAATTTGTGGAAGCATTAAAAGTGTCAGCTCACAACCATAAAATGTATAGGCAATACAACAAATCAGATGAACAGGAATGACATTTACCCTCACGGGTAGCCAAAAACAATAATCTGAAAGCCACACCCCTACTAAGCCACACCTCTAGTCTTCAGAGCTCACCCGGTGGATCATAGCGCAATAACACAACTAAGTGACCCAACTGGCTGGGTCAAAAATAACCCAAAGTGTGCTCTTTCCACTATTTACACAGCGCTGGGTTGTTTTCAAACCAGAATTTTTAGAGTGTAGGATGCCATTTCAGATGCAGCCATTGCATGTCGGTCCTGTTTATCCTGCTTTGTTGTATTTGCTCTTATCACCCCAGATAGATTCCCTATGTGGTGGTAATGTACGTGGAGAAGGTAAGTGTTGTGTTCTGGCTATTCTCTGGCAATTCGTAAACCATGGATATGGGGCTCACTATTCGGATAGCAGGAAATTACACTGTGGGCACATTTCATCCTTTTTAAATTGATGTTAAGTTGATGATGGCATATCATCCAAAAGCCTTGACATGACCTAGTTAACTGTGGGCATGCAATAAGAGATGCGCATGTGTGTTGGAAGCAGTCGGGACTTTAAGAGGCTTGTAATCCCCTGCAAATTATAGGGGTTTCTGAATATTGGTGTCTTATGCCTTTAATTGAGAGATCAAGCAAAGACACTCACACCCACCACTCATTGCTTTATTAAATCAATACATTGACAACTAAGCTGATAACCCAGAGCCTCCTTTCCTATGTAGCTATATTGCCAGCTGAAATCTCTTGTCTCATTCTATAACTAACGTGGAAGGCATCCTGATGTATCGACCAGTGCTAGGCTACAGCTAAATTCTCCTGTCACATTTTTAAACTAAGGTCGAAGGCATTTGTGATGTTTCAATCTGTGATAGCTGCAGCTGAATGCCAGAGAAGATGGGTGTTGTCTGCATGACAAGCACAACCATGCCCTGTATATGAACACACAATGAAAGCGAGATAGGCCCTGATAACAGCAATATCCCTTTAGCCCTCTAGTTCAGGAGGACAGCATACTAAATGGCACCCTATTCCCTTTTTAGTGCACTACTTTTGACCGGGGCCCATTTAGGAAGCAGACCAGCTCTTTACGCCCTTGCTCTTGTCACATGCAGTTGGACTACCAATCTTAAGTGGCCACCCCTACCAACCCCTGTCTACGTTCACAATTGCTTCTCTCACACCCCCATCAAACAGACGGTATTGCTCATTTCCTAAGCTTTTTTATGCTTTGGAATACAGATCAGCTGGTAGTAAACTCAGCAAAAAAAGAAACGTCCCTTTTTCAGGACCCTGTCTTTTAAAGACAATTCGCAAAAATCCAAATAACTTCACAGATCTTCATTGTAAAGGGTATAAACACTGTTTCCCATGCTTGTTCAATGAACCATAAACAATTAATAAACATGCACCTGTGGAACGGTCACTGTAACTAACAGCTTACAGACGGTAGGCAATTAAGGTCACAGTTATGAAAACTTAGGACACTAAAGAGGCCTTTCTACTGTCTCTGAAAAACACCAAAAGAAAGATGTCCAGGGTCCCTGCTCATCTGTGTGAACATGCCTTAGGCATGCTGCAAGGAGGCATGAGGACTGCATATGTGGCCAGGGCAATAAATTGCAATGTCCGAACTGTGAGACGCTTAAGACAGCGCTGCAGGGAGATGGACAGCTGATCATCCTTGCAGTGGCAGACCACGTGTACAACACCTGCACAGGATCGGTACATCCGAATATCATACCTGCGGGACAGGTACAGGATGGCAACAACAACTGCCCGAGTTACACCAGCAACGCACAATCCCTCCATCAGTGCTCAGACTGTCCGCAATAAGCTAAGAGAGGCTGGACTGAGGGCTTGTAGGCCTGTTGTAAGGCAGGTCCTCACCAGGCAACAACATCGCCTTTGGGCACAAACCCACCGTTGCTGGACCAGACAAGACTGGCAAAAAGTGCTCTTCACTGACGAGTCGTGGTTTTGTCTCACCAGGGGTGATGGTCGGATTCGCGTTTATCGTCGAAGGAATGAGCGTTACACCGAGGCCTGTACTCTGGAGCGGGATCGATTTGGAGGTGGAGAGTCCGTCTGGGTCGGTGTGTCACAGCGTCATCGGACTGATGTTGTCCTTGCAGGCAATCTCAATGCTGTGCGTTACAGGGAAGACATCCTCCTCCCTCACGTGGTACCCTTCCTGCAGGCTCACCCTGACATGACTCTCCAGCATGACAATGCCACCAGCCATAGTGCTCATTCTGTGCGTGATTTCCTGCAAGACAGGAATGTCAGTGTTCTGCCATGGCCAGCGAAGAGCCCGGATCTCAATCCCATTGAGCACGTCCGGGACCTGTTGTATCGGAGGGTGAGGGCTAGGGACATTCCCCCCCAGAAATGTCCAGGAACTTGCAAGTGCCTTGGTGGAAGAGTGGGGTAACATCGCACAGCAAGAACTGGCAAATCTGGTGCAGTCCATGAGGAGGAGATGCAGTGCAGTACTTTTAATTTAATTTATTTTTAATTTATTTTTTGCACTGCAGTACTTAATGCAGCTGGTGGCCACACCAGATACGGACTGTTACTTTTGATTTTGACACCCCCCTTTGTTCAGGGACACATTATTCCATTTGTTAGTCACATGTCTGTGGAACTTGTTCAGTTTATGTCTCAGTTGTTGAGTCTTATGCTCATACAAATATTTATACATGTTAAGTTTGCTGAAAATAAACGCATTTGACATTGAGAGGACATTTCTTTATTTTGCTGAGTTTATTTAAAATAACCATCATTACTCTATGCAGCAGCCAACCCCCATATGACCATTATTGAGAAATTTGAATAACACATATATTTGAGGATAAAAGCCCAAAAGGCCATATTTCTTGGAGACATTCTGATGAAGGCCATTGACGGATGAAGCGTCATATTTATAATTTTAAAATAGCTAATAAAACATTGTTGTGTGTGAGAGTCCAGCGTTTTCCCTTCAAATGCTGTTTTGATTGCTAGTTGCACTTCGACTCATGTTGGTTGAATGCCTTCTACTCCCCTTCTTATTTCTCTGACAATCAGTAGCCGTGACCGACTGTGACGTCCATTTATGCCAGCTGTTTGGCCCCTGCCTAGATGGCAGACTGGAATAAGTTCTGGCCGGCCTCCATTCTGCAGGCTGGTATAAGTTCAGCGCCTGAATCCAGAAAGCATCTGAGAGTAGGAGTGCCTATGTAGGATCAGTTTAGCCTCATATATCATAACGAATAAGGGGAAAGGGGGCCTGTACCTAGATCAGCGCTCCTCCTCTTAGACACTTTGTGTATACAGGCCCTGGACAGGCTGGGGGTAGGTTCTGGCCAGTCTCTATTGTGCAGGCTGTGGGTATGTGGCTCTGAGGGGATGTGACCCACTGTTTTGGGCAGGGCCGAGTGGACCAGCAATCTGTTCCTCTTGTGGGTAGTGTGAGTGTGTTTACGACGACCCATGGACACAGGCACATATAGCTGTGCCGAGGGAGAAGATTTGGAGAGAGAGCAAGAGATGGAGAGAAAGAATTCTACTGCACTAATGACAATTACTCACACACCCTGTTTCTGATCATGCACACGCACGATACAGTACGTCCCCCTAGCCAATTGCCACACTGATCCTCACCACACACACAATGTGGTGAGAAAGCCGTCCACTGGCTGTCCAAACTCCTCTTCCATAATACTATGCATGACTGCCCCATTGACAGGATGCATTACTGCCTCATTGACAGGATGCATGGCTGCCCCATTGACAGGATGCATGACTGCCCCATTGACAGGATGCATGACTGCCCCATTGACAGGATGCATGACTGCCCCATTGACAGGATGCATGACTGCCCCATTGACAGGATGCATGGCTGCCCCATTGACAGGATGCATGACTGCCCCATTGACAGGATGCATGGCTGCCCCATTGACAGGATGCATGACTGCCCCATTGCTACAGGTTAATGCTTATGTTTGAGGCGTTCTGAGGGACTAGTATGTTTCACTTTAATTCTTTTTTCTGCATGAAAACAGTAACTGGTTTTGTGTGCAATACTGCAAACAAGTTATGCCTGTACTTAATCATGGATGTCCACTGCTAAGTGCATTTTTTTATGTGTGTGTGTGTGTGCGTGTGTGTGTGTGCATTCGAGAGAGAGCAAGAAAGCAACAGAAAGTGAGAGATAATGTGAGATGTGGTCTGAGGGAAGTCTAGTAGGGCAGTGTTACATTATGCAGTGCATTGCTACAGTATAACGGAATACTCCACACGTATAAAGAACCAGAACCGAATCTCAGTGTGAATCCACAAGCATAGAAAATGAATGGCAACCAGACAATGGGTTTATTGAATAGGGACTTAACATGTTTTCTGCTTAGTTTAGCCTTTAGTCCGAAGCCTGAACCTTCCTGATGTTAGATTTCTTATTTTCTATGCCTCATGTCAATTGGTTATCTTAATGTGCTCTACTGGTGAGACTTGACCTTCACATATTATACAAGCGTTCATGGCAGGAATATGCCTTAAGAAGTCAAGTTCCTCCGTCCAAGTAGTTGACAAACTAACAACCTTGGCTTGGCTGAAATAACTTGATTTAATTTGGGAGCGCTGACCTCCTCATTCCACAACCATAGAGCAGAGAGACCAAGGCCAAGGCTTTTCCTTGAACTTCTGTCTACTCGTTTAGCCACTGACCTGGTTCAGGTTGGAGTTACCATTATGATACGGCACCCTGCACTCATTAGCGTTAATTAAGTGGGTACAAATCACGGTGGTATGCTGCCTGACTAGCGAGCTTGGCAAGGCATCAGTGGGGCACCCATTTCAGAGGCTGGCTGGCGCTGGAGTTGGTTAACACGTATCCCGTGAACCTCTGAGCATGAACTCTGGCGCGGCTAATTCAGTGCAATTAGAAAATAGTTTTCTTATTAAAGCCCAGATCCACAAATAACACAGTGTTTGTTTCCCTCCTGGAGCCTTTGAAGTCCTGTTGACAGGTTTTGTGGACCCATGAAGAGTGGCTGTTGCTTTAGCAGTAGCTAATGGGGATCCTAATAAAATACAACAATTCTAATGAGTTCTGGTACCTTGTTGTCCCCCCCCCCCCCCCCGTAAGTTTCAGATTGTATTTGACACAGGTCCCTTCTCAGTGCTTAAGACACGCATTGTAGTTTCATGTTCTAATATCAAGCTGGCCATACAGCTAGTAGATGAGTGCTGCTTCTCCTGTTGGTTGGGCTTTATTAAAGCTTCATGTTGTTGGTCTTAAATCATCATATACTTTTGTTAGCCAACAGGGTGAGTGGAGTAAACACGAAAACAAAAAACATCTCTAGAATGGACTACATATTCAAGTCAACCTTCATTTTATTTCTATGGTAAACACCTCTTGGTAGTCCTTGTTCACAGACAGAGTTGGGAAGGTTACTTTCTGAATGTAATCTGTTACAGTTACTAGGTACAGTACTTGTCCAAAATCGTAATCAGTAACATAACTTTTGGATTACCCAAACTAAGTAATGTATTATAATTACTTTTAGATTACTTTTCCATTAGAAGAATACAAAAAGATCCATGAAACGCATTTGGTGTGTCATCATAGTGGTCCCTGACTTGTGCTCAGACTCATTCAGGTGGAGCAAACTTAACCCTTGTGTGGTGTTTGGGTCTGTGGGACCCATTATCAATGTTTACTAAAAGAAAAATGATACAATGAATAATTTTCTCAACCTGAGACACATTGGCCTTCGCTCTTTTTCTGTGAATAACATGTAAAAGAACACATTTTCATTGAGTGCACACTGCACCACCCTACACATTTATTTGACATATGTGGTGTTCGGGTCCAATGGATCCGAGGGTAATAAAAGTGTGGAAAAGGGTGTGTGTAGGTGAAACAAGTCAAAATGAAACAAAAAGGTTTTCTGTGTGCCCTCACTCTGTCTTCCTCCTCCCTGGGCCTGCTGTTTCAACATAGCACCAAGAACCTGTCTGTCTCTCTCTGCCTGTCTGCCTGTCTCCCACTTTTCTTGCACTCTTTACCCTTTGTAGTGTGTGAAACTAAACCATGTCTTGCGGAAACCTGCACAATGTTATTAAAATACATTATTTCGATACATTGTACAAAAGTCAATATTTTCCCACACTCTACCCCAGCCAGGTGCAAATTGGGGGAGGCACACAACAAATAAATAGCTTTGCATGTGTGGCTCCTTACCACAATCAATCAGTATGGCAAAAATAATCTCTGCTCAGAGGTCCTTCAAAATAATTTTTGCAGAGAGAGAAGCTAGTGTGGAAGGTGTGTCTTCCACTTTGGAAGATGAAGAATTTTCCGAATATGAGGATCACGTCTCTGTCAATTCGGAGTCTGACAGTGAGTTGGAAGAAGAGGATGAGATTTACCCTCAGCCAGCTCCAGCATCAGCCCATCAGCAGCCAGCCCCAGGACCAGCCCGTCAGCAACCAGATCATCAGCAGCCTGCAGGATGAGAAATATGGATGTCAAGAAATTGAATAGTCTCCTTGCCCAAGGAATGAGCCACCCCGCATGGCTGCCAATGTGATAAGGATGCAACCAGGGCTGATGCAGATGGCACTTACTCATGTGTGGCTCAGTTGGTAGAGCATGGTGTTTGCAACGCCAGGGTTGTGGGTTCGATTCCCACGGGGGACCAGTACGGAAGAAAAAAAAAATGTATGAAATGTATGCATTCACTACTGTAAGTCGCTCTGTATAAGAGTGTCTGCTAAATGACAAAAATGTAAATATGTGCTGGACATAAAGTCTTCTTTTGGACTGTTCATCCCAGACACCATCCAGAAAATCATTCTGGACTGCACTAATTTGGAGGGAAGGCTTGTTTTTGGAGAGAGATGGAAGGAGATAGACCAAACTAATTTACATGCATTCTTTGGGGTTCTTAACCTTGCTGGTGTTTTCAGATCCAAATGGGGAATCCACCAAATCCCTGTGGGATGCAGAAACTGGCAGAGAACTTTTCCGTGCAACAATGTCTCTGGAAAATGTTCACATTGTTTCCAGGATTCTCCGCTTCGTAACCGAGACACCAATCCAAGCTACCTGCATTCAGGTCAGTGTGAGACAAGTTGGTGGACCGCCTTCCCCTGTTTTACAACCCTGGGCCAATGTTACTGTTGATGAGCAGCTTATGCCATTTAGGGGCCGCCGCCCCTTCAGGCAGTACATACCGGTCTAATATGGAATCAAGATCTGGGCTGCCTGTGATGCTGCTTCATCATACACGGGGAAGCCAGATGGAGGAGCCCCTGAAAAGAACCAAGGGATGAGGGTTGTCCTGGATGTGACAAAGGGACACCATGGCCCAACATCACATGCGATAAGTAGGAAAAAATAAGCCAGAGCTCCCATCTGAGCTGTTGAATACACAGAACAGATCTATCAATTCCTCTAAGGTTGTGTTCATGGCTGACACATCCCTAGTGTCCTACGTGCCAAAGAAAGGCAAACATGTGATACTTATGAGTACGCTGCACAGGGATGGGAGAAATCCAGAAATCATAATGGATTACAATGCCACAAAAGGAGGGGTGGACAATTTAGACAAGCTGGTGACTGGCTACAGCTGGCCACTTATGATATTCTTCAACATCTTGGACATCTCGGCATGCAATGCGTTTGTCATCTGGATGGCGTTGAACCCAGATTGGAACAGAGGGAAGCTCCAAAGGAGACGGCTCTTTCTCAGGGAGCTGGGCAAGGCATTAGTAAGACCTCAAATCCAGAGGAGGCAACATATCCCAAGGATACCAGCTTCTGCAGCCATAGTGAGGAGGATTCAGGAGGAGGATGCTGGTGCCCCATCCGCCCAACACACAGAACGGATAACTCCAATACCGGAAGTAAGTGTGAGTGATGTTGTTGCAAAACTCTGTCCCTCATCTGGTGTGTAGACCGGCCTTCATTTGTGTTCAATGGGGCTCATTTATCATTTCCATAAAATACTGTTTGTAAAATCTGTCCTTCCAATTTGTTCATTTCAAAGCAATAAACGTCAGTAGTAATGAAAACCTTGTTTCATTTATATTTGTTCAAGATAAACATAATTCATTCCACCCATGTCTTGATTATAATTGGAAAACATTTTATGAAAAAATAACAAATACCGCTTTTATTGATAAATGGTAAATGGCAAATATTAACCATATGTGCTGTCTATATTGCTTGTAATTGATATAAGTCAAAATCTAAGTAGTAAGTATTGAGAATTTTTACTTAAATTTTTATGGCTGTATTGTTTAAAAACCCAATAATGTTGTGGGTCCAACAGGACTGTGATCATTGGGTGAATAACAAAGACATGAACACCACACAAGGGTTAAACGTGCGCCTTTTTTCAATGCTGAATTCCATCGAGAAAACAGATAGGTGTCATGGTGTATTCTTTCTGAATTTAAAATGAATCCAATAAGTAATCATCTAGTTTTTCAAAAGTATCTGTAATCTGACTACAATATTTTTGCTTACTTTGCTTTGTCTATCCATACTTTCTCTCCTTTTCATGACATCTGTAGGAAGGAATGCAAAGGACCAGAATCCTCCCTTTCTCTCTCCCACACTATTGTGGAAAGTGTGAGCTAATTGATTTGTTTTGCATGCCATTCTCGAGCAGCAACACTAGCGAGCCTCTTCCCATGCCAAACAGGCAATTATACATTCCCTTGCATGAGTTTTTCTCCATACAGTCTTGTGTGTATGTCTCAGCAGAATACATTGCAGGCACCAGTGCCATTCTGTAACCCAAACCAATGTGTTACACATTGACGTTACACATCGCATAATAAATCACATATGTATAGACACAGATAGGGATGTTCAGAGTTCCAGTTAGTCAACCTTCCTGTAGCTCAAACCATCATGGGCATTGATCAACCTACTCGTGCATACAAAAAAGCATGATCATACTGAAATGTAAGGGATGTGCATTAGACTTTCTCAATGCTCTCATCTCTCTCAGAGCTCTCAGAGAGTACTTTCATTGATCTCCTCATCCGTGCACCTCAGCCTGAGGTATTGTTCACACAGAAGGCAGAGAAGAAGAAAGCATCGAGCCTACAGCATCCTAGTTTTGCAATTTATGAATTGTGTTTATTTTTGGCTGATATGCATTCATCAGATTCAGAGAGAGATTCAGCGAGAGAGAGAGGGATTCAGAGAGGGATTCAGAGAGAGGGATTCAGAGAGAGGGAGAGATTCAGAGAGAGAAGGAAAGAGAGCCTATTTTGCTTGTTGTGGAGAAAATCATAACCTCAGCCACATGGAGGGTCCCTGACTCACCATAACTCCCTACACCAGGGTTTCTTAAACTATTGGTCGGGACACAACGTCAGCCCTGGGCATGTGAGGTGAGTTATCTATAATCACACACTATTTCTTCTTCATTTGAGTCATTGGAGGACGATTTGGGTCATGGGACGGTACATTTCTAATTTGGGACAAGTGCAGAAAAAGTTATAAAAAAATGCCCTACACTATTACATCCATGCAGGGTCCCATATAGGCGGAAGAGTCAAGAGAGAATAGTATTGAAATTGTGTACTTTACATAAACAAATAGATCATATGTAGACATATCATCTTACTGTGGTTGTCTTACCTTAGTTGAATAACAAAAAAGTAATTGTACACCTACTGTATGCCGTTACAAAGACTTGCGTGCTTCTATGTTAACCGTCCAGTCTTGCTGTATATTGCCAGTTGTATAAGTTATGACCTGCTGCCTTGTGGAGTGTTGTAATGACCTGTAAAATATTGAAATCATAGTGGTTGCGGCCGTTCGGCAACGGTTGGCTAAGGTTAACCTGCCAGCTCCCTACCCTGCCAACTGCCTGTCAATCTGAGTGGCATGATGCCGGGGTCCGTCAAGCCCTAATCACCACATACGGGACTGCCTGAGAGCCTGGTGCAATTTACAGCACAGAGAAACACGCAGGCAGGCAGGGTAGGCAGGCAGGGTAGGCAGCCAGTCCAAAACCCCATGTATATTTTTGCCTAAGCCGAGGGCTGGGACTTGAGGCTGCCCACAGCGCCTGTGTGCTCAGCAGCCATCTGTTTCAATGGGCATCACGTGGCACTGAACACACCAGCTACCGACCTGGTACAGGGTACAGCTAAGCCCCAATATGGACACCAAGGACAGTGTTTAAAGGGGTAGAGGGAAAAGAAGAGCAGGCATTTTGGCTTTGTTCGCTTTGCAGGTGGAGGGACAGAGGGATCCAGGCCACCTCCTGTTCCGTGAAGGATTTGAGCTCCTCTGCTCCGAAATGTATTCAGCAGAACCATAATTGATTTTATTCTTCTTTCTAACTGGCTGTGAAGGTTTAGCTGGAATCATTCCCCTGTGGGAATCCTGTGCACTGACTGAAATCTCTCTCTCTCATTCTCTCTCTCTCTCATTCTCTCTCTCTCTCATTCTCTCTCTCTCTCTCATTCTCTCTCTCTCTCATTCTCTCTCTCTTTCATTCTCTCTGAAGCCATCATGTGCTGCTGACAAAAGGAATATTTTGGGATTATTTTCACAACCTATTCCTGAAAACAGAGTAGACAAGGATTTGGGCTTTGCTCCTTAATCTGCAATGACCATCTCAAGCAATACAATTCCGTCCTGTTAATTTATACTATTGACAAAATCCAAACAAAAGAAGGTGAATAGTGTTGCATCTAGCTTTAAAATCCCTTCAAACAAAATGTCTTAGATTTTTCTGGATTACCCAGAAGTCCCTTTGAAACCAATCCTTTCTCCCAATGAAATAGGCTTCTAATGAAGCTATAGGACTACACCTCCAATCCCAGCACTGAATTATTCAATTTCCATGTTCCAGGTAGCTGCCCTTGACAATACCCTTTTGATGTCAGACGAGACGAGACCACTGTAAACATAAATTACTTAGACTTCAGACTATGTCCCAAATTGCACCCTATTCCCTTATAGTGCAATACTTTGGACCAGGGACCATAGCTTGGGTCACTATATAGGTGCCATTTGGGACTTTAGAGTAGATTTGTATTAATGTGCAGGGACGGATATAGGACAGGCTATAGGAGGAAAGAGACTAATTTGTTGTGTGGGGGGTATAGGTCCCTTTAGGCCTAGAGCAGGAACCTTTCACCCACTGCAGAACCACCCTCTTATTATGAACTGAAAAATCACTGTGTTTTGGTCTCTGGATTAGACAATGGACACATGGTCTTGTTTTGAGTGGTGTTGAAGGTTGATATGACTTTTATCTTTGTCTGGTTTCAGTTCTAAAGCCAGTATTTTCTAATGGACGTTTCGATCATGCACTTGAATATCAAGGACTTCTCTTAAAAACAACATGCATGATACCAAGCACTCCTTTTGTGCCGTCTTGTGATTCAAGAGAAGCTTAAACATTGTTATTGGGATCGAAGCACTTATATGGCTGGTTGTTTTTATCATAGGGCTTGTAGTGGGTAAAATGCTAAATTAAGTGGTCTATTGACCTAAGCAATTTTTCTTTTTTTTTGTGCTGAGGGGAATGGAATGGTGTAATTACCTTGACTCCTTTAAAAAGATGATAGAGCAAGAATGCTCCTCAAATAGAATAGGGAAACATCTAACTAACCTCTGCATATGGTCTTTTTCAGGTGAGGGAAAAGTATTTTGTTATTCTCTATGGACCCTGGTCAAAATTAGTGCACTATATAGGGAATATGGTACCATTTGGGACACAGCCACAGTGAGAGCCATGGCCCCAGGGCCACTGTATGGTGAAACAGGTGTAGTTAGTCAGATGATTCAGGGGACAGGTTTGCTTGGGCAGTTATGGAACTAAAGGTGAGTGGATTTAGTGATGAGCATGGACCTGTGCTGTTATTATAGGACCTGTGCTGTTATTATAGCTAATTACTTTCTTCAGGGATCAGTGGAGTTACAATGCAGATAGATCTCTTCTACCTAGCCTTGGAGAGGACTCAGGCTCATTCTCAATTCGTCTTTCCTCAATTTCTTGCATCCTCTCTCCTCACCTTCTCAAAACGTGTTGGAGGAGGTCAAAGCGGAGGAACCTAAAATATTCTCAAGGCGAGGAGAGAGGACGTGAAGAATTGCGAAAGATCCACAGAACACAACCTCCCAAGCTGTGTCATTTTCTTCAAAATCTCATTCTGACGTTGTTTCTCTTTATGCTTGATGATGGACCATTGTTAGTGTTGGAGAGAGAGGCCTGTTATTAACATGGAGGCTGTTGATTGCATGGCCATTAGTCAGATGTGATGCATGATGGCTGTGCAGAGTTCACTTCACCTTCCGTCACCACCCTACAAAGCAGGGTGGGCCTGATGATGTATGTCTATGGTTGGACCACCCTCACATCACTGTAAATCTCTACCAGGCACAGAAAGACACTGAGAAAGCAGTCCATTTACCTGTATCCAGATTCAGGTATCTTTTAGATACTCTTCCTTGTATACTCCACACTTGGTTCACGTGAAGACCTCAATGGTTTATAGTTTGTGACCCTGCTTTATCTTAACAGGTGGCCAGCCATTCACCTCTCCAATGGTAACTTAGTATACACGTCCACACACCTGGAAAGTAGTATCTACCACTTCCCACTATAGCCAGCTGTCAATGCCTTGATAGACTGTCTGGAAATTATGGTGGGACCATTGACACAGCTGTATCTGTGTGAGGATCACATCTTCTCCTTCACAATATGTACTGACTTACACTGCTCTTCTTCATTACAGAATAAGGAAATGGAGTAGCATGTAGGGAATAGACTTCAATTAATATTTTAATGAAGGTGCATTAATTGCTGCACAATCTATCTTAGAATGTGATAAATGTTGTAATCCAAGGACATGAGAGAATGAATGACCATTTCTAATTGCCTGTGAATGATATGCTATATTCCACCCGTATCTTCTAAATGTGAAAACGTATCATGCTCAAAGACAGAAGAGGTTGCATCCAAAAAGGCACCCTATCCCCTATTTAGTGAACTGTTTTTGACCAGGGCCTATTGGCCTTTGGTCAAAAGTAGTCTACTATATATAGGGAATACGGTGCCATAGCTGACAAAGTATCTTAGTTCCATTTGTCTGCCACATAAATGTTGGGTAATTCCCCAGTAGTTTATATGATTGATTCCTTTTTCTCTAGCAAAAAAATGAGTCAGAGTTTATCGCATTTGGACAAATCCTCCTGGCCACGCTGCAGTAATGAAGCTCAAACCATCAAGAGAAAGGAAACTTTACCTCTACCTTTTTTATTACTAGGTATTACTGCACTGTTGGAGCTAGAAACACAAGCATTTCGCTGCACCTGCGATAACATCTGCAAATCTGTGTACACAATTTAAACGTAAACAAAGATTTCAATAACGGGTGCCAAAAATCAAACTAACTGATTGGATTAGTTTAGAAAAAAAATGTGCAGTGCCTACAGAAAGTAGTCACACCACTTGACTTTTTCAAAATGTTGTCGTGTTAAAAAGTGAGATGAAAATAGATGTATTTGTATTTTTTGGTCAACAATCTACATAAAACACTCTGTAATGTCAAAGTGAAACAAAAATCCCAACATGTTTTTTAAATTATGGAAAATAAAACACTAACATATCTTGATAAGATAAGTATTCAACCCCTTGAGTCAATACGTGTTAGAATCACATTTGCCATTGATTAAAGTTCTTCTGGGTAAGTCTCTAAAAGCTTTGCACACATTATTCTTTTAAAAAAAATATTCAAACTCTGTCAAGTTGGTTGTTGGTCATTGCTAGACAGCCATTTTCAAGTTTTGCCATAGATTTTCAAGCCAATTTAAGTCCAAACTGTAACTAGGCCACTCAGGAACATACAATGTCATTTTGGTAAGCTACTCCTGTGTATATTTGGCCTTGTGTTTTAGGTAATTGTCCTGCTGAAAGGTGAATTTGTCTCCCAGTGTCTGTTGGAAAGCAGACTGAACCAAGTTTTCCTCTAGGATTTTACCTGTATTTAGCTCTATTCTATTTATTTGTATCCACATTTTTTTGCAGTATTTCTTTAGTGCTGTACTGCAAACAGGCTGCATGTTTTGGAGTATTTTTTATTCTGTACAGGCTTCCTTCTTTTCACTCTGTCATTTATGTTAGGATTGTGGAGTAACTACAACAATGTTGATCCAACCTCAGTTTTCTCCTATCACAGCCATTAAACTCTGTAACTGTTTTAAAATCACCATTGGCCTCATGATGAAATCCCTGAACGATTTCTGTTCTCTCCAGCAAATGAGTTAAGGGTGCCTGTGTCTTTATAGTGAGTGGGTGTATTTATACACCATCCAAAGTGTAATTAATAACTGCACCATGCTCAAAGGGATATTCACTGTCTGTTTTTATATATTTTTTCCAATCACCCCTTCTTTGCGAACCACTGGATAACCTCCCTGGTCTTTGTGGTTCAATCTGTGCTTGAAATGTACTGCTCGACTGAGGGACATTACAGATAATTGTATGTGTGGGGTACAGAGAAGTGGTAGTCATTTACAAATCATCTTAACCCATAAGAGTCTAAGCCAGGGTCCGAGAAGACCTCTAGTCCACAGATTCCACACATTGTGTTGATTTAACACTGAGTGTAATTTCTTTTTAACACAAGATAATTTCCTGTGTAAATATACCCAAACACAAAGGCGTTAGAAAACTCCTGGGGCCTCATTTTTCAAAGTTACACACACACACACAAAATACTTTAATCCTTGTGTGCTCCACTTTCCTGCAACCGTTGGTATTTATCAAATTTGAACTTGACAGGAAAGTGTCCTTATCTCCACGCAAATCTCATCTCATGCATATGCACAACTTCTAGTGGTTGAAGAATTGTATTACAAGCAAATATTGTCATTTTGGGGGAAATTGAGGTGTTTGACGCACAGGAATTATAATAAAGGTAGGCTAATAAAAACTTGAAATTGTAGGCTAATGATAAAACGGATGCATTTGCTAAGGAGATTGCATAGCAGCATGTAGCCTACTATGTTTCTTTGAGTTTTATTATATGGGCCTAAATCATAATCATATTTGCTGACATGACTGGTTTATTCCTACTACACAAAAAAATATTAGGCTAACATTTTTCCATCGCTCATTTATTAGCATGCTCAAAAGTAAATACACAAGTAGCCTAGACAGTATGGGTATGCTGAAGTATTGATGTGAGATGGGAACGCAACATCATAGCCTATTTAGTCTCAGAGCCTATACCAAGACAGGAGATGGAAACACAATAATCTATTGACAAACAAAGTATTCAACAACAATTCATCTTTTGCATAGTGTGAGCGGTAGTATTTACTTTAACAGTCATACTGATGTTTTAGTCACCCTTTGAGTGACTAAAACATCACCCATAACTTTTTTTCCAGATAAAAATGCTCCATATTTTTTTTAATTGCTTGTTCTCTCATGTCAAACTACCAGAAAGTCTGAAAAGACAGGCTGAGTGGGCAGGGAGCTAGTACGCTGAGGGGCCGGGTAGCTCACCTTGACTGACAGTTCTTTGAAAATGTTTATGTCAAGCGACATGGATGCATGAGCAGTGTTGCAGTGAGATTATCTCAAGCATATTTGCAGATAAACAAAGCAACTCAAACAACATTGAATTTACATGCAACATCAACTCCTGTCATTCATCACATGGTTTCACAAATGATTTTTTTATCATACTGTTTGGTTATTGTAACAGCATCAATATAGGCAAAATGTTGGTTGTATAACTTCACAGGGCCAAATGGAATTGTCAGCACTTTATCTAGCTAGCTAGCTAGTTCATACTTGACAATTTCAGTTAAAACTTCACAAGGTGAAGTCTGGGTGTGTTTCATTAAATATATATACACTACCGTTCAAAAGTGCTAACATAATTGCAAAAGGGTTTTCTAATGATCAATTAGCCTTTTAAAATGATAAACCTGGATTAGCTAACACAACGTGCCATTGGAACACAGGAGTGATGGTTGCTAATAATGAGCCTCCGTACACCTACAGTATGCAGATATTCCATTATAAAAACTTCTGCCGTTTCCAGCTACAATAGTCATTTACAACATTAACAATATCTACACTGTATTTCTGATCAATTTGATGTTATTTTAATAGACAAAAAAAAGGGCTTTTCTTTCAAAAACAAGGACATTTCTAAGTGACCCCAAACTTTTGAATGGTGGTGTACATATGTAGAGAAGGGGTAGAGAGAAGGAGTGAGATGGAAAGAGAGAGAGAGGGGTAGAGAAAGAGAGAGAGAGCGAAAGGGGCAGGGGCAGGGGGATGAGAGAGAACGAAGGAGAATAAGGGAGCAAGTAAAAGAGAGATAGTGTGGCAGCTTTCCTCCCAGAGGGGAGTGTAGCCAGCAGTATCTGTGAGGTAGCGATACAACAGAGCTGTAGAGCTGACACTGCACTCTTGTCACAGCATCCAGGGACAACATCCTCCTCTATACAGCCTGCATCCCAATTGGCACCCTATTCCCTACATAGTGCACTACTTTTGACCAGGGCCCATAAGGGTCAAATGTAGTGCCCTACTTTTGACCAGGGCCCATAAGGGTCAAATGTAGTGCACTACTTTTGACCAAGGCCCATAAGGGTCAAATGTAGTGCACTACTTTTGACCAATGCCCATAAGGGTCAAATGTAGTGCACTATGTAGGGAATAGGGTGCCAAGTGGGAGGCAAAAACACTCAGTCACTCCAGCATGGTGCTGACTGCCTCCAGCAACAAACTGACAAGGTGGGAGCACATACAGTGGCTTGTGAAAGTATTCACCCCCCTTGGCATTTTTCCTATTTTGTTACCTTACAACCTGGAATTAAAATTGATTTTTGGGAGGTTTGTATCATTTGATTTACACAACATGAAGACGCAATTTTTTTGTTGTTGTTGTGTGAAACAAACAAGAAATAAGACAAAAAAACAGTAGACTTGAGCATGCGTAGCTATTCACCCCCCCAAAGTCAATACTTTGAAGAGCCACCTTTTGTAGCAATTACAGCTGCAAGTCTCTTGGGGTATGTCTCTATAAGCTTGGCACATCTAGCCACTGGGATCTTTGCCCATTCTTCAAGGCAAAACGGCTCCAGCTCCTTCAAGTTGGATGGGTTCCACTGGTGTACGGCAATCTTTAACCTCTCTGGGCTAGGTGGCACCAAATCGTCCCACCTACGTAACAGCCAGATGAATCCTGTGGCGCGATTTTCAAATACCTTAGAAATGCTATTACTTCAATTTCTCAAACAAATGACTATTTTACAGCTATTTAAAGACAAGACTCTCGTTAATCTAACCACACTGTCCGATTTCAAAAAGGCTTTACAACGAAAGCAAAACATTAGATTATGTCAGCAGAGTACCCAGCCAGAAATAATCAGACACCCATTTTTCAAGCTAGCATATAATGTCACATAAACCCACACCACAGCTAAATGTAGCACTAACCTTTGATGATCTTCATCAGATGACAACCCTAGGACATTATGTTATACAATACATGCATGTTTTGTTCAATCAAGTTCATATTTATATCAAAAACCAGCTTTTTACATTAGCATGTGATGTTCAGAACTAGCATACCCCCCGCAAACTTCCGGGGAATTTACTAAATTACTCACGATAAACGTTCACAAAAAGCATAACAATTATTTTAAGAATTATAGATACAGAACTCCTCTATGCACTCGATATGTCCGATTTTAAAATAGCTTTTTGGTGAAAGCACATTTTGCAATATTCTAAGTACATAGCCCAGC
Organism: Salmo salar; assembly: GCF_965601325.2. Classification (NCBI taxonomy): domain Eukaryota; kingdom Metazoa; phylum Chordata; class Actinopteri; order Salmoniformes; family Salmonidae; genus Salmo; species Salmo salar. The sequence goes on along the minus strand of NC_138313.1, from coordinate 16,627,111 downwards.
CATCACGAGCAAGCTATTTAGACACCCAGCAAGTTTAGCCTTCACCAAAATCAAATTTACTATTACAAAAGTTTGATTACCTTTGATGTTCTTCGTCAGAATGCACTCCCAGGACTTCTACTTCAATAACAAATGTTGGTTTGGTCCCAAATAATCCATCGTTATATCCAAACAGCGGCGTTTTGTTCGTGCGTTCAAGACACTATCCGAAATGGTAAATCAGGGTTACGAGCATGGCGCATTTCGTGACAAAAAAATTCTAAATATTCCATTACCGTACTTCGAAGCATGTCAACCGCTGTTTAAAATCAATTTTTATGCAATTTATCTCGTAAAAAAGCGATAATATTCCGACCGGGAATCTGCGTTTCGGTAAATAGAGGAAAAAAAAGAAAGACGGGGGCGACCAGTGCACGCGCCTAAGCCCACTGTCCCTTTATCGGCCACTTGACAAAGGCAATAATGTGTTTCAGCCTGGAGCTGGAATGACGACATTCAGCTTTTTCCCGGGCTCTGAGAGCCTATGGGAGCCGTGGGAAGTGTCACGTTACCGCAGAGATCCTTTGTTTTGGAAAGAGATGTCAAAGAAAGCCAATAAATGGTCAGACAGGCCACTTCCTGTAAAGGAATCTCTCAGGTTTTTGCCTGCCATATGAGTTCTGTTATACTCACAGACACCATTCAAACAGTTTTAGAAACTTTAGAGTGTTTTCTATCCATATCTAATAAGTATATGCATATTCTAGTTACTGGGTAGGAGTAGTAACCAGATTAAATCGGGTAAGTTTTTTATCCGGCCGTGTAAATACTGCCCCCTAGCCCTAACAGGTTAAGTCAAACCACAGATTCTCAATTGGATAGAGGTCTGGGCTTTGACTAGGCCATTCCAAGACATTTAAATGTTTCCCCTTAAACCACTTGAGTGTTGCTTTAGCCATCCATCCATCATTCCTTGAATTCTGACCAGTTTCTCAGTCCCTGCTGATGAAAAACATCCCCACAGTATGATGCTGCCACCACCATGCTTCACTGTGGGGATGGTGTCCTCGGGGTGATGGGAGGTGTTGGGTTTGCGCCAGACATAGCGTTTTCCTTGATGGCCAATAAGCTAAATTTTAGTCTCATCTGACCAGAGTACCTTCTTCCATATGTTTGGGTAGTCTCCCACATGCCTTCTGGCGAACACCAAACGTGTTTGCTTATTTTTTTCTTCAAGCAATGTTTTTTTTCTGGACACTCTTCCCTAAAGCCCAACTCTGTGGAGTGTACAACTTAAAGTGGTCCTATGGACAGATACTCCAATCTCCACTGAGGAGCTTTGCAGCTCCATCGGGGTTATCTTTGGTCTCTTTGTTGCCTCTCTGATTAATGTCCCCCTTGCATGGTCCATGAGTTTTGGTGGGCAGCCCTCTCTTGGCAGGTTTGTTGTGGTGCCATATTCTTTCCATTTTTTATAATGGATTTAATGGCGCTCTGTGGGATGTTGAAAGTTTCTGATATTTTTTATAACCCAACCCTGATCTATACTTACTTCTCCACAACTTTGTCCCTGACCTGTTTGGAGAGCTCATTGGTCTTCATGGTGCCACATGCTTGGTGGTGTCTCTTGCTTAGCGGTTTTGCAGACTCTGGGGCCTTCCAGAACAGGTGTATATATACTGAGATCTTATGACAGATCATGTGACACTTAGATTGTGCACAAATAGACTTTACTTAACTAATTATGTGACTTCTGAAGGCAATTGGTTGCACCAGATCTTATTTAGGGGCTTCATAGCAAGGGAGGTGAATACATATACACGCACCACTTTTCTGTTATTTATTTGTTGGAATTTTTTGAAACAAGTAATTCTTTAAATTTCACTTCACCAATTTGGACTATTTTGTGTATTAAATGAAATCCAAATAAAAATCAAGTTAAATTACAGGTTGTAATGAAACAAAATAGGAAAAACGTCAAGGGGGGTGAATACTTTTTCAAGGCACTGTAGACATATACACACACAAGCACATACAGTATGTACGTATACTTATACACACACACAACATATTGCATGGCTCTGTACATACAGTGAAATATGAAAAGGCATGCGTGACACAAAGAGTTCACACAGTCTCTCTCCCACACATGAACAAACAGACACGACAAACACACACACACACACACACACACACACACACACACACGTTGATTCTTGTGCACACACACATCTTTAAAGACTTTACTTGGCCTGCTCAGGCTAATCCTGTCAACAAAGCAGGGGTCAATCGCAGACTCACACACACATACCTCCCAAACAAATGTATATATTGCAGAGAAAACTCCCTTGATGTAAAACTCGATTTATGATTCATTCAGTTCCACGGGGGCCCAACAAACAGTGACACATTACAGTAATAAAATCAATTTTGCATGCATGCTGGAGATCAATACACTGAGCATGAATACATCTTTCATCACACGTTGCTGCAAGGGTTTATTGACCATGACTGCGTCCTAAATGGCACCCTATTCCTTATATAGTGCACTACTGACCAGAGCCCTATGGGCCCTGGTAAAAAATAGTGCACAACATTGGAAATAGGGTGGCATTTAGGGACGCAGACCAGCTGTGATAAGATACATTCATTTGACAGGCCCACCCTACTGGCCGGGTGGTTTATCCTCATACCTGTCTGCTCTCACACAGGCACCTTGTTAGACACATCCAGCCAATGACAGCCCTGGGATCTATCTCACACCAGTGTGAGGACAATACTCCTTGATCTGGGCTGTTCAGGCTCAGTCACAGGGCTATGCTAATGCTATAAAAGTTGTGCATAGAGGTGGATATAACCAGAGTCATAGAAAGCTAATCTGGAAATGTTGTTCTTGCACCTCTGGTTATGGTTTAATGTTGTGTTGTTCTTTGTTCAAGCTATACTGGGCCGGGTTAAGCCTCTTTGGCCCCATGTTATTCATACGTTTTATAATTCATAATCAGGTGTTTCTATGTAAAACAGTTTTGTTCTATTTCAGTCTTCTGTGGTGTGTATAAAGTGTAATATTGAGATGCAAACTCAAAATGTAATACATTTCAACTCTATATCTGTCATGGTACAGGTGTCTTCTTTTTTTAAGCCCACAAACATACGTGTCAGGTGTATACTTTGTTTCAAAGTAGATTTTTTTAAGACTACCAAGAATGTGTAACCCTGATTTAGCCCACTGCAGTAAAAGGTTAAGGGCTTTCTATGGCAACATTTGTTGATCGCCAGCTTACAGCTGTGATTCTACAACCGATACTTCACTAATTTCAAACAGAAAATTTGAATTAAGGGCTTTTCTATAGCCACAGTGCTCTGTAGTCCTTAGACGTATTAAAAAGATGTGCAAACTGTCTCCCTGTAGTGTAACATTGTATTCCTAATGGACCGGCAGAAGTTGAGTGAATAAAAGCTAATTGAGTAGAAGTTTTTAAAACAAAGTCAATGTTAATATCATTATGTCATAATTGTGAGATGCAGCCTGGGAAGTTCCAATAACTGAACTGGCCACAACAATACTCTGTCCTTCAAGCACACTTTTAGATTAGATTAAACCGGAAATGTAACTGGGACTAGGAGTCTAAAACGTACATGGCTTGGTGAAAAAGTTTCCGTAGGCTTGATGAACAGTGATCATTACATTTGTTTGGGAGGTCTTAATAGACAATTCCATGCCAAAACACTCTTACTGTACGTTACAGGTTTTACATGAAGATACTGTAGTGCAGGGGTATTGAAATCTTACCCTACAAAGTCCGGACTACTGCTGGTTTACCAGTTAATGAATTGCACCCACCTGGTGTCTAAATCAGTCCCTAAGGGAATAATGAAAAAAAGCAGTGGAACTGGTTTCGAGATCCAAATTTGAATTGGAGTGCTGTAGAGAGAAAACCTCAGTCCCATGGTCATTTCTCCAACCACACATTTTTTATTTTACCTTTATTTAACTAGGCAAGTCAGTTAAGATCAATCTCTTATTTTCAATGACGGCCTAGGAACAGTGGGTTAACTGCCTTGTTCATAGCTTCCTACTGTAGGCATCTTCTCTTTCTTCACACACTTCATTAGTGTGGAATAAAACAGAAAACCCCTATCCTCTTCCCCTCTATTCTGCCTTGGGGAGTGTTTCTCTCGCTCCCGCTCTTCCCCCACACACTCATAAAGAGAAAAATGTCAAGGTCCCGTCTTGTGTGCCGTGGCCACACAGAAACTGTTATTCATCTCTCTTCCTCTGAAGAATCCCTGTGACATTCTGTGTGATCCGTAGGGCTGGAAGTCAGAGATTCAGCGACCCTCTTCTTCAATTCCTTACATGTTTAATGTCATCAGCCTGCAGCACCAGGTCAAAGGTGACTTCCTGTAGGAATCACACGGCTTTGTTATGCCTGTAATGCTTCTTATTACTAGGAGCCTTTTTAAGAGAGAGAACACACAGGACCGGACGTGACTACTCGAGTGCGTTCCAATTGGCACCCTTTCCCTTTATAGTGCCCATAGGGCTCTGGTCAAAAGTCGTGCACTGTATAGGGAATAGGGTGACATTTGGGACACGTAACTTGTCCTCCCTTCCAGCCCTGATGTAGGGTTGTGCTGATGCTGTTAGCTTTCTGCTAACGCTTTCCCACCCTGGTTGACAATGTTCCCTACAAGCTTAGAAAAAAAAGGTGCTAAGTAGAACCAAACAGGGATCTTGGGTTTTTCCCCATAGGGGAACCCTGTTTGGTGCTGGGTAGAACCCTTTGCAGCGGTTTCTATCTATACCTCTCTACATAGGGTTCTTCAAAGAACCCCCTGCATATGGTCCTACCATTTTATCATCTAAAAGGTTCTTACCAGAACAGTCTATGAATGGTTCTACAGAGAACCCTTTTTTTTCTCCCTAGAACCCTCTATGAACAGTTCCACCAGCCTTAAAAATGTTATAGTTTATGACAATACATTACATCTATAAGTCATTTCTTTGAGGGCCTAGTTATACCCTAACACAGTGGTGTTAGGAATCTCCTGGTTTACAGGCCTGCAAGTCACATTATGCTGGCTTGCAACGTGATGTGTAATTCCTATTGGAATCCAGCCAGAGTTAGGATATCCAACAAGTAGAATTGTTATTCACCCATAACCTCCATTCAGAATGACTACCAGGGTAGGGAAGGTTAACCACTGAGACTACGTCACCTCAATCATTTAAACTGGAACTGTCACATTGGTCTAAAGGATCGGGAGACAGGCGCAGAAATGCATAATAGGGTTTTTTATTGACCCAAATTACAGCGTGCCATGCACAGGGACGAAGACCAAACAAACACGTGTACAAAACACAGGGGGAAACCCAAACAAAAGAGCAAGGATAAATACAAATAAATAACCTCGAATAAATACACAATCGCACAAAGATACCACACGGGACAAGACCTGTAATCATCTGCGCAATACACACGGCACGAAAGTCAAAACAACACAGCACAGGTACTCACGCGACCAACGGACATTGGAACAATAATCGACAGGACAATGGTGAACAAAGGGCACACTTAAACAATTACTAATCAAATGGGAATAGGGACTAGGTGAGCGTAATGACAGTTCCGGAGGGATCCGTGACAGGAACAACCATCTCAGTAACAGGTGCAATAACTACAAACAGATTGGATTAATTTTGAAAATGGTATGTTATTTATCTTTGTGTAGCATGAAATTGATCAACCAATCAGTGCCTTACAAAGAACCCTTGTCTACCAAAAGGGGTTCTTCTGATCAAAACAGTTATTGGTAGAACCCTATCCCTCTGCAAACCTTTTTTTCTAAGAGTGTAGACTCCCCAAGCTCCCCTTCAGTGCATCTTATAGGGGTGACTGACAGGCCCAGGCCAGAACTTGACTGTTATACTGTAAAAAACAACAACATCTGTTTAGGATGCAAACACATAACTAAACACTTTGCTGTAAGACTTTAATCAAGGCATTTAGAGTTTCAATGAAAACATGTCGCAGTGTTTAGATTGTAAACACCAGAACGTGTTTATTCACTAGAACCCTTTTTAAAGACATTTGTATTTGTATTTATTATGGATCCCCATTAGCTGCTGCAAAAGCAGCTAATGGAGTATTCTATCACCTACAACCTGCACTCAGAATGGCTGTTATGGTTGAGGACCTAACAAGACTACCTAAACCATCTAAACTGAAACAGCCATCTCAGTATCACGTGGCTTTTCTCTGCAACTTAGCTATTATCATTACATTTCGTTTTTATCAGTAGCATTTCACAGTATCAATTCACACCAAGTCCAATGCGTTTTTGCCTCCTTTTCTGAACAATTCGCATAACGCTACCAATGCTGCTGCGGTCATTTTCTGTGGCAATATGTTGTTCAAAGTGACTAGAGAGGATGCATTAATGAGAAAAAAAATAATATACTATTGGAAATATTAGGATGAAGGCTATGCATCCTATAGGATGACTCGTGAACGGAGCTTTGCTATGTTTCATTCAGTTTCGATCTGATCAAAGAGATGAAATCCAGGCGGACTATAACTATTTTAGGATACTTTATGAAATGGGCATAGAGAATTAGTTAACTCATACACGCACACCCATCCACCTAAAAGGAACCATCAATCAAAACCGCCTGCAGCGCATCACACTCCGGCACATAAGCAAATCACATTTGTCCTTTCCAAAAAACGTATTAAAAACCTTGCTTTAACTTCAAATCCTTTGTGTAGGCTCTAACAAACTTGTCTACATTATAGGATAACGCTAAATCAATGTAGCCAATCATATATATTGATGAGGAACGTTTGAAGGGGGATATATAGAGAGAGATGAGATAAGCATGAAGATGAAATTGACAACAATTAGAAAATAGAAACACATGCACGCAACCTGCCCATAGCCTAATGATGAGCTGTTGATCAATTGTAATGAAACAAAGGTTGGTTATGTTGACACTGCATTTTAATTTGAGTGCTTTATCTAATTATGTGCAACCACTTATTGATATGGGTATAAACTCCGACGGATATTTTATTCTCTGTCTTTTAGGGATGCCAATAGCACAGCTGGTCGCCTAGATTCACTTTAGCAGGCCTGTATATAGCTATACGAATGATGTATTACTATATTAATTAACTTTTAATTTACACATCCCTCTGTCTTCTTCACTGTAACCTTCTTGCTCAATTCACGCATCTCCGCTGACAGCTCCACTGCCATATCTCGTTCCCGTCTCTCTAGCTCTTGAACGAGTAGCCCTTCAATCGACAATAAAGAGCAATATAGTTTGAATATTATTTCAAGCTTTTTTTTAACTAATTGGCCTAGGTCTATTAAAGTAGAGAAGCATCGATCGATCATTTTGCTTGTTGAATGGCTATAAAAGAGGCTACAGCGTTGGCAATGGACTGGCGGAGGAGTTTGAATGGCGAGAGCGACGTGTAGACTAGCTCTGATGTGACGTGATCACATTGGGTAAATTGATACCTTGTTGCACTGACGCATTGCAACATAAAAAAACAGACAGAGAGAAATTAATTCATTCATTCATACAACGAACCCATAGACCTGGCAGTGGCAGTGCACGGCCTGTCAGTGGCGGTGTCCAAGATAACAATTTATATTGGGCAACAGCTTATTTTTCAACACTGGCTACTTTAGGAAACTTTCTGATTGGAAACATAGGCCTACAGATAAAAGCAGCGAACTCACACATGCACACCCCCGTAAAAAGAGCTGTCATTCAAAGCCACCAGCGTATGTCAGATACAAGAGCAAATATTTATTATTTCTTTAAAACGTATAAAAAATACCTAGGCCTACCTTAGGTTTTCCGAAAGTAGGATATAAGATAATCAATTGGCAAGGGAAGTATGAAGGGGAAAGAGCTACGTGATAGTGTGAAGATTAAATTGACAGTCATTAAAATAGAAACAAATAAATGCAACATATCCATACCCTATTTATCAGTGTTGTTTAGTCGATAATTTAAAGGAAAGATTCCTTATCAAATTATACCATGCCAGGTTGGATAGGATTGATGCATTGTCCATTTCACACGACATTCGCGTATTATAGGCCTCAGAGCCAGAACAACCTTGTCGATTGCTGTTCAATTATTAATTAATAGTCAGACACATCCAACCTGTTTTTTAAAAAGACATATTTATTTATTTACTAACAAGCAATGAAAAGCTGCATTGTATAAGTTTACACATCAAACATTTTTTTTTTACTGAAGTGCCATAGCATAGCCTAGGCTTCTTTCTACAAACCGCATTTTAAGCAGATTAGCTGCTCGATCATCAAATGACAGTTGAAATGAGGAGATGTAGACAGATGAAGTTCCAAAACAATTGCTTATAATCATTAGTAAACACTTCCGCTATTAGGTCAAGTTTATCTACATGAAGGTAAAGTTAATGAAATGAATGTAGGCGTATTTAAATGATTTGAACAGTTATTTCATTTTCATCGCGTTCTTCATCCATAATGGTCAATTACACGATTATTCGATTAGCATCACTGCCTTAACTAATCCTAAAACATCTAGTTTTCAATAAAGTTACTCTTAAAATGTAACACTCTTCCAATGTCTACGTGGGTCCACACTTTTCTGTAATTAATTAACACACTGCTTAGTGGGAAGCCTTATTTGCATATTTCTCAGAGTGCCTTGCCTTTCAAGAGCATTGTAGCGTTACCACCCATGACACAATATTGTATTAATTAAATATCTAGATTGTGGTTTTCATCAAGTAAAGTTCTACCTGAATATGCCTTCATTCTAATTTATTTGATGAATACAATATGTATTTAATTAGGTGATATCTTTAGGCCCTAGTTTTATCATCTTACAGCATCCTGAATCGAGTAGATTTTAGGACTGCAACTTCAATTATGATGGCTTGCAAAGTGATGTGTAATTCTTATTGGAATCAAATCAGAGTCTATCGGTCACCTACACAAATTTGCAGATGTTATCACAGGTGCAGTGGAATGCTTGTGTTTCTAGCTCCAAACAGTGCAGTAATACCTAGAAATACGAAACAATATACACATAATCCAGAAAGTAAAAAGAAAGAAATTAAGAAATATCAGAATGAGCAATGTCAGAGCCCGGAATATAAATATATATTTGTATAGTTCAATGACTCTACGTACATAAGGCAGCAGTCTATAAAGTGCAGGGTAGAGTACCCAGTGGTAGCCGGTTAGTAAGAGGGACTAAGGTTCAAGGCAGGGTACTGTGCAGAGGCTTGCTAGTGGTGACTGTTTAACAGTTGGATGGCCTGGAGATATAAGCTGTTTATCAGTCTCTCGGTCCCTGTACTGTTTTCACCATCTAGATGGTGGTGGGGAGAACAGGCCATAGCTCAGGTAACTGAGGGCCTTCCTGTGATACCGAGTGTTGTAGTTGTCCTGGAGGGCAGGCAGTGTGCCCCTGGTGATGCATTGGGCTGACCGCACCACTCTCTGGAGAACCTTGGGGTTACAGACGGTGCAATTGCCATTCCAGGCGGTGATGTAGCCTGACAGGATGCTACCAATGGTGCATCTGTAGAAGTTTGTGAGGATCTTACGGGCCAAGCTCAATTTCGTCGGCCTCTCTTCATCACACTGTCTCGTCATTGTTGGTAATCAGGCCTACCACTGTTGTGTTGTCAACAAACTTGATGAATGAGTTACGTGGCCATGCAGTCATGGGTGAACGGGGAGTACAGGAGGGGGCTAAGCACACACCCCAGTGGGACCCCCATGTTGAGGGTCAGCGTGGCAGGGATGTTGTTTCCAACCTCCACCAATTGGGCTCGGCCCCTCAGGAAGTCCAGATAGAGCATTGTGCAGTACAATGACGATTGCGTCGTCCATGGATCTGTTTTGGCAGTATGTGAATTGTAGTGGGTCTAGGGCCCTCAAACTCAACTCTGGACGTCGAAGCCAGTTCCACTGCGTTTTTTCATTCTTCCCCTCTAATCAGGGACTGATTTAGACCTGGGAAACCAGGTGTGTGCAATTAATTGTCAGGTAGAACAGAAAACCAGCAGGCTCCGGACTTCATAGGGTAAGAGTTGAATACCCTTGGTCTAGGGTGTTGGGTAAGGTGGAGGTGATATGGTCCTTAACTAGCCTCACAAAGCACTTCAAGATAACAGAAGTGAGTGCTACAGGACAATAGTAATTTATTTCAGTTACCTTCGCTTTCTTGGGTACAGGAACAATGGTAGAAATCTTGAAGCAAGTGGGGATAACAGACTAGGATATGAAGAGATTGGATATGTCCGTGAATACTCCATCCAGCTGGCCTGCACATGCTCTGAAGACGCATCTTGGGATGCCGTCTGGGCCTGCAGCCTTGCAAGGGATTAACACACTTAAATGACTTACTTCTCAATCAGACCGTCCGTGTCATTACATCAATGCTGCGTAATAGATTCTGCAGTCAAACTTTGAAAATGTTGTATTCCAACATTTTTACTGGATATGTGTGCAACTAAAGAGAATGAGAGCACACAGTCCTCGTAAGCGGCTGGGGCTCTTGTCGGTGGCTCAATGGTGTTTTCCTCAAAAAGAGCAAAGAAGGTGTTTAGCTTGTCCCGGGAGCAAGGTGGCATTGTCCACGGCGTAACTGTCTTTCCCTTTGTAATACTTGATTGTCTGTGGTCCCTGCCACATACATCACGTGTCTGAGACTTCAGTTTTGTGGGAATACTGCCATATAGCCACGATTTTTGATTTGGATAAATTCTAATCTTTACAGTGGGAACAACATCCTCTATGCACTTCCTGATGAACCCAGTCACTGAGTCAGTGTATATGTTGATACTATTCTCAGAGGCGACCCGGAACATTTTCCAGTCTACCTGATCAAAACAATCTTGAAGCATAGATTTTGATTGGTCAGACCAACATTGAACATTCCTTACCATGGGTGCTTCCTGCTTAAGTTTCTGCCCATAGGTGGGGAGGAGCAGAATGGAGGCATGTTCTAGTTTGCCAAAGTGAGTGAGAAGGAGGGCCTTTTAGCCATCCCAGAAGGGAGAGTAGCAATGATCCAGGTAGACTGGGGACATCAAACATTTGGAATTTTTATTTACCCGCAACCTGCATTCAGAATGACTGCCAGGTTGGGAAGGTTAAGAAATGAACCTACCTAAGCCTTATAAACTGGATAAACCATTTCAGTAATGGGTGCAATTAGTTTAGGTAAATGTATGTTGTTTTTATTTGAGTAGCATAAGATTAATTAATCAGTACATGTATATGCAAAAACATAGATATTGAAACAAACAATTCAAACAATCTACCTGCAATAGAGTATGCTGGGAAATATGATAAAGATGGCCATGGATTTCGTTTAACACTAGTTATTAACACCAACACTGGGGTTCTTTTCCACCAATGAGTGTTAATTTAACACTTGAATCAATACTAGAAATGGTACACTGAAAACACCAGCTAACATTGGCCATTGTGTTATGTACTAACTCTTCACTCTAGCGGGCTGGCTGATGGTAATGAAGGTTATAGATAGCAATGTTGATACTTGCGCAACACAGGTTTCAAGGCTATTTTCCTCCTCAAACTACTGAAGAATATCAATATTCTTTACAAGCTTTACATTTATGAAGTATCTTCTGTTGAAAAATAGAATAACAACAACAACAGAACCCAAGTGAAGTGGTGATATGAGACAAAGGTCAGCAACAGGCTTGGTTGAGAAGCCTGTGTGGGCTGTGCTGTGCTGTGCCGGGACTGGGTTGTGAGGGGGTTGGGTTTAGTTTGGGTCCGGGGGTGGTGCTGGGGCTAGGGGTGGGGCTACAATTGGGCTGCGTTGAGCTGGACTGGGCTAGTCTGGTCTAGGTAATTGTGATTGATGTGTGAGTCTGTGCAACCATTGTGTGTCTAATTTGTGACAGAGAGCCAACAGGAAGCCTTGAGACAGCTCTCTAATGATTCCCCAGTGAAGTGGAAGAGGCCGCATCTGTAATTAGAACAACAAAAAGTGAATCCATTCTGTCTATGATAATGACATCTCCGTGCATCATACAGTATCACAGTAGCATCACACAGCGTCACACTACAGCATCACACAGCCCAGGCATAAATCTCCCAAATCCCCTGTTTCCTCTCTAACCTTATAAAGCGACAAGAGCCAAAGCTGCTCCCTACTTACCTTCCTTCCCTCCTCCTCTCCAGAGAGGAGAGAGAGAATGAAAACCAAAAGGTTCCCTGGTTGTTAGACTGGGTGAATGTCATCTTCTGACAGCCAGGCGCCCAGGGAAGTGTGTGTGCGTGCGCGCGTGCGTCCGTCTGCATGCATGCAATGTGTGTCACGTGCATGCGTGATGAGTAGGCCATGGGGCACAAGTGTGTTACTCTGCACCACCCCTGCCCTTTGAAGTCAGTCAGTGTGCTGAGAAGAGCTGGAGGAGAGAGAGAGGAGAGCGGATGCTATGACTTTGCCCTTCACATTGACTAATTTCCTCTTTTAATTCAGCTATTTAAATGCATCTCCAGTTTGTCAATACCTCTTGGGATAACTGATGAAAAAGTATTTGTTGTCTGTATTCTGCTCTATGCACAATGGTACCTGGGAGTGGGTGGAGAACAAATGTTGTTATAAACTCTCTCTCTTCCTCTTTCTCTCTCACTCCCTACCCATGTCTCTATCTCTCTCCTTCTGCCCGTCCCTTTCTCTCTTTCTAGCTCTCCCGCTCTTTCTCCCCATCTAACTGTAAGTCGCTCTCGATAAGAGCTTCTGCTAAATGACTAAAATGTTAAATATTTCCCATTCTCTCTCTCTCTCTCTCTCTCTCTCTCTCTCTCTCTCTCTCTCTCTCTCTCTCTCTCTCTCTCTCTATCCCTCCTCCCCCCCTCTCTCTCTGTCTCGCCCCAGCATTCTGATCAGAAAAGAAGGCGTTTACTATTTCTCTAGTATCCTACAGCATTTGCACAGCCCTTAGTGTGCTGCGGTCCCATTGTGCTGTAGTATTTATTTACCAGTGCTCACCACCCTGATGCTGCAATTCCATGGAGACTTACCCGCACACCAGTGTGTCGCCAGAGTTTTATGTTAATGAAAACTCTAGTGTAATTGTGTTTCCAGTAAGATTGTCACACAGGACTTGTGAAGAGCAGAATCAAAAACCTCTGCATAATCAAAACAGATGCTTTGTGAGAGATGTTAACGTTTGAAGTTAGCATTCTGAAAAGTACCAGTGGCTTGGCTTTGGCCCCAGGTGAGAGCAGGTCCACCAGAGCCATGGGCCAGTGAGAAATGTAGATGTAAACAGAAGTATCTGAGCCTTTTTGGGATAAAACACAGGTAAATCTTGTGTAGAAATGCGCCATGACAGTGTTCTCTCTAAGCTGAGGGGGTTTGACATGGGCCCCTCAGCACAGGCTTAATGGCAGAGGTAATAGTGGATCTTTAAATAGCACCATTTCCTGCCATTCAAGGGCTGTCTTTAAACATAGCCCTCCAGTAATAAAAAGTGTCTGTGAAAAGTTGTCTTTTAGTGGCTCATAGAGAGTGAATATGCACTCAACATAATGTAGAGAATTAATAACTCTACAGTAGTCTACCTTGTGTGTGTGTGTGCCTATTTACATTTCTCCAAATATTGTGTGTGTGTGTGTGTGTGTGTGTGTGTGTGTGTGTGTGTGTGTGTGTGTGTGTTTTATCTTTTAATTTGATTCAAATGTTTTATTTCTGCATCCTGGCTTTAGTTGCTTAAAACCTCTTAAATGTAACTAAATGTAATCTATATAATCCCCAAAAGCAATTATTTATCATAAGAGGGCTATAAACAGTAACTAGTAATGTTAAAATCTCACCTTTCTGTTAAAAAATAGTTATACATTGTTGTGGTGTATTCACCTTTGAGGACACAAGCTCAAGTACACAGTACAAATATGATACAAATATGAACATATAATTTATTTTATATGATGTGTTTCCTATTCAACAAAACTGCATGAATAAAGCTTTAAATTACTTATATTTTTTCTAAACATAGAAAAGATTTAGCATGGGTCCCCAGATCCTCAAAAAGTTCTACAGCTGCACCCTCGAGAGCATCCTGACCGGTTGCATCACCGCCTGGTATGGCAACTACTCGGCATCTGACTGTAAGGCGCTACAGAGGGTAATACGTACGGCCCAGTACATCACTGGGGCCAAGCTTCCTGCAATCCAGGACCTATATAATAGGCTGTGTCAGAGGAAAGCCCATAAAATTGTCAGAGACTCCAGGCACCCAAGTCAAAGACTGTTTTCTCTGCTACCTCACGACAAGCGGTACCGGAGCTCCAAGTCTAGGACCAAAAGGCTCCTTAACACTTCTACCCCCAAGCCATAAGACTGCTGAACAATTAATCAAATGGCCACCGGACTATTACATTGACACCCCTCTCCCTCCATTTGTTTTGTACAATGCTGCTACTCACTGTTTATTATCTATGCATAGTCACTTCACCCCTACCTACAGTACGTGTACAAATTATCTCAACTAACCTGTACCCCCGCACACTGACTCGGTACCGGTACCCCATGTATATAGCCTTGTTATTGTTCTTTCATTGTGTTACTCTATTATTTTGTACTTTAGTTTTCTTGGTAAATATTTTCTTAACTCTTCTTGAACTGCACTGTTGGTTATGGGCTTGTAATTAAGCATTTCATGGTAAGGTCTACACTTGTTGATTCGGAGCATGTGACAAATAAAGTTTGATTTGATTTCAAATCAATTTATAAAACAACTATCTATAAGATTTCCCATTTCCTTATAACTGTAAAATATATATTTGTAGGTTTAGTGCTAGAGAAAATGTGTACATTTTCTGAAGGTCTCTTGATCAATATGTCTGCCTCCATCGCTGTGAATGTGTCACAGCGCTGTAGCTTGGCTTCCTGAATTTGTTAGGAACTCGCCTTTCATCTCATATTACTACTGTCCATCTATGACAAACAGAAAGTGTTTTTTTGTTAAAATCTATAAATAATTTTACATTACTGACTATACAGTTGAAGTCGGAAGTTTCCATACATCTTAGCCAAATACATTTAAACTCAGTTTTTCACAATTCCTGACATTTAATCCTAGTAAAGATTCTGTGTTTTAGGTCAGTTAGGATCACCACTTTATTTTAAGAATGTGAAATGTCAGAATAATAGTAGAGAAAGTGATTTATTTCAGCTTTAATTTATTTCATCACATTCCCAGTGGGTCAGAAGTTTACATACACTCAATTAGTATTTGGTAGCATTGCCTTTAAATTGTTTAACTTAGGTCAAACGTTTTGGATAGCCTTCCACAAGCTCCCCACAATAAGTTGGGTGAATTTTGGCCCATTCCTCCTGACAGAGCTGGTGTAACTGAGTCAGGTTTGTAGGCCCCCTTGCTCACACATGCTTTTTCAGTTCTGCCAACACATTTTCTATAGGATTTAGGTCAGGGCTTTGTGATGGCCACTCCAATACCTTGACTTTGTTGTCCTTAGGCCATTTTGCCACAACTTTGGAAGTATGCTTGGGGTCATTGTCCATTTGGAAGACCCATTTGCGACCAAGCTTTAACTTCCTGACTGATGTCTTGAGATGTTGCTGCAATATATCCACATAATTTTTCTCCCTCATGATGCCATCTATTTAGTGAAGTGCACCAGTCTCTTCTGCAGCAAAGCACCCCCACAAAATGATGCTGTCACCCCCTGTTACGACTTCTGCCGAAGTCGATGACTCTCCTTGTTCGGGTGGTGCTCGGTGGTCGACGTCACCGGTCTTCTAGCCATCATTGATCCATTTTTCATTTTCCATTGGTTTGTCTTGTCTTCCTACACACATGGTTCCAATCCCATTCATTACATGTTGTGTATTTAACCCTCTGTTTCCCCTCATGTCCTTGTCAGAGATTGTTTGTTTGTTTATGTTCGTGTATTATGTATTGGTGCGCGATGGGTTCTTGTACCCACTTTTATTTATCTTGTATTTTTGATTATGGAGTTTTGTCAAGTCTATTAAACGACTCCATTTATACCAATTTCGATTCTCCTGCGCCTGACTTCCCTGCCACCTACACACACGACATTACACCCCTGTGCTTCATGGTTGGGAAGGTGTTCTTCAGCTTGCAAGCCTCCCCCTTTTTCTCCAAACATAATGATGGTCATTATGGCCAAACAGTTCTATTTTTGATTTATCAGACCAGAGGACATTACTCTAAAAAGTACAGTCTTTGTCCCCATGTGAAATTGCAAACCGTAGTCAGGCTTTTTTATAGCGGTTTTGGAGCAGTGGCTTCTTCCTTGCTGAGCTGCTTTTCAGATTATGTCGCTATAGTACTCATTTTACTGTGGATATAGATACTTTTATACCTGTTTCCTCCAGCATCTTCACAAGGTCCTTTGCTGTTGTTCTGTGATTGATTTGCACTTTTCGCACCAAAGTACATTCATCTCTAGGAGACAGGACGCATCTCCTTCCTGAGCGGTATGAAGGCTGTGTGGTCCCATGGTGTTTATACTTCCGTACTATTGTTTGTACAGATGAACGTGGTACCTTCAGGCATTTGGAAATTGCACACAAGGATGAACCAGACATGTGGAGGTCTATAATTTTTTTCTGAGATCTTGGCTGATTTCTTTCGATTTACCATGATGTCAAGCAAAGAGGCACTGAGTTTGAAGGTAAGGCTTGAAATACATCCACAGGTCCACCTCTAATTGACTCAAATGATGTCAATTACCCTATCAGAAGCTTATAAAGCCATGACATAATTTTCTGGAATTTTCCAAGCTGTTTAAAAGCACAGTCAACTTAGTTTATGTAAACTTCTGACGCACTGGGATTGTGATACAGTGAATAATACAGTGGGGCAAAAAAGTATTTAGTCAGCCACCAATTGTGCAAGTTCTCCCACTTAAAAAGATGAGAGAGGCCTGTAGTTTTCGTCATAGGTACACGTCAACTATGACAGACAAAATGAGAAAAAAAAAAATCCAGAAAATCACATTGTAGGATTTGTAATGAATTTATTTGCAAATTATGGTGGAAAATAAGTATTTGTTCACCTACAAACAAGCAAGATTTCTGGCTCTCGCAGACCTGTAACTTCTTCTTTAAGAGGCTCCTCTGTCCTCCACTCGTTACCTGTATTAATGGCACCTGTTAGAACTTGTTATCAGTATAAAAGACACCTGTCCACAACCTCAAGCAGTCACACTCCAAACTCCACTATGGCCAAGACCAAAGAGCTGTCAAAGGACACCCGAAACAAAATTGTAGACCTGCACCAGGCTGGGAAGACTGAATCTGCAATAGGTAAGCAGCTTGGTTTGAAGAAATCAACTGTGGGAGCAATTATTAGGAAATAGAAGACATACAAGACCACTGATAATCTCCCTCGATCTGGGGCTCCACGCAAGATCTCACCCCGTGGGGTCAAAATGATCACAAGAATGGTGAGCAAAAATCCCAGAACCACACGGGGGAACCTAGTGAATGACCTGCAGAGAGCTGGGACCAAAGTAAAAAAGCCTACCATCAGTAACACACTACGCCGCCAGGGACTCAAATCCTGCAGTGCCAGACGTGTCCCCTGCTTAAGCCAGTACATGTCCAGGCCCGTCTGAAGTTTGCTAGAGAGCATTTGGATGATCCAGAAGAGGATTGGGAGAATGTCATATGGTCAGACGAAACCAAAATATAACTTTTTGGTAAAAACTCAACTCATCATAGGTACACTTCAACTATGACAGACAAAATTAGAAAAAAAATCCAGAAAATCATATTGTAGGATTTTTTATGAATTTATTTGCAAATGGTCATGGAAAATAAGTATTTGGTCAATAACAAAAGTTTTTCTCAATACTTTGTTATATACCCTTTGTTGGCAATGACACATATCAAACATTTTCTGTAAGTCTTCAGAAGGTTTTCACACACTGTTGCTGGTATTTTGGCCCATTCCTCCATGCAGATCTCCTCTAGAGCAGTGATGTTTTGGGGCTGTCGCTGGGCAACACGGACTTTCAACTCCCTCCAAAGATTTTCTATGGGGTTGAGATCTGGAGACTGGCTAGGCCACTCCAGGACCTTGAAATGCTTCTTACGAAGCCACTCCTTCGTTGCCCGGGCGGTGTGTTTGGGATCATTGTCATGCTGAAAGACCCAGCCACGTTTCATCTTCAATGCCCTTGCTGATGGAAGGAGGTTTTCACTCAAAATCTCACGATACATGGCCCCATTCATTCTTTCCTTTACACGGATCAGTCGTCCTGGTCCCTTTGCAGAAAAACTGCCCCAAAGCATGATGTTTCCACCCCCATGCTTCACAGTAGGTATGGTGAACACCCGTCTGGTGTTCAACCTTCCCAAGTTCTCTCACGTCACCCCGCTCCTCCGCTCTCTCCACTGGCTTCCAGTTGAAGCTCGCATCCGCTACAAGACCATGGTGATTGCCTACGGAGCTGTGAAGGGAACGGCACCTCCATACCTTCAGGCTCTGATCAGGCCCTACACCCAAACAAGGGCACTGCGTTCATCCACCTCTGGCCTGCTGGCCCCTCTACCTCTGAGGAAGCACAGTTCCCGCTCAGCCCAGTCAAAACTGTTCGCTGCTCTGGCACCCCAATGGTGGAACAAGCTCCCTCACGACGCCAGGACAGCGGAGTCAATCACCACCTTCCGGAGAAACCTGAAACCCCACCTCTTTAAGGAATACCTAGGATAGGATAAAGTAATCCTTCTAACCCCCCCCCCCCCCCCCTTAAAATATTTATATTTATAAAAGTTATATTTTGGTTTCATCTGACCATATGACATTCTCCCAATCCTCTTCTGGATCATCCAAATGCTCTCTAGCAAACTTCAGACGGGCCTGGACATGTACTGGCTTAAGCAGGGGGACACGTCTGGCACTGCAGGATTTGAGTCCCTGGCGGCGTAGTGTGTTACTGATGGTAGGCTTTGTTACTTTGGTCCCAGCTCTCTGCAGGTCATTCACTAGGTCCCCCCGTGTGGTTCTGGGATTTTTGCTCACCGTTCTTGTGATCATTTTGACCCCACGGGGTGAGATCTTGCGTGGAGCCCCAGATCGAGGGAGATTATCAGTGGTCTTGTATGTCTTCTATTTCCTAATAATTGCTCCCACAGTTGATTTCTTCAAACCAAGCTGCTTACCTATTGCAGATTCAGTCTTCCCAGCCTGGTGCAGGTCTACAATTTTGTTTCGGGTGTCCTTTGACAGCTCTTTGGTCTTGGCCATAGTGGAGTTTGGAGTGTGACTGCTTGAGGTTGTGGACAGGTGTCTTTTATACTGATAACAAGTTCTAACAGGTGCCATTAATACAGGTAACGAGTGGAGGACAGAGGAGCCTCTTAAAGAAGAAGTTACAGGTCTGCGAGAGCCAGAAATCTTGCTTGTTTGTAGGTGAACAAATACTTATTTTCCACCATAATTTGCAAATAAATTCATTACAAATCCTACAATGTGATTTTCTGGATTTTTTTTTTTCTCATTTTGTCTGTCATAGTTGACGTGTACCTATGACGAAAACTACAGGCCTCTCTCATCTTTTTAAGTGGGAGAACTTGCACAATTGGTGGCTGACTAAATACTTTTTTGCCCCACTGTAAGTGAAATAACCTGTCTGTAAACAATTGTTGGAAAAATTACTTGTGTCATGCACAAAGTAGATGTCCTAACCGACTTGCCAAATCTATAGTTTGTTAACAAGAAATGTGTGTAGTGGTTGAAAAACGAGTTTTAATGACTCCAACCTAAGTGTATATAAACTTCTGACTTCAACTGTAAATCAATCTCTAAATTTGCTGGGTTCAGCCAGGAATTGCCAGTCAGTCAGAAGGGCGAATTAAATGGTAGGAGTGACATCCCAGCTTCAAGTGGTATCGGAGACATACTCCTGTGTCCGTGAGAATCAGGGATCCCGCTCAATTACAAGCCATTTCGATCTATGGTGTCCACATATCGATTTATAAGCAAAAACGTTGGTCGGAACTGGTACGAGAACCATGCAGGTCCCCAAAACAGGGGACTTCACATCTATGAGGTTTTTTAAGATCTGGGACGAGAATTCTCTCTCCTTTAGTAAGAAGGCTACAGTACACCCTAGTATGGGTGTATAAGAGTTATCATTTTTATTCACCAAATCTGTCTGTGAGTAACAAGAGAATGTTTCTTTTGAAAAGGTGTGCTGTGATATTCATTTGAAATGGGTCCTTCTCTCAAAGCAGCCGTGGCAGTATGAGTATGACGGTCTCAGGGGTATTACAGTTGTGCTTTGCTTTAGTTCAGCATGAACGTGAGCTGGGTTGTAGATTCACTGTACATGCTGCTGTTACCAGACATAGGTTCAAATAATATTTGATTTCTTTCAAGAGCTGCACACTAAGACTTTTCTGTAATTTCAACACTAAAACACTGTAAAATGCACAGTAAAATACCTTGAATTTGTTTTACAGAATTAATTATGGTGCATTGTGGAAAATGTTGTGGGCGGGGATAGAGTCTCTGTGTCACTAACATACAGTATTTGAAGACATGCCTTGTAAAAGGTGATATTTGTTGCACCTGTGAGTGAGAATGCTGTACCTCACATTTACATTTTAGTCATTTAGCAGACGCTCTTATCCAGAGCGACGTACAGTAGTGAATGCATACATTTCATACATTTTTTTCCCTTCGTACTGGCCCCCCGTGGGAATCGAACCCACAACCCTGGCGTTGCAAACACCATGCTCTACCAACTGAGCCACAGGAAGACCTCCACAGAATACAGTATTATACTGTATTTTAGGAATTATACAAACCTTGACCTGAAAATCTACAGTAATTTACTGGCCAATTACTGCCACTAATTTACTGTATTTCAGAATACAGTACCATACCGCATTTTTGGAGCGGTGTCTTTTAAAAGGCTATATTTGTTGCACCCGTTAGTGAGAATGCTGTACACATTTATGTGATATGTGGTAGTAGTTCCCTAATAATTAAATGTCTATTGGGGATAGATCAGAGGGTCAGTGGTTCTTCAACCTTGAATGGTTGAATATGTAACCATTTGTGTTTGATCTGTTTTGCCCTGTTATCACAACCAGTTTGGAAGCCTTTTTTTAGGCCTCTAGCAATGCAAGCAATATAAAACACCTAGTATTCATTAATATGCTGTAATATACAAATGCCTAGCATCCAACCTGCTTTCTCCAGTCCCTTGTAATTAGAGTTACATTTTGTACAAATAAGTTTCTTACAGTTTATTAGTCACTTTTAAGGTATTGTACTGTTTCCTTGCTTTGATATTTTAGTAATTTACAGGAAGCTGTTATCAAGTTACCGTGAACATCTCAGTAAAGTATTGGCACTATCGAGAGATGGTCAGAGATCATAAGATATCTTGTTGTAATCACAATTATTTTGAAGACCAGTGTATCTGTCACGTCCTGACCAGTAAAAGGGGTTATTTGTCATTGTAGTTTGGTCAGGGCGTGGCAGGGGGTGTTTGTTTTGTGTGTTTCGGTGTTTTTGGTTTATGTTCTATGTTATCTATTTCTGTGTTTATCTAGTTTGCTATTTCTATGTTGGGTTTTTGGCAATGACCTCCAATTAGAGACAGTTGGTTGTCGTTGTCTCTAATTGGAGGCCATATTTAGTTGAGTTTGTTTTCTCTTGTGTTTTGTGGGTGGTTATTTTCTGTATAGCCTGGGAGCCTTATGGAACTGTTTTTCGTCGCTTTGTTTATTTTGTTCAAGTGTTATCTTTAAATAAATTAAGAAGATGAGCACTTTACCTGCTGCGCCTTGGTCCAATCCTTACGACGCCCATGACAGTATCCTTAAATACAACATTTTCAGGAACTTATCTTGCGATCACTGTGAAATGTTATTTCTTCAACCTTGGTTGAATTCATCGACTGTATTTACGTATATTTTATTATGGATCCTCCATTAGCTGCTGCCAAGGCACAGTCTGTGCTGTTCCATAAGGTGTAGTTTTATCTGTTATTTTAATCAGATTTTACTGCTTGCATGAGTTATTTGATGTGGAATAGAGTTCCATGTAGTCATGGCTCTATGTAGTACTGTGTGTTTCCCATAGTCTGTTCTGGCTTTCGTGACTGTGAAGAGACCTCTGGTGGCATGTCTTGTGGGGTATGCATGGGTGTCTGATCTGTGGCTAGTCGTTTAAACAGACTACTCAGTGCAAAAATTGTCAAACACTCCAGTCACCCAAGTCATAGACTCTCTGCTACCTCCATGGCAATTGTTATTTTATTGTGTTACTTTTCATTTAAAAAATGACTTTGTTTATTTAGTAAATATTGTCTTTCTTAAACTGCACTGTTGGTTAAGGGCTTGTAAATAAGCATTTCATGGTAAGGTCTACTACACCTGTTGTATTCGGCACATGTGACAAATAAAATTTGATTTGATTCAACATGTCAATACTTCTCACAAATACAAGTAGTGATGAAGCTAATCGCTCATCTAGGGCTAGGGGGCAGTATTGACACGGCTGGATAAAAAAACATACCCGATTTAATCTGGTTACCACTCCTACCCAGTAACTAGAATATGCATATACTTATTACATATGGATAGAAAACACCCTACATTTTCTAAAACTGTTTGAATGGTGTCTGTGAGTATAACAGAACTCATTTGGCAGGCAAAACCCTGAGACATTTTCTGACAGGAAGTGGATACCTGATGTGTTGTATTGACTTTAAACCTATCCCATTGAAAAACACAGGGGCTTAGGAATATTTTGGCACTTCCTATTGCTTCCACTAGATGTCACCAGCCTTTACAAAGTGTTTTGAGTCTTCTGGAGGGAGATCTGACCGAACAAGAGCCATGGAACGATGATGTCCCATTAGACACCTGGCGCGCGAGTTCATGTTGGGTACCCTTGTTCCAATACGTTATAAAAGAGTATGCATTCGTCCACCTTGAATATTATTCATGTTCTGGTTAAAAAAGGCCCTAATGATTTATGCTATACAACGTTTGACATGTTTGAACGAACGTAAATATATTTTTTCCCCTCGTTCATGACGAGAAGTCCGGCTGGCTTAGATCATGTGCTAACAAGACGGAGATTTTTGGACATAAATGATGAGCTTTTTTGAACAAAACTACATTCGTTATGGACCTGTGATACCTGGAAGTGACATCTGATGAAGAGAATCAAAGGTAATGGATTATTTACATAGTATTTTCGATTTTAGATCTCCCCAACATGACGTCTAGTCTGTATCGCAACGCGTATTTTTCTGGGCGCAGTGCTCAGATTATTGCAAAGTGTGATTTCCCAGTAAGGTTAGTTTTAAATCTGGCAAGTTGATTGCGTTCAAGAGATGTAAATCTATAATTCTTTAAATGACAATATAATATTTTACCAATGTTTTCTAATTTTAATTATTTAATTTGTGACGCTGACTTGACTGCCGGTTATTGGAGGGAAACGATTTCCTCAACATCAATGCCATAGTAAAACGCTATTTTTGGATATAAATATGAACTTGATAGAACTAAAAATGCATGCATTGTCTAACATAATGTCCTAGGAGTGTCATCTGATGGAGATTGTAAAAGGTTAGTGCATCATTTTAGCTGGTTTTATGGTTTTGGTGACCCTGTCTTTGAATTGACAAAACATTACACACAACTCTTGTAAATGTACTGTCCTAACATACTCTAAATTTATGCTTTCGCCGTAAAACCTTTTTGAAATCGTAAAACGTGGTTAGATTAAGGAGATGTTTATCTTTCAAAGGGTGTAAAATAGTTGTATGTTTGAAAAATTTGAATTTTGACATTTATTTGGATTCAAATTTGCCGCTCTTGAAATGCACCTGCTGTTGATGGAGTGCACCACGGGTGGCACGCTAGCGTCCCACCTAGCCCATAGAGGTTAAACCAGGAGAGATTGACATGCATAGTATTAATGTTACCTCTCCATGTACATTTAAGGGCCAGCCATGCTGCTCTGTTCTGGGACAATTGTAATTTGCCTATGTCCTTCTTTGTGGCACTTGACCATATGACTGGACAGTAGTCCAGGTTTGGCAAAACTAGGGCCTGTAGGACTTGTTTTCTTGATAGCATTGTCAAGAAAGCAGAGCAGCACTTTATTACGGACAGACCTCTCCCCATTTTAGCTACCGTTGCATCAATAGCAGTATAGTCTCCTCAACTTGTTCAATTTCCACATTATTCAAAAAAATATTTAGTTGAGGCTTAGAGTTTGTCCCAAATACAAGGCTTTAAGTTTTTTTTAAATACTAGAAGCTGCCCTGGGGAATGCCTGACTCTACCTGGATTATGTTGGAGAGTCTTCTATTAAAGAACAGTCTTTGTGTTCTGTTAGACAGGTAACTCTCTATCCACAATATAGCAGGGGATGTAAAGCCATAACACATATGTTTTTCCAGCAGCAGGGTTATGATCGATAATGTCAAAAGCTGCACTGAAGTCTTACAGCTCCCAAAATCTTATTGTCAATTTCTCTCAGCCAATTATCATTTGTCTAAGTGTTTTACATGTTGAATGCCCTTCCCTATAAATTTGCTGAAAGTCGGTTGTTAATTTGTTTACTGTTGAAATAGCATTGTATCTGGTCAAACTGTTTTCTCCAAAAGTTTACTCAGAGTTGGTAACAGACTGATGGGTCAGCTGTTTGAGTGCTTTGCTGTTCTTGGATAGCAGAAATACTTTTGCTTCCTTCCTGGCCTGAGGGCTCACACTTTCCTGTAGACTTAGATTGAAGAGATGGCAGATAGTAGTGGCAAAATAGTTCGCTATCATCCTCAGTCATTTTTCGTCCAAGTTGTCAGATCCAGGTGGTTTGTCATTAATGATAGAAAACAATACATTTTTTCACCTTTTTCACGCTAGGTCTGGATAATATTTATTGAATAAATTTGATTCATTTGAATGTATGTTTTTGCGCAATATTCCAAATGCGTATATCGCAAGAACCAAGGTTTTTTTGTATCTTTCATTTTTTTCAACGTTTATGTCCACTTGTTCTCATGTTGTCTTTTTGGTCTCGTCTCATTCGTTCCTTCTGTGATGTGTGCACCTTCCTATTTACAACACAGATCTGAATATAATGACGAGATGTTCATGTCTCTGCCCTAACAATCAAAGTTGTTGTCCCAAAGGCACGAAGGCAGGCGACAAGCTTCCCAGCTAGCACAGTGGATCTGGGCCGATTCCGGCTGAGAGTAGGGGCACACGGCTGAGATTCAGACTCAGCCAACGTCATGTGGACCGAGTCTTGGCCGTCTTCAGCAGTATTACTTATGGCTAGCGTGCAGGGATTGAGCTTGGGCCGATTCCGGTGTGAGTTATCTGGCCCAAATGTATATCTTACTTGGGGCTTGGTCGAATCCTGTATGAGTTATCTGGCCCAAATGTACAGTGGCTTGCGAAAGTATTCATCCCCCTTGGCATTTTTTCTATTTTGTTGCCTTACAACCTGGAATAAAAATTGATTTTTAAGGGGATTGTATCATTTGATTTACACAACATGCCTACCCCTTTGAAGATGTAAAATATTTTTGGGGGTGAAACAAACAAGAAATAAAACAAGAAAACAGAAAACTTGAGCGTGCATAGCTATTCATCCCCCTAAAGTCAATACTTTGTAGAGCCACCTTTTGCAGCAATTACAGCTGCAAGTCTCTTGGGGTATGTCTCTATAAGCTTGGCACATCTAGCCACTGGGATTTTTTCCCATTCTTCAAGGCAAAACTGCTCCAGCTCCTTCAAGATGGATGAGTTCCGCTGCTGTACAGCAATCTTTAAGTGTCATATCACAGATTCTCAATTCTCAATAGGGTCATTGTCCTGCTGGAAGGTGAACCCCCATCCCAGTCTCATATCTCCGGAAGACTGAAACAGGTTTCCCTCAAGAATTTCCCTGTATTTAGTGCCATCCATCATTCCTTCAATTCTGACCAGTTTCCCAGTCCCTGCCGATGGAAAAACATCCCCACAGCATGCCACCACCATGCTTCACTGTGGGGATGTTGTTCTCCAGACATAGGATTTTCCTTGATGGCCAAATAGCAACATTTTTGTCTCATCGGACCAGAATATCTTCTTCCATATGTTTGGGTAGTCTCCCACATGCCTTTGGCGAACACCAAACGTGTTTGCTTATTGTTTTCTTTAAGCAATGGATTTTTTTCTGGCCACTCTTCCGTAAAGCCCAGCTCTGTGGAGGCCACGACTTAAAGTGGTCCTATGGACAGATACTCCAATCTCCGCTGTGGAGCTTTGCAGCTCCTTCAGTGTTATCTTTGGTCTCTTTGATGCCTCTCTGATTAATGCCCTTGCGTGGTCCGTGAGTTTTGGTGGGCAGCCCTCTCTTGCCAGGTTTTCCATGGTGCTCCGTGGGATGTTCAAAGTTTCGGATATTTTTTATAACCCAACCCTGATCTGTACTTCTCCACAACTGTGTCCTTGACCTGTTTGGAGAGCTCCTTGGTCTTCATAGTGCCTCTTGCTTGGTGGTGCCCCTTGCTTAGTAGTGTTGCAGACTCAGGGGCCTTTCAGAACAAGTATATATATACTGGGATCTTATGATAGATCATGTGACACTTAGATTGCACACAGATGGACTTTAATTAACTAATTATGTGACTTCTGAAGGTAATTGGTTGCACAAGATATTATTTAGGGGCTTCATAGAAAATGGGGTGAATACATATGCACGCACCACTTTTCCATTCATTATTTTTTAGAATTTTTTGAAAAAAGTTACTTTTTTCCTTTCACTTCACCAATTTGGACTATTTTCTGTATGTCTATTACATGAAATCCATTTTAATTACAGGTTGTAATGAAACAAAACAGGAAAAACACCAAGGGCGGTGAATACTTTTGCATGGGGCACGGTGCGATTCCAGGGATAGTTATCTGGCCCAAATGTATTACTTGGGGCTTGGGCCGATTGGGGCTACTCTCTAGCAGATGATTACATGGGCTGCTTTATATAATTAACATTTAATTATTTATTTTTCGATATTTTCTCATTGTTTCTGTGATAAAAAATACAATTAACATTTAAATGAAATTCTTTAAGAATCCTGTGTAGTATTTTAGTATTTTGATACTTTGTGCAAGGCAATTGATAAGCTGCGCCTCCCAAGTGGGGCAGCGGTCTAAGACACTGCATCCAGTCCAAACTGCCTTGCTACAGATGCTGGTTTGAGACCTGTGCCGGCCGTGACCGGGAGACCTATGAGTTGATGCACAATTGGCCAACGTAGTTCGAGTTAGTGGAGTGTTTGGCTGGCTGGCATGTCATCGCGCTTTAGCGACTCCTGTGCCGGGCCATGCACATGTTTTTTTTTTTGTGGATGGGTATAATTTGTATGTATAAATTCTAGGATTCTGGTAAAAAGTCTGCTGAAATCCGGTAGACAGAAACTGCCCAATGTACTTGGGCCGATTCTGGGCAGTCATTCATTTTGATTCCGGGCCGAGTCTGACACCCGATTCTGGGCCGATTCAATCAGTTCCGGCCCCCCAGAAGAGGGCCTCATCTTGGCCGATTCCTCATTGCTAGCTGGGTTAGGTCTAAAATATGCCCATAGATACGCATTGGGCTTATTTTGGACACATTTTGGCAAGAGTGAAACCTAACCACCTCTTCCTCTCTGTTTACACACACACAGACCAAGTACCACTCCCTGCCATGCACACTAAGTTGAGAGATCACTTCTTCCTCTCTGACAAGCGGTTTCAGCTCACTATTTGCATTTGAGGATTCGTCCAACAGAATCTGTCATGTGGACACCGAAATACATTGAGACATTATTTTGCTGTAAGAGGAGAAGTTATATAAATTCTATAAGGAAACTGCCAACTCGTTCTCATTCTGAGAAATAAGGTAGGCCACTTGATTTCAACATCTGAACAAAGTGGACAGGCTATCCTGCTGTTCAAACAGTTGGAGACAGAAAGAAGCGTGTGTTCATAACAATAAATCTGTTCTGCCTTGTTAGCTAGCAAATAGATCCAATTGAAATAAAGATCAGCTGGGTACTTATTAGCATGTGGGCTTTTGCTTGAGAGATTGTTTATGAGACCTGTGGTAACTTTCTATAATGTCTGCTAGAATAAGTTATTATTAGTGAATGTGCTTTATGCATGGTTCTGGTCAAATTTGTAACAAAAAGGGCATTTTCATAGACAGACTTGAAAGCCAGATCAGTGATTATTGCAAAAAAGCAGGTTAAACTATTTTGACAAAATATTTAAATTATTATTGGGGCTTATACTTAGCCCAGAATTCATTATATTATTGCTGACTGTTTTAAATGTATTGTGACTTCAATTGTTCAACATCTTATTTTGAGAAATATATATATATATATATATATATATATATATATATATATATATATATATATATATATATATATATATATATATATATATATATATATATATCTCTAACTCAGGTTCATAAGCGTATGATTACTGCTGACAATATCTGTCGGATTGACAGAGGTATTTAGGGAGTTAGAGGGACATAAATTAGGTTACTTACATTATGACTGCCAACACCCCTGGGACAATGTACATTTGCAGCAGCAATACGACAATTCAGCGACACAATGGCAAGGATTATCTGAGCAGGGCTTGGGTCACTGATAAGTCATTGTCTCAATGCAGCCTTGAAATGCACAGACAGGGTCCAGGAACCAAGATGATTTGGATGGACTCCTTCCAGGACAAGAGCATTGGACAAGAGAGGCTGCTAATTAAACAAAATGTTAATGTAAAAATTAAAACGTGCTAAGAACACTGGGTAATATGTCACTGGGTAATTACAGTAATATGATGTAATTATATTTGCTACTGTAATTAGATTACAGTAACATGCTTGGTAAAATATTGGTACCATAAATGGATTACAGTAGCTGTACTGTAACAGAAATTCCAGTAACTTACTGACCAATTGCTGCCAGTAAGTTACTGTAAAATTTAAAGGAAATGTTTTACAATGCAGTCTAAGGTTTTTTCTGTGCTCAGTTGAGGCACTATTTATAAGTAGTCACTACCAATCTCAATTAAACAAATGAATGCATCCTGTTTTAGTTCGGCTTGACTGAGACACATACGTGGACTCTACAGGCTGCTGTAAACAGGTTGTAAGTGGACGGCCAGAGAGATTGATTCTGTATTTAGTTGAAGCACCGTTCAGTCATAAGCAATCAGTACCAAGCTCAAGAAAACACTGTCACTAGCTCCTTCAACTCCAGACAATACGCTTTGGATAAAAGTTTGCAGCATTAACTCACTTTTTCATTATTTTTTATATACATTTTGTTTCATGCTTTCTTGTTGGTGACTTGCAATTTAAGGGGCATTAGATTGCTCCAACCTGAAGAACTGGTTAAGGGTCAGACATACCAATAAATCTGACTGTCGATAGGTACTTAGCACCTCTGCCCAGAGTGTCGGTAGTTAACTTTTTGTTGTTCATGTAAAACTGTTCTACGGCAGATTTAGTTTGTTTAAATCCTACAGGCCACCAGGTGGAAGTAGCTTGTTCGGCTTGTGCCTGCTGTAGCTAATGTAAGCTAACTAGCAAGATGACGGTAAAGTTGTTGCTAGTTAGCTAGAATTTGAAGTAATCCCTTGTTGATACTAACCAGATGGCCACAACTAGATAACTAGCGTAATTAAATCACAAAGGATAAAAAAAATGTACGAAGCAGCTGCCAGTTAGCTGTCAATTGGCTAGCAAGCTCTGTTATGCTAACTGACGATGCTAACCATTTTGCTAACATTAGCTTGCAAGCGAACTGGCACTGGTAATATGGGATAATGGAGAGTGAATTGCATTATTTCTTCATCTTGCTAGATAGCTAGCTTGTTAAAGCATTTAGTGTTCTGTGCATTTTGCTGCATTTACCACCCCATTCTTTTCATATGAAGTGTACACTACATGACCAAAAGTATGTGGACACCTGCTCGTCAAACATCTCGTTCCAAAATCATGGGCATTAACATGGAGTTTGTCCCTCCTTTGCTGCTATAACAGCCTCCACTCTTCTGGAAAGGATTTCCACAAGCGCATTAGTGAGGTCGGGCACTGATGTTGGGCAATTAGGCCTAGCTCGCAGTTGGCGTTCCAATTCATCCCAAAGGTGTTCGATGGGTTTGAAGGTCAGGGCTCTATGTAGGCCAGTCAAGTTCTTCCACACTGATTGCGACAAACCATTTCTGTATGGACCTCGCTTTGTGCACAGGGGCATTGTCATGCAGGAAAGGGCCTTCCCAAACTGTTTGTTCAAAGTTGGAAGCGCAGAATCGTCTAGAATGTCATTGTATGCTGTAGCGTTAAGATTTCCCTTCACTGGAACTAAGGGGCATAGCCTGAACCATGAAAAACAGCCACAGACCATTATTCCTCCTCCACCAAACTTTACAGTTGGCACTATGCATATGGGCAGGTAGCGTCCGTCGAACTGCCAGATGATTAAGCGTGAATCATCACTGCAGAGAATGTGTTTCTACTGCTCCAGAGTCAAATGGCGGTGAGCTTTACACCACTCCAGCCGACGCTTAGCATTGCACATTGGTAATTTTAAGCTTGTGTGCAGCTGCTCGGTCATGGAAACCCATTTCATGAAGCTCCTGACAAACAGCCTGCACTTCCTTGCTTCCAGAGGCAGTTTTCAACTCAGTATTGAGTGTTGCAACCAAAGAAAGACAATTCTTACGTGCTTTAGCACTAGGCGGTCACGTTCATTGAGCTTGTGTGGCCTACCACTTCATCACTGAGCCGTTGTTTCTCCTAGATGTTTCCACTTCACAAAACAGCACTTACAGTTGACCGGGGCAGTTCTAGCAGGGCAGAAATTTGACGAACTTACTTGTTGGAAAGGTGGCATCCAATGACGGTGCCACGTTGAAAGTCACTGAGCTTTCAGTAAGGCCATTCTATTACCAATGTTTGTCTATGGAGATTGCATGGCTGTGTGCTCGATTTTATACACCTGTCAGCAACGGGCGTGGCAGAAATAGCCAAATCCACTAATTTGAATGGGTTTCCACATATTTTTGTATATAGTGTATGTGACTGCCTACAGTAGCTAGCTAACTTATGAGCAGGTGTACATTATCAAACTGAACCTAACAAATCAAAAACTTATTCAAGAACAAAATGCCTTAGCTAGATGTAAAAGATGTAAAGACTTGTTCTAGAAAAAAAAGCTCTATTCTGCACATGGTTGGCAGGTCTAGCTACATTTTCCAGTTAAATTACCACTCAAAACTCACCCAGAAGTCCTTAAAACTAGCCCAACATTTGTTGGTTGCAACAAGTGGTCTTGCCACATTTATCCAATAGGAGTCTCCATAATGGCAATCTAAATACACTGGTACAATTGCTTTACCTTGTTCTCTGCATTCTTTGTTATTGGTTTATGACACCAAATGATTTAATCTGAACTATAGAATGATTCATAGTTAATGGCTAAGATGATTTTTTTGTTTGTTCAGAAAACATTATTGTGAAATGGTGTTAACACAATGTTAAACATTGAAATAGTGTTAATACAAGTCACATTGCTATTTTGTTTTTGTATTTTCAACTGGAGTATAAAAATCGAAATGCCCCAACAGTTTGCTTTATTGGCTACTTTAATTTAATAAAATATGTAAATTCATGTATTGCTCCAGCCGGATATCCCAGTCATCCATCCCTTGGAGCAAGTTGGAAAGGAAAGAGAGAGAGGAGATCCATCATGAGTCCAGTACATCAAGAGTTTTATTCTAATAGTAGGGGTGGATTACACCAGGAAAAGGCCCTACTTTTTCCATTTTTCTTGTCATATCTCTAGGCTCCCCCACGTGGAGGTTCGTGCTCTCTGATTGGCTCAAAGTCAAGACCTCAACCACTGAAGAGCATTGCGATTCTACAAGTAGACACGGAAGATTTGTCTGTACCAGGTTGGTACACTGTAGGGAAGTATTTTGTTCTAGCAAGAGGGAATGGCCTCCTGCTGTGCTAAGTACCTACCATAGTCAGATTTCTCGGTGTGTCTGTACCATTATTTGAATGGTCTTTACTGTAGCTCTATTCTATTTGTTCAGACAGGTTGAGTTTAAACTGAAAATCAATGAGTGCTCTTATTAAACTCCTTCACCTCACAAACAGGATTAGCGTTCCAGCTGGTTAGAGAGAGTCAGTCTGCATGTTTTCAGGCAAATAACGACTTCTACATACTCAAGACATGCTTTGCTAAACCCCCACCCAACCCAACCCCTCTGTCTCTCTGTCTTCTCTTTCCTTCTCGGACGCTCAGTGCCAGGTTAGGTGGGAGAGACGTGGAGGAGTCTGGTTCTACCTGTGTAAAATCAAACCTGCAACGAACCCTCTCATTGGCTCAGACCCCTGAAAACACCTCCCCCAAAACCCTGGCTTGAAACTCAACACCTGTGACGTCACAGTCTAGCATTGGCAGTGGCTTTGCTGGCCTGTTCAGAACTCTGTGGGTATTCATTGGAGAGTGTCCCAGGAGAGATCGAGCTCCAGTGACCCCAGCAAGGCTCCCACACCGTTGGTAGGATTCAGTCGAATCTTTACAGACGGTGGTCATTTCACACAGCACAGTAAGGAGAGGGCCAGGCAGCTCGAGGCAAAGGAGTAAAAAACACAATCAGAGTTAGACTACTTAGCAGCCAACCTGAAATGCTGCAACCTTCCTTCTTTACCAGTTTGTTTCCCTCCACCTGTAGTGGCTAGTCCCCACCACACTGGGCTCTCTCTCTCTCTCTCTCTCTCTCTCTCTCTCTCTCTGACTTCAAACTGTCTGAGGTTTTGTGCTAAAGGACTAAAGGATATTGAGTAGAATCTTGTATGTATTTTTGAGGAATGACAGCAGTTTCAAAGACAAGTTTTATTTCCTGAGGAGTTTCCTTTATTGTGTATTTTTCATTTGGACCTTGAAATGGGTAAGTGTGGCTCTTTACTGCATTTCGTTTTGTTGTTCTGAAAATGTATTATATAGCAGAAGTGGTCAAGTGCAAAGAATTTGATGGAAAGTTGGTATTGGATGAATTTATATTTTGGTGATTAAAGCGATTCTCAGTTTTCTAGGTGTTATTTTATCTAGAGCCAGATTTGTATGTCTGGTCTTGTTAGAATTGCAAATTCTGAATTCAACTGTTTCTGTCTGTTAACAAAGTAACCCCACCTGGTCAAAGTAAACACACGTACAAACACACAAAGCAGTCACAGAGTGTTGACTAAAGACTAGCGCTTCTAATAGTTGTCCTCTGGCCAATCTTTGCCCTGAGATACCTGTACTAAGGTGAGACTGAGTTGCCAAGTTGAGAGTTTGTCTGTGAGCATGTAGATTCAAGATGCCTGTGTGTGTTCTCCATGAGTCCCCGTCTCCCACGGTAATATTAGCATACTTCACCCAAAACC
The DNA here is from genome assembly GCF_965601325.2 of Salmo salar. NCBI lineage: Eukaryota > Metazoa > Chordata > Actinopteri > Salmoniformes > Salmonidae > Salmo > Salmo salar. Next base: position 16,593,602 of record NC_138313.1, on the reverse strand, counting down.
AGTATCTATACTATCCCTGTAGTTTTTTAAATAACAACCTCAGTTTTAGAGAGAAAGCTATATTTGTTTCGTAACTTGGCGTTATGCGGTACTTAAAGATTCAAGAGGTTAAATAAAGCAACTGTAATTCAATTTTACATTGTGCCTGCCTGCTTAGGAAAATCAAAGTATATTATTCTCAAGATAAGGAATGAAAGCATAATTATTTGTGAATGTTCCGCATGAAAGATAGTATACAGTGTGTGGCTTAATGAAAGCATTCATTTGTTTTCAAAAGGGATATACACTAACGTTCAGAAGTTTGGAGTCACTTAGAAATAGGAGCTAGCAAGAGGACAAGTACATTAGAGTGTCTTGTTTGAGAAACAGATGCCTCACAAGTCCTCAACTGACAGCTTCATTAAATAGTACTCGCAAAACACCAGTCTCTACGTCAACAGTAAAGAGGCAACTCCGGGATGCTGGCCTTCTAGGCAGAGTTCCTCTGTCCAGTGTCTGTGTTTTTTGCCCATCTTAATCTTTTCTTTTTATTGGCTAGTCTGAGATATGGCTTTTTCTTTGCATCCCAGAGTCGCCTCTTCACTGTTGACGTTGAGGACTTGTCCTCTTGCTCAGTTGTGCACCGGGGCCTCCCACACCTCTTTCTATTCTGGTTAGAGCCAGTTTGCGCTCTTCTGTGAAGGGAGCAGTACACAGCGTTGTACGAGATCTTCAGTTTCTTGGCAATTTCTCACATGAAATAGCCTTCATTTCTCAGAACAAGAATAGACTGATGAGTTTCAGAAGAAAGGTCTTTGTTTCTGGCCATTTTGAGCAAGTAATGGAACCCACAAATGCTGATGCTCCAGATACTCAACTAGTCTAAATAAGGCCAGTTTTATTGCTTCTTTAAATCAGCACAATAGTTTTAAGCTGTGCTAACATAATTGTAAAAGGGTTTTCTAATGATCAATTAGCCTTTTTAAATGATGAACTTAGATTAGCTAACACAACGTGCCATTGGAACACAGATGTGATGGTTGCTGATAATGGGCCTCTGTACTCCTATGTAGATATTCCATAAAAAAATCTGCAGTTTCCAGTTGCAATAGTCATTTACAAAATTAACAATGTCTACACTGTATTTCTGATCAATTTTATGTTATTTTACTGGACAAAAAATGAGCTTTTCTTTCAAAACAAGGACATTTCTAAGTGACCCCAAACTTTTTAAAGGTAGTGTAAGTAGTCAAATGAAACAAAGAAAATAGGCCAGTTTCTATGAACTGGTGAACCCATCCTTCTTTCATTGATAATTCATTCCTTTCATTCCTTGAACAAGCTGTCTCTTACTTTGTTCACCAGAGAACTGGGAGCTTCTCAAGGGAGAGATTGCATTTCAGCAGCTAGGCATACGGATGTGTCCCAAATGGCACCCTATTCCCTATGTAGTGCACATCTTTTGACAAGGGCCCATATGGAATAGGATGCCATTTGGGGCACAGGCTACATCTTTCAACCAGCCTATTGTAAGCAGGCTAATTCAACAGTCCCTCTTTACAGTCTGTTAGTCTTTTATTTAGAGAAGTCACCATTTACCTCTTGGTGGCCTATATGTTGCTATATCTCACTCTGGGGCTTCGTCACAGCCAGCTAGCTCCTATTCATAATGACACAGTCTGTGTGTGTGCAGGTGACCCCTAGCTAACAGAGGAAAAATCCCTAAGGGTCCATACAGGCAGTGAACAAATTCCAGTAGTGAGCAGTTCTGGACACAAATCGGTGCACCTGGCACCTTCTACCATACCCTGTTCAGCCCCTGAGCCCCACGTCTGCCTGTGTCATCCACCCTGGCCCCCAGCCTGGTGCCATACAGCAGGAATCTGAGAGCAGGCTTTGCTGTGCTCACGGCAGGTTAATTGCGTTGCAGATTCCTCCACTAATGGAGCTAATCCCTGTAAAACAACACATTTCACATTTGAGGAGTCTATGTTTGTGTTCTAGTCTGCAGGTTAGCGTGTTTCATCATGAATCTTGGTTCTGAATGCAGCTCTGCACAGTGGTCACTAAATCTGATTTTAACCCTAACACTAACCTTAACAATAATTTTAACCTCATGCTAACCCTAGTGCCTAACCCTTTCCTTTCTTCAGGATTGGTGGGTCCCCTGCGGGACGGTTGAGCTAACATAGGCTAATGCGATTAGCATGAGGTTGTAAGTAACAAGAACATTTCCCAGGACATAGACATATCTGATATTGTCAGAAAGCAAAAAATCTTGTTCATCTAACTGCAGTGTCCAATTTACAGTAGCTATTACAGTGAAATAATGCCATGCTATTGTTTGAGGAGTGCACAATTTCGAACATGAAAAGTTATAAATAAACAAATTAGGCACATTTGGGCTGTCTTGATACAACATTTTAACAGAAATGTAATGGTTCATTGGATCAGGCTAAAACTTTGCCCATACACTGCGGCCATCTAGTGGCCAGTATCTACATTTCACCTGGGCTGGAATAATATATTATAGCCTTTCTCTTGCATTTCAAAGATGATGGTACAAAAAAAATACAAAAACATTTGTTTTCTTTGTATTATGTTTTACTTAATCTAATGTATTATATTCTCCTACACCTCTCACGTAGAGAGAGACACATTTATGGAAAGACACTCGTGACTTACACACAGAATATACACGCACACAAAGACATACAAGCAAGAACATACATGCACGCACAGACACAGGTTGTAGCCTGGGGTTTAAGTGTAACGGTTTACCATAGTTTGATGTGGATCAAACCAAAGTTTCTCTGTAACACTAGTAATTTGGTTTTCTTATGAAGGCAGTCTTTCTGTTTATGTCTCTGCTCTTTGAAGTGGGGATTCAAAGGCCTCTCCCTCCAACCATAAGCTTTTGAAGAAGATTTCAAAATAGATGGAATTTAATCACCATTTGATTATCAAGCCTTAGCTATTTCTGATAGTGACTGTCTGAGTCCCAAATAACATCCAACACAAAAATTGTATAGTGCTTCAAAAATAGTGCACTACGCAGGGAATGCCATGTTCAAAAAGTGAATGTATTGCTCATCTTGTCTGAAATGGGAGCCGCCCATCTGGCAGTTGGACACACCAATTAGGCTTGATCCGGCTCATGCTTGTCAAAGTTTTTTATAAACCAGTGTTCATCCCCATTCTGAACCACAAAGTAACCTATAAGACAATGAACACGTGAGGCAATAGAGTGCCTGTATGAGCAGGGGCTCTTTTGTGGTCGAGGCTCTCTAAACTTTCTCAACTCATTTACCTAAAACAATATTTTTTCTCTCCCATGTCTTGACACTGTTATTGATATGGAGGTTTGTGTCAGTGTACCGGGAAGCCTCTCCATCAAGTCTCCCCTCTTCTTCATTTTCTCTTCACTTCTATTGGCCACCTCAGTAACTCAGCAACGGGTGAAACCATGAAGTGTCTTTGAAATGGTATAAGGAGATGTGATGGTGAAGGCCCAACCTGGGAGTGTCCCCCCAAATGGCACCCCATTCCCTTTATAGTACACTACTTTTGACCAGAGCCCTATGGGCCCTGGTCAAAAGTAGTGCACTAAAAAGAGAGTAGGGGGCCATTTGGGACACATTATAGGCTCCATCCAGAGAGCAACAGACAGGCTGAGGATTCCTGTCCAGACACGCCATGTGAATGCAGAGAGAGCTGGCTGTGATGACTGTGTCCTAAGAGAAAACAGCCATACTGCATTTATGTTCACTTCACAAGCCTGGCAGTTAGCACAATGTAACAATAAAATTGAGGTATTGTATGGGGGATGGGTTCTTTAAGTATGTTTCATCATTCATGTACAGTACAGTGGTTCTTCCTTTAAAAGTTTTGAGCTTATGCTGCGACCATTTGTGGTAGATGGTGGCAGATTGTGGAAAATTGTGTCATTCTGGCAACAATGGCTGACACTTTAATAATGTGTCATAGAATTCTGCGGCACCCCGCAAGCTGTGCTGCAGTACCCCACAACTGTTAAAGGAAGAACCACTGTATTTGTGTGATTCATCTATGATTCGTGTATGAGACATGCATGACACGTGTCGTGAAAACCTTCTCTGCCTTTTCTCACAGTTAATCAAATTATACATTTAGGCAATGCATTAAGGCTAATTAGGCTACATTTGACTATTATTGATAGCTAGCTAGCTACATTGATAGCTAGCTAGCTGCTCTGAAGCAGAGCAGAATCACGCTGATATGCAGTGCCTTCAGGAAGTATTCATACCCCTTGACTTATTCCACACTTAGTTGTGTTACAGCCTGAATTCAAAAATGGATTACATTTTTATCTCACCCATCTACACAAAATACCCCATAATGACAAAGTGGGAACATATTTTTTGACATTTTTGCAAACTTATTGAAAATAAAATACAGAAATATATCATTTACGTCAGTGGAGGCTGCTGAGGGGAGGACGGCTCATAATAATGGCCGGAATGGAGTGAATGGAATTGTATCAAACCATCTTTTTTGGTGCGGGGGTGGTTATGTGTTTGATACCATTTCATTTATTCCATTCCAGCCATCTAAGAGCTTTGGATACCTGGATTGTACAATATTTGTGACACACCACCTGGATTTGGTCTTATGTAGCAACATTTGAAATTGTGTTTTTTACATTGGATAAAAGTAGAGACTACAAAATAGTATATCATAAACTGCATTTGAGGAACAATGGAAAAGTAATTCTGCTTTGAAAGTTGATAAACTTGTAAACTAACTTTTGAGAAAATGGCCTTTGAATATTTTGGTATCTAGTGAAGAGCTATTCTTTGTCTACACCCATTCAGCATTGTTCACACCCTCTTAAGCTTTTGCCCCACCCATCTCATTTCGCTGTCGGAGCGTTCAGAGCGCACAGTTGATGCTCTGGCCGATGATTTGTTTACCTCTCGATAACAATAAAACAGCCTAACCAGCTCTGCTGGCAACAATTTCATTACGCTTTTTTGCCAATGTTTACTGACACCGGCCATATTCAATGGGTGTTGTACACTTTAGCTAAAGACATGTAGCTAGCTAGCTACATAAACAATGAACCTAGCTAGGTAAACAACGTATAAGATTACAAACTATGTAACATTAGCTAACGAGCCATCCAGCTAACATTAGCTAGTTAAACAACAATGAACATAGTGCCAAATCATGTTGTTTTTACCCTGCATGAATCTGCTGGGAGCTAACCAACCAGGTTCAATGTTAGCTAACTAATATTAGGCTCTAACTAGCAAAGCTAATGGCTCTGGGATATTAATAATAACTTCAAACACGTAACATTGGCTAGGGAGCCAGCCAGCTAATGTTAGCTAGCTAGCGAACAGTACACTTTAGCTTGAAATGAGACCACTTTCTGTCAAAATTAGAAATGTGTAATGTCTGAAAATGTATCTAGCTAGAACAGCTTACCGGTATACTTCATCATGCGTCATGGACGTGTCTCCCTGTCACGGCTGCCCTTCCCCGGTTGCCCTTAGTTTGAAAATGTAATCCGGAGACAGGCGTTTTCTCCATCTCTTTAGCTATCTTACTCTAATTCCACTGATTTCAAAACTCAATCCTCCAGAAAGTGGAGAACAACACACAGAAAGTGGAGAATAACACCTATGCAGCTCCACTACATGATATATTAAAAAAAGCTGAGTTTGACAGGATTACCAACACAGACTGACCAACTCAAATAGACAGAAACCTATATGGCAGAACAATCCAAACTCCTCTCTCTGCATGTCCAGCCCACTCATTATCTTTGCCAATCATCGCTAGTGGGAAGGTTGCTGATTTTTTTCTGTGGCTTAACCAACAAGGCTTGTAATTTAACAATTATTAAGGCACATGAAAGTTCAAATGTTCAATCTCCGCTGTGGAGCTATGCAGCTCCTTCAGGGTTATCTTTTGTCTCTTTATTGCCTCTCTGATTAATGCCCTCCTTGCCTGGTCCGTGAGTTTTGGTGGGCGGCCCTCTCTTGGCAGGTTTGTTGTGGTGCCATATTGTTTCCATTTTTTAATAATGGATTTAATGGCACTCCGTGGGATGTTCAAAGTTTCTGATATTTTTTTATAACCCAACCCTGATCTGTACTTCTCCACAACTTTGTTTCTGACTTGTTTGGAGAGCGCCTTGGTCTTCATGGTACCACTTGCTTGGTGGTGCCCCTTGCTTAGTGGTGTTGCAGCCTCTGGGGCCTTTCAGAACAGGTGTGTGTATATATACTGAGATCACGTGGCATGTCATATGACACTTAGATTTGACTTTATTTAACTAATTATGTGACTTCTGAAGATAATTGGTTCCACCAGATCTTATTTAGGGGCTTCATAGCAAAGGTGGTGAATTCATATGCACGAGTCACTTTTCTGTTTCGATTTTTTTGAAACAAGTTCTTTTTTTCATTTCACTTCACAAATTTGGACTATTTTGTGTGTGTCGATGACATGATATCCAAATAAAAATATTATTTAAATTACAGTTTGTAATGAAACAAAATAGGAAAAATGCAAAGGGGATTAATTATTTTGCGAGCCACAGTGTGCTTGACAATCTCTGCCTCAGTATAGCATGATCAACTGTATCAAAAGCCTTAGAGAGATCAATAAAAAGTGAGACACAGTGCTGTTTTTTGTCAAGGGCTTCAGTGATATCATTTAATAGCTTCATGGCTGCTGCAATTGTGCTATGCTTCTTCCTGAAGCCCTATTGGAACATGGATAAAATAGAGTTAGTACATAGAAACTATTTTAGCTGTTCACTAGAAGGGTTTCAAGTTTTTTCCCCAGGGTTGACAGCTTTGAGATTGGCCTAGAATTATTTAAAAGAGTTGGATCTCCCCCTTTTAAATGTGGTAGGACAAATGGGGATTTCCAGATCCTTGGAATTTCATTACATTCCAGGGTTAGATTGAATTGTAAGTGGTTCAGCTATGAAATCAGCTGCCAGTTTTACAAATCAGGGATCATGAAGTTCAGGACCTGCAGGTTTTCTCTGATCTAAGGATTTCAGGGCTTTATGTACCTCCTGCACTGAGAATGGCAAAAAGTTTGACCAGCTCTCACCGGTTTATCCACACAGGGTTGTACAGAGACAGAGAATACTGAATCAAACAGCCTACCAGATGATACAAAGTGCTCATTGAAACAATTCAGCATTTCAGTTTTGTCATATACAGCAACAAAGTCCTTCAATACACATGACGGTAATTCATTAACATTCCTGTTACCAGACATAGACTTAATAGCCTTCCAAAACGTTCTAGGGTCATTCAGGTTATCAGTGGTAACATACATCAAATATTCCTGAGAAGAATACTTGTTTCGTAGCTGCCTAAAAAGAAGCCAATCAGCATCAGAACATGATTTCCTTACCTTAGCTCAGGCTAGATTACGTTTGTGAATAATACAAGACAGCTCAGAGGAAAACCATGGATTATCCCGCCCTTTAACCCTGAACCTGTGGAGTGGGGCGTGTTTGGTTACTATTTGGAAAAAAACATAATGAAAGAATTTCCAGGCAGTTTCCAAATAGGAATAAACTCAATCTTTCTCCGGTCAAAATAAAATAAATCATGAAAGAAAGCCTGCTCATTAAAACTATTACAATTTCTCTTACGAATAAAGTGTGGGATTGTCTTAGGAACCTTTGTATTTCTAACAGCAACAACAGCACAATGGTCAGTTAAATCATTAGAGAACACACCAATCGCAGAATCTTTATGTGGAACATTTGTCAATATCAAATCAATCAGGGTAGATTTCTCTGGACATTTGAGATTTGGATGGGTGGGTGAGTTAACAACTGGGTAAGATTCATAAATTACAACACATTTTAAAATCATCAGACACCCGACTTTAACCAACACCTACTGAGATCACCAATCAAGATCATTTCACTATAAAGAAGTTTAGACATAAGGTGCATCAGAGAAGAAAATGCATCATGAGAGCAGAGGGGTGGGTCTATAACAGCCAATCACAGTTATAGAGAGACCCTTTGAAACCACAAGATTCAAAGCAAGAAATTCCAACTGTTTACAAATAGTTTCAGACTTGCCACACTTACAAAGAATTTAGTCTTGACATATATAGCCACACCCCCATCTTTTTATATATAGCCACAGCCCCACCCCCACTCGGTCAGTGTGATACACATTGTAACCATTTATACAAATATCCTTATCAAGAACAGACTTGCTGAGTTTTCAGAAAACACAATTACATCAGCATCAGTTGATTTAAGCTGCGTACATTTAAATGAAAAATACCAAGACCAGATTTTAATATCAGGGCCAGAGTTACAGTAGGTTTCACATTACTTGATATCAACAAAAGAAGAATAACTTGGCACCTCTTTTTTAAGAGACCTACTGCAAGCAAATTCTACAAGTGAGTTTCCAGACAATAGAAAACATTCATTTAAAACCATTAAACTTTGGTAGTGGCACAAATTCATACTGTTCACATCATGACACAAATGCAGTGAGTTACTGATAAAATCACAAAGTAGCTAACAGTGTAGCATAGGAAGACAGATTGTGTCTTTGATCGAGAGAAGATGAGTGGTATATCAAGATCGGGGTATGTCTGGTCTGTCGGTAAAACGGAGAGTGGAGTGACGACTTGCACCCCACTCGACCCCCCCCCCCTTGATTCCAGAGCCAGAGGTGACAGGGGCCTTTCACCAGCCCTACACAATTAATGTCACCGAGTCAAGCATGTGGTTTCCATATGATTGATGTGATTGATACCTTTCTATTTATTCCAATCCAGCCGTTACAATGACTGTCCTCCTATAGCTCCTCCCATCAGCCTCCTCTGGTGTGAAGGCAGAAAAGACAGGATGATAATCCGTGATCATAGGGTAGGGAAGAGCCTGACAAAGCAGCACTTTGAGTCTTAAAAAGCTCCTGGTCATGTGGGGTTCTTGACACGGCATTTACAAACCTTCCGAATTCTTCAAAGACTATAAATGAATGAATGCAACAATCATGTCTCTGTCAATAGCAAACACAATCATCATGGGTGGTACTGGTAACTCTAAAATTCACTCGAAAGATGCCCTGGGAATTATGCAAATAAGGCTTTAAACCCTACAGTAGGGCTATTCAATTATGGTCCTGGAGGGCCGAAACAATTGTCATTTGGGATTTTTTTTAATGGTTCTTCAAAGAACCATCCCATTTATGGATCTTCAGAGACCCTAAAATGGTTCCCTATGGCAGGGGTGTCAAACTCATTCCATGGAGGGCCTAGTGTCTGCAGGTTTTTCCCCCCTTTCAATTAAGACCTAGACAGCCAGGTGAAGAGTTCTTTACTAATTAGTGACCTTAATTTATCAATCAAGTACAAGTGTGGAGCAAAAACCTGCAGACACTCGGCACACTGGCATGAGTATGACACTTGTCCTACAGTATTCGCTCTCAATAACCTTATTTGGTTCCAACTTGCACCTTTATGTTTAAGACTGTGGGAAAGTCCTAAATGTAGGGAGAGGTTGGCAGTTAAGGGAAGGCTTTCTTCTCCTTTGACTCTTCTTTCAACCATGTCTCTCTCTCTCTCTCTCCCTCTTTCCTTGCCTAGTTAAATAAAGGTTAAATAAAAAATAAATCCCTGCAGTGTGAAAGGAGCAGCAGCAGTGATATCGTGACAGACATCTTAACCTGGCCAGCCTGACTGCCTGGCTGCGAGTCAGGGATGACACAGACCTATCTCCCCCACCACTCTACAGCAGATACATTATACTTTTAACACAGCCAGTCAGGCAGGTAGGAAGGGAAGCAGGCAGGATACAGACCCCCACACTGTACCGCAGATACAATATCCTTAGTCAGAGATGTCTGTTGTCTGGATCGCTCTGGCCCTGACTGTGGCATGAAGGATAATTATGCTATAGCTTGTGGTTATAGTAGAGGCTCTTCAAAGACATAGAGCTGCTAATTGCTGACTGTTGTCACCAGACATTTTAATAGAAACCATCTTGAGGGTCCTCCTCTTTCTGTAATTCCGTCATATCTGTGTCCCAAATCATACCCTATTTTTCCATAGAGTGCAATACTTTTCACCAGAGGCCTATGGGCCCTGGTCAAAAGTAGTGAACTAAATAGGGAATAGGTTGCAGATATGACTTAATTATAGAGAGGAGAGGACCCTCAAGATGGTTTCTATTTAAATGTATGTTGACAACAATCAGCAATTAGCAGCTCAATGTCATTGAAGAGCCTCCATTATAATCTCAAGTTATAACATAATTCCCCTTCATGCCATGGTGGAAAGGCTTCCCAATGACAATATAGAGGTCCTCATGATGAGCAAATCAAACAAACTGCATAATTACAATCCAAGCAAAGGAAATGGTCTTAATGCACATAGTTTGAAGACATTGGTTTTGAAATTTTCCTCGTTTAGGAAAATAATTAAAGCAAATTCGATGCAGATGTGATTTTACTCAGGAAAGCCATGCAAACTGTTGGAGATCTATGCCAGCCTCACTACTACTCCCTGCACATACTATAGGGCAGCCACCCAGTGTCAGGATGGATTAACCAAGAGAGAGAGGAGATAGAGGGAGAGAGAGAAAGAGAGCAGGGAGGGGTGTGGTTCTCAAATCCACTCCCGTAGAGCTTAATAGTAGTGCTCTCTCTCTCTGTGCTACAGTATGCTGATGAGCTCCTCAATACTAGCCCCTGCCATCCCTATGAGCAGGGTTGGGGAGTAACGGATTACATGTAATCTGTTATATGTAAGGGATTACAAAAAAACGAATTGTAATCAGTTTCATTACCAGTAAAAATATTGTAATAATAATATAGATACTTTCGAAAAACTAGATGATTACTTCCAGGATTACTTTGAAATTAAGAAAGGATATTAGCGAAAACAAGTCTTTGACGCTTCTCTGTTTAATCAATGACAATCAAATCAGCATTGGAAAAAGGCGCAACTTTAAATATGTTCAACGTAAGCGAGTCTGACCAAAATTCAGAGACCACTATGATGACACTCCAAATGTGTTTGATGGATCCCGGGAAAAGAGCAAGAATAGGCTTTTGTAGGCTACAGTCCAAGCTATGTCTTCCAAAGGTGCAACTGCATCCAAAGATTATCCAACTTATAAATGCTTGGAGGTAAGTATGACAGCAGTGGTGTAGTCTACGATGATACAGATATCACTTATTATTGATATCTACAGTGCCTTGCAAAATAATTCATCCCCCTTTGCGTTTTTTCCTATTTTGTTGCATTACAACCTGTAATTTAAATATATTTTTATTTGGATTTCATGTAATGGACATACACAAAGTAGTCCAAATTGGTGAAGTGAAATGGAAAAAATAACTTTTTTATTTTATTTAAAAAATAAAAAATGTTAAGGTGGTGCGTGCATATGTATTCACCCCTTTGCTATCAAGCCCCTAAATAAGATCTGGTGCAACCAATTACCTTCAAAAGTCAGATAATTTGTGAAATAAAGTCCACGTGTGTGCAATCTAAGTGTCACATGATCTGTCACATGATCTCAATATATATACACCTGTTCTGAAATGCCCCTGAGTCTGCAACACCACTAAGCAAGGGGCACCACCAAACAAGCGGAGAAGGGGGGCACCACAAAGTTGTGGAGAAGTACAGATCAGGGTTGGGTTATAAGAAATTTCAGAAAAATTAAACATCCCACGGAGCGCCATCAAATCCATTATTAAAAAATGGAAAGAATATGGCACCACAACAAACCTGCCAAGAGAGGGCTGCCCACCAAAACTCACGGACCAGGCAAGGAGGGCATTCATCAGAGAAGCAACAAAGAGACCAAAGATAACCCTGAAGGAGCTGCAAAGCTCCACAGCGGAGATTGGAGTATCTGTCCATAGGACCACTTCAAGGCATACACTCCACAGAGCTGGGCATTACAGAAGAGTGGCCAGAAAAAAAGCCATTGCTTAAAGAAGAAAACAAGCAAACACATTTGGTGTTCACCAAAAGGCATGTGGGAGACTCCCCAAACATATGGAAGAAGGTACTCTGGTCAGATGAGACTAGAAATGCGCTTTTTGGCTATCAAGGAAAACGCTAAGTCTGGCACAAACCCAACACCTCTCATCACCCCCGAGAACACCATCCCCACAATGAAGCATGGTGGTGGCAGCATCATGCTGTGGGGATGTTTTTCATCGGCAGGGACTGGGAAACTGGTCAGAATTGAAGGAATGATGGAAGACACTAAATACAGGGAAATTCTGTTTCCGTCTTCCAGAGATTTGAGACTGGGACAGAGGTTCACCTTCCAGCAGGACAATGACCCTTAGCATACTGCTAAAGCAACACTTGAGTGGTTTAAGGGGAAACATTTAAATGTCTTGGAATGGCCTAATCAAAGCCCAGACCTCAATCCAATTGAGAATTTGTGGTATGACTTAAAGATTGCTGTACACCAGCGGAACCCATCCAACTTGAAGGATCTGGAGCAGTTTTGCCTTGAAGAATGGGCAAAGATCCCAGTAGCTCGATGTGCCAAGCTTATAGCGACATACCCTAAGAGCCTTGCAGCTGTAATTGCTGCAAAAGGTGTCTCTACAAAGTATTGACTATGGGGGGTGAATAGTTATGCACGCTCAAGTTTTCAGTTTTTTTGTCTTATTTCTTGTTTGTTCACAATAAAAAATATTTTGCATCTTCAAAGTCATAGGCATGTTGTGTACATCAAATGATACAACCCCCCCCCCCCCCCCCCCCCCGAATTTTTATTTTTTATTTAAATTCCAGGTTGTAAGGCAACAAAGTAGGTAAAATGCCAAGGGGTGAAATACTTTCGCAAGCCACAGTACATAACCAACCCATGAAGTAAAATGTAACATCCATATACAGTTGAAATCATAAGTTTACATACACTTAGGTTGGAGTCATTAAAACTCGTTTTTCAACCACTCCACAAATTTCTGGTTCTTGACAAGTCGGTTAGGACATCTACTTTGTGCATGACACAAGTAATTTTTCCAACAATTGCTTACAGACAGATTATTTCACTTATAATTCACTGTACCACAATTCCAGTGGGTCAGAAGTTTACATACACTAAGTTGACTGTGCCTTTAAACAGCTTGGAAAATTCCAGAAAATTATGTCATGGGTTTAGAAGTTTGTGATAGCCTAATTGACATAATTTGAGTCAATTGGAGGTGTACCTGGATTTCAAGGCCTACCTTCATATTCAGTGCGCCTTTGATTGACATCATGGGAAAAATCTAAAGAAATTATACAAAACCTCTGAATTTTTTGTAAAAATCCACAAGTCGGGTTCATCCTTGGGAGCAATTTCCAAACGCCTGAAGGTACCACATTCATCTGTACAAACAATAGTATGCAAGTATAAACACCATGGGACCACGCAGCCGTCATACTGCTCAGGAAGGAGACACGTTCTGTTTCCTAGAGATGAACATACTTTGGTGCGAAAAGTGCATATCAATCCCAGAACAACAGCAAAAGACCTTGTGAAGATGCTGGAGGAAACAGGTATAAAAGTATCTATATCCACAGTAAAACGAGTCCGATATCGACAATACCTGAAAGGCCGCTCAGCAAGGAAGAAGCCACAAAAATCATACTTTTTGGAGGAAGGTTCTCTGGTCTGACAAACAAAAATAGACCTATTTGGCCATAATGACCATTGTTATGTTTGGAGGAAAAAGGGGGAGGCTTGCAAGCTGAAGAACACCATCCCAACCGTGAAGCACGGGGATGGCAGCATCATGTTGTGGGGGTGCTTTGCTGCAGGAGGGACTGGTGCACTTCACTAAATAGATGGCTTCATGAGGGAGAAAAATTATGTGGATATATTGAAGCAACATAACAAGACATCAGTCAGGGAGTTAAAGCTTGGTTGCAAATGGGTCTTCCAAATGGACAATGACCCCAAGCATACTTCCAAAGTTGTGGCAAATGGCTTAAGGACAACAAAGTCAAGGTATTGGAGTGGCCATCACAAAGCCCTGACCTCAACCCTATGGAAGATTTGTGGGCAGAACTGAAAAAGCATGTGCGAGCAAGGAGGCCTACAAACCTGACTCAGTTACACCAGCTCTGTCAGGAGAAATGGGCCAAAATTCACCCATCTTATTGTGGGAAGCGTGTGGAAGGCTACCCGAAACGTTTGACGCAAGTTAAACAATTTAAAGGCAATGCTACCAAATACTAATTGAGTGTATGTAAACTTTTGACCAACTGGGAATGTGATGAAAGAAATAAAACCTGAAGTATATCATTCTCTGTACTATTTTTCAGACATTTCACATTCTTAAAATAAAGTGGTGATCCTAACTGACCTAAAACATGGAACTTTTAGTAGGATTAAATGTCAGGAATTGTGAAAAATGGAGTTTAAATGTATTTGGCTAAGGTGTATGTAAACTTCTGACTTCAACTATGGCCAACTATGTAAACTTTAATATTGATTTATCCTGCAATAGATGTCGTTCAATTGGTAACATACATTTTTGTCTTCTTCTAATTCCTCTTAAATAGAAAGTAATCTAAAAGTAACTGAATGTAATCAGATTACATTACTAAACTAGGGTAATCCAAAAGTCACATTACTGATTACAATTTTGGAGAGGTAACTAGTAACTGTAATGGATTACATTTAGAAAGAAACATACCCAACCCTGCCTATGAAAGTCCATTCAGTGGCTTCTTGTGCCTGTGTCAGAGCCTAAATCCCACAACCTTAGTGTCCTGTTAAGAGCTCTGATTTATTAGGTCTTAGCCTGCATTTTCACCACTCTGCTTCAAAGTCCAGAGAGATAAAAGTAGAACAGAGGGTGAAGCCATTAAAAATGCATCAAAGATGATGTGGGCCGGTACTGTCTGAGGCTTTGAGTAGTACAGCATGCTAGTAGATGGATAAGAAAACATATGTTACTATGTTACTGCACTGCAGTGTAGTGCTGCTGCTGCATTGGGCAGAGCTTAAATTTGCCATTCACTCTAAGTAACTGAGCCGGAGAGGTTGGCTGACGTTTTACATGCTCCGAACCAACTGTGTTATTTTGTTTGTTTTTTTGCATTGTTTGTAACTTATTTTTGTACTTATTTTGTACATAATGTTGCTGCTACTGTCTCTTATGACCGAAAATAACTTTTGGACATCAGAACAGCAATTACTCACCACGAGCTGGAAGAAGATTTTTCCTTTAACGAGTCCGACGAGAAGGATATACTGCTTTCCCGGGAACAGGCTTAGGACCCTGGGACTAAACACCTCCCTCTACAACTGGATCCTGGACTTCCTGACGAGCCACACCCAGGTAGTAAGGGTAGGTAACAACACATCCACCACGCTGATCCTCAACACGGGGGCACTTCAGGGGTGCTTGCATGGTCCCCTCCTGTACTCCCTGTTCTCTCATGACTGCACAGCCAGTCACGACTCCAACACCATCATTAAGTTTGCCGATGACACAACAGTGGTAGGCCTGATCACTGACAACGATGAGACAGCCTATAGGGAGGAGGTCAGATACCTGGCCGTGTGGTACCAGGACAACAACCTTTCCCTCAACATGGTTAAGACAAACGAGATGACTGTGGACTACAGGAAAAGGAGGACCGAGTTCCTTGGTGTCCACATCACCAATAAACTAACATGGTCCAAGCATACCAAGACAGTCGTGAAGAGGGCACGACAAAACCTATTCCCCCTCAGCAGACTGAAAAGATTTGGCATGGGTCTTCAGATCCTTAACAGGTTCTACAGCTGGACCATCGGGAGACTCCTGGCTGGTTGCGTCACTGCCTGGTATGGCAACTGCTCGGCCTCTGATCACAAGGCACTACAGAGGGTAGTACGTACGGCCCAGTACATCACTGTGGCCAAGCTTCCTTCCATCCAGGACCTCTATACCAGGCGGTGTCAGTGGAAGGCCCTAAAAATTGTCAAAGACTCCAGCCACCCCAGTCATAGACTGTTCTCTCTGCTACCACATGGGAAGCAGTACCGGAGCACCAAGTCTAAGTCCAAGAGGCTTCTAAACAGTTTCAACCCACAAGCCATAAGACTCTTGAACATCTAATCAAATGCCTACCCAGACTATTTGCACCCCCCCTTTTACGCTGATGCTACTCTCTGTTATTATCTATGCATAGTCACTAAATAACTATACCTACTTGTACATATTACCTCGACTAACCAGTTTCCCCACACATTGACTCTGTACCAGTACCCCCTGTATATAGTCTCGCTATTGTTATTTTACTGCTGCTCTTTAATTATTTGTTACTTTTATTTCTTATTCTTATTTATTTATTTTTTAATTTAAATGCATTATTGGTTAGGGCTTGTAAGTAAGCATTTTACTGTAAGGTCTACATCTGTTGTATTCGACGCATGTGACAAATAACATTTGATTTGATGTGTACTCCTGGAGGCCAAGCCTTCCTCTCGCTCGCTCTCTAACATTGAAAATGTCTGACTCTTAAACAGCCTTATCAGACGGGATGGTTAAAGGCTGTTGAACACATGTACGTTGACGGGTGATTGGCAGCAGAACAGCTCAGGGAGACCGACAGACACACGCTGTTGGACAGGTTTATAGTAGTTGGGTTCCAATTGCTGCAGGGGCTGCTGAGTAGAAAAGAACACTAGTCTGTTTGTCTTTGTCCCAAATGGCACCCTATTTCCTGCATAGTGCACTACTTTTGACGAGAGGGAATGATGTGCCATTTGGGACAAATTCTAGAACACAAGTCATCAGCTAATCAGCTGCCTGCTGGAGCACAGAAACAGGAAGTGCCCTTCAGAAAGCATTGATACATTAACGGAATGCTATTAAAGTCTGTAGTCATCAATCACAAATCATATCAATCATTAGATTAATTCCACAGGTCTGAGATCATGACGTCCCAATCAATTACAGCGAATAATGAGCCCTTTCTGCCTAATTTATTCCCAGCACTTGCATTGCTCTCTAGCTCTGAAATTAAGGCAAATTTAGATCAACACGAAAACCTCCCAAACATGGATTTTGCAGCTATGATATAAGGTACAAATGAAACGCTAGCAAATGAAACGCTAACACATGAAGTACAATTTGGAAGCATTCAAGTTCTTAACCAAGATATAGTCGACATTCTTCACTTGTTAAATATAATTCTGGATATCTGGACAAGGAAGAAGTTAATTTGAAGACCAGTTTGGAAATAAGTAATGTATAAATCATTCATGTGTTATCCTCTGAGCTTTGTTATACTTTGAAACAAAATCAAATCAAAGCCAGAATCCAATAATCAAGTCTGCAGATTGTGAAGAATTGACTGAAATTGTGTTATTACAATGACATCAGAAAAAGCAAAAAGCCTAGTAGTCTGTGTTTTGTCTTTGTCCTGTTTACACATAATACAGAAAAATAACCCATTTAACCTCAGGACATGGATGCATTGGAAATGGCACTCTATTCCCGACATAGTCCAAAGGGCTCTGGTCAAAAGTAGTGCACTACATAGATTATGGAGTGCCATTTGTGATGCACACTGAGTCAACAATGCTTTGTGGAGCTACAGAGCAGCACAGCAAGGCCTGGGACCAAATCAAGGAACGTCAATGTCGTGTTGGGGCCAACTAAATTAGTGTGTTAAATTATATTTCCAAAGGAAAGCAATTATAATGTACCAGGATTCAACAGTGCTAATATCGCAGTTGCTAGCCACTCCAAAGAGAGAGATGTGTTTTAATCTGCAGTGTACCGCTGTGCAGGGAGGCTGGGATAGAGATGCAGGACCTAGCAGTGGCTAGGAGGACCACATCTCAAACAGGGCAGAGAGAGACTATAAAGGCTTCTGTTCCAAGGCTGATTTACATATGGCAACAGTCTGGCAGCATGAGATGGTTGAGTCAGAAAACACAATGCACAGATTGTTTAGACAGAGTTGTTGGTGTGTGTTGTGAAATAAGCCTACAATATGTGAAAACAGGTTCGTACTGGGAAACAAGTTTGGAGTAGTATGTTTCTGGTGTTTATTGCAACACATGTAGCTCAGTTGGTAGAGCATGGTGTTTGCAACGCCAGGGTTGTGGGTTCGTTTCCCACGGGGGGCCAAGTACGAAAAAAATGTATGAAATGAAAAAAAAATGAAATGTATGCATTTACTACTGTAAGTCGCTCTGGATAAGAGCGTCTGCTAAATGACTAAAATGTAAATGTATATACTGTACATGTAAAGACATGTCCCTACTGTACTGCAGTGCATGTGAAAATGAGATTGCCACAAACATAACATGGAATGTATTCAAATTTAGTTTCACGTCAAAGTCTAATCCTATTCTGTCTCCTATGGTGATGTTGTAATTGGCAACAAAGGCTTTCAAAAACACATGGAATCTTAATTTCCCCCCCAAAAAATCATTTTCATGCTGAATATGTCACATCTTAATCTGTCCCCTATAAAGTGACAAGCCTTATATTTGGACCTAGTAAGGTGCATTGGCAACAAACAAAGTGCCAAACCCACATTTTTGACTGGCCACCTGTTAGTTCCATGGGCCAGGTAACGTGGCCTTTTAAGTGACATATCCTTCAACGACAGCTGGGCACTTGACTGGGTTAATAAACACTGTTAAATAAAAACTCTGCTAATTCCCCTTGTCACTCAGGCTGTGGTTGGGCGTAGCAGGGACATATCGGGGAGACGTGAAGGGTCACAGCACACACACATACATGGACAGACACACAGACAGATGCACACACACACACAGGATCAATATAGTGTAATTGCAAAACCACAATTTGGAGCATTTCTTGAGCTTTTCGTTCCTTGATATCAGGAAACGCCCATTGGTGCCTCCTATTGGTCAGTCCATTGATACTTGCCATTGTCAGTACCGGTGTTATGAGACTGATGGGTTCTCGACACATATTACTTCTTTACAGAGCAGGTTAGGATAACTAACGTGGCAGGTTAGGATAATTAACATGGAAGGTTAGGAGAATTAGCGTGGCAGGTTAGGAGAATGAGGTTAAGGTAACAAAAGGTGTTAGGGTTAGCCACAATGTTACAGTTGTCAACAACTGTTGTCAAAACTAGAAAGAAACGGATAAGGACCAATGGCGAGCATCAATGGGCGTAACTTGACATCAAGAAACACTGATATTAGAAAACGCCTTAATTTAATCCTTCTTGCCTGTCGAACACGTAGGGCTTGTTTGACATTGCAGCTGACAGTGCATGCCACTGCCAACTGACTGATCTATAAATCACCTTGCATCATAAATAACTACTCATTATTATTTGTAGATCAGTCAGTCAATCACCGTTTTCCCACAATGCATTTTGGATTTGATGATCTCGAATACGGCCATTCTCTCACTGTTTGGCTCTCTAGGAGTCAGGTGTCACATCACAGAGACAGGTCCCTCTCAGCCAGGCTCAGCCGTGACACTCTGTCCCTCAACATGTCCAATGGCGCCAGGATCACATTATATCTGCATTCCATACACAGCAAATTGGCCAGTGTAGATTTTTGTAACATTTCTAGTGTTGATTCAGGAGTTAAATTTACTCTGTAAACTCCTTAAGAGTCAATTGATGCACCAGTGCGTCAATATAATGAACACAATAAAAATATCTATGTTTTTTTTGCGTGTCAATCCACTGCATCCGCCTATGTTGCCCTTCCGCATCTGCGGTGGAAAGTGGCTAAGCTACAGTGTTGTTTGTCAGACCAGAAGACATCAATCTGTCTTCTCACGAAAACATCTGTAGCTTCCGAACGATTTGGCCTTCCACTCTATGGAAGGATGAGACTCTCGTGAACAGGATGGTGTTCTCAGTTTTGCTCTACGACCCCCACATGTCATGGGACTCGTCTGAAGAAAAGTCATACAAATGAATGGAGGTATAGAGGTAGTTTTGTTCCAACACAAATAAGGGGTGAAATATGTGTAAAAAAAGTATGTTTTCCATCATCAATCTACACACAATACTCCATAACGACAAAGCAAAAACAGGTTTTTAGACATGTTTGCAAATGTATTAAAAATGAAATATGTCATTTACATAAGTATTCAGACCCTTTGCTATGAGACTCGAAATTGAGCTCAGGTGCATCCTGTTTCTACAACTTGATTGGAGTCCACCTGTGGTAAATTCAATTGATTAGACGTTGTTTGGAAAGGCAGACACCCGTCTATATAAGGTCCCAGAGTTGACATTGCATGTCAGAGCAAAAACCAAGCCATGAGGTTGAAGGAATTGTCTGTAGCACTCCAAGACAGGATTGTGTTGAGGCACAGATCTGAGGAAGGGTACAAAAAATGTCTGCAACATTGAAGGTCCCCAAGAACAGTGGCCTCCATCATTCTAAAATGGAACGAGTTTGGAACCACCAAGACTCTTGCTAGAGCTGGCTGCCTGGCCAAAGTGAGCAATTGGGGGAGAAGGGTCTTGGTCAGGGAGGTGACTAAGAATGCGATGGTCAATCTGACAGAGCTCCAAAGTACCTCTGTGGAGATGGGAGAACCTTCCAGAAGGACAACCGTCTCTGCAGCACTACATCAATCAGGCCTTTATGTTAGAGTGGCCTGACGGAAGCCACTCCTCAGTAAAAGGCACATCACTGCCTTCTTGGAGTTTGCCAAAAGGCAGCTAAAGGACTCTCAGACCATGAGAAACAACATTCTCTGGTCTGATGAAACCAAGATTGAACTCTGGCCTGAATACCAAGCATCACGTCTGGAGGAATCCTGGCACCATCCCTACAGTGAAGCATGGTGGTGGCAGCATCATGCTGTAGGGATGTTTTTCAGCGGCAGCGACTGGGAGACTAGTCAGGATCGAGGGAAACATGAACAGAGCAAAGTACAGAGAGATCCTTGATGAAAACCTGCTCCAGAGTGCTCAGGACTTCAGACTGGGGTGAAGGTTCATCTTTCAACAGGACAATAAACCTAAGCACACAGCCAGGACAACGCAGGAGTGGCTTCGGGACAAGTCTCTGAACGTCCTTGAGTTGCCCAACTTGAACCAGATCGAACTTCTCTAGAGAGACCTAAAAATAGCTGTGCAGCGACGCTCCCCATCCAACATGACAGAGCTTGAGAGGATCTGCAGGGAAGAATGGGAGAAACTCCCCAAATACAGGTGTGCCAAGATTGTAGCATCATACCCAAGAAGACTCGAGGCTGTACTCGCTGCCAAAGGTGCTTCAACAAAGTACTAAGTGAAGGGTCTGAATACTTTTGTAAATGTGATATTTCTGTTTTTCTTAACCTATTTTTGCTTTGCCATTATAGGGTATTGTGTGTAGATTGATGACAAAAAAATAAAATGTTATCAATTTTAGAATTAGGCTGTAATGTAACAAAAGGTGGAAAAAGACAAGGGGTCAGAACACATATATATATATATATTAGTATTTCCTGAGCTTTCTTTGATCTCCAATAAATAGGACAAACACTTCAAAACCGTAGTCCTCATGATTCATTTTTTGACTCTCTTTTTTGCCATTTATGAATGTGTTATTCTATGGGCTGTAGTAGTACAGGCCAAATTCAATATTTTATCAAATAATTTTTAAGATTTTTTCTTTGATTGATTACCTAAAGCAGTCCTTAAGCTCAAAATCAAAGAGCTAAATTATCAGTGGTATGACCATCTTAAAACAATTCCATATGTTTTTAATATCTGTATTTTTGCATGTAAATAGATTGATTGATTAATATTATGCTACACAAAGATAAATAACATACATTTTTCTAAACTAATCCAATTGGTTGTTTAGATTTATTGCACCCATTACTGAAATGGTTGTTCCAGTTTAAATGGTTTAGGTAGTCTCCCTTATCAATTTCCCCCACCCAGCCAGTCATGCTGAATGCAGGTTGCAGATTAATAAAAATTCTGACACTTGGCTGGATTCCAATAGGAATTACACATCACTTTGCATTATAATGTGACTTGCAGGCCTGATGTGGCCTGTAAACCAGGAGTTTCTTAACACCACTGCATTGGTGTAAAGTTAGAACATCAGTAACACGGAACCCAAACCAGCTGGGCACGTGCGCCATCGTGCGCCATTGTGCATAAATGTATTTTGTCCCCCCACATGCAGGTTAAAATATAAAAACAAACTCTGAACGAATTACATTAATTTGGGGACAGATCGAAAAGCATTACAGATTTATGGCAATTTAGCTAGCTAGCTTGCACCTGCTAGCTAATTTATCCTATTTAGCTAGCTTGCTGTTGCGAGCTAATTTGTCCTGTGATATAAACATTGAGTTGTTATTTTACCTGAAATGCACAAGGTCCTCTACTCCGACAACTAATCCACGAACGGTCAACTGAATCGTTTCTCGTCATCTCTCCTTCTTCCAGGTTTTTTCTTCTTTGAACTTATATGGTGATTGGCATCTAAACTTTCATAGTATTACCACGACGACCGACAACAGTCACCCACGTGGGTATAACCAATGAGGAAATGGCATGTGGGTATCTGCTTCTATAAACCAAAGAGGAGATGGGAGAGGCAGTACTTGCAGCGCGATCTGCGTCACAAATTGAACTGAATTCTATTTTAGCCCTTGGCAACGCAAACGCTCATTGACACGCGTGAGCAGTGTGGGTGCAAAAATTCAATAATATACATTTCAAAATGTATTTTGCAACGTTCACACACACGACGTGAGCGGTGCAGTCAGGGTGTAAGGCCTTGTGATTTATGCAATGTATAGTGTTTCATTTTAATGATGACATTCACTTAGGAACTCCTTTGGTGAAAGCCAAGAGTCCTAGAAAGGAAAAAATGTATCAATCATGTCTCTGTCACTGACAAATACAATCACGGGCCGTAACTCTACAATTCACTCAAAAAGAAAAGGCACCATGGGAAATATGCGAGTGATGCAATATATCCTACATGATTTCAATATGTTTAATTCCACTGTAGAGTTAAATTGTGATTGATCACCCAACAGTAGAGTGAATGTATTTTATATTTCACTCCAGAGTAGATTGAAATATTAATTAATTAATTCCAGTGTAGAGTGAAATGCCTATTAGTAACCTTCAGTGTAGAGTGAGATGCTTATTAGTTCACGCCAGAGTATTGTGAATTAGTATAATATATGCCATTTAGCAGTCACTTTTATCTAAAGTGACTTACAGTCATGCATGCAAACATTTTACGTACAGTACGGGGGTTCCCCAGAATCAAACCCACTGCCCTGGCATTACAAGCACCATGCTCTACCAACTGAACGACAATGGGCCACAGGAATTTCACACAGTCAGTGTTAATTTTCTACTCTGTATTGGTTTACAGAAACAATGTCTAAATGTTAACATTTGAACACTTTGCAAACTGTGAAATTCACTCTGTTGAGTGGTTTGCATATAGACACACAAAAGTATTACAATTAACTCTACAGCGAATTAGTTTAATACTTTCAATTTTGCTGTGCATGCATTATGTTCTTCTGGTTATAGCTATCATCAATAAGCAAATACAGTGCCTTCAGAAAGTATTCACACCAATTGACTTTTTCCACATTTTGTTATGTTACAGCCTGAGACGTTGTGCCACTGGCCTACACACAATACCCCATAATGTCAAAGCAGAAATACGTTTTTAGAAATGAGAAAAGCTGAAATGTCTTGAGTCAATAAGTATTTATTCCCTTTCTTATGGCAAGCCTAAATAAGTTCAGGAGTAAAAATGTGTTTAACAAG
This sequence comes from Salmo salar, assembly GCF_965601325.2. Classification (NCBI taxonomy): domain Eukaryota; kingdom Metazoa; phylum Chordata; class Actinopteri; order Salmoniformes; family Salmonidae; genus Salmo; species Salmo salar. The sequence continues at coordinate 16,569,854 of NC_138313.1, read as the reverse complement.
TCACATAATAAGTTGCATGTACTCTGTGTGCAATAATAGTGTATAACATGACTACCACATCTCTGTACCCCACATACAATTATCTGTAAGGTACCCTCAGTCAAGCAGTGAATTTAAAACAAACTTTCAACCAGAAAGACCAAGGAGGTTTACTAATGCCTCGCAAAGAAGGGCACCTATTGGTAGATTGGTAAGAAATTAAGAAATAAAAGACATTGAATATCCCTTTGAGCATGGTGAAGTTATTAATTACACGTTGGATGGTGTATCAATACACCCAGTCACAACAAAGATACAGGCGTCCTTGCTAACTCAATTGCTGGAGAGGGAGGAAAACACTCAGGGATTTCACCATGAGACCAATTGTGATTTAAAAAAAGTTACAGAGTTTAATAGCCGTGATAGAAGACAACTGAGGATGGATCGACAACATTGTATTTATTCCACAGTACTAACCTAAATGACAGAGTGAAAAGAAGGAAGCCTATAGGGAATAAAAATATGACAAAACATGCATCCTGTTTGCAATAAGGCACTAAAGTAGAAATGCTAAATAATTGTCAAAGAAATTAACTTCATGTCCTGAATATGAAGCATTATGTTTGGGGCAAATCCAACACAACACATCACTGAGTATCGCTCTTCATATTTTCAAGCATGGTGGTGGCTGCATCATGTTATGGGTATGTTTGTCATCGGCAAGGAAGAGGGAGTTTTTTTAGGATAAAAATAAATGGAATAGAGCTAAGCACAGGCAAAATCCCAGAGGAAAACCTGGTTCAGTCTACTTTCCAACAGACACTGGGAGACAAATTCACCAGTCAGCAGGACAACATAAAACACAAGGCCAAATATACAAAGGAGTTGCTTACCAAGATCAAATCAAAGTTTATTTGTCACGTGCGCCGAATACAACAGGTATTTCACCTTACAGTGAAATGCTTACTTACAAGCCCTAACCAATTTTTAAGTAAAACATTGGTATTATGTAAACAAAAGATAAAGTAAAGAAATACAAAAGAAAAAGAAAACAGTAAAATGACAGTGAAAATAACAGTAGCGAGGCTATATACAGGTGGTACCGGTACAGAGTCAATGTGCGGGGGCACCGGTTCGTCGGGCTAATTGAGGAAATATGTACATGTAGGTATAGTTAAAGTGACACAATGCAAATAGTCCGGGTAGCCATTTGATTACCTGTTCAGGAATCTTATGGCTTGGGGGTAAAAGCTGTTTAGAAGCCTCTTGGACCTAGACTTGGAGCTCCGGTACCGCTTGCCATGTGGTAGCAAAGAGAACAGTCCATGACTGGGGTGGCTGGGTTCGTTGACAATTTTTAGGGCCTTCCTCTGACACTGCCTGGTGTAGAGGTCCTGGATGGCAGGCAGCTTAGCCCCAGTGATGTACTGGGCCATACAGTTGCAGTCGGAGGCCAAGCAGTTGCCATACCAGGCAGTGACGCATTTGATACCATTGAATGTTCCGGAGTGGCCTAGTTATAGTTTTGACATAAATCAGTTAGAAAATCTATGCCAAGACTTGAAAATGACTGTCTAGCCATGATGAACAACCAACTTGACAGAGGTTGAATACTTTTTTAACCTCATAAGGATCGGACCCTTTTCAATTTTCGCCTAAAATGACATACCCAAATCTAACTGCCTGTAGCTCAGGACCTGAAGCAAAGATATGCATATTTTTGCTACCATTTGAAAGGAAACACTTTGAAGTTTGTGTAAATGTGAAATGAATGTAGGAGAATATAACACATTAGATCTGGTTAAAGATAATACAAAGAAATAATCATGCATTTTTTTTGTCCCATCTTTGAAATGCAAGAGAAAGGCCATAACGTACTATTACAGGTTAGGCGCAATTTAGATGTTGGCCAATAGATGGCAGCAGTGTATGTGCAAAGTTTTAGACTGATTCAATGATCCATTGCATTTCTGTTCAAGATGTTGTATCAAGACGATCCAAATGTGCCTAATTGGTTTAACAATACATTTTCAAGTTCAAAACTATGCACTCTCCTCAAACAATAGCATGGTATTATTTCATTGTAATAGCTACTGTAAATTGGACAGTGCAGTTAGATTAACAAGAATTTAAGCTTACTGCCCATACACTGCCTTGCAAAAGAATTTTGTTGCATTACAACCTGGACCAACCAATCAACAGACTCTTGGTACAGCTCCACCAAGCCTGTTGAAGGCGTGGTGGAGTGGTAAACACCACCCCCGGCTCTACCAGGGGCTTGAGGTGGTCTCCCACAGCTCTGATTATGTCATGTTCTGTGGCCTTGCTGTTCCATTTCTTGACTGCCCCTGCAACACAGAAAGAAACACATTTAGTCATATTATATAAAACATTCAAAGTAATGGATATGGAGCATCTATGGCCTCGGTTACACCTGGCACCTAAATATGACTTCTGTCATCTGATCACTCCAAGCTGCATTAGGTCTGGATGCACAAAAGGCACAATGTGCTGCATTAGGTTTAGATCTGCCAGGAAGGGCATTGTGTTCAGTCCCATGTGGCTCAGTTGGTAGAGCATGGTGTTTGCAACGCCAGGGTTGTGGGTTCAATTCCCACGGGGGACCAGTACAGAAAAAAAAGTTTGAAATGTATGCATTCACTACTGTAAGTTGCTCTGCATAAGAGTGTCTGCTAAATGACTAAAATGTCAATTTAATTTAAATACATATTTATTTGTATTTCATAATCAACACATAAAATAGTCCAAATTGTTGGAGAGAAATGAAAAAAAAAGTGTTAAAAAAATTATAAGAAAAGAAAAACGGAAAAGTGGTGCGTGCATGTGTATTCACCCCCTTTCTATGAAGCCCCTAAATAAGATCTGGTGCAACCAATTACCATCAGAAGTCACATAATTAGTTCAATACAATCCACCTGTGTGCAATCTAAGTGTCACATGATCTGTCACATGATCTCAGTATATATTCACCTGTTCTGAAAGGCCCAAGAGTCTGCAACACCACTAAGCAAGTGGCACTACCAAGCAAGTGGCAGCATGAAGACCAAGGTGCTCTCCAAACAGGTCAGGAACAAAATTGTGGATAAGTACAAATCAGGGTTGGGTTATAAAAAAATATTTGAAACTTTGAACATCCCATGGAGCACCATTAACCTGTTAGGGCTAGAGGGCAGTATTTTCACGGCCGGATAAAAAACGTACCTGATTTAATCGGGTTATTACTACTGCCCAGAAACTAGAATATGCATATAATTATTGACTTTGGATAGAAAACATCCTAAAGTTTCCAAAACTGTTTGAATGGTGTCTGTGAGTATAACAGAACTCATATGGCAGGCAAAAACCTGAGAAGATTCTGTACAGGAAGTGCCCTCTCTGACCATTCCTTGAGCTTCTTGACTCTTTTTATTGAAAACTTAGGATCTTTGCTGTAACGTGACACTTCCTACGGCTCCCATAGGCTCTCAGAACCCGGGAAAAAGCTAAATGATGTCGAGGCAGCCCCTGGCTGAAAAACATTAGCGCGTTTGGATAGTGGTCGGTCAGAGTACTATGAGACTGAGGCGCGTGCACGAGGCGACCCCATGTTTTTATTTTCTCTCTCTTTGTACTAAAACACAGATTCCCGGTCGGAATATTATCGCTTTTTTACGAGAAAAATTGCATAAAAATTGATTTTAAACAGCGGTTGACATGCTTCGAAGTACGGTAATGGATTATTTAGAATTTTTTTGTCACGAAATGCGTTGTGTGCGTCACCCTTCTTTACACTTCAGATAGTGTCTTGAACGCATGAACAAAACAGAGGATATTTGAACATAACTATGGATTATTTTGAACCAAACCAACATTTGTTATTGAAGTAGAAGTCCTGGGAGTGCATTCTGACGAAGAACAGCAAAGGTAATAACATTTTTCTTATAGTAAATCTGACTTTGGTGAGGGCTAAACTTGGTGGGTGTCTAAATAGCTAGCCCTGTGATGCCGGGCTATCTACTTAGAATATTGCAAAATGTGCTTTCTCCAAAAACATAGCGAGTGCATAGAGGAGTTCTGTATCTATAATTCTTAAAATAATTGTTATGTTTTTTGTGAACGTTTATCGTGAGTAATTTAGTAAATTCACCGGAAGTATGCGGGGGGTATGCTAGTTCTGAACGTCACATGCTAATGTAAAAAGCTGGTTTTTGATATAAATATGAACTTGATTGAACAAAACATGCATGTATTGTATAACATAATGTCCTAGGTGTGTCATCTGATGAAGATCATCAAAGGTTAGTGCTGCATTTAGCTGTGGTTTGGGTTTATGTGACATTATATGCTAGCTTGAAAAATGGGTGTCTGATTATTTCTGGCTGGGTACTCTGCTGACATAATCTAATGTTTTGCTTTCATTGTAAAGCCTTTTTGAAATCGGACAGTGTGGTTAGATTAACGAGAGTCTTGTCTTTAAAATGGTGTAAAATAGTCATATGTTTGAGAAATTGAAGTAATAGCATTTCTAAGGTATTTGAATAACGCGCCACAGGATTCCACTGGCTGTTACGTAGGTGGGACGATTTCGTCCCACCGACCCTAGAGAGGTTAAATCCATTATTAAAAAAGGGAAAGAATATGGCACCACAACAACCTGCCAAGAGAGGGCTGCCCACCAAAATTCACGGACCAGGCAAGGAGGGCATTAATCAGAGAGGCAACAAAGAGACCAAAGATAACCATGAAGGAGCTGCAAAGCTCCACAGTGAAGATTGTAGTATCTGTCCATAGGACCACTTTAAGCCATACACTCCACAGAGCTGGGCTTTACGGAAGAGTGGACAGCAAAAACCATTGCTTAAAGAAAAAAATCAACACACATATTTGGTGTTCACCAAAAGGCATGTGAGAGACTCCCCAAACAAATGGAAGAAGGTACTCTGGTTAGATGAGACTAAAATTGCGCTTTTGGCCATCAAGGAAAACGCTATGTCTGGCACAAACCCAACACCTCTCATCACCCCGAGAACACAATCCCCACAGTGAAGCACTGTGGTGGCAGCATCATGCTGTGGGGATGTTTTTCATCAGCAGGAACTGGGAAACTGGTCAGAATTGAAGGAATGATGGATGGTGCTAAATACAGGGAAATTCTGTTTCAGTCTTCCAGAGATTTGAGACTGGGATAGAGGTTCACCTTCCAGCAGGACAATGACCCATAGCATACTGCTAATGCAACACTCGAGTGGTTTAAGGGGAAACATTGAAATGTCTTGGAGCCCAGACCTCACACCAACTGAGAATCCATATTATGACTTAAAGATTGCTGTACACCAGCGGAACCCATCCAACTTGAAAGAGCTGGAGCAGATTTGCCTTGAAGAATGGGCAAAAATCCCAGTGGCTACATGTGTCAATCTTATTGAGACATACCCCATGAGACTTGCAGCTGTAATTGCTGCAAATGGTGGCTCTACAAAGTATTGACCTTAGGGTACAAAAACCAAAACCACAGCTAAATGCAGCACTAACATTTGATGATCTTCATCAGATGACACTCCTAGGACATTATGTTATACAATACATGTATGTTTTGTTCAATCAAGTTCATATTTATATAAAAAAACAGCTTTTTACATTAGCACGTGATGTTCAGAACTAGCATACCCACCGCAAACTTCCGGTGAATTTACTAAATTACTCGCGATAAACATTGACAGAATACAGAACAATTATTTTAAGAATTATAGATACAGACCTCCTTTATGCAATCGTGGTGTCAGATTTTAAAATAGCTTTTTGGTGAAAGCACATTTTGCAATATTCTGAGTACATAGCCCGGCCATCACGGCTAGCTAATTTGACACCCACCAAGTTTGGCCCTCACCAAACTCAGATTTACTATAAGAAAAATTGGATTACCTTTGCTGTTCTTCGTCAGAATGCACTCCCAGGACTTCTACTTCAACAACAAATGTTGTTTTGGTTCGAAATAATCCATAGTTATATCCAAATAGCTCCGTTTTGTTCGTGCGTTCAAGTCACTATCCGAAGGGTGACGCGCCGTCGCATTTCGTGACAAAAAAATTAGAAATATTCCATTACCGTACTTCGAAGCATGTCAAACGCTGTTTAAAATACATTTTTATGCTATTTTTCTCGTAAAATAGCGATAATATTCCAACCGGGCGACGTTGTGTTCATTCAAATACTGAAAGAAAAAAATGGAGTCGTCTCGTGCACGCGCACCTCAGTGTCATTGTTCTCAGAAGGACCACTCACAAAAACCCCTGCTGTTTTTCGCCCAGAGACTGGAGAGCCCTCATTCCACTTTCTGGCGCCTTCCTAGATCCAATGGAAGCCTTAGAAAATGTCATGTTACAGCAGAGATGCTGTATTTTTGATAGAGATGCCCTAGTAGGAGAACAGATTGTCAGACAGGGCACTTCCTGTATAGAATCTTCTCAGGTTTTGGCCTGCCATATGAGTTATGTTATACTCACAGACACCATTCAAACAGTTTTAGAAACTTTAGAGTGTTTTCTATCCAAATCTACTAATTATATGCATATTCTAGTTTCTGGGCAGGAGTAGTAACCAGATTAAATCGGGTACGTTTTTTATCCGGCCGTGAAAATACTGCCCCCTATCCCAAACAGGTTAAATCAAAAGATACAAACCCCCCAAAAAACTATTTTAATTCCAGGTTGTAAGGCAACAAAATAGGAAAAATGCCAAGGGGGGTGAATACTTTTGCAAGCCACTGTATAATCTCTGGCTCATTAACATATTTTAAGGCGTGCCTTATAAGAGGCTATATTTGTTGCACCCGTGAGTGAGAATGCTGTAATCCCACAAAATGCAGTAACATACTGTAATTTAGTAACGGCACAAACTTTGTCCTGAAACTACAATCATTTACTAGCCTACTGCTGCCAGTAATGTTCTGTAATTCAGAGTACAGTACCAATACTGCATTTTTTTACCTCCAAAAACCTTTGAACACTAGTGGGTGTGTTGCTGTTGAGGAGAGAATGGCTCATAATAATGGCTGAAAAAGAGCGAATGGAATTGCATCAAACACAGATGGAAACCATGTGTTTAATACAATTGCACTTATTCCACTCCAGCCATTACTACAAGCCCGTCCTCCCCAATTAAGTTGCCACCAACATGGTGTGTATCTATTTTTGTTGCACCCATCAGTGAGAGTCCTGTAACAATTAAAGTGATATGTGGTAGTGGCGCCCCAACAATTACATTTATATTGAGGGCAGATCAGAGTGGCAGCAATTTGCAAACCTTTAACGGCTGAGTGGCTAACCATGTCCTTTAGATCTGTTTTGCCCTATTCTCTAGGCAGGTTACCATTAACCAAGGTTTATTTGACAAAAGCAATGTCACAAAAACTATTCATTGCGACATGTAGAAGGAAAATGGCAGATATAGGAGACATTTTCTAAAGATCAACATTTTTATCCATTCGACAGGGCTGGATTTTTTTTTCTTTATTGCAAAAGATGATGGAAACTGTGTTTTTTGAATAAATGATGATTGCCGAATCGTTTTGAAGGTATGCGGGGCACATGATGTCACCGAGTAACTATAAAGCTCCACTTCACGTTTGATTTTAAATGCCTACTGCTTGCAAAATCCAACTATAAAAATCATGTTTCTTTGCAGGACAAGGATTGTCCTGACTTTCAAAGATGCCTGAATTGCTTCGCCTTGCTTTTCTGGTCGGCTGGCAAGTTTCACCATCCAGTTATTTCAGATCTCCAGGAGAGCAAGTTTCACTGTGGCACGGACCGTGATGGGGAAATGAAGCTTCCTGAAGCATTGAGGCTTTCCAGCCGATGGTGTCAAAAATTAGTTAATTACTCTGAGCTTCATTATCTTTTCACAATGCAAATTAGTGACATCTGTTGGTCAGCAATAAATATCAATGTGTGATTATCAACATTATTTTTTCCACTACTGATTTCATCAAAACTCTGTGGTGCAGCGGTAATTCATTGGCTTTACAGTTTTTTACAATCGCTAGGACCCATTTGTCAATACTTAGGTCACTTTTTCAAAACTCTTCACACAGTGAGAACAACAGCAGTCTATGTGGGCTAAACTGTGGATCATTTTCCATTGCTTTGGCATATAATACGTTCATTGACTACATCTTTCAAATGTCATTAATTATTTTCTCACTCAGACACAACCATCACCAAAACTCTATGTACCTACAGGCCAATTAGCACATCTTTACATACTCTTTTCAAAACGGTTAAACTTAGGTTTTGAACTTAACATAACACAAAATTGAATAAGACAACAATTTGCTACATTTCTACAGCAATACCGCATTTAAATATATTCCAAATCTAAAAAATGAAATACTATCAAAACAATTAGACCAACCACAGCTGATTCCCATTGCAGCTGAACACCTACCCTAGTGTTAGTCTTTCAATTTCATTACCATCTATACAAAAGGGGACATCTTAGGAATAATGCTGTACTGTAATGTAAACATGGACCCAGCCAGATGAACTCTGAACGAGTCAAGCAACTCAGGAGCCAATATGTCCAGGGAAGATGACTATAAAATGCAGAACTGGTTTTGAACCTAACCAAATAGGGCAGAGGCACACAATGGCATGTTTTTAGGAATAATGTAAACTACCACAATAGCTCTTATGTTGCCTTATTTTAGAGAGTCATAGAGATCGAAGCCAGGCAAACACCCCACATATTCATCATTGTGGATGAGGCTGGTTTCAACTTGGCCAAAACACGGCGGCGAGGAAGGAATGTGATTGGGAAAAGAGACACTGTGGATGTCCCAGGCTAGAGGGGTGCCAACATCACAATGTGTGCAGCAGTATCCTCTGATGGATTGCTGTTACACAAACTGCTAATTGGGCCATACAACACCGAGCGTCTCATTTCATTCCTGGATGACCTCTATGGAAGGGTTGTGCCAGGTGAGCAAAGGGTTGCAGTGAGGCGAAATCGGCCAACGTTTGTAATTGTATGGGACAATGTGGCATTTCACCACTTCCGTGCAGCCACGGAGTGGTTTGCAGCCGATACCAGGATGGTGTCACTTTTCCTCCTGGAGGTGGAAGGTTTATGACCATCATCCACATGATCAAATGTCCCTTCTGGATGCAATGAGTGCTGGATGCCTGAACATATCTGCAGAAGGTTGCCAGGGATGGACCAGGCATGCCAAAAGATTATTTCCTAGGTGTATTGCCCAAGATGACATAAGCTGTGATGTGGATAAGAACCTGTGGCCAAATACAGAAGACAGGGTTGACTAGCATTGCTACTATATCTGTATTGGTAGATGGTGTATATACAAATTCTTGATTTTTGGAATCACGCAATGCCAAAAAATGACATAAAACATATTGAAGCATATTGCATCATGTCTGATTAATTCCTTTAACATATACTGCAGTGAATTCTAAACAGTAGAGAGGTGTCATTCTTGTTTAGTAAATACATTTTACTAAAGAGAAACCTTGTGTAATGCTACCTGTTAGTGTTTTTGAGTTGATTTGAGACATGTATGAAGTGTTTTGGTAGTTTTAGTGCATTTTGGATGTGAAATTAACTGCTGTGCCAAGCTGAAATTTGGTTAGGAAAACTGTGTAAAGAGTTTTGAAAAAGTGGCCTAAGTATTGAGAAATGGGTCCTAGGGAAAGAAACACTGTAATAGCTGGATTGCCAGGTTTGCTTCTTACATCATACAAGTTTACTATTTTTCTCAAATGAAATCTATGGCATTATTTAGGAAGCTTAAGACAAGCTTATACTATACTAAATAAAATGAAATGTTTGAACAACATTGCAGAAACTGTGGTTTCACTCATTTCAAAATGGTGTGTCTTCAACAGGATTTGACGTCACACCCTCATGATCCTGATTGTTCCAAAGTTGCTTACTCTACTTGCTAAGCTACTGGTCAGGTGTAATTACATGTACCAAATCATAACTAGATGTATAAGTACAGTATCCAGTGGAGGTTAACGTTTGAAAGTAGATTAATCCAAGAAAGCACCAGAACCGCAGTGAAATCAGTGGGTAAAAAAAAAAAATATCAAATGAAGCTTCGGACGTCATCGATGACGCACTTCTGATAAAGTGATACACGCATCGGTACACTGCTTCAAAGTTAGCTGCTTAGCGACTTCGACTCATGCCTCGGCGCTCCAGTATCAAACGTAACATCACTAGTGATATGTTGGCAGGAGAATTATTAGAATATGGCAAATATTTGTAAATTATTGCATTCTATACATGCTGGGTTTTGTGGGCTACCTGAGACATGAAACAAATAGGTGGGTGGGTATAAAGGCTGTCTCCAGTTTATTAATGCTCAATTTGCACTTCAAACACTAGCTTTTTGCAACAACAAAAAAAGTTTTACGTGTGACGTCATTTACGTCCAGCTGTTTTTATCGACTCAATTTAGTTAAATGGAAATGCACCCTAGCAGGAAACTGTCACATCTATTTTCTATGCAAACTTTCTAAATGTCAGCAGAAAGACAAGCTTATGGAACCAGCTAATGTCAGTTTAGAAGCCATTGTTATGGCCGAACGTGCAAGTGATATAAAACACCAAAAATAGGTTGTGTCACGTCCTGACCATAGTAAGATGTGATTTTCTATGGTAGAGTAGGTCAGGGCGGGCTGTTTTGTGTTTCTCTAAGTTTTCTATTTCCATGTTTAAGTTCTAGTTTTTCTATTTCTATGTTGTTTTTTGGGGATTGATCTCCAATTGGAGGCAGCTGGTCCTCGTTACCTCTGATTGGAGATCATATTTAATTAGGGGGTTTTCTTCCTGGGTTTTGTGGGTGAGTATCTTTTGAGTAGTGTTTGTTTCGCTCTGTGTCACGGTTTGTTGTTTTGTAAATTCAGTTATTTATGTTTTGCAAAGTTTCACGGATTTAATCAAATGTGGAACTACAACCACGCTGCACTTTGGTCCGATCCTTTCGACAGCCGTGACAGGTTGGGATGCTGTAATATATAATACATTTGACCAATTAGCAATTTTTTGCCATTTTAGCAATTAGCATTTTTTTGTATTTTGAATACAATTCAACAATAAAGTATCTGTATTGTGGTTTTGCTATACATTTACTGCAGCGCACTGTAAAATATGGTGCATTGTGGAGAAATATTGTGGGAGGAGAAAGGATCGCTGGCTCATTAACATAATTTAGGGCATGCCTTGTAAATGGCTTTATTTGTTGCACCCATTAGTGAGAGTCCTGTACCAATTTAAGTCATATGCGGTAGCAGTTCCCCAAAATATTAGATATTTATAATATCTGTATAAAAATCTGACCATTGAATGTTCACCCATGTCAAATTGGATCTGTTTTTTCCCTGTAATCATGGACAGGTTTGAAACCTTTGATTAGGTCTCTAGAAATGTATGTGATATAGAACAACTATAATTAATTAATACGCAAATGCCTACACATAACCCGCTTGCTCTAATCCCTTGTAATTACAGTAAAATACGGTCAAAATGTTCTTACTATTTAATAGTTACTGTATTGTACTGTAATTCATTGCTCTGGCATCAAGTTACCATGAATATGTCAGTATTATATTGGCACTATCCAGAGATGGTCAGAGATATATCATAAGATATCTTGTTTTAATGACAATTATTTGAAGACCAGTGCATCCTTAACTACAGCAAAACTTTCAGTAACAGTTACAGAAACATTTTGCTTGCAATGACTGTAATATGTGTTTTATCAACCGTGGTTGAATGCACTGAAAGTAAGTTGCTAAGGACAAGAGCGCCCGCTAAATGACCAAAATGTCAATGTAAAAATGAAAACTTGCAAAGAACACTGGGTGTTATGTCATTTCATAGATAATTCCAGTAAAATACTGTACATTAGATTACAGTAATATTTTTGGTAATGTAAAATGGATTACAGTAACTGTACTGTAGAATAAATTACTGGGGAATTGGTGCAAGTAAGTTACTGTGAATTTTACAGGAAATGTTTTACAGTGTATATGTGGCAGACAGACAAGTTGCATTCGAAATGACACCCTATTTCCTAAAATGCACTAGGCTCTGGTCAAAAGTAGTGCATTATGGTTCCATTTGGGAATCGGCACAGACAGGGCCACCGCTAGCGGCTAACCTTTAGTCTAGAGTGTGATTGAGGGGAGGCCTGCCGAGCCGAAGCCGAGCCCCTCCCCGGGGTGCCCATTGAGACAGCATGGCTCTCTAAACAAATGAGTGACAGGTCGGCGCGAAGCACACACACTAACACGCACATAGCAAACACACACACACACACACACACACACACATGCACATAATCATACACAGACGCAACTCTCTTTCTTTATACTGTCTCTTTAGTAAGTGGCAGGCTGGTATTACTGTCAATTTGTTTTTCTCTTGCTGTTAGAATGAAATGGAATGGCAATTCCATTTGTGGGGATTAGTGGACACTAGAATCTGATGGTGATGCAGTACCGCTGTTAAGTGTCCTTTTTTAACAACCATTCAGCACATCATAGCAATGCAATGTGTGTGCCTGTGTGTGTACATACTGTACATGTGCCTGGGAAAGATTATGCCCCCATATCTATACACAGTGCCTTCAGGAGGTATTCACACTCTTTGACTTTTTCCACATTTTGTTGTGTTACAGCCTGAATTAAAATGTATTACAATTACATTTTTTTTGGTCACTGGCCTACATTCTATACCCTATAATGTCAAAGTGGAATTATGTTTTTAGAAATTGTTACACATTAATTAAAAAGGAAAAGCTGAAATGTCTTGAGTCAATAAGTATGCAACCCTTCTATTGGTAGATGGGTAAAAAAATATATGAATATCCCTTTGAGCATGGTGAAGTTATTAATTACACTTTGGATGGTATATCAATACACCCAGTCACTACAAAGATACAGGTGTCTTTCTTAACTCAGTTGCCAGAGAGAAAGAAACCGCCCTGTGATTTCACCAGAAGGGCAATGGTGACTTTAAAACAGTTAGAGTTTAATGGCTGGGATAGGAGAAAACTGAGGATGGATCAACAACATTGTCGTTACCTCACAATACTAACGTAATTGGCAGAGGGAAAGGAAGGAAGCTTGTACAGAATCAAATGAATCTGAAACATGCATCCTGTTCGAAACAAGGCACTAAAGCAATACTGCAAAAAATGTGCCAAAGCAATTACCTTTTTGTCCTGAATACAAACTGTTATGTTTGGGGCAAATCCAATACAACACATTACTGAGTATCACTCTCCATATTTTCAAGCACAGTGGTGGCTACATCATGTTATGGGCATGCTTGTAATCATTACGGACTGGGGAGTTTTTCAGGATAAAAAAAAAAACGGAATGGTGCTAAGCACAGGCAAAATCCTAGAGGAAAACCTGGTTTAGTCTTCTTTCCACCAGACACTGGGAGTTGAATTCACATTTCAGCAGGACAACCTAAAACACAAGGCCAAATCTACACTGGAGTTGCTTACTGAGAAGACAGTGAATGTTCCTAAGTGGCCGAGTTACAGTTTTTACTTAAATCTACATGAAAATTTATGGCAAGACCTGACAATGGTTGTCTAGCAATGATCAACAAACAATATGACAAAACTTGAAGAATTTTGAAAAGAATAATAGGAAAATGTTGCACAATTCAGTTGTGGAAAGCTCTTAGAGACTTACCCAGAAAGACTCACAGCTGTAATCACTGACAAAAGTGCTTCCTCAAAGTATTGACTCAGGGGTGTGAATAGTTAAGTAAATTAGATATTTCTGTATTTAATTATCAACTAATTTGCAAAAATGTCTAAACATATTTTCACTTTCTCATTATGGGGTATTGTGTGCAGATGTGTGAGATAAACATTTTGAATTCAGGCTGTAACAGACAAATATGGAATAAGTCAAGGGGTATGAATACTTTCTGAAGGCACTGTATTGGCCATGGCACCCTAGTAGCAGCCTAAAGCAGAGAGCCTCTGTAAATATGTACGTATTTAGTTACTTTAAGTGTTATTATTTTTATTTTTTTAATCTTCTTATTATTTTGATAACATTTAGTTTCATTGCGTATTTCTGGTGGTTTTGAGCCACAGATTTGCAGGTAGACTGACAGGTCAACTCTTTTTTGGCTTAGCTGTAAAATATTTTTTGTTTCACCTGGATACTGGTTCCTGATCTTTTGAAAGCATCAAATGATGAGTCGCCTTACGCTTGAGAGGAATGGGAGATTGCAGACCAAAATTGCAGACCAAAATTTTTTTCAATGTCATAGCTTTAAAACCTTGAAATTAAATATTCAAAAGCATATTAGCTGACCGTGCAGCCTTTTGTTTTGGCGTTAGAGATTTTAATCTAAGAATGGCATGTCGGTCGTCTTGATTGCATCGACACTGTCCATGCAGAAAATTGATCTGTGCCTGTCCTTAATGAATGGGATTTTCAGATGCGCCTGATGAAGCTGTAGCTTTATGTGATTAAGCTTCAAGTGCAGCCAGTCAATGGAAGTAAATATTGCAGTCAGTCGTTCAATAATCAATGCAGTGACCCTTACCTTTCTAAAGCAAACGTGTGTGAAAGTATTTGTCGCTTTATCAATCAATCACATTTATTTATAAAGCCCTTTTTACATCAGCAGATGTCACAAAGTGCTTATACAGAAACCCAGCCTAAAACCCCAAACAGCAAGCAGTGCAGATGTAGAAGCAGGAGTAAGGAGTATTGTAAAGAAATGACTATGTACAGATAACACAGACATTTTTGATATCCTTCACATACACCATATTTGTGTTTGGGGCTGCTGAACTGATAAAGTGACTAGGACAGAGACATAATAAGCAGCCAAACGAAACAATAGCGTTTAATTTAGAGCTGATTGTTGTCACAATTTGCTCTTATTACCCTCCATTGTGTTTTAACATCATTCATTCACTCAACAGTAGAAATGGTTTGAGTTGCATAATGCATTCATTTTGAGCAGAAGTAGTGGATGATTTCCCATTATCTTAGAGCCTTATACCATTGTATTGCATACGGTCAGTAGAAACTGATGTAATGTGAGGATAGAGAGTGTGTGTGTGTGTGTGTGTGTGTGCGTACGTCACAAATTAGTACGACTTGTCCCAATATCCCTAACTCAGCACAACTGCCAAGTATTTACAATGAATACATAATGAAATGAAAGATGTGTTGCACTCTAGGCACTCTTTGCCAAACATTTCTGCTAATATTGTGTCACTGTCGATTTTTAGTCATCACTTGATTTGCAGCAACTAACTAATGTTCAGAGTAAAACTTCAGCTACAGCAGATGATTATACATTTTGGTCTGTGTCTCAAATGGCACCTTATTCCCTTTATAGTGCACTACTTTTGACCAGGACCCATAGGGCTCTGGCTAAATCTAGTGCACTATACAGATGTAGGATCTTAATTTGAGCCAGTTTGCTACAGCAGGAAAATTACCCTGCAGCAACAGGAAATGTGAATTATTATGTGGATTATAATTAATTGACATTTTTGTAGGGGTTGATACATTTTTTGTACGGGAAAATCTATCTGAAATTTGGAAGTCACAAACTTAAACCTCAAATATACTACAAATGTTAAATGTCCTGCATTGCAGGAATGTTCTCCTGCAACAGGATGATATAATTAAGATCCTACATCTGTATAGGGACTAGGGTGCCATTTGGAATGCAGAAATATTGGCAGGTAATTTATGCTATTTCTGGTAGTTTACATCATTCAAAGAGTGTGGAAGAAGTATATAACTATTCAGCAATGCTGCCTGCAACTATCAAAATGAAAAGTATGTAGCGTTTTGAGGCTGCTATACTGTAGTGCTGGAAATGATGGGTCACTCATTTGTTCATTTACTTATTCTGTGTTTTCTTCCCAAATGGCACTCCATTCCCTATATACTGTAGTGGACTACTTTTAACCAGGAGCAATAGGTCTCTGGTCAAAAGTAGTGCACTATTAAGGGAATAGGGTCCCATTTGGGATGTAGCCTATGTCACACTATAAATCATGCTTCACTTGTGGAGTGCTCAGACAACTTCACAAGCTTCTTGTACACGTTCAAGGGAAAGAAACCCGCTTGCTACTGCGTCTGTGGTTAAGAGGTGTGGAAATGTATGAAGAGCACCTGAATTGTTACCAGCCATCACGTCTTAATGTGGTTTTTCAGTAGTCTTGGCTTAAAGTATTCAACATACTGTACATATATTTCTCACCATTGTGTAGTGATTTGGAAGAATTCAAGCTTCTCTATATGCATTTCTCAGTGTATAATTTGTCTGAGATGACTCACCCAAGAGCTACTTTACTCAGTCTTTAACCTCATTGTCTCCAATCTTTTTTTATATATATATCTGACTCTAAGGAATTATTCTCCACCCACTGAATGTTTAGGGGTTATTAAGGTACACAAAAAGAACATCTGAAATGTCTATTAAAATGTAGACTATCCTCCCTTACAGCAGCTCACAGAGAAACTGCATCAACATTAGCATGTAATCAAATACATGGAGGCAACTTCATCTTTCATACCCATACTGTCCTGCTTAATTTGCATAGAAGTGTGTACAATTTACATTTTCAGTGGATCTGTAGACCTACATAATGCTCTGAGATTGCAACACAACAGAAGTTTCAAACAGTGACCCGATTAATTACCTTCACCTGACCACACACATTGAGCTCTATTGAAACACATTAGATTCACAGTCAGGCCTACATTAATGTGACCGCTGCTGAATCTATTACCTCAAAAGACCACGAGACCACAAAGCCTGGCCCTAGTATATGCAGACTTGGCCTGGCTCTCTCCCTCAATGCCTGTTGATACACGAACCAGGGCTGGGATCTCAAAAGAGATACTGACCCTATCCCCCTCCCCTCTGTCTGTCCAGAGTCTTAGTCCTGTTTTTTTTTTTTAAGACTGGGGCAGTGTGAAAGCGATCAGAAGAGACTATTAAGGCAGATATTGATCCACTTTTGCACTGCTCAGCTGGACAGTATGCGAGGAAGAGATCAAAACGGCCATGCAACTGGCCTTGACAGTCGTCGTAATGAGACCAGCTAGAGGATCTCGGACATGAACCCAGGCTACAGCCCAAGTGCCACCCTATTCCTTATATAGTGACAGGCAATAGGGTGGCATTTGGGACATAGACTAAGGCTGCTTTCTGAAGTTATGGCATATTTCCTGGATCACGTTAATGAATCCCCACTGAGCCTCCCTCTTTCCCTCCCTTCATCCCTCTCTCCCTCCAGCCCTCCTTCCTATGACTAGTTCACACTCTCTTATGTCCCTCCCTCCCTCCCTCCCTCCTTCCTTACGTCTCTCTTGCCACTCTCTCATTCCCATTTCTCTCTCTGTCACTCCATCCTGCAACATTCCAGATCCCCTCCATCCCTCCTTCCCTTTCTCCCTCCCATGACTCTCTCATTACCACTCTCCCTGTCACTGTCCCTCTCTCCCCTCCCTCCATCCTCCTCCCTGTTTCAGACTTATTAGTGTAATCACACCATTAACTTGTGTGTCAATACTTTGTACTGGGGGCAAAGTTTTTTCATAAATATTTTATGACAGCTGAGGCTCAGTCTCAGGCTGGGCATGGCAGTGCGATGTGTTGTGATATCATGTCCTCCAAGACTCGTCTGCTCGCCATAATATTTGAAGGGAACTTAGGGGCATGCTCTTTCAGGTTGCGTCCCAAATGGATCCATATTCCCTACATAGTGCACTACATTTGACAAGGGGCAATGGAGCTCTGATCAAAAGCATTGCACTACATATGGAAATAGGGTACAACTTGGGATGCAAACCCACTGTCTCTCTGCTCTCAATGTCTCTATGCTCTAGTAATTAGCCACTGTGGTGTAGAAAAGAAGTGCTTAACTGGGCCTGATTCCTACTGGTCCCTCTGCAAAGCAAGGCAGCAACAGTCACACCACAGTTGCCCCAGCTCCCTGCTCAAAACTTTACTGAAAGCAAACTTCTTTATCCTCACACTTTATCTGTAGTGTGAAAAGCGATGCAGATTATTGCACTATTCTATTTCCAGAGATCTCTCTGTATCTTTGAAAATGTGTCTTAGGGCTGTATTCTGTATAAGAAACATTTTTGCTACTTTCACAACCAGAATTATGGGTATAGTAGCAGGCGGTGGCACCTTAAGGCTGTGTTTTGATGAATTTACAAGTTGTGGATCTGTCGAGGCTTGACACCTTACTGGTCAATCAGAACGTGTTCCATTGCTAAATATGTGGTTGCTTTATTTTGTGTACTTACGGTCTTTTACAGTGGCTTGCAAAAGTATTCATCCCCTTTGTGTTTTTCCTATGTGTTGCATTACAACCTGTAACTAACATAGATTGTTATTTGGATTTCATGTAATGGACATACACAAAATAGTCCAAATTGATGAAGTGAAATGAAAAAAATTACTTGATTCAAAAAATTCGAAAAAACTGGATATGTATTCAGCCCCTTTGCTATGAAGCCCCTAAATAAGATCTGGTGCAACCAATTACCTTCAGAAGTCACATAATTAGTTAGATAAATTCCACCTGTGTGCAATCTAAGTGTGACATGATCTCAGTATATTTACACCTGTTCTGAAAGGCCCCAGAGTCTGCAACACCACTAAGCAAGGGGCACCACCAAGCAAGTGGCACCATGAAGACCAAGGAGCTGTCCAAACAGGTCAGGAACAAAGTTGTGGAGAAGTACAGATCAGGGTTGGGTTATAAAAAAATATCAGAAACTTTGAACATCCCACAGAGCACCATTAAATCCATTAATAAAAAAATAGAAAGAATATGGCACCACATCAAACCTGCCAAGAGAGGGCCGCCCTGAAGGCGCTGCAAAGCTCCACAGCGGAGATTGGAGTATCTGTCCATAGGACCACTTTAAGCCGTACACGCCACAGAGCTGGGCTTTAAGGAAGAGTGGGCAGAAAAAAAACATTGCTTTATAGAAATAAATAAGCAAACACATGAGACTAAAATTTAGCTTATTGGCTATCAAGGAAAACACTATGTCTGGCGCAAACCCAACACCTCTCATCACCCCGATAACACCATTCCCATAGTAAAGAATCGTGGTGGCAGCATCATGCTGTGGGGATGTTTTTCATCAGCAGGGACTGGGAAACTGGTCAGAATTGAAGGAATGATGGATGGTGCTAAATACAGGGAAATTCTGTTTCAGTCTTCCAGAGATTTGAGACTGGGACGGAGGTTCACCTTCCAGCAGGACAATGACCCTAAGCATACTGCTAAAGCAACACTCGAGTAAGGGGTAAGGGGAAACATTTAAATGTCTTGGAATAGCCTAATCAAAGCCCAGACCTCAAACCAACAGAGAATCTGTGGTATGACTTAAAGATTGCTGTACACCAGTGGAACCCATTCCAACTTGAAGGACCTGGAGCAGTTTTGCCTTGAAGAATGGGCAAAGATCCCAGTGGCTAGATGTGCCAAGCTTATAGATTCATACCCCAAGAGACCAGCAGCTGTAATTGTTGCAAAAGGGCACTCTACAAAATATTGACTTTGGGGGGGTGAATAGTAATGCACGCTCAAGTTTTCTGTTTTGTTGTATTATTTCTTGTTTGTTTCACAATAAAAAAATATTTTGCATCTTCAAATTGATAGGCATGTTATGTAAATCCAAATGATACAACCCCCCCCCCCAAAAAAAATTGTTTTAATTCCAGGTTGTAAGGCAACAAAATAGGAAAAATGCCAAGGGGGTGAATACTTTCGCAAGCCACTGTAATGCTCTACTATAACAGGTTCTTATATATAATATATACTACTATAACAGGTACTTACACTACCGTTCAGAAGTTTGGGGTCACTTAGAAATGTCCTTGTTTTTGAAAGAAAAGCACTTTTTTGTCAATTAAAATAACATCATAACACAGCGTTGTACGAGATCTTCAGTTTCTAGGCAATTTCACACATGGAATAGCCTCAGAACAAGAATAGACGAGTTTCAGAAGAAAGTTATTTGCTTCTGGCCGTTTTGAGCCTGTACTCGAACCCACAAATGCTGATGCTCCAGATACTCAACTAGTCTAAAGAAGGCCAGTTTTATTGCTTCTTTAATCAGAACAGTTTTCAGCTGTGCTAACAAAATTGCAAAAGGGTTTTCTAATGCTCAATTAGCCTTTAAAATTATTCATTTGGATTAGCTAACACAGCGTGCCATTGGAACACAGGAGTGATGGTTGCTGATAATGGGCCTCTTTATGCCAATATAGATATTCCATTAAAAATCTGCCGTTTCCAGCAACAACAGTCATTTACAACATTAACAATGTCTACACTGTATTTCTGATCAATTTGACGTTATTTTAATGGACAACAAATTTGCTTTTCTTTCAAAAACAAGGGCATTTATAAGTGACTCCAAACTTTTGAACAGTACTGCATATATATATATACACTACTGCAACAGGTACTTATATATAATACACTATATATACAAAAGTATGTGGACACCCCTTCAAATTAGTGGATTTGGCTATTTCAGCCACACCCATTGCTGACAGGTGTTTAAAATTGAACACGCAGCCATGCAATCTCCGTAGACAAACGGGGGCAGTTGAATAGTCTAAATGAAGAGCTCCGTGACTTTCAACGTGGAACCATCATAGGATAATACCTTTGCAACAAGTCAATTCATCATATTTCTGCCCTGCTAGAGCTGCCCCGGTCAACCGTAGGTGCTGTTATTATGAAGTGGCAACGCCTAGGAGCAACAATGGCTCAGCCACGAAGTAGTAGGCCACACAAGCTCACAGAATGGACCACCGAGTGCTGAAGTGTGTTGCGCTTAAAGATTGTGTGTCCTCGGTTGCGACGCTCACTACCGAGTTCCAAACTGCCTCTGGAAGCAACGTAACTGTTTGTCAGGATCTTTATGAAATGGGTTTCCATGGCTGAGTAGCCGCACACAAGCCTAAGATCACCATGTGCAATGCCAAGCATAGGCTGGAGTGGTGTAAAGCTTGCCGCCATTGGACTCTGGAGCAGTGGAAACGCGTTCTCTGGAGTGAAATCACGCTTCACCATCTGGCAGTCTGACGGACAAATCTGGGTTTGGCAGATGCCAGGAGAACGCTACCTGCCCGACTGCATAGTGCCAACTGTAAAGTTTGGTGGAGGAGGAATAATGGTCTGGGGCTGTTTTTCAGGGTTCTGGCAAGGCCCATTAGTTCCATTGAAGGGCAATCTTAACGCTGCAGCATACAATGACATTCTAGACCATTCTGTGCTTCTGACTTTGAGGCATCAGTTTGGGGAAGGCCCTTTCCTGTTTCAGCATAACAATGTCTCTGTGCACAAAGCAAGATCCATACAGAAATGGTTTGTCGAGATCGATGTGGAAGAACATGACTGGCCTGCACAGAGCCCTGACCTCAACCGCATTGAACACCTTTGGGATGAATTGGAACGCTGGCTGCAAGCCAGGCCTTATCGCCCAACAGCAGTGCCTGGCCTCACTAATGCTCTTGCGGCTGAATGGAAGCAAGTCCCTGCAGCAATGTCCAACGTGTATGACAGCTTGTTCCAGTTCCCACCAATATCCAGTATCTTTGCACTTCCATTAAAGAGGAGTGGGACAACATTCCACCGGGCACAATCAACAAACTGATCAACTCTATGTGACGGTATCTGTGACCAACAGATGCATATCTGTATTCCCAGTCATGTGAATTCCATAGCTTAGGGTCTGATTAATTGAATTCAATTGACTGATTTCCTTATATGAACTGTAACTCAGTAAAAGCTTTGAAATTGTTCCATGTTGCCTTTATATTTTGGTTCAGAGTAGTTGCTGACACCCTACAGTCAAATTTTGGCACCAGTAGAGTAGCTTTTTCGCAATATAAACCATGCCCCTCTGCGAACGCCTTCTCCGATGTTGGTTACAAGGCGGTACTTATTTCAATTAGATAAGAGATTATTATGTTACCATTGGTGTATTAAAAGGAACGTTAAGGTGATGTCACCTTACACCTTAATAAATCCAAGTGTTTAATATGCGGGAATGGACCAGTAACTTTATGATCAAACTTTATCAATGTAAAGTCAGTTTTCATACTTGTTCATACTCATACTTGTGTATTAGAGAAAGTCAGTTTTCATACTTTGATCATTATACTTTGATCTGGTTTCCTTCGAAAAATCTTTCAAATTCATGAAAAACATGATTTTGACTGTTTATGAAGGAGTGCAAACAAGGTTAAACGCCATATCCACTGGTAAACCTAGTGAAATGGAGGATAGAAGATTCAAAGATGTTATAGTACCTTTATCGAACCCCTGTATAAAATAAGGGTTGCTGGAAGGACCCCTACTTTTTCATCACACCCCACATCATATCCTTCCATATTTCTCTTAAGTATGGGAGCACTCTTATGCAGTCTGGTCCTCTCGCCTGTCTTTTCAGCTACGGTCTCCTTCCAAGAGACTGTTGGATGTGTGAAGAGAGTTCATCCCTCCCTCTTATAAAAGTCCAACAACCCTTTCACAACTCATTAGCACAGCTGTGCGAAAGCAGAAGAGTTTGTCCGTGAAGGGAATGTGTTCATATTTTGCATTAATTCTGTGTTTAGGCCCCCATGTGTCTGTAGGACTTTCAGATGCTCACCTTCAACCTTTTCTCAGAGGGTTGGTTACACACTCATGATCTAGTAGTAGAATACTTGTTATGCATTACAGACTGGACTGGACATTAGGGAGACTTAGGCGTCCAACTCATACTTGTGTATGAGAGAAAGTGTGTCTTATCGGCGTGTGAAACTCAGTGGGCACAGCAAACTCAATGGTGTACATCTAACTCGGGAACGTCTTAAATGTACACTATTTTCAGTGAACATATGATTCCCACTGAACTGGTGGAAAAACATTTGAAAATTTGGAAGATTTAACTCTGTTGCAGTGTTTCCATTCAACTCTTCAAGTGTTCAAATTAACTTGATTGTGGTGTTTGCATAGCTCTACTGTAGAGTAATACACTGAGTGTACAAAACAATAAGAACACCTTAATATTGAGTTGCATCCTTAGAACAGCCTCAATTCGTCAGGGCATAGACTCTACAAGGTGTCGAAAATGTTCCACAGGGATGCTGGCTAATGTTGACTACAATGCTTCACACAGTTGTGTCAAGTTGGCTGGATGTCCTTTGGGTGGTGGACCATTCTTGATACACATGGGAAACTGTTGAGTGTGAAAATCCCAGCAGCGTTCAGTGCTTGACACAAACCTACTACCATACCCCGTTCAAATGCACAAAATCTTTTGTCTTGCCCATTCAAATCAATTTTTTTTTTTTTTTTTTATATAGCCCTTCGTACATCAGCTGATATTCTCAAAGTGCTGTACAGAAACCCAGCCTAAAACCCCAAACAGCAAGCAAAGCATGTGAAAGAAGCACGGTGGCTAGGAAAAAATCCCTAGGAAAAACTCCCTAGAAAGGCCAAAAACCTAGGAAGAAACCTAGAGAGGAACCAGGCTATGAGGGGTGGCCAGTCCTCTTCTGGCTGTGCAGGGTGGATATTATAACAGAACATGGTCAAAATGTTAAAATGTTCATAAATGACCAGCATGGTCAAATAATAATAATCATAGTAGTTGTCGAGGGTGCAACAAGCACGTCCGGTGAACAGGTCAGGGTTCCATAGCCGCAGGCAGAACAGTTGAAACTGGAGCAGCAGCACGGCCAGGTGGACTGGGGACAGCAAGGAGTCATCATACCAGGTAGTCCTGAGGCATGGTCCTAGGGCTCAGGTCCTCCGAGAGAAAGACAGAAAGAGAGAAAGAGAGAATTAGAGAGAGCATATTTAAATTCACACAGGACACCGGATAAGACAAGAGAAATACTCCAGATGTAACAGACTGACCCCCGACACATAAACTACTGCAGCATAAATACTGGAGGCTGAGACAGGAGGGATCAGAAGACACTGTGGCCCCATCCGATGATACCCCCGGACAGGGCCAAACAGGCAGGATATAACCCCACCCACTTTGCCAAAGCACAGCCCCCACACCACTAGAGGGATGTCTCCAACCACCAACTTACCGTCCTAAGACAAGGCCGAGTATAGCCCACAACGATCTCCGCCATGGCACAACCCAAGGGGGGGGCGCCAACCCAGACAGGAAGACCACGTCAGTGACTCAACCCACTCAAGTGACGCACCCCTCCCATGGACGGCATGGAAGAACACCAGTAGGCCAGTGACTCAGCCCCTGTAAAAGGGTTAGAGGCAGAGAATCCCAGTGGAAAGAGGGGAACCGGCAAGGCAGAGACAGCAAGGGCGGTTCGTTGCTCCAGCCTTTCCGTTCACCTTCACACTCCTGGGCCAGACTATACTTAATCATAGGACCTACTGAAGAGATAAGTCTTCAGTAAAGACACCCTCTGAATGGCACACATACACAAGCCATGTCTTAATTGTCTCCAGGCTAAAAAAATCCTTCTTCAACCTGTCTCCTCCCCTTCATCTTAACTGATTGAAGTGGATTTAACAAGTGATATCATAGCAGTCACCTGGTCAGTCTATGTCATGGAAAGAGCAGGTGTTCATAATGTTTTGTACACTCAGTGTACCCAACACCTACAGTATAAAACATAACACTTGGTTAAGAGTAAAACAGACAGAAGTAAAACAGAATTTGCTTAGTGCTGATGCTGTTACACCCTCTCATCATACAAAATTACACCTGTGGTGTTACAGTAAATCATTTTTGGGTGTTGTTTTAGAACTATATGGAGTAAAGTCTTATTTGCATATTTTCCAGGTGAACGCTATCGTTAAAATTCAACTAAGACAATTCAATACTTGAATAATTAAGCCTTACTTGGATGGCCTAGGTTTATCGTGGTGTTAGGAAACTCCTTGTTTACAGGCCACATCAGGACTGCAGGTTGCATTATGCTGGCTTGCAAAGTGTTGTGTAATTCCTATTGGAATCCAGCCAGAGTTAAGATATTCAACTGTTGGAATTTTTATTCAACCGCAACCTGCATTCAAAAGGACTATCAGGGTTAGGAATATTGATGAGAAGACTACCAAAACCATTTAAACTGGAACAACCATTTCAGTAACAGGTGGAATAAATCTAACTAACTAAAATGTATGTTATTTATCTTTGTGTAGCATAATGTACATGCAAAAACACATATTAAAACAGTAACTCTGGTTATTAACACCAACACTGGGGGATCTTTTACACCACAGAGTGTTAATTTCACTCTTACAGAGTGAATATCAATCTTGAATCAACACTAGAAATGTTACACAGAAATCAAAACTGGCCAATTTGCTGTGTGTGTTTGCCACACTATCATTCATAAAAATTAAGCCTACATATGTCTCTCTAAAATGTCTATAAAACAAAACATTCCAATTAGCACAATGTAAATGACACCAGACTGAGATGTGGGTGACTAAACACAATTTAAAAAAAAATCCCACACCTGCTTAGAACTCTCCACTGCTAAATGGGGTTTCACTGCAGTAGACAGCCAGTAGACCCTGTAGGACCACCCCGCTAAATGTATTAGTACCCCCTGTAACTATTCCCCAGGTCGTTGCTGTAAATGAGAATGTGTTCTCAGTCAATTTACCTGGTAAAGTAAGGTAAATAAATAAATAAATTACATCTGAGATACTTCCAGTAAGCAAAATTACCTTGAAAATGCATATTTTATAAATGTTGAAAATACGTCTTATAGGGATGTTGAAAATACATATTTCCAGACATAAAAAATACATAATTTACAGACTTTAAAAATATGTACTTTTTTTGTCATTGATTCTATGGACAAATTTCAACTGCACATACATTCTCAATGAAGTAAGCAATAGATAACAATAATATAAGAAAGAAGAGCCAACTGAAGATTGCAACAGAATATTTATTAGTTCTCCCATCTGTCTTTTTCAAAAGCATTAAAACTGACAGGAATCATGTTTAAATTATTATGATCTATGGAATAAACCAACTGACCACTTCAACTACAACAACATTCTCAGTAATGGTTACAGATTTTTTTATTTTCTTGCTATGACTGTGATATGTTGTTGTTTATCTACCTTAGTTGAATGCACCGACTGTCAGTCACTCTGGATAACAGCGTCTGCTGAATTATCAAAATGTAAACACAAACACTTACAACGCATGCTGGGTATTTTTCTAATGAGCTCTGGCCCCAAACAAGCATACATTTTTATTTAACTTTTATTTAACTAGGCAAGCCAGTTAAGAACAAATTCTTATTTACAAAGACGGCCTACCAATAGGCAAAAGGCCTCCTGTGGGGACGGGGGCTGGAATTTAAAATAAATAAAACATTTAATAAAAATATCGAACAAAACACATCACGACAAGAGAGAACACAACACTACATAAAGTGATACCTAAGACAACAACATAGCATGGCAGCAACACATGACAACACAGCATGGTAGCAACACGGTACAAACATTGGGCACAGACAACAGCACAAAGGACAAGAAGGTAGAGACAACAATACATCACACAAAGCAGCTACAACTGTCAGTAAGACTGTCCATTACTGAGTCTTTGAATTAAGAGATTGAGATAAGAGTGTTTGTTGTAGCTCATTCCAGTCGCTAGTTGCCGCGAACTAAAAAGACGAGAGACCCAGGGATGTGTGTGCTTTGGGGACCTTTAACAGAATGTGACTGGCAGAACTGCTATTGTATGTGGAGGACGAGGGTTGCAGTAGATATCTCAGATAGGGGGGAGTGAGGCCTAAAAGGGTTTTATAAATAAGCATCAACCAGTGGGTCTTGCGACAGGTATAGAGTTGACCAGTTTACAGGAGAGTATAGAGTGCAGTGATGTGTCCTATAAGGAGCATTGGTAGCAAATCTGATGGCCGAATGGTAAAGAACATCTAGCCGCTCGAGAGCACCCTTACCTGCCGATCTATAATCATCCCTGGGACTAAATCTGAACCAAACATAGACGTGTATGTTTGGGCCAAATAGACATTATGATTGGTTCAGATTGGGTCCGGACCAAGAATCAACGTCCTTGGACTACACAAAAAAAGACAGCTGGTCCGGTGAGGACCAAAAAAGACGTCCAAAAGACGTCGCAGGACTGTAACTGCTTAGTGGGTGTAGTTCTTCCCTGAATCATCCTCCTTTCTCTGTGCTGTGGGGAATTAGACTCACTACCCCCCCTGATTTGTCTTTCACCTCCCACAGTGTCTCTGAGGTTATTACTGTTGATATGTTCACTACTAAATGGGGTTCAATGAAGGAAGTAAGTGGAGTATTAGTAGACTGTACAGGAATGTAAGACGTACCATGTTAATCGAGCTACTGTGGGATCTCAGATAGCCTAGCATTTCACTAAATCATCCTCCTTTCTCTGTGCTGTGGAGGATGAGACTTTAACCTCTTTAGAGATGGTTTGTCCTCCAGAGAGAAAGAGCGAGAGAGAGAGATTCTCCCTAGGGGAGTCACATCCTCCCAACCCTGTACCATCTGCTGGGAAAAGATATCAGTCCCCCCAAAAGAGCATTCAGCTGTAAACACGCTTGACTTTGGCTCTCTCGAACCACCAGTCGTCACAGGGTGTCATTGAGACAAAGCAGGCAGAAAACTCTCAGGAGTTAGTTTAACTTCAGTCTCTAGTAGTGTTTGACTGATACTGTGTGTGATCCTCTAAGTAGTAGTTATGGGGTGTTTTAAGGACTCAAAGGATACACTCTTATTCATCTGTTGTTGAATAGGGAAAATCAGTGCTCTGCCATAGATGCAGGGTATTTGTAGTCTACAGTTGTGTCTACTGTTTTGGGGGGCAGAATTGGCATGTCCTCCTCTTGCCTGCCCCAGCTGCAGCCTCAGGGGGATCAGGACAAGATTCAGCCCCCTGAACAGCTTTCACAAGCTCTATAGAGGCTGCTGTGTAGGGGAGGCGCTCCCTTCTTTGAATGTGTGGGGTTACAAGTGCCTTTCCCAGCTGCTCCAGGAACACACTCCTCTTGTTCCGCTTATCAGGCATCCAGGTAGGGTTGATCTTGTTCCATATCACGAAGGCATTGCATGAGGACACATCAATGATGTTATGGAAGATGACCAGGGGCCAGCTGGCAGTCATCCTCCTGCAGTTGTAAGTTCCAATCACCTTGTCCAGGTTGTCTACGTCTACTTTGTTGTGGTAGTCCAGGATGATGGCTGGCTTCCTGTCCTCCCGATCACTGGTCTCAGCAGTTGTCTGCAGTGTGCTCAGGAGGACCACCCGTCAAGAAACTAGAGTGGTGGTGGGGGTGAAGGCAAACTTTGATGAGACGGCCTCTCTCCCCCTTGTTGAGAGGAGTGCAGGGGGGAGCTAAGGCTTGTTGTTTCTAACTGTGCCAACCATGCTGAGTGCTCATGATAAATATTTATTTAAACTCAGAACACTAAAGCAAAACAACAAATAACAGAAAACGAACGTCACGTTCTGCAGGCTTTACAGAGCTGTGCAAAAACAAGATCCCACAACTGAAAGTGGAAAAAAAAAACTACTTAAGTATGATCTCCAATTAGAGACAATGAGGACCAGCTGCCTCTAATTGGAGATCATACCAAACAAACCAACATAGAAATACAAAAACTAGAACCTAACATAGAAATAGAAAACATAGAATAAACAGAAATACAAAATCTAGAATGTCCACCCAAATCACACCCTGACCTAACCAAAATAGAGAAAATAAACGGCAATCTAAGGTCAGGGCGTGACACTTTGTGTGTGTGTGTCTTTTTGTGTGTGTCTGTGTGTGTGGTTTACAAATTATGTTATAACCCTAAGACAATCTGCATACCCTGCTGGTGTACAGCTTTCATGGAAATATGAACAAAGGTGATGTTTCACTTTTTCAAATTTTGGGGTTACTAGGAAAAGTCATCAAATTTCAAGTTGAATAAATATCATTTAGGGGGTTTTCTTTGCTTTTAAACACATTGGCGAGTCATTTTTTACCCTGAAGACAACACAAGGGTTAAGATGGTCACATCAAGGACTTTAGGGCTCCCGAGTGGTGCAGCAGTCTAAGGCACTGCATCACAGGTTTGATCCTGGGCTGTATCACAACCAGGAGTCCCATAGGGCGGCACACAATTGTCCGGGTTAGGGGAGCGTTTGGCCGGGGGGGCTTTACAAGTAGGCAGTCATTGTAAATAAGAATTTGTCCTTAACTGCCTTGCCTAGTAAAATAAAAAGTATAATTTAGCTATTTGATTTTGAACTTTAAGACCCCTTTAGGTATAAAAAATATTAACAAATTTGATTTGATGAAACATTGAATTTGACCTTATAAACCTCCACTTTAAGGGATTTGAATGATACAATAAATGAAGAGCAATGGTACTCTGTCAAATAATATTGACAGGATTAACCTCTATGGGCTAGGTGGGACGCTAGCGTCCCCCCCGTGGTGCACTCCATCAACAGCAGGTGCATTTCAAGAGCGGCAAATTTGAATCCAAATAAATGTCAAAATTCAAATTTTTCAAACATACAACTATTTTACACCCTTTGAAAGATAAACATCTCCTTAATCTAACCACGTTTTACGATTTCAAAAAGGTTTTACGGCGAAAGCATAAATTTAGAGTATGTTAGGACAGTACATTTACAAGAGTTGTGTGTAATGTTTTGTCAATTCAAAGACAGGGTCACCAAAACCATAAAACCAGCTAAAATGATGCACTAACCTTTTACAATCTCCATCAGATGACACTCCTAGGACATTATGTTAGACAATGCATGCATTTTTAGTTCTATCAAGTTCATATTTATATCCAAAAACAGCGTTTTACTATGGCATTGATGTTGAGGAAATCGTTTCCCTCCAATAACCGGCAGTCAAGTCAACACCACAAATTAAATAATTAAAATTAGAAAACATTGGTAAAATATTATATTGTCATTTAAAGAATTATAGATTTACATCTCTTGAACGCAATCAACTTGCCAGATTTAAAAATAACCTTACTGGGAAATCACACTTTGCAATAATCTGAGCACTGCGCCCAGAAAAATACGCGTTGCGATACAGACTAGACGTCATGTTGGGGAGATCTAAAATCGAAAATACTATGTAAATAATCCATTACCTTTGATTCTCTTCATCAGATGTCACTTCCAGGTATCACAGGTCCATAACGAATGTAGTTTTGTTCAAAAAAGCTCATCATTTATGTCCAAAAATCTCCGTCTTGTTAGCACATGATCTAAGCCAGCCGGACTTCTCGTCATGAACGAGGGGAAAAAATGTATTTACGTTCGTTCAAACATGTCAAACGTTGTATAGCATAAATCATTAGGGCCTTTTTTAACCAGAACATGAATAATATTCAAGGTGGACGAATGCATACTCTTTTTTAACGTATTGGAACGAGGGTACCCAACATGAACTCGCGCGCCAGGTGTCTAATGGGCCATCATCGTTCCATGGCTCTTGTTCGGTCAGATCTCCCTCCAGAAGACTCAAAACACTTTGTAAAGGCTGGTGACATCTAGTGGAAGCAATAGGAAGTGCCAAAATATTCCTCAGCCCCTGTGTTTTTCAATGGGATAGGTTTAAAGGTAATACAACACATCAGGTATCCACTTCCTGTCAGAAAATGTCTCAGGGTTTTGCCTGCCAAATGAGTTCTGTTATACTCACAGACACCATTCAAACAGTTTTAGAAACTTTAGAGTGTTTTCTATCCTTATATAATAAGTATATGCATATTCTAGTTACTGGGTAGGATTAGTAACCAGATTAAATCGGGTACATTTTTTTTATCCAGCCGTGCAAATACTGCCCCCTAGCCCTAACAGGTTAAACTAACCATTTACACAAAGGACCTCTTCTCCAGATATCACCCAACCTGTGTTATCTCTGAGGTATTTCATTTACATAAATGAATGGCCCAGATAGATACTGTATTTCAGGTATGGCTATGAAATGGCAACGCTGTCATAATCAGATATAGTGTGTATCAAAGTGCTAGCTTAAGTATGATGTATTGAAATATAAAGCACTAATACATTTATCGAGTACTAGGCTACTTTTCCTTTCAGCATTTGAGCAGTAGACAGATCCACTCTATGGGCCTACAGTAGAGATTTCTAATTAACAAACTGTTTGAAATGGTAACACTATCAGACATGAAGCAGTCAATTTGCAATATGTGGATTAAACAAGATTACAGATCAATCTAGCAACAATAATACAAGTTGCTGGTGGATGGATGAGTGGGTTTTAGAGCAGTCCAGTCTGGTTGAGGCTCTCTGTGTGTGTGTGTGTGTGTGTGTGTGTGTGTGTGTGTGTGTGTGTGTGTGTGTGTGTGTGTGTGTGTGTGTGTGTATGCGCGTTTCTCTCTGTGTGTGTGTGTGTGTGTGTGTGTGTGTGTGTGTCATTTCCCTGAAATCCTTTAATGCACTCAAACAACATGTTGTCTGGAATTAGCGTACTTGCACCATATGATCTAAGAATACATCATGTAGATGCATCACTTCATAGTTCACAGGTCAGACTGCCTGTCACATTAGTGAACAAACTTAAAGTAGCCTCCCACACACCATGCTATATCATGGCCTTACTGATGGTACTGTATAGAACAGAGAAGGAATTATTTTCCACAGTCTTATACACTTTACACAAACACCAAACCAACAACTCATCACCCAGACATTTACAATTAGAGTTTATGGCTTGCATGTGTGGGTGAGTGTGCTTGTTTCTCTCTAATTGTCACTGACAAATATCACTACTTTGTTTCAACCCCATAAAGATGGTTCTCTAAACCTGGTATGTGTTCATTAGGGCGCAACAATCCTGATCTTCAAGTCATATGTTTTTAAAGTTGTTTGTTGAAGCCTCAAGGGAGGCTGATAATCTCCCAATAAGGCGCAGTCAGGCAATGTATGTTTCATGAGTCTGTTGGTTATTGAATCAATGAAGTTAGAAGTCTCAGATGTGAAAGCTCTGATGAAAGTGATGACTCTCTAGCTAGCTGTCACAGTGAAGAGGTCTCATACAGCGGCACCATCTTGTTTCGAGAGAGAGATGATTTGGGACAGCGAGTGCTGCTGATGTTGTTGATGCCGTGAGATGCTTTCAACCTAACTCTTTGAGATGAAGGCACAGGAAGACAGAGCAACTGAGCAAACGGCACGTCACAATTCTTGAAAACCGTCTCGTTTTTAAGTTTGAAAGATTTGTTTGTTCTGTAATTGAATTTCTTTTGCCTGCACGCTAAGAGAGAGAGAGACGCTCACATGCAAGTCAACATCTTGTTTTTTGCCTTTTTATCTTTTCATTAACATGTTTATTATAAAGTTAATAAGAAGACAAATTATATGCAGTTAGTCAGGTTGCAAGTGGATGATGTAGGTCTACGCAATGTCAACCTCCTCAATGAAATTATACGTTTTCCGCAAAGACGACAACACTTTCTTCAAAATAATGGCTTAGGAGTGACAACACTTTCACCTCCCACTGTCTGTAATCTCCATGAATGGCAGCATTCATCCAAAGCACACACCCACTTTTGAGGAAAACTATGTTTTCATTTTGTATTCATACTAAACAAAAATATAAATGTAACATGCAACAATTTCAAATATTTTACTGAGTAATGAAATCAGTCAATTGAAGGACCGAATATATGGATTTGACATTTCTGGGAATACAGACATGCATCTATTGGTCACAGATGCCTTAAAAAAAAGGTAGGGGCGTGGATCAGAAAATCAGTCAGTATCTGGTGTGACCACCATTTGCCTCATGCAGCGCGACACATCTCCTTCTCATGGAGTTGATCAGGCTGTTGATTGTGGCCTGTGGAATGTTGTCCCACTCTTCAATGGCTGTGCGATGTTGCTAGATATTGGCAGGAACTGGAACACGCTGTCGTACAAAATCGATTAAGAGCATCCCAAACATGCTCAATGGGTGACATGCCTAGTGAGCATGCGGGCCGTGGGAGAAATGGGAAATAGTACACAATTCTAGCTTCAAGGAATTGTGTACAGATCCTTGCGACGTGGTGCCGTGCATTATCGTGCTGAAACATGAGGTGATGGTGGCAGATGAATTGCACGACAATGGGCCTCAGGATCTCGTCACCGTATATTGATAAAATGCAATTGTGTTCGTTGTCCATAGTTTATGCCTGCCTATACCATAACCCCATCGCCACCATGTGGCACTCTGTTCACAACGTTGACATCAGCAAACCGGTTGTGAGGCCAGTTGGACGTACTGCCAAATTCTGTGAAATGACGTCGGCGGCAAGCTTATGGTAGATATATTAACATTCAATTATCTGGCAACAGCTCTGCTGGACATTCCTACAGTCAGCATGCCAATTGCACGCTCCCTAAAAACTTGAGACATCTGTGGCATTGTGTTGTGTGAAAAACTGCACATTTTAGAGTGATTTTTTTTTTATTGTCCCCAGCACCTGTGCAATGATCATGCTGTTTAATCAGCTTCTTGATATGCCACACCTGTCAGGAGGATGGATTATCTTGGCAAAGGAGAAATGCTCACTAACAGGGATGTAAACAAATTTGTGCACTACTTTTGAGAGAAATACAGGCTTGTAATGAGCCTGTGATAATACCGAGGCGGTAGTCCTTTCCGTTCACCACTGTTTTAATGTGGAGACATTAAGAACTGCTGTATGGGACTGGCATAGCAGTGGCACCAAAGCGATTTAGGGAAGATCTCAATTGCATACTCCTCGCACCTTCTCTCCTCCCTTCAGCTCCTTCTCAAAACCCATTGGAGGAGGTCAGAGGGCCCTCTCCTCTGATCTTTTCCTCCAATGGGTTTTGAGAAGGAGACGAGTAGAGAGGACACCAGAAGTTTGCAATTGAGATCTTCCCATAGAGTACGTTCCAAATGGCACTGTATTCCCTATTAAGTGCACTACTAGTAGTGCCCTATATAGGGAATAGGGTGCCATTTGGGTCATAGCCATGGTGTTTGACACCAAGGAGACTTAGCTTGGAGGAACAGGGTGTGTGGGGGGGGGAACGTCCACTAAACCAACGTTTATAAGTTTGAGCAAAGCTAGCTCATTGAAATGACACAGTGGATTTGCTATTCAATATTCAGCTAATTCAGTTATTCAAGTTGAATGTAAAGGATTACGTTCTGTCAAATCCTTTTTGTCACTCTCCTCTATTTCTATTATTGTATTATTAATCCAATCCTTCAGACTATTGTGTGTATGAAAAACAACATTACCAAGTCATTGTTAAGGGTTAAACCTTCCCGACCGCCTCTGCCTTGGACAGGCTTCAAACAGATTGACTGTACCTATGGCAGTCTTGGCAGCGCAGCAGCCTTGTAGTTAATGTTTGGCTCTGTCTATCTGAAGAAAATGACATGAATGGCTTGCATAAGCGTGGTGCCTTTTTGTGATTTGCGGTCCATTTGTGAGAGGCAGGTGCTCAACAGTAATTATGCTGAAGATGACTAGTGAACGTGTGTGTGTGTTTGTGTGGGTGTGTGACGATTCCTGGCGGACCCAACAACCATGTGTTCCTCCAATGTGTTCATGTTTTGGAAAACACACACACACAAAGTCTCTCCCTTACGGGCCTGTCACCGGTGGTCCCCAGAGTGTATCTGCTGTGTGGGTGTTTGTATCTAGGTTCCCCGGGGCCCCATTCTACATATTGTAGGAACCATTTAATGTCTGCGTTGTCTACCTTGTGTTTACCTATCTACATATGTAGTCCTATTTTAGTCTGGTCTATTGGATAATTTTGAACCAACGGTGAGACTGAGATCTGTGTAGCACAAGTAGTGGCCATTTGGACTATTTTACTGTGATATATTTTACTTGCAATGACTGTGATTGATTTGACTTGCAATGGCTGTGCTATGTGGTTTGTTGTGCTACGTATTTAGTTGAATGCACAGATTCTAAGTCTCTACAGATAAGGCTTTCTACTAAATAACAAAATGAACATCCAATACTAACCCCATCTCTCTTCTGTCTCCTTTCCCAGCTGTCACTATGATTGTGTGAGCTCCTAGCCATCGAGCGGAGTGGGAGTGTCTGTAGGAGAACAGAGGCGAGAGGAGTGCCAACACCTGGACTATGGCGCCGCACCACCGGCGGGCAGACTATCCCCTCGCCAGGGGGGCCGTGCTTATCCTGCTCCTGGGCTGTCTGGCCCTGCCATCACCATCCCATGCAGACAGTGAGTAACACAATCATATCTATGATACCTCAATAGATATATGCTGTATATGCATAGTATTCTAATACTATTTCTGTGTACACACAGGGGCAGACTGGGACCAGAAATCAGTTCTGGCATTTCTAACACACTGGCCCGTTTTTTTTTCCCTTGAGGCCCCCATAATTAGCCAGATAGTGATAATTTTGCACAAAAAACCCAAGTTAGACAGACCCACTAGGCTAAAAATGAACCAGTCCTTCTAGCATTACCCCGAAATGCAGATGGTCAGTCTGCCCCTGGGTACACCAGAGACAAGTGTGCAGAGAGAAGTGTGCAGTGCTGTTTCACTAGAGATGTACCAGCTATGATTACAATGTAACTAGCCAATGGAAATCATCCCAGTGGGGAAAGCTGGTTGAAATTACATCATCGCACGCAGACAGTCAGAAGCACCATGATATTACCTCCACAGAGAACATTCTGCCTGTTATTGTACAGCTTGGGGAGGTATTTTCCATAGACTATAGGACCTGATTTCCTAGACTATAGGGGCTGGTCCTGGACTAAAAAGCTTGCTCAATGAAGATTCGCCATAGAGATATATTGTAGATGATTCTCTAATTCTCTTTCTGTGGATACCTTCACCTGAGATGCACCAGAGAGAAAAGTGCTGTTTTATATGACCAGAGATTAACCAGTTATCCTTACCATTTCCCCCAACTAGCCGCAGCTCAAAAGGTCATCGGGCAAAGTTGAAATGATACTAGAACTGGCTGTAAACTATTTGTAATCACATAATTTCAACCAGTTTTGCTTTCTGGTATTGCTCCTAAATCGTCCTGTAGTAGTATAGCTTTGCAGAGGTAATTTCCATAGACAAAGTCCTGTAGGCAATAGGCCTACATTATCAATTTGTAAACTGAGGATGTTAAGGAAACAATGCTGTGACACATTCAATTAATTAAATCCCTGCTTGAACTAAGTGTTCCGTTTGTTCACTCTTATATCTATCGCCTTCTAACCTAAACAGATTTTAGCTAGGTAATGATCCATCCTGTTGTGATCCATCAGCAGTGCCAGACTCTGTGACATCTCTGATCTCTCTCTGCTGTTTACTCACATTGTTATCATGAGATGTTGTCTTGTTGAATCTTTTCAACCTCTCACTGCTTGTGATACCAGTCAGATATCTTGACTTTAGACAGTGTGGAAACAGTGAGTCTTGAGAGCATCCCAGAACCCTTTCAGGTTTTCTTTTGTGTTCTGAGGAACGTTGTTTGTGCTCTGAAGGAAGACTCACTAACTCTTTGTTCGTTCTGAGCCTTCTTCCTTAATGAATGAATGAATTCCAGTGATTCTATCAGAGTTTCTTTCAGACAGCCTTCTTAGCATTCTTGTTTTTCTAACCGCTCCTCAACCATCCAACGTTATTCTAATGGCACACAAGGCAGACAATGGTAGGGACTTTGCAAATAGAGACTATGCTTGAGACTGCGTTTAGAGCTCTCAAGTGCCAGACATAAAGAGGAATATGACTGCAATGTAACCCTGTCCTCTCTAGCCTGTCAGCTTCTACGTTACAGTATTCAGTAGGCTGAAGTGTAATGATGCAGCAATGCATGAAACCCAGGCACTTATACTACCACACGTTACAGTGACTAGAGATCAGGCTACCCTTCCCCCAACCCCCCTGCCCATGGCTGATGGGTTGGAGCATTGTTAGCCTTGTAATATCAGCTGTTTCTCTCTCCAACTAACATTGTTGGTGTCCCCAGGGTGACTAAAGCATGGGTTGTCTTATTTTACTGACTTCTGAGCAGCATATTGCTCTACCATGCATGTCTTACACTTACAAGTTGAAATAGAAGATTGCATTATCGTAACCAACAAATACGTTAAGAAATAACTTTGTTAGGACTCTTGATTGATATATGTGAAGGTCAGGTCTGGGGTGAGGTAAAGTAGTTAGACAGCAAAGAGGGTGAACCCATGAACCAGACGAGCTAATGCAATCATGTTGTTTGGGTGTTTCCCATGAGAGTCCCATTTTAGTACTGCATGTACGCACACAGGCACACACACACCCACCCACACCTGCACCGGCAGATCCACACACACACGCACGCACATACAGGCGCACGCACACACACACACACACACACACACACACACACACACACACACACACACACACACACACACACACACACCACAGTAATCTCATTACTGCACAGCATCCTAGGGGGGAGCAGTACTCTCTCTAATCGACGTGACATGCTTCACGTCAAATTTATGATGATTTTTAATAGAAGGAATTAATGAGACAGAAAATGTAATATTCCTGGCCGCTGTGTGTGTGTCTGCGTGTGTGTGTGTGTGTGTGTGTCAGGGAGGATGAGTGTCTGGGGGTAAATCCACTCACTGACAGTTCAGTTAGATACTCTGTGTGGTTGCACATCGAGGAGTAGAAAAAATGTTTTGTCGGCACAAAAATTGTTTATAGTTTTACAGGAGGACAGCTAGCAATGCGAGAAGGAGCTGAAGCTTAAAAATAGCTGGGGCTGCCAGAAAGAATGCATGGTTCTGTAGAGTGAAACCCTCTTACTGTACCTGAGATTAGGTTCGATTTACTGACACACACAGTAGCCTACACCATGATGTCGCCAGTTATTGGACCAGCTAAACCTTGCCATAGCTGCAATATTGTTTGTACATTTCTTAGCTTGATAAAAGTACTAGTGATTGAGATTATCTTAAGTTTGTGATTAATTATGTGATTAGATACAGTTCTATCACCTTCTAATGTCAACTTGAACTCCAATCCCACTAGACAACTGCTATCTTCCCAATGCCATTAATTAGATTCCATGACTTTACGTCAGCACAAGCATAGACACAACGGGATAGTTTGTTAAATAGCCTGTCCCATATTTGCTACATATGTTGAACATGTTTGCAGTCCACATTGTTCTAGTGCCGAGGTGTCAACGCAATCAGCCCACTCTAGTGTAGCCCTGAGACCGGTTTCTACATAAAACATCCTCCTATCAGGCTGCAAACGCCTTAACTCGATTTAATGGGTGGCCGCCGAACAAAAACGTGAAGATATGCTTACTGTCTTAATAAAAGGCTGTGCTAGACCTAATGTACAGTATATTGCAGTCTGGACATGGACATGCCAAATGTAGTCAATATGCAAGATTAAATTCACTAGGTTATTGATAAGCCCTAAAAAGACTATAATTCTAATAAACAAAACAACAACTTGTTTTAAATAGGCAATGTTTAAATACAGTTACAGACACCATAATTGGTTCCCATTGGTGTATAATACAAACAAAGCAACTTAGACTATGGAGGGTTTTAAGCACATCCAAACTTTTAACAGGGGCTGGATAAAGATCTAAGATAAAGAGGAAGAGAGAAAGGGGGAATGTCCATTTAGTGTTATACTGCTCGCAAATGTTATGTTTTATAATAATCAAGGAATCATCTTACAGATCATATTTGGACTTCTCCAGAAATAGCAGACAAAAATGTATTGCATTCGAGCCATGTACATTCTCACCATGAACGGTGAATCTATCTAATTCATTTTTTGTTGTTGTTTAATTTGATTAAAATGCAATCAATCTATTTTTTAAACCAAGATTTCTAAGTACGATCAGGTCAGAACCATGATATCATAAATCTCTTCTCTCATTACATGCACTGTGTGCACACAGGCCTAATTATATTTACGTATAACAATTGCACGTTTATACAAAATAATAGGCTCCTGTTAATTGTATTGTTGCCTATGTGCGAGGCAGATAAAAAAATAACATCTGCTGTTGATATGGCATTATAGGAGGACTGAATAGTTTGGAGGAGCTCGTCTTTGGTAATTGGACAAGGGGCGCTCTTTGAATATGGGGATGGATAGCCTACTTGTGAATAATGAAAAAGCATGAGTGCAAAACCCTTTAAAAGCATTCTCAGTAGACCATTTAAACCCCCTTTATTCATAGGCTACTTTTGGTCTTAATTAATGGGAGGGTAGGCTATGCTTGGTTTTTAATCAAATTAAACTTAATGGGGGGGAAACCAATAAATGTTATGTTTCTAAATATGAGATTCCCCGGCACAGAAGGCACATCTCTCCTTCCATGGGTACTGTGCTTCATGGCTGGATAGGCTGCACTTTCGCTCTCAAAATCCATGCCATTATCAACTGCTAAATATGTGTATATGATCAATAAAATGTGATTTGATTTTGATTTGATGTTACAAATTCTAGATTTTTGTCTTGGTGGCTAACGTTTCTTACCTGACTAACGTTAGCCAGCTAGCTAACATTAGCCAACTAGCCACGTAGGTAGAATTCATAACATATCATTGGTTTTGCAAATTCGTAACATATTGTACGTTTTACAAATTTGTAAGATATTGTACATTTTTGTAACATATAATATCAATTGTAATTCATAACATAAGTTTAGACAAATTGGTGATGGACATCCACAAATGAATACATACAGTGAGGGGAAAAAGTATTTGATACGCTGCTGATTTTGTACGTTTGCCCACTGACAAAGAAATGATCAGTCTATAATTTTAATGGTAGGTTTATTTGAACAGTGAGAGACAGAATAACAACAAAAAAATCCAGAAAAATGCATGTCAAAAATGTTATAAAATGATGTGCGGGAAATAATGAGGGAAATAATTATTTGACCCCTCTGCAAAACATGACTTAGTACTTGGTGGCAAAACCCTTGTTGGCAATCACAGAGATCAGACGTTTCTTGTACTTGGCCACCAGGTTTGCACACATCTCAGGAGGGATTTTGTCCCACTCCACTTTGCAGATCTTCTCCAAGTCATTAAGTTTTCGAGGCTGGCTTTTGGCAACTCGAACCTTCAGCTCCCTCCACAGATTTTCTATGGGATTAAGGTCTGGAGACTGGCTAGGCCACTCCAGGACCTTAATGTGCTTCTTCTTGAGCCACTCCTTTGTTGCCTTGGCCGTGTGTTTTGGGTCATTGTCATGCTGGAATACCCATCCACGACCCATTTTCAATGCCCTGGCTGAGGGAAGGAGGTTCTCACCCAAGATTTGATGGTACATGGCCCCGTCCATCGTCCCTTTGATGCGGTGAAGTTGTCCTGTCCCCTTAGCAGAAAAACACCCCCAAAGCATAATGTTTCCACCTCCATGTTTGGCGGTGCGGATGGTGTTCTTGGGGTCATAGGTAGCATTCCTCTTCCTCCAAACACAGCGAGTTGAGTTGATGTCAAAGAGCTCCATTTTGGTCTCATCTGACCACAACACTTTCACCCAGTTGTCCTCTGAATCATTCAGATGTTCATTGGTAAAATTCAGACGGGCATGTATATGTGCTTTCTTGAGCAGGGGGACCTTGTGGGCGCTGCAGAATTTCAGTCCTTTACGGCGTAGTGTGTTACCAATTGTTTTCTTGGTGACTATGGTCCCAGCTGCCTTGAGATCATTGACAAGATCCTCCCGTGTAGTTCTGGGCTGATTCCTCACCGTTCTCATGATCATTGAAACTCCACGAGGTGAGATCTTGCATGGAGCCCCAGGCCGAGGGAGATTGACAGTTCTTTTGTGTTTCTTCCATTTGCGAATAATCGCACCAACTGTTGTCACCTTCTCACCAAGCTGCTTGGCGATGGTCTTGTAGCCCATTCCAGCCTTGTGTAGGTCTACAATCTTGTCCCTGACATCCTTGGAGAGCTCTTTGGTCTTGGCCATGGTGGAGGGTTTGGAATCTGATTGATTGATTGCTTCTGTGGACAGGTGTCTTTTATATGGGTAACAAACTGAGATTAGGAGCACTCCCTTTAAGAGTGTGCTCCTAATCTCAGCTCGTTACCTGTATAAAAGACACCTGTGAGCCAGAAATCTTTCTGATTGAGAGGGTGTCAAATACTTATTTCCCTCATTAAAATGCGAATCAATTTATAACATTTTTGACATACGTTTTTCTGGATTTTTGTTGTTGTTATTCTGTCTCTCACTGTTCAAATAAACCTACCATTCAAATTATAGACGGATCATTTCTTTGTCAGTGGGCAAACGTACAAAATCAGCATGGGATCAAATACTTTTTTCCCTCACTGTACCATACGAAACTTAACATATCATACTAAATGGAGTATCTTAGATTTAATTACAGAATAATATGAAATGGTCTAAGAGCAGGTTGCAGTTTGATGTAATCCACTTTCCTATCAGGTGAAATTACACAACAATGTGTTTATTGGGGCCATATATCTAGGTGATATTCGACTTGTAGATCAGGTCCATTGCCCTTGTGCGTCCCAAATGGCACCATATCCCACATATAGTGTACTACTTTTGACCAGTGCCATGAGGGTATAAAAGGAATAGGGTGCCATTTGGAATGCAGGCATTTGGCTCAGGTCAGTAGGATAGAAAATGTTGTGGTTCGCAATCGAAAACACTTCTGAAATGGAACCATTCAAATTTAAATGAATGAGATGACACCTATTCATTGAAATCTTTGTAATGCAATCTCTCGATCTGTCTCTTTGTATTGGCATATTGCACAACATTAACATGGCCAACAAGAACAGGAGAAAAGTAAAAGATATTGGGGTCATGTAAAAAATGGCGCACTGACATTTTCCAGCCCCATGGCCAGGTTTGGAAAACGAACTGTCTAACATCAGCTCAATTGTGTTGAGGTGGGAGGGGTGGCAATATTTGAAGTTTGTCCTTAAAAACAAGCACAAAAGTGTAAATTTCATGCAGCGCTAATGAACGTTTTGGTGTCAGTGAGAACACATAGTTGATAATGGCATGGATTTTGAGAGCAAAAGTGCAGCCTATCCAGCCACGAAGCACAGTGCCTATGGACGGAGAGATGTGCCTTCTGTGCCGGTGAATCTCATATTTAGAAACATGAAAAAATGATTGGTTTCCCCCCATTTTATTTAATTTAATTAAAAACCAAGCATAGTCTACCTCCCCCTTAATCAAGCCACAAGTAGCCTATGAGTAAAGGGGTTTAAATGGTCTACTGAGAATGCTTTTAAAGGGCTTTGCACTCATGCTTTTTCATTATTCACATGTAGGCTATCCATCCCCATTTTCAAAGAGCGCCCCTTGTCCAATTACCAAAGACAAGCTCCTCCAAACTATTCAGTCCTCCTATAATGCCATATCAACAGCAGATGTTATTTTGTATCTGCCTCGCACATAGGCAACAATACAATTAACAGGAGCATATTATTTTGTATAGACGTGTGAATGTTATGCATAAAGATAATTAGGCCTAAGTGTGCACTCATTGCCATGTAATGAGAGAAGAGATTTCTGATATCATGGTCTGAACAGGATGTGGTCATAGGCTGGGCCTACCATAGATATAGAACCCTCTGTATCCTCTGCATCTTACACATGTATATTCTGTAGAGCCTCGATGTTACTGTTTAATTTCATCACGACCTACACTATTTGCTTAGTTTTTGATGATTGTAATCTTCTCCCTTCATTAATTATCATATCTACAGTATATCATCAGGCCTTATGCCTTTCTTTGTGGGCCTAGTTAAAAATATTGTTGTTTAAAAAAAAATGTTTAATTTGTGTTTA
Source organism: Salmo salar (assembly GCF_965601325.2). Taxonomy (NCBI): domain Eukaryota; kingdom Metazoa; phylum Chordata; class Actinopteri; order Salmoniformes; family Salmonidae; genus Salmo; species Salmo salar. The sequence goes on along the minus strand of NC_138313.1, from coordinate 16,526,948 downwards.
ATTTGATTAAAAACCAAATGTATTTCCTCCCGAGTGGTGCAGTTGGTCTAAGGCACTGCATCGTAGTGCTAGAGGCGTCACTACAGATCTGGGTTCGATCCCAGGCTGTGTCTCAGCCGGCCGCAACCAGGATACCCATATGGCCCAGCGTCGTCCGGGTTAGGGGAGGGTTTGGCCGGCTGGAATGTCCTTGTCCCATCGCGCTCTAGTGACTCCTTGTGGCAGCCTTGCACATTGACTTCGGTCGCCAGCTGTACGGTGTTTCCTCCAATACATTGGTGCGGCTGGCTTCCGGGTTAAGCGAGCAGTGTGTCAAGAAGCGATGTGGCTTGGCGGGGTTGTGTTTTGGAGGACGGATGGCTCTCACCCTTGCCTCTCCCGAGTCCATACGGGAGATGCAGCGATGGGACAAGACTGTAACTACCAATTGGATATCATAAAAATGGGGTAGAAAAAATATATATTCCTGCAGAAGTGCAAATATTATCTGTAAGTGTCACGGCTTTCTTCGTCGGAGGACGATATAGCGAAATCGTCGTCTGAAAAGGTGGACCAATATGCAGCAGAGTTGGTGTTCATTTTCTTAATTTATTAAAGACCGTTGAACACGAAAAACAAGAAAACAATAAGCACGACCAATGACAGTTTTGCAGGCTCACAAAAACACACAATGCAAAAACAATCTCCCACAAATACAAGACAAACACACCCAACTAATATAGGACTTCCAATCAAAGGCAACACCAAACAGCTGCCTTCAATTGGAAGTCCACCCAATTAACTCAACATAGAAACACACTCACTAGACTACACATAGAAATACATAAACATAGACCATAACTCAAAACCCGGAAATAATAAATCAAACGCCCTCCTAACTAACACACCACCCTGAACCACATAAAACAAATACCCTCTGCCACGTCCTGACCAAACTACAATAACAATTAACCCTTATACTGGCCAGGACGTGACAGTAAGATGGTTCCATGATGTTTATAAAACATTACATTTGCGAGCAGTATAACAGAAAATGGACAATCCCCCTTTCTCTTTATATTGGATATTTATCCAGCTCCAGTGAAAAGTTTGGACTTGCGTAAAACCCTCCGTAGTGTAAGTTGCTTTGTTTGTATTATACGTCCATGGGGACCAATTATCGTGTCTGTAACTGCATTTAGACATAGGCTATTTAAAACATGTTGATGTTTTGTTTTTATTAGAATTATACACAGTCTATTAGGGCTTATTAATAGCCTAGTGAATTTAAGCTTGCTTATTGACTACATTTGTTATGTCCATGTCCATTGCAATATACATTAGGTGTAGGGGAGCATTTTATTAAGCCAGTAAGCATATCTTCCAATTTTTTTCTTGCGGCCCCCATTAAATCGAGTAAAGGAGGAATTCTACTCCTTTGCAGCCTGATAGGAGGATGTTTTATGTAGAAACCGGTCTCTGGGGGACACTCAAGCGAATTACCGGCTGGGCTGATTGCATCAACGCCTTGGCGCTAGAACAATGTGGACTGCAAGCATGTTCAACATATGTAGCAAATACGGGACAGGCTATTTAACAAACTATCCCGTTGTGTCTTTGCTTGTGCTGATGTAAAGTCATGGAATCTAATTAATTGGGAAGATAACAGTTGTCTAGTGGGATTGGAGTTGAAGTTGACATTAGAAGGTGATAGAACTGTATCTAATCACATAATTAATCACAAACTTAAGATAATCTCAATCACTAGTACTTTTATCAAGCTAAGAAATGTACAAACAATATTGCAGCTATGGCAAGGTTTAGCTGGTCCAATAACTGGCGACACCATGGTGTAGGCTACTATGTGTCAGTAAATCTAACCAAATCAAATTTTATTGGTCACATACACATGGTTAGCAGATGTTAATGCGAGTGTAGCGAAATGCTTGTGCTTCTAGTTCCGACTATGCAGTAAAATCTAAGGAGTAATCTAACAAATTCACAACAACTACCTTATACACACAAATACACACAAATGTAAAGGGATGAATAAGAATATGTACATATAAATATATGTATGAGCGATGGCGTGCGGCATAGGCAAGATGCAGTAGATGGTATAGAATACAGTATATACATATGAGATGAGTAATGTAGGATATGTAAACATTATTAAAGTGGCATTATTTAAAGTGACTAGTGATACCTTTATTAAGTCTGTTTATTTAAGTGGCCAGAGATTTGAGTCTGTATGTTGGCAGCAGCCTTTCTATGTTAGTGATGGCTGTTTAACATTCGGATGGCCTAGAGATAGAACCCAATCTCAGGTACATTAAGAGGGTTTCTCTCAATGGAACCATGCATTCTTTCTGGCAGCCCCAGCTATTTTCAAGCTTCAGCTTATTCAATTTATGTGCCGCAATGTTTTTTTGACTCTTCGATGTGCATCCACACAGAGTACCAAACTGTGAACTGTGAGTGAGTGGACTTACTCCCAGACACTCATCCTCCCTAAAAACATGCACACTCACGACATACACACGCCGCAGCCAGGAATATTCAATTTTCTGTTTAACTTATTTCTTCCATTAAAAATCATCCTAAATGTCACATGAAGCATGACATGTGGATTGTTACTACATTAAACTATGTGACCGAGCGCCTCGATTCGGTCATGTGCAGCAAAATTTGAAATGTTTTTTAATTTTTACATTGGATAAAAATAGAGACTCAGAGCTAGAAAATTGTATATCATACACTGCAGTTGAGGAACAAAGGGAAAGTAATTGTTACCCCACTTTTAAGAAAATGGCCCTTGAATGTTTTGGTATACCTACTGGAGAGCTCTTCTTTGTCTACACCCATTCAGCATCATTCGCATCATCCTAAACCTTAGCCCCACCCATCTCTTTAAAGATTTAAATGTGAGGCCATGTGGTAAACACGTGCTATATCAAATAAAATGTAAGTTTATTTGTCAGATGCACTCGATACAGAAGGTGTAAATGGTACAGTGATGTAGTTACTTGCATATCAATGCAATATCAAAAACAGAACTTGTCCAGATAAAAATATTTAATAAAATTTGTATCATTATCAGATGATGCTTATCAGACACACTTGTCTAGCTATTGTCTAGACATGTACACATGTTCATGAAATACAACAGATGGCCGTAATCACCCCCAGACACACCTGGCTAATTTGATGGGTCATGTAATAATCCGACCGAAGTGGAGTCTTTTGTTTAGACATGAAGCTAGCTAGATAGCTAAACAATGAACCGGAAAAATTCCAACTCATACTACTACCAATACAAACATTGTAATCGCTGTAGTATGAATTTGCAAGTGGCTAAAGCTAACAAACTAGGTTCAAAGTTAGCTAGATAACATTAGGCTATAACTAGCAATGCAAATGGATTTCTGATTCGAATAATATTACTACACAGACCATACAGTTGAAGTCGGAAGTTTACATACACCTAGGTTGGAGTCATTAAAACTCATTTTTCAACCACTTACCTACTTTGTGCAAGTCATTTTTCCAACAATTGTTTACAGACAGATTATTTCATGTATAATTCCCTATATCACAATACCAGTGGGAAAGAAGTTTACAAACGCTAAGTTGACTGTGCCTTTAAACAGCTTGGAAAATTCCAGAAAATGATGTCATGGCTTTAGAAGCTTCTGATAGGCTAATTGACATCATTTGAGTCAACTGGAGGTGTCCCTGTGGATGCATTTCAAGGCCTACCTTCAAACTCAGTGCCTCTTTGATTGACATCATGGGAAAATCTAAAGGAATCAGCCAAGACCTCAGACCTCAGAAAATAAATATAGACCTCCACAAGTCTGGTTCATCCTTGGGAGCAATTTCCAGTTTTTGGAGAAATGTCCACTGGTCTGACGAAACAAAAATATAACTGTTTGGCCATAATGACCATTGTTATGTTTGGAGGAAAAAGGGGGAGGCTTACAAGTTGAAGAACATCATCCCAACCGTGAAGCACGGGGGTGGCAGCATCATGTTGTGGGGGTGCTTTGTTGCAAGAGGAACTGGTGCACAACACAAAGTAGATGGCATCATGAGGGAGGGAAATTATGTGGATATATTGAAGCAACATCTCAAGACATCAGTCACAAAGTTAAAGCTTGGTCGCAAATGGGTCTTCCAAATGGACAATGACCCCAAGCATACTTCCAAAGTTGTGGCTAAATTGCTTAAGGACAACAAAGTCAAGGTATTGGAGTGGCCATCACAAAGCCCTGACCTCAAACCTATAGAAAATGTGTGGGCAGAACTGAAAAAGTGTGTGTGAGCAAGGAGGCCTACAAACCTGACTCAGTTACACCAGCTCTGTCAGGAGGAATGGGCCAAAATTCACCCAACTTAACGTGGGAAGCGTGTGGAAGGCTACCCGAAATGTTTGACCCAAGTTAAACAATGTAAAGGCAATGCTACCAAATACTAATTGAGTGTATGTAAACTTCTGACCCACTGGGAATGTGATGAAAGAAATAAAATCTGAAATAAATCATTCTCTGTACTATTTTTCAGACATTTCACATTCTTAAAATAAAGTGGTGATCCTAACTGACCTAAAACAGGGAATCTTTACTAGGATTAAATGTCAGGAATTATGAAAAACTGAGTTTAAATGTAGTTGGCTAAGGTGTTTTGTAAACTTCCGACTTCAACTGTACATTGTTAATCTAGGGACACAACATCATGAAACAGCATTCCCGGGGGGAAATTATGGTTGAACTTGCTCTGAAACGCCGACACACAGACACTGTTAAGAACTAGCTAGCGAAGTAGATCTGAGAACATAATTAATTCGCTATGTAACTAGCTAGCGAGCATAGACTAACAATACTACTGGCTCCCATAAGAGGAGATCTGCAATTGATACTAACAATCTATTAGCCCGATAATGAATTCAATTCTGAAATTTCATCTGATGGTTTCTTTGAATCAGTACATTCAATGGGTTATTTGAATCAGTAACGTTACACCACACACACGATCTCTAGCCAGCTGAGAGTCAGTTAGACGTGCACCCCATACTGAATTGTCAAAAGCCCCACACCCTCGTTTTCCAGCTGAGCACACACTCAGCATTGCTACCTAATTAATAATAGATCTACTCACATGTCCAGGGCTTCTGGTTATCTTTTATATTCCAGTATTGAGTGACTGTCCTGGTCAGGAAAGGTCTTTGTTGGTGGCATATGTAATTAGCACAACAAGCTTTGGCATGCCAAATGTGTGCTCAATGTGTCTGCTTCGGTGCCATCATTACATGAATGCGGGACACAACTGTTTTGCCAAAATGACTTCCACCAATCCCTGTGGCCTAGATGATTATAGTATCTATCAGGCTGCACACAGGGGCCTGAGAGCGATGCTGTTTTGTTATGTCAACAAGGTGAATATCTTTCACATGCTGATATTGTAGAGATGTGATGGAGACTGGAGAAGGCCTGGATTCAAAAAGTATTTGTTTTCTTTCAAATAATTTGAGCAATTTATTGAGACTGCTTAGATAGTCAGGTTTCTTCATGTGAACCTTTGGGACTATTCTATTTGTTTCATTACACCAGACAAGGTCAATCATACATAGCTGAATTATTTGAAATAATAAAAATACTAATATCGCTGTGAGAAGCAATGAACAGGGTTCACAGGATGAAAGAAAGGAAACAAGATCGGTTGGAAAACAAAGCTTAATGTGCAATCAGTGAAAGCATTACCATGTTCATCTCTCAGTACCACAAGGATGACGCAAGTGAAGTTTAGTCTGATGCTGTAGGTTGGTTATCTTTGAATGCAGCAGGTAATCATTCTTAAAGTCATTACTTAATCTATCAAGTTTATGTATAAATATTTGTAAATGTATACGCTGACTGCACAAGCGGCAGGACTTCCAGTTTCACATTTTCCTGAATAAAATATCCACTTTTCACTACATTCAGACCACAATAGGGCAAACATATGTAATTATACAGATATACTAATCACAACATTTCAACATTGCGCATCTGCATAATTTAAATCTAACATTAATTTTTCATGAGATGAAGTCCACTTGATCAATAGTTATTGCTCTAGTATCCTATGGTGCAACTGGTACCAACGACATCTATCAATGACATCTTAGCATTAGCAAACAAATTAACACTGAGAGACATAGTTGTTGAATTCATCAATTTTCAGTCCAATGGACTTCCCCAAGTGAGAGCCTAAGCGAAAATGTTAACACAAAGTGTTTTATATATTTAACACAATACCATATGTATTTCATAACTCATTATTTTGAGGGAACATTTACAGAGCTTCCTAGGGTCCACAAAAAACACAAAAGAAAGCAACAAAACACTGATACAGTGATAGACAAGGACAGTCACATACATCTAAAATACAAAGATATGCAGTGCATTCCGGAACTTTTCAGACTCCTTGACCTTTTCCACTTTTTGTTACGTTATAGCGTTACTATAAAATATATTAATTGTTATTTTTCCCTCATCAGTCTACACACAATACCCCATAATGACAAAGCAAAACAGGTTTTACATTTACATGAGTATTCACACCCTTTACTCAGTACATTGTTGAAGCACTGAGGGATCGATTATAACCATATATATATATATGGTTATAATGTATATAGTCTACTGTTCAAGCACATTTTATGTCTGTTAAAATAACATCAAATTGATCAGAAATACAGTGTAGACAATGTTAATGTTGTAAATGACTATTGTAGCTGGAAACGGCGGATTTGTAATGATATATCTACATAGGCGTTCAGAGGCCCATTATCAGCAACCATCTCTCCTGTGTTCCAATGGCATGTTGTGTTAGCTAATCCAAGTTTATAATTTTAAAAGGCTAATTGATCATTAGAAAACACTTTTGCAATTATGTTATCAAAGCTGAAAACTGTTGTGACGTTTAAAGAAGCAATACAACTGGCCATCTTTAGACTAGTTGAGTATCTGGAGCATCAGCATTTGTGGGTTCGATTACAGGCTCAAAATGGCCAGAAACAAATACTTTTCTTCTGAAACTCGTCAGTCTATTTTTGTTCTAAGAAATTAAGGCTATTCCATATGAGAAATTGCCAATAAACTGAAAATATCGTACAATGCTGTCTACTACTCCCTTCACAGAACAGCGCAAACTGGCTCTAATCAAAATAGAAAGAGGAGTGGGAGGCCACAGTGCACAACTGAGCAAGAGGACAAGTACATTAGGGTGTCTAGTTTGAGAAAGACCCCTCACAAGTACTCAACTGGCAGCTTCATTAAATAGTACCCACAAAACACCAGTCTCAACATCAACAGTGAAGAGGCGACTCTGGGATGCTGGCCTTTTAGGCAGAGTTGCAAAGAAAAAGCCATATCTCAAAAAGCTATATCTGCAAACTGGCTCAAATTAAGATCCTACTTCTGTACTTTTGGCCAAAGACTTTCAATCATTTGAAGGGCTTCTTGCTCACTAACACTGTCTCTGTACCAGCGAATTTTAGCAGTGCAAATATTAAAGCAGGTCCTTGTCTGGTCTTCAGTTCTGAAGCCAGGGTTGGAGAAACGATTGGATTTTCTCTTCTACAGTACAGTGCTGCTGCAACCCCTAGACAGTGTCATAGAGACACAGTCCCCAATGTGTTAATATTTGTGACTTTTCTCTCTCCGCCCACCCCATCTTCTAGACCTCTTCTGCGCCATCGTGCAGCAGACAAATTGTGTGAAGTCTTTGTGCTTGCTGCTCCCACGGGTCATGTTTGCTTGATTATCTGCATAATATAATCTATTTTTTTCTCTTTCTCTTGTCTCCTTTTCCCTTCACCTTTCAAGTCATTGTGTGGTACTTATCCCCGACTTGTGTGGTTGGGAGGTAGTTTTCAGGGCCGCAAACAGAGAACAGAGCAGAGAAGAATAATGTATTATTTATCGGAACAAACATGAATGCCTGTGTTGCTATTGCATTCAGGCTCTTTCCAAATTTAGGTTTTTCAGATTATTGAATTTCTCACACACTGACTGATACTTTTCTGCATTCAGACAGTCTTTTATCAAGGACTGGAGGAGAAGGTTCTACTATTAAAGCTACAATTGAGCCGACTGATAGCTAGCTGTTAGCTGCTTCATTGCTCAACAAGTGAGAGGCATTACACAGAAACTATAACAGCTCTCTTGTCATTCCTAGCTCTGCTAGCCCAACACAGACATAGAAAACCTGTTCAATAAATCAAAATATATCTAATGACTGATAGGATCTCCTCTCCCCTCCCTTCCTTCCTCCACTACTTCCTCTCCCTCCCCTAATTCTCCTCCCACCACTCCATTCTCTGCCCATGCCTGACTGAGCATGTTTGGTTGAGAAAAGGTCCCCCTGTAGCCATGGGGAGGAGGTGATGGAACAGAATCGACTGTGGTTGCAGGGATCAAACTGCAGAGAGAAAATCTTCTGTTGGCCTTTCTGACACTCTGGAGGAGACAAGACTAAAGGCTTAGAGTAGCAGACGTGTGGAGCGAGGAGAGGAAGAGGGAGGAGGAGAGGTGGGGAGGGAGGAGGAGGAGAGGGGGCGGAGAAAAGGAGAAGGAGGAGGTGGTGGACGAGGTATAGAGCGAGACCCCAGAATATTACTATTAGATTTGGTGTTTACTGTTGATACAGAGGCTAATTGACTAAGAATGTGAATTGATTCGCTCTGAATTGAAATATAACTGTATCTATATCAATCTTACCATTTCTAGTCTAAAGCTGCTGTGCCTGTGTCCCACAAGGCACCCTATTCCCTATGCCCTACTACTTTTGACCAGGGAAAAGGGTACAATTTGGGATGCACACTGTGGCTCTGATGCTATTAAAAGGCTACAGTGTGACACAGGAAGGAAGCGACTGGTACTGCATCCTAAATGGCACCCTATTAACCAGTGCCCTACATTTGACCAGGGCCTATAGTGCTCTGGTTAAAATAGTGCACTATATACGGAATATGGTGCCATTTGGGACTCAGATGGAGAGGCGATGTCTGTCGACTCTTGCTTGTTTCTTCTTTTGGTCCTTCGGTTGTTTGGTTGTTTGGATTGTATATCAAAGATCTATTAAAGATGGGATTGATTTCAGATCAAAAGCATAATTTGAACATGTTGAAGGCATTATCGGATGGATACATAATGCATATTTGCATATTTGTTTGTTTTTGCGTGTGTGAGTGTGTGTGTGAGCCTTGCTGTGGGTGTGTTTGTTTGTTTATTTGTGTGTGTGTGTGTGTGTGTGTGTGTGTGTGTCTTCAAGTATATAATTCAGTTTAAATTATGCCAGTGTTTATCAGTTGTTCATCTCCCAAACCAACAAAGCATGGCAGCTAATGTACCAGGGATAAACAAACACACAGTGCTGCCAGAGCAGTCAAGAGAGAGCCAAGCAGTAATACACCACTAATTGGAGAGTGTACACAGCAAACATGACCCCATTGGCCCCATGTGGGTATTTTGTGAGCAAGTTGGGGACAGGCTAGCAAGCCAACACGGGCAAGCCCGCACCAGCCCAACGCGGGCTAGCCCGCACCAGCCCAACGCGGGCTAGCCCACACCAGCCCAACGCGGGCTAGCCCACACCAGACCAACGCGGGCTAGCCCACACCAGACCAACGCGGGCTAGCCCACACCAGACCAACGCGGGCTAGCCCACACCAGACCAACGCGGGCCAGCCCACACCAACCCCAACCTAAGCTAGCCTACACCAGCCCAACATGGGTGAGCCTACAACAGCTCATCTGCATGCTCGTTTATCCTCACCAGGGTCTTGACCTGACTGCAGATTGGCATCATAACCAACTTCAGTGGGAAAATGCTCACCTTCGATGGCTACGGGAACGCTGGAGAAGTGTGCTGTTCACGGATGAATCACGGTTTTAACTGTATCGGGATGATGGCAGACAGCGTGTATGGCGTCGTGTGGGTGAGTGGTTTGGTGATGTCAACATTGTAAAAAAAGAGTGCCCCATGGTAGTGTTTGGGTTATGGTATGGGCAAGCATAAGCTACAGACAAAAAAACACAATTGCATTTATCGATGGCAATTTAAATGCACAGAGAAACCATGACGAGATCCTGAGGCCTGTTGTCATGCCATTCATCCGCTGCAATCACCTCATGTTTCAGAATGATAATGCACTGCCCCATCTCGCAAGGATCTGTACACAATTCCTGGAAGCTGAAAACATCCCAGTTCTTCCATGGCCTGCAGACTCACCAGACATGTTAACCATTGAGCATGTTCTTGATGCTCTGGATCGACGTGTATGACAGCGTGTTCCAGTTCCCACCAATATCCAGCAACTTCACACAGCCATTGAAGAGGAGTGGAACAACATTCCACAGGCCACAATCAACAATCTGATCAACTCTATGCAAAGGAGATGTGTCGCACTGCATGAGCCAAATGGTGGTCATACCAGATACAGACTGGTTTACTGATCCACGCCCCTACTTTTTTAAATTTATTATCTGTGACCAGTCTGTGACCAGTCATGTGAAATCCATAGATTAGGGCCTTATTAATTGATTTCAATTGACTGATTTCTAAATATGAACTGTAACTCAGTAAAATCTTTGAAATTGTTGAATGTTACATTTTATATATTGGTTCAGTGTATATTTGTAAGTACAGTGTCCATTAGAGTTCGGTGTTTGAAAGCAGCTTCGAATCGGAGAAAGCACTGGAACTACAGCAAAATCATTTTGCAACATATGGTTTGAAAAAGCATGTGATCAAACAAAGCTTTGGACGTCATTGATGACGTACTTCTGATAAAGTGATACAGGCATCGGCACACTGCTTCGAAGTTAGCTGCTTAGCGATTTCGATGTAAGCCTCAGAGTTCCGTTATGAAACGTAACATCACTACCTTTAAGTATTTTTTTAAGACTTCATCATTGGCAGTGTAAGAAAATCAGACATCACACAACAGAACCCTTAAAGGTCCCGAACAGTCATTCTGATTCCCATGCAAAATACCCTTTTAAAGGGACTAAAATAATCACCCTTAATATATGTTTCGGATAGAAATGACAATGAATAGAGAACATACTTTTCTCATTTACCTTTATTTAACTAGGCAAGTCAGTTAAGAACAAATTCTTATTTTCAATGACAGCCTAGGAACAGTGGGTTAATTGCCTTGTTCAGGGGCAGAACGATAGATTATTACCTTGTCAGCTCAGGGATTCAATCTTGCAACCTTTTGGTTACTTGTCCAACACTCTAACCACTAGGCTACCTGCCTCTCTCATGGCTAACTACCAGGAAGTTTAAAATGACAGGCTGAGTGGGTAGGGATCTTATATTCATGAGCTCGCCTTGACTGCCAGCTCTTTGAAGTGCCTATGTCAAGAAACTTGGATGCATTGAGTAGTGCAAATCATTTCAAGCTTTTTTGGTGATACACAAAGCAACTTAAACAACATTGAAATTGCATCAATTATATCATTTCTTATTTGTTTTATCTCGTGTTTGGCATGTTTCACAGCAGCATTGACGGATGTGTTGACTTGATCGTTTTGAAAAAAATATATATACAGTACCAGTCAAAAGTTTGAACAAACCTACTCATTCAAGGGTTTTCTTTATTTTACTATTTTCTACATTGTAGAATTACAGTGAAGACATCAAAACTATGAAATAACACGTATGGAGTCATGTAGTAACCAAACAAGTGTTAAACAAATCAAAATACTTTTGATATTTGAGATAATTCAAAGTCGCCAACCTTTGCCTTGATGACAGCTTTGCACATTCTTGGCATTCTCTCATCCAGCTTCATGAGGTAATCACCTGGAATGCATTTTAATGAACAGGTGTGCCTTGTTAAAAGTTCATTTGCATGTGTTTAATGCGTTTGAGCCAATCAGTTGTGTTGTGACAAAGTAGGGGTGGTATACAGAAGATGGCCCTATTTGGTAAGAACAGCTCAAATAAGCAAATAAGCAAAGAGAAACAACAGTCCATCATTACTTTATGACTACTTTATGACTACTTTATGACTACTTTATGACATGAAGGTCAGTCAATTCGGAAAATTTCAAGTACTTTGAAAGTTTCTTCAAGTGCAGTCGCAAAAACCATCAAGCGCTATGATGAAACTGGCTCTCATGAGGACCGCTACAGGAACGGAAGACCCAGAGTTACCTCTGCTGCATAGGATAAGTTCATTAGAGTTACCAGCCTCAGAAATCGGCACTTAACTGCACCTCAGATTGCAGCACAAATGAATGCTTCACAGAGTTCAAGTAACAGACACATCTCAACATCAACTGTTCAGAGGAGACTGTATGAATCAGTCCTTCATGGTCAATTGCTGCAAAGAAACCACTACTAAAGGACACCAATAAGAAGAAAAGACTTGCTTGGGCCAAGAAACACAAGCAATGGACATTGAAGCGTCCAAATTTGAGATTTTTTTGGTTCCAACCGCCAAATATTTTGTGAGACGCAGAGTAGGTGAACGGATGATCTCCGTATGTGTGGTTCCCAACGTGAAGCATGGAGGAGGAGGTGTGATGGTTGGGGGTGCTTTTCTTGTGACACTGTCTATGATTTATTTAGAATTCAAGGCACACATAACCAGCATGGCTACCACATTATTCTGCAGCGAATCGCCATCCCATCCGGTTTGCGCTTAGTGGGACTTTCATTTGTTTTTCAACAGGACAATGACCCAACACACCTCCAGGCTGTGTAAGGGCTATTTGACCAAGAAGGAGAGTGATGGAGTGCTGCCTCAGATGACCTGGCCTCCACACTCACCCGACCTCAACCCAATTGAGATGGTTTGGGATGAGTTGGACCGCAGAGTGAAGGAAAAGCAGCCAACGTGTGCTCATCATATGTGGGAACTCATTCAAGACTGTTGGAAAAGCATTCCTTGTGACTCCCTCATGTGGCTGATTGAGAGAATGCCAAGACTGCAAAGCTGTTATCAAGGCAAAGGGTGGCTACTTTGAAGAAAAGAAAATATAAAATACATTTTGATTTGTTCAGCACTTTTTTGGTTGTTACATGATTCCATCTGTGTTATTTCATAGTTTTGATGTCTTCACCATTATTTTTATAATATAGAAAATAGTAAAAATTAAGAAAAACCCATGAATGAGTAGGTGTGTCCAAACTTTTGACTGGTACTGTATATTTATTTAATATGGGCAGCGTACATGGGGCCAATATATTTGCCCACATTGGGCGGACGTTTTCTGGGAAAAGTTGGGTTTATTTCAGGCAAAGTGAGCGGTGCCTTCACCAGATATGGGCTGGCCACACTGGGCAGATGCCTTGGGGGGCCATCGTGGAGTCAGTGAGCATTGGCCCAATGTTGGCCGCCTACATGGGGCCAATATTTTAGCATGCATTGGGTCGACACCATGTCAATGTGAACATGTTTGCCTGGTATCACCACTTGATAATCCCTAAATTCATACCCTGCTCCCTCCACACCATGCTCCCAATACATACAGTTTAAGTCGGAAGTTTACATACACCTTAGCAAAATACATTTAAACTCAGTTTTTCAGAATTCCTGACATTTAATCCTAGTAAAAATTCCCTATTTTAGGTCAGTTAGGATCACCAAGCTTTAACTTTCTGGCTGATGTCTTGAGATGTTGCTTCAATATATCCACATAATTTCCCTCCCTCATGATGCCATCTATTTTGTGAAGTGCACCAGTCCCTCCTGCAGCAAAGCACCCCACAACATGATGCTGCCATCCCCGTGCTTGACGGTTGGGATGGTGTTCTTCGGCTTGCAAGCCTCCCCTTTTTTCCTCCAAACATAACAATGGCCATTATGGCCAAACAGTTCTATTTTTGTTTCATCAGACCAGAGGACATTTCTCCAAAAAGTACGATATTTGTTCCCATGTGTAGTTGCAAACCGTAGTTCGGCTTAATTTTATGCCGGTTTTGGAGCAGTGGCTTCTTCCTTGCTGAGCAGCCTTTCAGGTTATGTCGATATAGGACTCGTTTTACTGTGGATATAGATACTTTTGTACCTGTTTCCTCCAGCATCTTCACAAGGTCCTTTGATGTTGTTCTGGGATTGAGTTGCACTTTTCGCACCACAGTACATTCATCTCTAAGCGACCGAACGCGTCTCCTTCCTGAGCAGTATGACAGCTGCGTGGTCCCATGGTGTTTATACTTGCATATTATTGTTTGTACAGATGAACGTGGTACTTTCAGGCATTTGGAAATTGCTCCCAAGGATGAACCAGACTTGTGGAGGTCTACAATTTTTTGGAGGTCTTGGCTGATTTCTTTTGATTTTCCCATGATGTCAAGCAAAGAGGCATTCAGTTTGAAGGTAGGCCTTGAAATACATCCACAGGTACACCTCCAATTGACTCAAATGATGTCAATTAGCCTATCAGAAGCTTCTAAAGCCATGACATAATTTTCTGGAATTTTCCAAGCTGTTTAAAGGCACAGTCAATTTAGTGTTTGTAAACTTCTGACCCACTGGAATTGTGATACAGTGAATTATATGTGAAATAATCTGTCTGTAAACAATTGTTGGAAAAATTCTGTGTCCTGCACAAAGTAGATGTCCTAACCGACTTGCCAAAACTATAGTTTGTTATCAAGAAATTAGTGGATTGGTTGAAAAACGAGTTTTAATGACTCCATCCTAAGTGTATGTAAACTTCCGACTTCAACTGTAGGTACCTGCTCCCTCCTACTTTGTATTACTTCCTGCTGAGCTAGGCTAGTAACCAATATGAAAACACATCATGACCCTGGCCCTATTCTCTACTGCACCCCTGAGCTGAAGGGAATTACTGAGGTATACGCCTGACAATTCATGCTGTTAACCACTTCAGTGAGTAACACTGGAGAACTGGCAGGTTTTAAAGGATTAAAAAGGAAGGAAGGCAGGGAGGAGTGGGTTGTGCTGTGAAACTAAATGATGCAGGTTGGCTTTTACTCCCCATATCCCTGTTCAATTTATCTTTTTTCACATACATATGTCAAACGCACACAGGCATGCATGCAGGCACGCACACACACAGGCACACACACACACATGTTCATTTTACTATCCTTGTGGGGACCAAACAATTGATTCTTATTCAAAAACTACTTTTACTAACCCCTAACCCTAAACCTAACCCCTAACTCTAAACCTAATTCCTATCCTTAAACCTAACCCCAACACTAATTCTAATTCTAACCCTAATTTAAACCTAATCCCTAAGCCTAAAATTGTCTTTTTCCTTTTGGGGGCTGGCAAGATGTCCCCCACTTGGCTGACTTTTCCTTGTTTTACTATGCTAATGAAGACTTCTTGTCCCCACAAGGATAGTAAAATCAACACACACACACACACACACACACACACACACACACACACGTCATAGATGCTCATCATAATAATGATATACAGTGGCAAGAAAAAGTATGTAAATCCTTTGGAATTGCCTGGACTTCTGCATAAATTAGTCATAACATTTGATCTGATCTTCATCTAAGTCACAACAATAGACAATCACAGTCTGCTTAAGCTAATAACACAAACAATGATATGTTTTCATGTCTTTATTGAACACATTGTGTAAACATTGACAATGCAGGGTGGGAAAAGTATGTGAACCGGGGTTTTAATAACTGGTTGACCCTACTTTGGCAGCAATAACCTCAAACAAACGTTTTGCAGATCAGACCTGCACAACGGTCAGGAGGAATTTTTAACCATTGTCTTTACAAAACTGTTTCAGTTCAGCAATATTCTGGTGTGGACCGCTCTCGAGGTCATGCCTCAGCAGCTCAATCGGGTTGATGTCAGGACTCTGACTGGGCCACTCCAGAAGGTTTCTTCTGCTGAAGCCATTCTATTGTTGACTTACTTCTGTGTTTTGGGTTGTTGTCCTGTTGCATCACCCAACTTCTGTTAAGCTTCAATTGGCGGACAGATAGCTTTAGATTCTCGTGCAAAATTGATTTTTCTGTCGATGATAGCAAGCTGTCAGGATAAAAAAATAAATGGAATGGAGCTAAGCACAGGCAAAATGCTAGACCAAAACCGTATTCACACTAAGAGACGAATTCACCTTTCAGCAGGACAATAACCTAAATCACTAGGCCAAATGGAGTTGCTTACCAAGATGACATTGAATGTTCCTGAGTGGCCTAGTTACAGTTTTGACTTAAATCGTCTTGAAAATGTATGGCAAGACTTGAAAATGGCTGTCTAGCAATGATCCACAACCATCTTGATTGATTGATTAATATTATGCTTCACAAAGACAAATAACATACATTTTTGTATGTACAGTATGTCATTTACCTTACCTCTCTCAAGGATCTCAATATCTCTCGCTATCTTTCTCTCGCTCTTGATCTGGATCTCTTTCTCTCTCTTTGCTTCTCACACACACGTACACCAGCGAAGGCTTGTGACTTGAACAATTTAGGAGGATGGGAGACCCACGGTATAGGCGTGGACCGCATGGAGATGACAAAGCGTGTTTCAAAAATCGCCAAAGATTAATTCTTTGAACCTAAAGCATTTAATAAAGACATTTATAGTACAATATTATGGGGAATGGGAATGAGAGAGCAATTTACAGAATTGGGAAGGGATTACAGCAGTGATTAAATGAGGGTAAGGCATGAGTTGACGTGTTCAGAGACTTGACTTCGGTGCAGGACAGGCTCATCATGGATGAACGGTGTTGAAGAAGAGCTCAACTCTTCCACTGAGGGCAAGACAGGATTTGACATGGGAAGACAAAAAACAATAACACCCTACACAGTTATACAAAATAGCTAAGAATGAGTTAGTCCAACAAGGAGTAAAATCATTGATGTGTGGTAATGTGATTGTGTTTGTGTATTTAATTGGCTCTACATACAGTAATGAGAGAAAATTGGCAGGTCCACTCACAGTGCTTGGAGAAGAAACATTCAATGTGCCAGTGGATGAGACATGGCTTCAGTTCATGTCAGGAGAGAGTTGACAATGGTAGTGGAGTGGTCATCACCTCCTAATCAGGGGAAAGGAGGGGACTAAGCTATAAATACAAATATCAGACCCATTTCATTACAGCAGCGCTATTACAAGTTTCTCCATGAAGTTAAACTCAGCAGACTGGTTGCACCATAGGTCCCAGAGGTGTGGGGCAATGTTTTACCCCTGGGGGCCTGAGTTTTTTTCTAATATGATGACCTAACCAGGAAAACTCTGGACCCCATAGGGTATGATAGTTATAAAAAGGTTTAAATATGGTCTATAATGGGACCAGTTTTTCCTAATCAGGTCACATGTTTTTTTTAAACTTGTGGGAAGTATGGAAACCTGTCAAACTGCAGCAACATTATACTTGTTCATATGAGGGGGGTTCCTCTACCCAGACACAGAAACAACAACTGATAGACAATAGAACTCACAGGGCTGAGCTTGCTTTATGCATGTTTCCATCATGCAGGCCTATGCAACCGTAGGCCTAATAAGAAAAATTCCAGTTAATCATTTTGGATTGAAGAGGTAGGCAGCCTAGCCAGCCCAAATTTGAATATAATCCAAATTTGATCACTTTCACATTTTCTCCTGACAAACAAATGGACTATAAAAACATAACCTTACCAATTAGTTTACCCTGACCAGATGGACAGGGCACATAGGCTGTATGCAGCTGCCTTGATTACTAGCCAACAGTTGATCAGGCTGAAAAATCATCTCGTTTTCATCCCATAGAGCATGTCAGATCTATAATGTTTAGGTGCAGCTATGTAATGAGTTACTGCTTGTGTCTCTGGAGTGGTTATGTGTTATCACTTTTGCTAAATAAATACCGGAGGAAAGTGGAAAGCTTACTTCAGCGCGAGGGGAAAAAATGCGCTGCGGGAACAATTGTGCTGCATCAACCTCTCTTTTTAATCTCACTTGTAATGGATGATGCGATGGAAGCGATCAAATCATTCTGAATTGATTTTCGACATTCCAGAGAAGACAGTATAAACTTCCATATGCTCAGCAAGTAAAGTATCGTAATGTGCAATTACCTCGACAAAATCCTTATAGTTGCCCTTCTTAGCTGAACTTTCCATTTCATAAATAAAAGCCAACTCTTGCCGATAAACTGCTTGTGACTCTGTTTCTTCTTACCTTCTTGTGTTGCGCAGTTTGAATACGCAGACGTTCGTCCATTACATGATCGATGCAGCTTTTTCCAAGAAGCTTGAATCTAATGTGAGCAATGAAAGGGGTTCTTCAACAAAAATCCACTCTATTGTTGTTAGCATTAGCTATCCATTCTGGCAGAGAACACTGTTCTCTGGTAGCTAGTTAACGTTAGTACTTGCTACCAAAGTTAGTAAGGCAAATTGAAATATATTGCACTAAAGTTGTAAAACCAAAAAAACAATATATTGTAACGGCTGTCTTCTGTAGAAATGGACCAAGGCGCAGCAGGTATGTGAATACTCATCTTTAATTAAAATAAAGGAGTAGAGCATCCACTTAACAATTCAAACAATATATACGACAGGAACAGTTTTGCAGGCACACAACACGCAGTGCAAAAACAACTACCCACCAAAACCAAACAAACACACACCTACTTATGGGACTCCCAATCAGAGGCAACTAGAAACACCTGCCTCCAATTGAGAGTCCAGCACCCAAAACTACACATACAAAAACAAACCTAGAACCTATACCAAACTAATACACCCCACTACACCACACACAAAACCCCATAATACAAAACAAATATACCTCTGCCACGTCCTGACCAAATATAATATAAATAATACCTAAATATTGGTCAGGACGTGACATATATAATCTACCTCTTCTCCTGTAGTTTGAAGAATATACACTGAACAAAAATATAAATGCAACATGTAAAGTGTTGGTTTCATGAGCTGGAATAAAAGATCCCAGAAGTTTTCTATATGCAATAAAAGCTTATTTTGCTCAAATTCTGCTCACAAATGTATTTACATTCCTGTTAGTGAGCATTTCTCATTTGCTAAAATAATCCATCCACCTGACAAGTGTGTCATATCAAGAAACGGCATGATCATTACACAGGTGCACCTTGTGCTGGGGATTATAAAAGGCCATTCTAAAATGTGCAGTTTTGTCAAACAACATCCAGGGCTAGTGGCAAGTCACTAGTAAAGCATCCAATCCAAAAAAGCGGATATCTGATTTTTGTGTTGAGATTTTTGTATTATGCTAATTACATTTCCTGGAATTCACTGAATAGGATGGTCCTTCCTTTCCTCCTCTGAAGAGCTTCCATTGACACACACTATCATTAGGGCTAACATACTGAACAGCAACAGGCAACCCACTCTTAAACCAGTAAGCCATCTCCTTGTGTTCCAAGCCAATGTAAATACAGCAGTCAATGGATAAATATGTGTGTGCCTTAAACAAGCCTCTAATGGCACTTTCCTGTCAGGCTAAGAGCCCTCTCATACCGGTCTTCCACTTAAAGCTGCACTTAATTGTGATTCTGTCCATGCAGCATTTCTTAAAAGCTGAAGACCGGGGGAGAGAGGATATATTTCTGTTGTTGATGACTTGGACCACAGCGGAGTGCAGAGACAAAAGGTGTCCCAGATGGCATCTTATTCCCTATATAGTGCAGTAATTTTGAAGGGCCCTGGTTAAATGTAGTGCACTATAAAGGGAATAGGGTGCCATTTGTGACGCTTAGACAGCTTAACACATAATAGCAGGTATTGGTATTTGTATTTATTATGGATCCATCCGCTTCATGGGTTTCAGAAAAAAGGTAGTAATATACATTTATAATATCATTTTTAAACATTAAAATACATTTTACAACCGATTTCACAATACATTATCTGTGTGCCCTACGGCCACTACTCTACCACAACACACAATCCAGGTGTACATGTGTGTATGGTGTGTATGTTATGTGTGTTTGTACCTGTGTGTAGTTTAAACAGACTCCTCACAGTCCTGAATTACTTGATGTGGAATAGAGTTCCATGTAGTCATGGCTCTATGCAGTACTGTGCACATCGCATAGTGTGTTCTGGACTTGGGGACTGTGAAGAGACCTCTGGTGGCAAGTCTTGTGGGGTATGCATGGGTGTCCGAGCTGTTTGCTAATAGTTTATTAACAGACAGCTCGGTGCATTTTACATGTTAATATTTCTTACAAAAACAAGTAGTGATGAAGTCAATCTCTCTTCTACTTTGAGCCATGAAAGACTGACATGCATATTAGTAATGTTAGCTCTACGTTTACATTTAAGGGGCAGCCGTGCTGCCCTGTTCTGGGCCAGTTGTAATTTTCCCTAGTCCATCTTTATGGCACCTGACTGGGCAATAGTCCAGGTGCGACAAAACGAGGGCCTATAGGCCATTGTTAATATTGTTGTTTAAAAGGCAGAGCAGCGCTTTATTACGGACATACCTCTCCCCATCTTAGCCACTGCTGCATCAATATGTTTTGACCATAACAGTTTACAATCCAGGGTTACTCCAATCAGTTTAATCTCCTCAACCAGTTCAATTTCCCCATTATTCATGACAATATTTAGTTGAGGTTTATGATTTAGTGAATGATTTGTCCCAAATACAATGTTTTTTGTTTTTGAAATATGTAGGACTAACTTATTTCTTGCCACCTGTTCTGAAACTGACTGCAGCTCTTTGTTAAGTGTTGCAGTGATTTCACTTGCTGTAGTACAGTAGCTGACGTGTATAGTGTTGCGTCATCCGCATACATAGACACACACAGGCTTTACTCAGAGCTAGTGGCAAGTCATTCGTAAAGATTGGAAAAAGTAAGGGGCCAAGACAGCTGCCCTGGAAATGCCTGATTCTACCTGGATTATGATGGAGAGGCTACCAGTAAAGAACACCCTCTGTGTTCTGTTATACAGGTAACTCTCAATCCTCGGTATAGCAGGGGATGTTAAACCATAACTTATAAAAAAAATTCCAGCAGCATTCTATGATCGATTATGTCAAAAGTCACAGGGAAGTCTAACAAAATAGCTCCCACCATCTATTTATTATCACTTTCTCTCAGCCAATCATCCGTCATTTGTATAATTGCCTTGCGTGTTGAATGCCCTTCCCTATAGGCGTATTATTGTTCATTTATTTACTGTAAAATAGCATTGTATCTAGTCAAACACATTTTTTTCCAAAAGTTTACCAAGGATTGGTAACAGGCTGATTGGTCAGCTATTTGAGCCAGTAAAGGGTGCTTTACTATTCTTGGGTAGCGGAATGACTTTTGCTTCCTTCTAGGCCTGAGGGCACACACTTTTTTGTAAGATTGAAGAGATGGCATATGTGAGTGGCAATGTTGTCCGCTATCATCCTCAGTAATTTTCCATCCAAGTCAGACACAGGTGGCTTGTCATTGTTGATAGACAACAATATTTTTTTCAACTCTTCCTCAATTTATGGAAGTCCATTTACAATGCTTGTTTTTCATAATTTGGCCAGTTATACTTGGATGTGTAGGTTTAGCATTTGTTCCTGGCATGTCATGCCTAAGTTTGCTAATCTTGCCAATGAAAAATGTTTTAAAGTAGTTGGCAATACCAAATTAGAATTTTAGTAGATAGGGGCCATCTTGTGAGTCCTGCCCTTACAGTACTAGGTGGTAGTTTCCTGACTTCTCAAGTGCCAGTAGAAATTACGCCTTGAGGCAATATACACTGTGAGAGTTACCCTTTTAGTACTGAAATAAGAGCCCTTGTAATTTTTCATTGTTTAACTGTCTATTGTTCTGAGTCTTAGATATAATCCTGATAGGCTGCTGCTTTTATAAGAGCAATTACACTGAAAGCCTAAACCATACATTATGATTCATATCTCTGAGAACAATGCTACAATAGCAATAGGATATCATCAGACTTATGATACAAGTTAATTTTCACAATATTTTTTAGGCATAGTATTTCATGTAATAATGTTTGTGTCTGTTCGCTGGCTGGCTAAGTGTTTTTTCTACTTGCCCAAACATTATCGACGCGCTTTTACCTGACAATCATCACGGCAGTCATCCACACGAGAGAACATTTCACAATTAATACGAATTTGCCAGCCAGCAATATCGATAACATTTCTATAATGTCTATTCATGGCGATGTGGAGAGTAGCCAGCATGAATAGCTGGGGAATTGGAAACCCTGGTAAAGTGTGTCACAAATAGCACCCTATTCCCATTTTAGTGCACTTCTTTTGACCACTGCCCCATAGGGCTCTGGTCAAAAGTAGTGCACTGTAAAGGGAATAGGGTGCTATTTGGGACGAAAGTCCGTTTGGAGAGGACCATTACTTTAATGCACTTCACAACGGGGTATAAAGGAAGGTAATTTCACATGGGGTTTATCTCGGGAAGGACTCTCTCCTCGTGTTGAATTATTTATTTTCTCTGGAAGAAAGAGAAAGAGATGAGCACTGTTTTGTTCTGGGAAATGGGAAGTGGACAAATTGTAGTGTGTTGTTGTAACGTGCTGAAGGATCCAAACCCATCTAGTTATCCTCTATATGTCCTTGAAAACATGTAGCAGAACTTTGAGTCATGCTTGGGATTAGGAAAATATTTTTAAAAAGAAAAACATAAAGTAGATGATGTCATCTTACTCTAGGCCCAGGATAAGTCCCACCCACCTAAAATTGCGGTGCTCACTTGATGTGATCGGGAAGTGTCCTGTCCGCTTTTAATTGGGTCCTGACTGTGCATTGGATAGCATTTTTCACTAGGTCTCAGAGCATTGCACTGCAAAGGAATTAACTGATGCCTGCACAACCACCAATTTGTAGCACACACTCGGGTAATTCAGAGCAGCCAATTTGTACTCGGGCATTCCTCATCAAACATACTGTCATATATACAGTATGTTTGGTGGAGAGATAGAGTCACGTTGGACCAGGGGATTTCTCTTCCTGCCTTCTGTCAATCAATGGCTCAACAACAACGGCTGTGGTTTGGCATATCTGGTTTTCTATAGGAGTTATTTGCTTTGTAGAACCTAACCTTTACGTACCCATGTTTCCTCTTATGTCTCTGAGTCATGTCAGAGCATCACCATTGTGTACATAGAAGAGCAGACCAGAGTAGAACAGAGCTGCAGAGATGGCCTGCTGAAGGCCACTGTCCACAGTTTTTCTATTTTCCTCTTATATGCCTGGGTCAATTGAGAACGCCACCATTTTTGTTAAGAGCAGGACAGACTCCGAGCTGCAGCCATCCCCTGAAGGCCAATGTCCTGTTCTGTCCCTACTGTTCATGATGCCATCTTCTACAACAGGTTGGTCAAAACAACAATTGTGATTAGTTGAGACGTGTTTTAAGCCATACTAAAAAACCTGTTTAGCATGAGTAAGCCTGTAACATAAAAATGGGCATCTTATTTTCTGTTTCAGCACAGTAGTGCAAAAATTTTTTTTTGCATGCCCTCTCGTGTACAATTGCTTGAATTTATGGAAGTAATTAGATGAAGAAAACACGCTGCTCATTCTAGCTAAACCACCCATGAAGCAATGAGCTCATAACGAATACGGTTTATTCTAGCAATTATTCACTATAGCCAGGGGAGGTTTAGATGAAAGGCTACAGTGATAAGTAGTTGGTGTTTTGGTGAGATGGCAGATTTCTGAACCAACATAGAAACTAGAGTTCTAGAACATAAGGCTAACATTTTTAATGTTGCAGAATTCGATGGGTTTTCCCAGTAAAAGTATTGACCCTTACAATAACCAAGAAACAATTTCAAATTAGTCTAAATAAATAAACTGGAAGTAAAGAATGATATTAACAGTACTGTACTGCAAGGTTATTATAGTTTTGTGTTTTTATATAACTTTGTATTTCTCTTCGATTTTAATTTGTAATCCAGTTTAGTTTCAGTTACTTTTAAAAACCTGATTTGCTAGCTTTTTAAAGTTTTATTTCTATAAAAGTATTTCCATTTCATTTGTACATTATTTTGTTTCAGTTTTAGTTTTAGTTTTAGTGTTAGGGACAGAAAGCATGCTAGGAGCCATTTGCGTTGTAGAGGTTCTTTGTGTTTTTTTGGCATGTCACTTCTTGCAACTGGGGGGCAGTAATACATACGATGATGGGTCAGGTCATAGGTTAGGTAACGTTTAAATTATGAGCTGTTGAATGTTGAAAGGAAACTAACTCTTTAGTGGAACATGTAAGAAGAATCAAGTTAGCTACATAGCCATTTTTTCCCTGTTAGCTAGTTTTCCACAAACTAGGAATATTTGAAACATTGCCATCTCCTAGGCACATTTATCCACCAGATTCAGTAGCTAAGAAAAAGCTTGAGTGTGTATTTAAAAAATATTTTTTTACTAAATATATGTTTCATAATTCATTTTCGCTGTACAGTATAATAATATGTGTTGCTAATAGTGCAACAAACCACATTAACACAATGTATTGCCCCACTCCAATCACCTACAATCCTACCAGACAAATACATATTACAGTAAGGGTCTAAATGAGAGTCTACATGTAAGTGTCTGGATCCATTATTAATGGGAACAGATTGGTTGGACTCCAGTGTGTGTATTGATTCCTAGCTCCAAATTGCCTGTTAATAGTATTCACTGAGTGAAGAATTGGTAGCTGGGTCTGACTTCTTGATTGCTGTCCGGTCTGCTGCAGTTTTGCCTCCACTCGCTTATTCAGCAAATGGCTCCCTAATGCTGGGTTAAAAGCGCTGGGTAAATATTGAACAGAACACACACTGAGTTATTTTGAAACAGCCAGTTGGGAAGAATGAATAACCCAACATGTTGGGATTTCCCAAACATGGGTTAGTTTAACCATCAGTTGGGTATTTTATTATTTTCATGCTGGGTTGACATAGCAGCTGGGTCTTTTTTTTTACGTAATCCTTAGTGTTATTTTCAGGAGGAGTGGCTTATTAGGCGTGTGGCTTTTAGATGGATCGTATTGGCTTCCCGTTAGATTAAATGCCATTCCTGTTCATCATGTTAAATTCACATACTGACAATGTTATGGTTCCTTAATTTTTGCATTGTACAAATTCTTCCAGAATGTTAGGATTATTTATTACATATTATAATGAGATGATATCTATCCCAAAAATTGGATTTGCATTGAGTTTCAGGAAACTCATACAATCCTATAAGCCTCACTGAAACTACATAAATATCCATGTTCAACCTTGACATGTCATAACTATACAACAGAACAGATGTACAGGAATGACATTTACTATCACGGGTGGTTAAAAATAACTACCTGAAAGCCACGCCCCAATTGATGCCACGCCTCCAGTATTCTAATATGTCTTGGTGCTAGCTAAAT
This sequence comes from Salmo salar, assembly GCF_965601325.2. NCBI lineage: Eukaryota > Metazoa > Chordata > Actinopteri > Salmoniformes > Salmonidae > Salmo > Salmo salar. The sequence continues at coordinate 16,501,599 of NC_138313.1, read as the reverse complement.
AACCCAGCATCAATAACCCAGCAACCCAACTAAGTGATCCAACTGGCTGGGTAAAATAACCCAACATTGTGATCTTTCCAATAATTACCCAAATTGGGTTGTTTTTAACCCAGCATTTTTTAGAGTGTAGGGTACCATTTGGATGCAGGCCATGTTAACTTAGCTCTGTGTAAATGCAGAGTAATGGCTGTTCGGGTATATTCAGTATTCACTCTGTTCTGGAAAGCTCTCTGTGGGTGTTGTGTTATTTTTGATGCAGGGGTATTTTCTGGTGATGCGCTGCAGGGAAGCAGGCAGCCCTCATCCTTTCTCTACCCCCCCCTCTCTCTCTGTTGTTCCAAGGCTGTAGGATAGAGAGCTAATGGCTCCAGATGTAAGGAAAGCCTCCCAGCTGCACTCAAACTCCCAGCTGTCCTTCTCTTTCTCTCCCTTCTGCTTCCACTCCACCACTGCTCCGTCTAATCAAAGGTAGTGCTTTATAGGGAGCCATTTGGGACACCCTCTGTGTGTGCTGACTGTGGTGTGAAGAGATCTGTCTGCTATCACACCCAATCCCTAAGGTACCTCTACAAGGTAGGTGTGTGTGTGTGTGTGTGTGTGTGTGTGTGTGTGTGTGTGTGTGTGTGTGTGTGACACAGTGAGTACAGTAGCTACACCTCTTTCCCACTGCATAAGGATATTACACAAGACTGAGCAGAGCTACCATCGTCCTAGATAATGTCCTAAGATGCGTCCTCTCCGCAGGGAGCACAAAACACAATGTTTCCTTGCCTCATTTGGTTTTATTGCCGGGCTCTTGCTATAACAGCTTCTCTAGATGCACTGCATGCCAATGGAACAGTCTGTCTGCCTCCTGGCTCCTGTAGAAGATACAGTAAGCCATTTAGCAGACGGTTCTATCCAAAGTGACTTACAGTATAGTTAGTGCATACTGTACATTGTTAGAACCATAAAGCTTTCTAAACATGAATCATTTTTAGTACATGTGACTGTGACCCCTGCGGGAATTGAACCCATAACCTTGGCGTTGTTTGTGCTACAGGCTTACCAACTGAGCAATACAGGACTGTGAACGCATGCAGCTTGGGCTACTGTACTGTCTGTTTATACTACACCCCCATGAGTTCAGGTTCAAAGGTCATTGGCTGTGAGTACTCTGGAACAAGAAGTGTACCACTCTGCCCAGGCCAACCCTGAGGGGTCCTCAGACAGCAGTGTGTGTTTTAGGCTGGCAGTCATATTGGGGAGCTTTTATGTCGATCCATTCCGTTTGGTCGTTGTGGATGTGCTAGAGATCCGCCTGATCTTTACAAAATCCAGATTATCACTCGACTTTTCCATCTGTCTGATTATATATTCTAAAGAAGGGATTATTATGTTGGGTGCCACTGTACTTTGGAATAGTTTGTGTGTAGCTAGTCGTTAAAATGTGGAGAGGGAGTTGAATTGTATTCTATTCCTAATACGTGGAATTGACACCAAATCCTCCAAATCTGGCTGCCATTTTAACAAACATATGCCTTGCACCAAGCATCTGCCACTAATGCAATCAGTTAGACAGCTTAACTCTGACTTCTGATAAAGGCTACACTACTGACTGAATCCAGACAGAAACTCCCAGAAATACAGGATCGATAAATGGCGTTTTACTGAGAAGGTGAATCGTGTTTAAGCTCAAATTGAATCTATTTATGATTAAATGGTGATCATACGATTAAGTATTTATTACTTTGGAGACAGCGGCCCCTGTGCACTCAATATGCATGGCGAGCTCGCAAACCCCTTACACGGATCTGAACACATAATGTGTTATGAAACATTGTAGGCATGATCAATTGTTTTACCTTCAATATGTACACAGTTTTTCTCCCCTTTAACTGGAAGTGGCCCATCCTTGAAGAATGTATATAGGAGGCAAAACCTCTCTCTCTCTCTCTCTCTCTCTCTCTCTCTTCTCTCTCTCTCTCTCTCTCTCTCTCTCTCTCTCTCTCTCTCTCTCTCTCTCTCTCTCTCTCTCTCTCTCTCTCTCTCTCTCTCTCTCTCTCTCTCTCTCTCTCTCTCTCTCTCTCTCTCTCTCTCTCTCTCTCTCTCTCTCTCTCTCTCAATTAGCTTTATTGGCATGATGTAACAATGTACATATTGCCAAAACTTACTTTGGATATTTACAATATGAAAATAATAAGAATCAAAATTGTCAACGGGACAACAGTAACAACAATAACTTATATGGGCTAGGTGGGACGGTAGCGTCCCACCTGCGGGACACAGCCAGTGAAATATCAGGGCGGCAAATTGAAAAACAACAAAATGTCATAATTCAACTTTCTCAAACATACGACTATTTTACACCATTTTAAAGATACACGTCTCCTTGATGTAACCACATTGTCCGATTTAAAAAAGCAAAACATTAGATTATGTTAGGAGAGTACATAGACAAAAATAATCACACAGACATTTTCCAAGCAAGGACATGTGTCAATAAAACCCAAAACACAGCAAAATGAAGCACTAACCTTTGATGATCTTCATCAGATGACACTCCTAGGACATTATGTTACACAATACATGTATGTTTTGTTCGATAAAGTTGATATTTATATCCAAAAACAGCATTTTACATTGGCGCGTGACGTTCAGAAAATATTTTGCCTCCAATACCTACGGTGAATCAGCACAACAATTTACAAAAATACTCATCATAAACGTTGATAAAATATTAAACTGTTAGTTCAAAGAATTATAAATGAACATCTCCTTTATGCAACCACTGTGACAGATTTCAAAAAAGCTTCATGGGGAAAGCACACTTTGCAATAATCTGAGTACTGCGCTCAGAAAAATACACCAGGCAATACAGATACCCGCCATTTTGGAGTCATCTAAAATCATAAATAGCATTAGAAATATTCACTTACCTTTGATGATCTTCATCAGAAGGCACTTCCAGGGATCCCAGGTCCACAATAAATGTTGTTTTGTTCGACAAAGTCCATAATTTATGTCCAAATAACTCCTTGTTGTTTGCGCGTTCAGTAAGCTACTCCAAATGTAGGAAGCGCGCTGAAAATTTCACGACAAAAAGTTATATTTACGTTCGTTGAAACATGTCAAACGTTGTAAAACATCAATCTTTAGGGCCTTTTTAACTTAGAACTTCAATAATATTCCAATCGGACGATTGCAATGTCTTGAAAAATGTTTTGGAACACAGCTACCTCCTCACGTGATTGCGCGTAATTGTGGCCTGTCATTCTCTCGGTCATCAGACTCCAGGAGGTCTTGTTCGCTCTCTGTTGACTGCAAAAGCCTGAAACATGTTCTAAAGACTGTTGACATCTAGTGGAAGCCTTAGGAAGTGCAAATTTAACCCTAAGTCACTGTATACTGAATAGGCCCAGTCTTGAAAAACTACAATCCACTTCCTGGTTGGATTTTTTCTCAGGTTTTTGCCTGCCATATGAGTTCTGTTATACTCACAGACACCATTCAAACAGTTTTAGAAACTTCAGAGTGTTTTCTATCCAACTCTACTAATAATATGCATATTATAGTTTTTGAGCCAGAGTAGTAACCTGTTTAAATTGGGTACGTTTTTCATCCGGCCGTGACAATACTGCCCCCTAGCCCAGACAGGATAACCAAGGGTCAAAATAACCATACATTGAACAATAACAGTAAGCACACTGTAGAGGACATGTGCAAGTTGATTGGTCTGTCAGACACTGTCCCTCATCTTATGGCAGGCAGCAATGTAGTGCGCTGCCAACCCACAGCTCTCTTCGTCCTCCCCCAACAGGACGGGTAGCCTATTCTCATCAGAGAAGTCTTTGAAACCTTGAATAAGGGTTTCAAATTTGGGGAAATGAGACTCTCTAATTGTTTTATATTTTAGAATTTTTTTCAGGAAATGCAGCTCTGTCTCAGGTTCTGCTGTTATGCGGTGGTTGCACAGCCTTTCCTCTCCAGGGAGCCAGGTTTTCCAGTGTCTACCCTTCTCAATGGCAAGGCTGTGCTCACTGAGCCTGTACTTTGTCAAGGTTTTTCTATGGTTTTTATCAGTAACTATGGTCAAATAGTTTGCCATGGTGTACTGTCGATTTAGGGCCAGATAGCATTGCATTTTGCTTTGTGCTTATGCTTGTGTTTCCCAATAAGCAATGTAGTTTTGTTTTGGTTGTGTTGTAATTTGTTTTAATCTGATTGGATGTTCTGGTCCTGAGGCTTCAGTGTGTCAGTAGAACAGGTTAGTGAACTCAGCCCCAGGACCAGCTAGATGAGGTGACTCTTTTCTTTGCTCAGCTCTTGGCATTGCAGGGCTTGGTAATTATATTTTAGATGTTTCCAAAACTTAATTGCTCTTTTTTGAGTTTTTTTAATTAGTGGATATTGGCCCAATTCTGCCCTGCATGCATTGTTTGTGGACATGTAGGAGAATCTTATAGAACTCTGCATGCAGGGTTTCAATGCGGTGTTTGTCCCATTTGGTGAAATCTTGTTTTAAGTGGACCCCACACCTCGATGCCATGAAGTGCAATTGGTTCAATGACACATTTAATTCGTTTTAGCCAAATTTGAATAGGTATTCCAATTTGAATTTGTTTTTTAATGGTGTAAAATGCTGTGTGCTTTCTCTCTCAGTTCATTCACTGCCTCATTAAGGTGTCCAGTTGAGCTTATTTTTAAACCTAAGTCATTGTAGTGTGTGCAGTACTCTATATATTTTGTACCAATTGATAACTTTGGTCTAATTCCCTGAGATCTGGATCTTCTCTGGAAAGTAATTATTTTAGTATTTTTGGGGTTTACTGCAGGGCCCAGGTCTGGCAGTACTGCTCTAGCAGGTCCAGGCTCTGCTGTAGGCCATGTGCTGTGGGTGACAGCAGGCATAGATCATCTGCGAAGAGTAAGGATTTAACCTCTGAATTGTGGAGACTAACACCAGGGCCTGAGGATGTTTCTAGAATAGTGGCCAATTCGTTTATGTAAATATTGAAGAGTGTAGGGCTCAGATTGCAACCCTGGCGAAGGCCCCGCCCCTGCTTAAAGAATTCTGTTATTTTCTTGCCAATTTTAATGCTGCACGTATTGCCAGTATACATTGATTTAATTCTATCGTATGTTTTACCACCTACACCACTTTCAATAACGTTGTAGAACAGTCCTGTATGCCAAATAGAATCAAATGCTTTTTGGAAGTCGATAAAGCAAGCATATATTTTGGTATTATTTTGGTGTACATGTTTATCTATGAGGGTGTGTAGGGTGTAAATAGGATCAGTCGTGCGATGTTTTGGTATAAATCCAATTTGGCTTTTAATCAAGACATGGTGCTTATTAAGGAAGTTTAGAACTCTTACATTTATAATACTACAGAAAACCTTCCCCAGGTTACTGTTCACACAAATGTCTCTGTAATTGTTAAGGTCAAATTTGTCTCCGTTCTTTTAAAAATTGGGGTTATGAGTCCATGATTCCAGATGTCAGGGAAATAACCTACACTCAGGATCAAATTAAACAGTTTTAATATAGCCAATTAAAATGTTGCACTAGTGAGTTTGAGCATCTCATTTAGGATGCCATCAGGTCCGCATGCTTTTTTACATTTGAGGGCATGAAGTTTCTTATAGAGCTCCTGGTCAGTAATCGGGTAGTCCAATGGATTTTGATTGTCCTTTGTAGCTTTTTCTAATCCATTCAACTTCTCATGAATTCGGCATTGCTCTGCGTTTGTGTCAATTTGAAAGGTGTTGTAGAGTGTTTTAAAATGGGTTGTCCATATGTCACCATTTTGTATCGCTAATTCCTCTTGTTTCAATTTTTTTAGTTTTTTCCAATTTTTCCTCAATTAGTGTCAGCTGCTTGCTGTTGTACTGTGCTTTTTTGGTTCTGAGTGTACGTTTATAGAGTTTTAAAGTCTCACAGTAATGAAGGCGTAATTCATCATTATTTGTGCCTCCGTGCTTTTGGTTGGATAGTGTTCTAAGTTTTTTCTTTATAATTTTACAATCTGCATCAAACCAGTTGTCATCTGTGGTCTTTTTTCTTTCGTTTTTTTATCAATTTCAGTTGTGCTTCTTTTGCCGTTTCCCTGAATATATAGTTGATGTTTTTACTGCTAGATTGATGCCTTCTTTACTGTGAGTGAATGTGCTATCCAGAAAGTTATTTAAGTGTTTGGATATTTTGGTTACAGGTTGCTTTTTGGTATTCTTCTGTGCTGGTTTTGGCCCATCTGTATGAATTTCTGATGTTGTACAGCTTACTGGGCTGTGAATGTGTGGTTGATTCCATGTCTGTTCTTTTGAGGAACAACGTAATTTGGCTCTTTCTCTCTCTCTCTTTCTATCTCCTCTCTCTCCTCTCTCTTGCAGCTTTCTCTCTCTCCTCTCTCTCTCAAATCTCTCTATCTCACCTCTATCTCCTCTCTGTCGCTCTCTCTCTCTTTCTCTCTCTCTCACCAGCCTCTCACTCAAATCTTTCTCACCTACCTACCTCTCTCTCTCTCTCAGCTCTCTGTATCTCCTCTCTCTCTCACCATCTACTCTCTCTCTCTCTCTCTCTCTCACACACACACACCTCTTTCCCTCTTTCCCTCTCTCTCACCTCTCTCTCTCTCTCTCGCTCACCTATCTCTCTCTCTCTAGAATTGTTAATCACCCCCAATCTGCATTCAGAATGACTGCCGGGTAGGGAAGATTGAATACTGAGACTACCTCAATCATCAAAACAGGAACAACCATCTCAGTAACGGGGCCAATAAATCCAACTACTAACAGATTGGATTAGTTTAGAAAACGGTAGGTTATTTATCTTTGTGTAGCATAAAATGTATCAACCAATCAATGCAAAACAACAGATATAACAGTAAAACAAACAATTCTGAAAATATCCCTGCAATAAAACAGTTATTGGTAGAACCCTATCCCTACACAAAGAACCTCTTTGGAACCCTTTTTTGTAAGAGTGTATCTCTTCTCTCACCTCTCTCTCTCGTTCTCCCTCTTTCTAAAAAAAGAAGACATTCAGCATAGTCACAGGGTCACATGTGAATGTGGTAGAGAGAATTCACAGCTGTCAGTCATATAAGCGTGGGGCTGAAGGAGAGGGAAAGCAGACACGTTTTACATTTAGAATGTCATGACCCAGGGGTCAGGCTGTTGTGACCATACGAAATAAATAGCTAAATAATGGTGTGAACTCAACCTCTGTCCCCCATCGCATCCCTCAGATTGAGAACCTACGTCACCGTCGCTGTGACTCTCTTCTCTCTCTCTTGCTTGCTCACACTCTTTCTCTCTCTCGCTCTTCATGTCTTTCTCTGCTCTCTTTTCCTCTTACATTGTATTTTAAAAGGCAACCTTGTCCTCCTGAATACTGCCCCCTCCCATCCCCGGTCACATCACTTTCCTTCTCTTTCTATACTACCTAATAGGACCACTCCTAGACAGCCATTTTGAAGTTGTTGTTGTTGTGACACTGTGCCAGTCAAAAAATATTGATTCAACCCTGCAGATGTTTTTATTTGAGGACAGATATAAGAGTGGAGGTAGCTGGCAGACCGACAGACAGTGGTATATCCTGTCCCTTAGTCTGCAACTCTCCCCCAGAGACTGGGCTGTGTTCTTGTTTCTTTTAGTCTTGTTTCATGGAGGCGGAAGTGTAAAACTCGGTTCCCCAGCGGAATTACACACTATTGCCCATGGTGGTGGACAAGCAAATGAGCAAATCAAATCAAATTTTATTGGTCACATACACCTGGTTAGCAGATGTTAATGCGAGTGTAGCGAAATGCTTGCGCTTCTAGTTCCAACCGTGCAGCAATATATAAATATATGGATGAGCGATGGCCGAACAGCATAGGCAAGATGCAGTAGATGGTAAAGAGTACAGTATATACATATGAGATGAGTAATGTAGGGTATGTAAACATTATATAAAGTGGCATTGTTTAAAGTGACTAGTGATACATTTATTACATCCAATTTTTAATTACCACCATAGAGCATGCTTATGTCATGGTATTACTGTAGTTCTCTCAGTGTTGCAGGTTTATCAAAAGACATTGTCGCTTTCTCAATTAGATTAAGATGAAACAATTCACTGTCGAACAGAAGGCATATATCTCTCATTATATGAGCCTCGAGAAGGCAAGAGAGAGAGCGTTGTGGCTGCATTATCAGCATGGCTGTGTCTAAGGAGGGTGTAATTCTTTCTTCCACTGTATTGTCTGTGTGTGTATGATGTGCAATAGCATATCCCTCCTTATGGATACCACTCACTGTGCTGTATACACGCAGCACCCTATTAGAGACAACGGTTAGGTATGGAGTGTTGTCTATGATGATGATGGCGGGGATAGGAATTATATTTCACTTCATGGGATTTGCCATAGCTCTAACAGGGTGGGTTTAGGGCTTAGTATAGTTCCAATATACAGTATGATATAAAGTATATGTGTGCCGCTTGGTTAAACAATGTGAGTTAAACTAGTATTGACAGCCATTATTAATGGAGACAATTTACCTACAATAAATACTTGCGTCCTAAATAGTAGACCGTTTGAGTGTGCGAATAAATAAAGGTTAATAGTATGCACCATTTCAAAAATATAGTATACCTTAAATTCCTGGATGTCATAATCTTTTTTGGCTTTGACAACGGCTGTTCAATTGGATATGGGGATGCGCTATCGAAAAAGAAAACAAATTACAGGAAAGAACACAATCGCGCATGACGCATTGTCAGTACGTGAAAATCGAGTATGTGAATTTTTGAAAATCAAGTGTGGTTTAAATGCCTGGATGTTATACTAATTTTAGCTCTTCATCTAGTAGAATTTGATGCACACTTTTCCACAATGGTTTGGAAGAGGTGGGCTGTGAGTGATAGGGCCTAGTTCTCTTCAAGCAGCCAAACAAAAAAGCTAGGCTATATAATTGGGAAGATACCGAATAGCAAATCTTCTATGTGCAATGGCTAGCTAGTTAGCGGGGTGCGTACTAATAGCGTTTCAATCGGTGACGTCACTCGCTCTGAGACCTTGAAGTAGTTGTTCCCCTTGCTCTGCAAGGGCCGCGGCGTTTGTGGAGTAATAAGTAACGATGTTTCGGGGGTAGCTATTGTCGATGTGTGCAGAGGGTCCCTGGTTCGAGCCCAGGTAGGGGCGAGAAGCTATACTGTTACATATGGCGTTGTACAAATGTAAGCTAAGTCAGTTTCGTTCTCCTTAAAATGATCCCAAGTATTGCATCGTAGGCTACATCTTTGAAAAAATTAATGTTTTTCTATCCAAAGTGGATTTCTGTTTTCTCATGGCAGAGTGTTTCTAGTTCTCTTAGCCTTCGTCAGAGCTTTTAAACAAAATACTAAACCATCTTTTATTTCTGAACGTATCTGCAATGGGGATTCAGGATGTGACTGTGTTATTGATGCCATGTTAATCAGGCCTTTTGATTTGAACATATGGATTGTTTTAGTTTTGCAGTCTAGGCTACCTATTTAGTTATTTAATTTATGGATCAAGCAGCAGTAATTTTGATGTCATTATGGTCCAGCGGTTCTGAATTTTCGATGCACCCGACTATCCACGTTTTTCTGTGCAATAGCCTTTTGATTTGAACATTTGAAAAGTTTTGGTCTATGTCCTAGGCTATTTGATTGAATGTGTATATGTTACAGCTCTTTGGTTTCACTAATAAATACAGTGGCTTCGGAAAGTATTGAAACCCCTTGACTTTTTACACATTTTGTTACGTTACAGCCTCATTCTCAAATGGATAAAAAAAAATCCTCTGCAATCTACACACAATACCCCATAATGACAAAGCAAATGTATTAAATATAAAAACAGAAATAACTTAAGTATTCAGACCCTTTGCTATGAGACTCGAAATTGAGCTAAGGAGCATCCTGTTTCCATTGATCATCCTTGAGATGTTTATACAAGTTGATTGTAGTCCACCTGTCGTAAATTCAATGGATTGGAAATGAAAAACAATGACATTTCTAAGTGACCCCAAACTTTTGAACTGTAGTATATATATAATAGTAGTCCAAAAATGGATTTAGCATCTACAGATTGCACCTTTTAAGTCTATCAAAACTGTTTGAGTATGTGTCCATTAGGCCTATTGATTTTTTTTATCAGCATGATTTCGATTGAGCAATAAAATATCCACTTTTATTCCCTAGGCTTGGATCTGCACTATGCAGCTGTTGCAAGAGCGCATTTTTCACTGGCTGTCCACTGGTTTCAAAAACAATGATTGATAGGCAGCTTAAACTTTTTGAATTTAACCATTATTGGGTTCAAATTCACATTTAGATTTGTAAACAGCCATCCACAACAACCTCAATCCGTAAGGTGCAAATAACTAAATGAGAGAGCAGCAGTGTGATTCACATCAATGCGCTAAGTAGATATCAATAATAAGTGATATCTGTATCGCCGCCATAGGCTACACCACTACTGTCATCCTTACTTCCAAGCGTTTATTTGTGTTGGATAATCTTTGGATGCCGACAGCAGTCGCACAATTGGAAGACATAGCTAAGAACTGTAGCCTACAAAAGACTATTCCTGCTCTTTTCCCGTGATCCATCAAACACATTTGGTGTGTCATCATAGTGGTCTCTGACTTGGAACAAACTTAAACTTGCACCTTTTTTCGATGCTGATTTGAATGTCATTGAGTAAACAGAGAAGTATCAAATATTTTGTTGCTCGCAAACATCCTTTCTGAATGTAAAAGTAATACTCGATGTAATCATCTAGTTTTGAAAAAGTATCTGTAATCTGATTACAATATTTTAGCTGGTAACATAACAGATTACAGTTACCGTTTTTTTGTAATCCGTTACTCCCCAACCCTGCTCCGTTCCTATTCTATTCAGAGTTTAGAAAATGTATCAAATTGGACATGTATGGTTAATGCGATGCATGTCTGTTGAATTTGGAAGAATCCACCCGCACTCGGCCCAGTCCAACCTACTCAGCCTGTCAGGAGCCGCTACTGCATTGCGGTTGTGGTACACTGCATACTTTTTACTAAATGGTACGTGCTAAATAGTATGCGACGATGAGTACATAATATGTAGTTTAAGTATGTAGTATGCTATTATGGGTTTCGGATATTGCCACTGTCTTCAGCTGTATCCACTTAAAGTGAGAAGAGGTGCTATGTGCTATGAATGACTCAACTCACAATATTGTTTCACGTGTGTGTGTGTGTGTGTGTGTGTGTGTGTGCCTCTGGGTGGCCCAGCTCGGTCTCTCACATAATACCTTGTGGGATGTGTTGTATGAAGAGCAGCCACAAACCACAGGCGAGGAACAATAATGGCAGGGAAAGGAGCCTGCTAAGGTATCATCACAGGGTGTGTCCCAAATGGCAGCCTATTCCTTATATAGTGCATTACCTTTGCGCTACACATAGGAGATAGGGGGCCCTGGTCAAAGGTATTGCACTATGTAGGGAATGGGGTGCCATTTGGGACGTAGAGTCCACAGAGCGGAACATGGCCACCATTACATCATCACAGGACAGCACAGAGCGGCGAGGAGAGCTCAACGCTCACTTAGGGTCTCTGTCAGAGTTACAGCGGTGACATAAACGCTCAGTTTAGGAGAAACGCTGACGCCAGGAGGATCTTTTGGGGCAGGATAAAAGGGAGGGATGGCGGGAGGGGAAAAAGAGAGAAAGAAGGGTGGTAGCTACACTACAGTCGGCTATGTCTCACTACTCCCTACATCTAGCGCCCACACACCACATTTTATTTACCCTCTGTGCCCTTTCGTCATCCTACAAATACTGTGGCTGTGTCCTAAGTGTAACCCTATTCCCTTAATAATTCAGTACTTTTGACGAGGCCCTGATCAAAAGTAGTGCACTATTAAGGGAATAGGGTGCCATTTGGGACGCTTTCTGTAACTGCACCCTAACATAGAGACACTGACATAGAGTACACAGCCCTCCTGCTCTATGAAAACAGGCCAAGGGCAGGCATAGCTCTGCATAATGCATCTACTGCTAGGAGCACACACACACACAAGCTAGAGAACAACAGGCAGATTACTACACACTCATAAAAAAAAATGGAACTAAATAAGGTTCTTGAGAGTGATGCCATTTGGGAACCATTTTAGGGTCTCTAAAGAACCATGAATGTGGTGGTTCTTTGAATAACCATACAAAAATCCCAAACCAGAAATGTTTTAAGACAATACAATACATATTTCAAAAGGCCTTCTTTTGAGGGTCTAGTTTTACCCTAATATATTGGCCTGAAACTCATAGTTTACAGGCCCCATCTGGCCTGAAAGTCACATTAGGAACGCCTTTCTAGTATTGAGTTGCATCCTCTTTTGCCCTCAGATCAGCCTCGATTCGTCGGAGCATGGAATCTACAAGGTGTCGAAAATGAAAAACCTAGCAGCGCGGCAGTTCTTGACACACTCCAACGAGTGTGCTTGCACCTACTGCCATACCCTGTTCAAAGGCCCTTAAATCTTTTGTCTTGCCCATTCACACTCTGAATGGCACATACACAATCCATGTCTCAATTGTCTCAAGGCTTTAAAAAAACGTTTTACCTGTATCTTCTCCTTCATCTACACTGATTGAAGTGGATTTAACTGGTGACATTAACAAGGGATCATTGCATTCACCTGGTCAGTCTATGTCATGGAAAGAGCAGATGTTCCAAATAATTTGTACATTCAGTGTAGCTGGCAAGCAAATCAAACAATATTTGGATGTAGCCATTTAGTTTATCCCCTGAAAGTTAGCTTGTAACTAGCCATATTGACGTGATCTGTTATTAGCTAGCTAGCCAATTTGACGAGGTCCATCAATCAATGTAGCGTAGATATCATGTCTGTCAGCTGCAATTGTGATTATTAAACACTCTTAAAAACAATGTTGAAAAGGGGACAATGTAAGCTAACTTCTCTAGGTAGGCCTACGACAAAAATACATTTGGTCTAGTTGCTACTATGTTTAGCCAACTGTACAACATTTCTATAAGTAGCTTGCGAAGTAAACATTATCAGTTAACAGTACATCGGAAAATGTGCCCTTCTGCTGCTTGACAGGCAGAGCCCACAAAGGATGGGAAATTAACTTTAACCAATCGTACTTTTCAGGTATAGTTCACTTTTATTTTATATCACTCAAATATCCAATTAATGGTGGCCAATATTGAGATATCGTCAGGCTACCCTTATCTATCTGAAATTACATGATCAATTGATGTTTACTGATCATGAAAAGCATACGTGCTGTATAACTCTGATGATGGCGCTAAATATGTGATATTTTTTTCCATGGAATAATCAGAAATGTGTAGTTCTGATTACGCTCTTTAGGATGTGATTATATGACCATCAATTCACGCAGTTGTCAATGGTTTTAGCAGAGCTGGGGGTATCCTTGCCCCCCAGCAGGCAAATTGAACGCTCAACCTCCACTTAGATTGATTCCCAGGGTCGGGAACAGTACTATATGAGACAACCTTAAACATCTGAACTTGAACAATCATTTCAGTAACGGGTGCAAAAAGTCCAACTAACAGATGGCATTGTTTTGAAAAATTTATGTAATGTATGTCTGAGTAGCATAAGAGTAATCAATCAATCAATGAATGTATATGCAAAAACATGGATATTGAAACAACAATACTAAAAATCAACCTGCAATAGATCATGCTGGGAAATATGATAATGACAGGCATGGTTTTGGTTGAACTCTGGTTATTAACACCAACACTGGGATTCTTTTACACCAATAGGGTTCATTTAATGATTTAGAGTGTTAATTTAACTCTTGACACTAGAAGTTTTTGCCATAACACTGCACAGCTGATTCAAATAACCAACTCATTATCAAGCATTGATTATTTGAATCAGCTGTGTAGTGCTAAGGCAAAAACCAAAACGTGAAACCAGAGGAGGGCCAAGAACAGCGTTTAGGGAATCCTATCCTAAATGAAAATCTATTCTGTATTTAGTGCAATACTTTTGACCAGGGCACATAGGGCTGGTTTGTTCAGGCATGAAAAGGGAGAGTAGTATCTGCTAATTTTGTATGACTATTAATGAGAGTGAGACTTACAGGCACTGGAATTACGGCAACAACACAATACAAGACAGGAACGACAGTACAGCACTGGACTGTTTTTTGCTCGCAGACTTTTTTGACTTGATTTGGCTGCAGGCAGTTTGGTATCAGATTTTGAAAACACATTGTTACTGTCTGAACATCAACTGGTAGGAAAATGTGAATGCCCTGTAACCTGCCCAGAGCTGTATGCTCCTGTGTTGGTGTTGTCTTTCTCTTGCTTTTGGTCTGGTCTTCATGGTCCTACTGTATGTGAAGACCTACTGTACGTATTCCTAACCTACCCGGTTCAGTCAGCAGAGTATTGGCCTCCTCTCGGAGGTTGCATCCTGCTAGGAAGTTTTTTGATTGATTGACATTGGATGTCCTCTTCCTCTCTCCCAGGCATGCCCAGTTTCATCAAGTCTCCAGATGACCAGACAGGTATTTCGGGAGGCGTGGCATCCTTCGTATGCCAGGCGGTGGGCGATCCCAAGCCACGCATCACTTGGATGAAGAAGGGCAAGAAAGTCAGCTCTCAGCGCTTTGAGGTACATGGTCTACTAATGTATTTTATTTATTTAATTTGACAAAAATTATGTACACCAGATTTTAGCTACATAGCTAATCCTCACCCGTAAATGAGAATGGATTAGCTTGCCCGTACGGAGAAGGTTGAGAAACTGTAGGAACCCCAAGCAGACATTGTATACCTTTCCTAATTACATTACCAGATTCATTTTTATTCTATGGGCATACCCACATCCTTGTTTCAAAGCAGCACTCAACCACATGGAGTATGTCTGTCTGTTTCAGTTGTCAGTTAAGTGACCACCTCCCTCTCTCGCTCTGTCTGCCTTTTATTCCACCAAAGAAGCACCTGAAGCAATGCGGAGGTACGCCACCCTGCTCAGACAAGATAGGTACACAGACAGGCAGGTACACATACAGGCAGAAAGGCAGGCAGGCAGACTGGCAGACTGGCAGAGAGACAGACCGACTAGCAGGCATGTGCACAGATCGGACTCAACCAGTGCTCGAGTATCTGCCCTTTTGCCTTGTTATGAGAAAGGAGGGCAAAAAGGGGACTCAGCTATTTGGAATACTTTATTTTATTTCTTGTTTCTTAAAAAAAAATATATAAAAAAAGAACAAATTAGACCTCAAACTAGCTCATTTAATTGATCTTGAATCTTAAATTCCCCCTCCCTCCCGCCTCAAGCACGCACTCACCTGACTTCTGCATGCAGTGCTCTGTACTGTACGGTTTTGAACACTGGTAAACTACTTTTAAGTTGGACCTGTGATGTGTGTCTCTCGCTGTTATGGACAGAGAAAGGGTCAAGTGTTTGCTTGTAAGAGGCAGATGTCCGCAGCAACAAATTCAAATCAAGCGAAAAAAAAGTTTTTGACAGCATAGCTAACATCATTTGCTATGATCAGCTGATAGCTACACGTTTCCCGATTTCACTAATCTCGTCTTTAGTTAGTAGCCTACTAGGAGTCACTGGCACTAGCTTGCTTACAATAAGTGATGAGTGTGCTGTTGCAGAAAATAAATAGGCCAATGCAACAAAATACAAATCTAAATGTTCTGATACAGAGACAGTTTACGCTACTGTTCGAAAGTTTGGGGTCATTTAGAAATGTCCTTGTTTTTGAAAGAAAAGCTCCTTTTTTTGTCCATTAAAATGACATCAAATTGACCAGAAATACAGTGTAGACATTGTTAATGTTGTAAATGACTATTGTAGCTGGAAACAGCTGATTTTTTTATGGAATATCTACAAAGGCGTACAGAGGCCCATTATCAGCAACCATCACTCCTGTGTTTAAATAGTATGTTGTGTTAGCTAATCTAAGTTTAGCAATTTAAAAGGCTAATTGATCATTAGAAAACCCTTTTGAAATTATGTTAGCACAGCTGAAAACTGTTGTTTTGATTAAAGAAGCAATACAACTGGTCTTCTTTAGACTAAGTATCTGGAGCATCAGCATTTGTGGGTATGAATAAAGGCTCAAAATGTCCAGAAACAGAGACTTTCTTCTGAAACTTGTCAGACTATTCTTGTTCAGAGAAATAAAGGCTATTCCATGTGAGCAATTGCCAAGAAACTGAAGCTCTCGTACAACGCTGTGTACTACTCCCTTCACAGAACAGCGCAAACTGGCTCTAACCAGAAAAGAAAGGAGTGGGAGGCCCCCGGTGCACAACTGAGCAAGAGGACAAGTACATTAGAGTGTCTAGTTTATGAAACAGACTCCTCACAAGCCCTCAACTGGCAGCTTCATTAAATAGTACCTGCAAAACATCAGTCTAAACGTCAACAGTGAAGAGGCGACTCCAGGATGCTGACCATTTTGTAATCGTTTAATCTGTGGATTTGCCCTTTAAACAGCTGCATATTATCAAGATACCAGTGTCACCAACAAAAAGGTAAACGATAGGCCTATAGTAAATTGCGTTCATTTTTCATATGTAAATAGCATTTTTTCAACTCGAAACAATGAGCCCAATCAGTCTGCCATGACAACAAAATCATAAACAACAGAGTAGGGCTGGCTAATAAATCCTTAGTTTGGGGTTATGCTCAGGTATAACAATTTGTTTAAATATATACTTCCATATTTCCAATTCCTTTTTTTGAAGACCAAGGGTGTAACATTAATTGGAATGACAGGAATTCTGATAGACTTTGGTTCTGATAGACTTTGGTTTTTAATGTAAAGATATCATTTAATCGTATTATTATATGGGTAGAAAGCGATGGGTTAGAAGAAGCCTCGATAACCAACCCAAAAAGAACAATTTAAAATCTATATATGGCAAGCTATGTAAACTTCACCATTGATTTCTTCTGTAATAGAGGTCATTCAATTGGTAACATATATATTTGTGTCATCGTCTAATGTCCCTTAAGGGGAAAGTAATCTAAAAGTAAATGAATGTAATAAGATTACGTTATTGAGTTTGGGTAATCCAAAAGTTACGTTACTGATTACAATTTTGGAGAGGCAACTAGTAACTGTAACGGATTACATTGTCAGAGTCTAGGTGACGTGGGTAAGGCGGAGTCAGGCGCAGGACACAGAGATGAGTATTAATAGTAATTTTACTCAAAATCAATCTTCCAACAATGAGAACGAAAATCCAGAATCACATTAACGAGACAACAATAAACACACACAAAACCATGATGGCTCCAGAGGGTAAAATAGGGAAATAATTAAAACGTAATGGGAACCAGGTGTGAACAATACAGATGGAAAAAGAAATGTAGATCGGTGGAGGCTAGAAAGCCGGTGACGTCGACCGCCGAACGCCGCCCGAACAAGGAGAGGCACCAACTTCGGCGGAAGTCGTGACATACATTTAGAAAGTAATCTACCCAACCATGATCATACACTACAGTTGAGGAACAATGGGAAAGTAATTCTGCTTTTAAAGTTGATAAACTTGTAAACCTCACTCAAAACCTCACTTTTGAGAAAATGGCCTTTGAATGTTTTGGTACACCTACTGGAGAGCTCTTCTTTGTCTTCACCCAATTCAGTATCGTTCACACCATTCTAAGCTTTAGCCCCAGCCATCTCTTTAAGGATTGATCCGAGCGTTCTGTCCTATCAACAACAGTCAAGCACCCATACTAACTGGCTAACGTTGGCTAGCTTGCTATCTACTCCCAGACACAAATGTGACAACAGCTCACACTGATCATTTTACTCGCCATAGCTGGTTAGGCTGTTTTTATGTTATCCAGAGCATTGGTGACAGCAACTGTGCTGCTGGCAACAATTTACACTTTTTTGCCAACGTTTACTGACACCGGTCATATTCAATGTGTGTCGAGCATTTGTAAATTTGTCTGTTATTCTGCATTCTGGCACACTCAGACGAGAGTGCTCTGAAATCAGAGTAGATAGCTAGAGCGAATATACAAGCTACGTCTATCCACGGCTGTTGCAGTGAAATCATGAACATTCTATTGAAATGGATACTTGCATAGTGGAATATTTTGTTAAGACGTAGATAGCTAGCTAAACAAACAATTAACCATAATCCCAGCTCATGACCTTACTACCCTGCATGAATCTGCAGGCAGCTAACCAAC
The DNA here is from genome assembly GCF_965601325.2 of Salmo salar. Lineage (NCBI taxonomy): Eukaryota > Metazoa > Chordata > Actinopteri > Salmoniformes > Salmonidae > Salmo > Salmo salar. The sequence continues at coordinate 16,483,388 of NC_138313.1, read as the reverse complement.
CAGGTTGCTAAAAATTTTTTTTAGCTAGTTAGACTATCTTACCCCTATACATGGATGGATGCTCCTCTCTGTCACAGATGCCATGGTTGCCCTTAGTTTGAAGATGTAATCCGGAGACAGGTGTTTTCTCCATCTCCTTAGCCATCATGCTCTAATTCCACTGATTTCAAAACTTGGTCCTCCAGAAAGTGGAGAGCAACACTTATGCAATTCTAATACGATATATATATATATATATATATATGTATTTTTTTTTTATTTTTTTTTTTACATATATATATTTTTTTTAAAGCTGCGTTAAACAGGATTACCTACATATACTGACCAGCTCAAATAGACAGATCCGCGCTACACGGCAGACCAATCCGAACTCATCTTTCGGCATGTCCAGTCCACTCATTATCTCAACCAATCATGGCTTTTTCTGTGGCTAAACCAACTAGGCTCGTAATTTAACAGCTGTATTCGTATTTACAGATGGCATACAAGTTTGTTATTAAGGCACATGAAAGTTCACATGTTCAAGAAGCATTTCTGCCAAAAAACGCATTTTGATATTCAAAAAAAGTTTACGTTCAAATGGCTCTCCTGGGAAGTAGTAAAACGCGACATACGCTAATTTTCCTGAAACAAGATGCCAGTCGAGGACGTGTGAGGCATCTGTTTCTCAAACTAGACACTCTAATGTACTTGTCCTCTTGCTCAGTTGTGCACCGGGGCCTCCCACTCCTCTTTCTAGCCTGTAATCAAACCCACAAATGCTGATGCTCCAGATTCTAAACTAGTCTAAAGATGGCCAGTTTTATTGCTTCTTTAATCAGCACGACAGTTTTCAGCTGTGCTAACATAATTGCAAAAGGGTTTTCTAATGATCAATTAGCCTTTTAAAATTTCAACTTGGATTAGCTAACATAACGTGCCTTTGGAACACAGGAGTGAAGGTTGCTGATAATGGGCCTCTACGCATATGTAGATATTCCATTAAAAAAATCTGCCTTTTCCAGCTACAATAGTCATTTACAACATTAACAATATCTACACTGTATTTCTGATCAATTTGATGTTATTTTAATGATCAACATTTTTTATTTTCCTTCAAAAACTATGACATTTCTAAGTGACCCCAAACTTTTGAATGGTAGTGTATATATAATGAATTTGGAGTTATGAATAATGGAACAAAGGGAATAGCCCCTTCAGTGAAAACCCAGCCTATCTGTCACTCTAGGCAGGCTCAAGTGAACGCTCAAAGTGATTGAAAATGTCAGATACTATTTGAACCTAGGTGTGCTCGACTGATACAGATCCAGTCATTGGAGTAAAGAATGTTCTGGAATGTTCTCGTCCTCTCATGTGGATGGTTGGGTCAGACACTTCCCACTGCAGTGGAAGGACGTTTAGGAGACTCCCTCCCTTGACCTGTGACCTCTAATTTTTTACCCCCCCTAAAGGCTGGCTTCCTGAAAGGCCTTCCTGAAATACCTGCTGTCCACTCAGGGTCATAATTTCATACAACAGATTTCTCTCTAATCGGGTGATTGTATCAGATCATACTTACCTACTCCTCTTAGCTCCCTGCCTGTGGAGCATAGGGCAGCAACAAGGTCATGCAATGTCGGAGGGTCCTTTGCAATTGAGATCAGAAAAGAGTAGTCTCTATTTGAGATGGCTTAATAGAGTTTGAGTTTGGTCAGGTATGCCTTTTCTGTCTGCTTGTGCAGACGGTAGAATTGGAGCATATACTGTACTCTTGTTATAAACCCAGTTCCTCAGTCCCGCCTAGCTAGTAAGTACAAGTTCTTACCCCTATATTAGTCCCCCTGCCAGTGATCCAACCAGGAGTGTTCCCTTGGCTCAGTGAGCTCTACAGTGCTCTGGTGGTCCTGTATGTATTGATGAAATAGCGATCAAAGGGATGCCCGTGCTAAGATGACTGTTTAAATCAGTTTAGATTTGAATCTTAGTCACAGGACAACCATAGGTCTGATTGTAATGCCTTTTATCTCCTCTCCCCATCCGTGTGTTCAGGTGATAGAGTTTGATGACGGCTCAGGGTCCGTCCTGCGTATCCAGCCCCTGAGGACCCACAGGGACGAGGCCATCTATGAGTGTACTGCCATCAACAGTGTGGGAGAGATCAACACCAGCGCCAAACTCACCGTCCTGGAAGGTACGACACACCTCTCGCACTCCTTTTCTCTGTCTCTCTCTCGATCAATCTTTTTTTAGATTTTTTTCCCTCTCTCTCTCTCGCTCTCACTCATATGCACAGGCACAAACACACTCACTCTTTCCCTCTCTCTCTCTGTCTGTCTCTCTCATCTCTCTTATTCTCCTCATCTATTCCCGCCACAATGGGTTTCTCTGTCTTGATCAGCGTGGCTCAATATGTCCACACAGATTCCAACCATGTCGGGATGTCTGCACCACTGATCAGACTGGAGAGGGCGTTTTATGTCCTGCTACTTTTGGTAGCCTGCTTGGTTGATGAAATAGAAACAATACATCAGTTTGTGATTTGCCAGTAGCTGTTAGATGTACTGATTAGAGATATGTCTTGACATCTCTATTTTATTACACTTTCCGACCATGAATCTACAATCTGACTGCAGAAATTGTTTTTGTTCTGAAGCTTATAGCTACTGTAGATGGGTCTGTGTGAAATTCTTTTTTTCTCTCCTGCCAGTGGAAACAACAATTATTTTATCCACGCTCAAATTGATAGAGAAATATTTGCAAACATATGGCTGGCTGGCAGGGTTTTTCCAAATCACCTAGGAACACATTATCTGGACTAGGAGACGATATTGTAGATACCGTCAGCCTGGCTGGTTTCCTTCCTGACTTGCTCAGCAAACATAGCCGGAAAACCCCCAAGACTTCAGTCTATGTCCCAAATGGCACCCTATTTCCTGTGTAGTGCTCTGCTTTTGGCCAGTACCCATAGGGCTCTTGTCAAAAGTAGTGCACTATGGAATAGGGTGTCATTTGGGACGCATTCTCTGAACTACCAAAAGTCTTGTTAGGCGTGTGGCTGGGTGCTGAGGTAATTGGTGTTAACCGGGATTGGTATAAGCTGATCTAGGATCAGATTACTGGCAGAATTAGCATCAGTCGGATGTAAATGTATGCAGATAGATAGAGGAGCCAGATAGGGGGGCTTTGTAGCATGTACTAGACTGGTGTCTGATCAGTCTTAATCTATGTCTCAATTGGCACCATCTCCCCTACATAGTACACTACTTTTGACTAGGGCTCTGATCAAAAGTAGTGCACTACATAGGGTAGGGCGCCATTTGGGACAGAACATTGGGCAGCCATAGGGCTCTGGACAAAAGTAAGGCACTAGGTACGGAGTAGGGTGTCATTTGGGAAGCAACCCTAGTCTGTCTGTGTTGAACAATAGTGCTGCTCTGGCCACTATGATTGGCAGACATGCTGTCTGAGTACAGTGTGAAGACATCCTCCTGGTGTATCGAGTGTGATGTGTTCGGGAGAAGGACATGGCTGATGGTTGACTGTAGGCTGACTCATGGATAAAAGGATTGTGCTTGGGTCACATTGCTCCCACTCACACGTTACTGTACATCAGCATGTGAAGGATTGAGATCAGGAGGATGCCGGAAAGAAAGCAGTGATGTTTTAGACAGAACTCCTGTTTGTTCCCTGAGGTTGAGCCGAGACAGGGAGTGGAGATAGTGGAGGAGAGAAGCAGAGCGTTGAGAGTAAAAGGATGGTGAGAGGAGGAGAGGACAGGAGGTGAGAAGATCGGTGAGCGTAATGGATGAGTGGAGGAGATGAGACAGATGGCATGGCCTATTGGGGGCGTGGCTTTCAGATAGATATTTTTGGCCACCCATGAGTTCTTATTCATCATGTTAAGTCTGTACACTGCAAATTTCATTTTTCCTTCAATATTTCTGCACATTAGATTTGTCTTTACAGATATTATTTAAATATTATAACAAATCAGTAACTCTCCCAATATTGGGACATGCATAGGGTAAAGGTCAATTTACTCTTGGGTAAAGGTCAATTTATTTGGTTTTTCCAAAATTCATGAAGTTTTAAATGTTCAAATGAAATCCATCATTAAGTAAAAATGTCAAATAATAAACAATTCAAACAATAAGTACTCAATTCAAATCAGGGAAACCAAATGGTAGTACTCTCCTGTGGCCTGTTCACTCCGTGTGAAGGTCTGATCTGGTCCCTCCTCTGTGCCTCTGCTGGTGGTCTGGTGCTAGGGCTGGTGCTGGAAACTGGTATCTGAATTGGTGCTGGATCTGCATGAAGGGTTGAAAGAAAACCTAAGGAGCAAGCAGACCCACAAGGGAGCCCCAGACCTAAAGGTCAGTGATGGCACTCCCATGTGGTCCGCTTGCTCCAGGTTAATATCTGTTGGTCCCTCCTCTGCTCCTCTTCTGGTGCTGTGACTGGAACTGGGACTGGTGTTGGATCTGTAGAGCGGAGGAAGGACAACCTGAGGAGTGAACAGACACACCTGGAAACACAAGACCTGGAGATCAGTGATGGTACTCCCCTGTGACCTGCTTGCAGTGGGAGGGCTGCAGGCCAATGGTAGAGGGGAGTAAGACTCGCCTCGGCAAAACTACTCGCCTCAAGGTCTGCAGTGCGTCCCCTCCTCAAGCAGCTGGTCCGGTTCTGGATGCTGGGGGGGTTCTGGGTGGTCCGTGGAATGGGGAGTCAGGTCGGCTGCGGTCTAGCCACTGTTGCCCTTCCATCTTTCCCAGTCCTTCAGCCATTCCTGACCTTTTCCACTGGACCAGAAAGGCAGCGCCAGCTGCGGTCAAGCAACTGTTACTGCCTCCTGGTCCGTGTGTGTGTATTTGTGTGTGCCACAGAGCCGCAGACCTAGAAAAAGTCTTCACAGCCTCCTCAGTCTCCCTCCACAGAATGGAGAGGCAATGTTTTAATCTGGAGAGAAGAGGATTCAGAGAGAGAGAGGTAGAGGTAGAGAGAGAGAGAGAGAGAGAGGAGGAGCCATGCTCATTAAGTGTGCCTTGAATTCGAAATAAATCACTGACAGTGGCACCAGCAAAGTACCCCCACACCATATCACCTCCTCCTCCGTGCTTCACGGTGGGAACCACACATGCAGAGATCATCCATTCACCTACTCTGCGTCTCACAAAGACACAGCGGTTAGAACCGAAAATTTGGACTCATCATACCAAAGGACAGATTTCCACCTGTTTAATGTCCACCTGTTTAATGTTTCTTGGCCCAAGCAAGTCTCTTCTTATTATTGGTGTCCTTTAGTAGTGGTTTCTTTGCAGCAAAATCGACCATGAAGGCATAATTCAAGTCTCCTCTGAACAGTTGATGTTGAGATGTTTCTGTTACTTGAACTTTGTGATTAATGAACTAATGAAATTATCCTCTGCAGCACAGATAACGCTGGGTCTTCCTCTCCTGTAGCGGTCCTCATGAGAGCCAGTTTCATCATAGCGCTTGATGGTTTTTGCGACTGTACTTGAAGAAACTTTCAAACTTCTTGATATTTTCCAGATTGACTGACCTTCATGTCTTAAAGTAATGATGGACTGTCATTTCTCTTTGCTTATTTGAGCTGTTCTTGCCATAATATGGACTATCTTCTGTATACACCTCTACCTTGTCACAACACAGCTGATTGGCTCAAAATTCCACAAATTAACTTTTGACAAACTTTTAACCTCTCTAGGGTATGTGGAACGGAATCGTCCCACCTACTCAACAGCCAGTGGAATCCCGTGACGCGATATTCAAATACCTTAGAAATGCTATTACTTCAATTTCTCAAACATATGACTATTTTACACCATTTTAAAGACAAGACTTTCGTTAATCTAACCACACTGTCCGATTTCAAAAAGGCTTTACAACGAAAGCAAAACATTAGATTATGTCAGCAGAGTACCCAGCCAGAAATAATCAGACACCCATTTTTCAAGGTAGGATATAATTTACATTTACATTTACGTCATTTAGCAGACGCTCTTATCCAGAGCGACTTAGAGTAGTGAATGCATACATTTCATTTCAATTTTTCTGTGCTGGCCCCCCGTGGGAATCGAACCCACAACCCTGGCGTTGCGAACACCATGCGTTGCAAACACCATGCTCTACCAACTGAGCTACAGGGAAGGCTATATAATGTCACAAAAACCAAAACCACAGCTAAATGCAACACTAACCTTTGATGATCTTCATCAGATGACACTCCTAGGACATTATGTTATACAATACATGCATGTTTTGTTCAATCAAGTTCATATTTATATCAAAAACCAGCTTTTTACATTAGCATGTGACGTTCAGAACTAGCATACCCACCGCAAACTTCCGGTGAATTTACTAAATTACTCACGATAAACGTTCACAAAAAACATAAATTATTTTAAGAATTATAGATACAGAACTCCTTTATGCAATCGCGGTGTCCGATTTTAAAATAGCTTTTCGGCAAAAGCACATTTTGCTATATTCTGGGTAGATAGCTCGCCATCACGGGCTAGCTATTTTGACACCCACCAAGTTTGGCTCTCACCAAACTCAGATTTACTATAAGAAAAATTGGATTACCTTTGCTGTTCTTCGTCAGAATGCACTCCCAGGACTTCTACTTCATCCACAAATGTTGTTTTGTTTCAAAATAATCCATAGTTATGTTCAAATATCCTCTGTTTTGTTCTTGCGTTCAAGACACTATCCGAAGGGTGACGCGAGGACATATCGTGACAAAAATGTTCTAAATATTCCATTACCGTACTTCGAAGCATGTCAAACGCTGTTTAAAATCAATTTTTATGCGATTTTTCTCGTAAAAAAGCAATAATATTCCGACCGGGAAACCCTGTTTTCGTTCAAAGACTCAAAGTTGAAAATGGCCTCTTCATGCGCATGCGCACACCCGTCTCATTGTTCTCAGATCGACCACTTACCAAATGCGCTACTGTTTTTCAGGCATGGGCTGAAAAGTCATCATTCAACGTTCTGGCACCATCTGAGAGCCTATGGGAGCCGTAGGAAGTGTCACGTTACAGCAGAGATCCTCAGTTTTCAATAAAGAGAGTGTAGAAGGCCAAGAAATTGTCAGAGAGGGCACTTCCTGTACAGAATCTTCTCAGGTTTTTGCCTGCCATATGAGATCTGTTATACTCACAGACACCATTCAAACAGTTTTAGAAACTTTAGGGTGTTTTCTATCCAAATCAAACAATTATATGCATATTCTAGTTTCTGGGCAGTAGTAATAACCAGATTAAATTGGGTACGTTTTTTATCCGGATGTGAAAATACTGCCCCCTACCCTAGAGAGGTTAAAATGCATTCCAGGTGACTACCTCATGAAGCTGGTTGAGAAAATGTCAAGAGTGTGCAAAGATGTGATTAAGACCAAGGGTGGCTACTTTGAAAAATCTCAAATATGAAATATATTTTGATTTGTTTAAGACTTCATACATGATTCCATATGTGTCATTTCATAGTTTGATGTCTTCACTATTATTCTAAAATGTAGAAAATAGTAAAAATAAAGAAAAACCCTTGAATGAGTAGGTGTTATAAAACTTTTGAATGGTAATGTACTTTAAATGAAGATTCTACATTACTATTGAAATTATTGCATGACAATACAAGGCAGCCATTGCGAGTGTACCCATGCGTTTACTAGTCAAATTACCAGGGTTAGAGGTTCCTAGCTCATTATGTTAATTATTTGATACGACACCTTGCTTGTTTCAGCAATGGGCAACAAAGTTTAGTCATGTTGTTAAGAGTCCATGTTATCACAAAAACGGACTCAACCACACGAATGCCTGGCCGTCCCGTCTTCAGTCAGCTTTTTGTTCTCCCCTTCCCAGAAAATAAAACGGTTATGACGGTTATTTTCTTTTCTTGACATTCTTCATCCATAACCGTCGGTTACACAGTTATACTGTAATTGTGCCAGTCCTACAATCACAGTAAGGTAATTAATTGTTACCCAGAAATGATTTGATATTGAGGTAAGAACGGCTGCACTGTACCTTTAAGACGGCTGATGTAGCTTTGGTGCCATTACTAGGAATTATTATTTCAACACTGAATATTGCTTCCTCAAATTACTTACCCCGTGGGACTGAATCTATTTATCAAATGTTTTTCATAAAAAGTGGCTCTTTGATAAAGGTAGGCCTCTGAGGGAATATACTGAATCTGAAATTGAATTTGAAATTATTTTTGCGGGGGTTATGTATAATGTCAGTTAATGAATGACACATCTGAGTCACTGAATTAGAACCAAGCTCACCAGTTTTCAGGTCCTTCTTGTGGAAGACAGTCTTTGTAAAACAGAGAAGCTTGGGTGGGTGGATTGGCCCATCAACTATAGGGATGGTCATGGTACATATACATCCAAGTAGGGCTGCAATCCTCCCCTATATGTTATAGTTGGAATCTCCCATATTTTAGGAGAGGCCAGGGGTTATACAAATGAAAAAGAAAGTCGAACACTCATCTCTCTTTGTTGTGGGTTTATTTGACCAACATTTAATCTAAAGAGACATCTTCCATCATGCAGGCTTTATTTCTTTACTTGGTACATAGATCATAGGTTACCCAGACCAAATGTTGAACCAATCAAAACCGAGTGTTTGACTGATCTCTGTAGTTATTATCATGGGCTTTGTCCTAAATGGCAGCCTATTCCCTATGTAGTACACTACCCTATAAAGCACACTAAAGAGGGAATAGGGTGTCATTTGAGACATAGGTATGATCTGTATTATTATTATTATTATTATTATGATTGTTATTTTTTAACAATATTTAAGATTTATAATTTTATTACAATTACACAGAACTAAAATATAAACACAACGTGCAACAGTTTCAAAGATTTTACTGAGTTACTGTACAGTTCATATAAGGAAATCAGTAAATTTAAATAAATGCAATAGGCCCTATTTTATGGATTTCATATGACTGGGAATACAGATATGCGTCTTTTGGTCACAAATACTTTAAAAAAGGTAGGGGTGTGGATCAGAAAACCAGTCAGTATCTGGTGTGTCCAGCATTTGCTTCCTGCAGCGTGACACATCTCCTTCGCATAGAGTTGATCAGGCTGTAGATTGTGGCCTGTGGAATATTGTCCCACTCCTCTTCAATGGCTGGCCAAAATTGCAGCATATTGTCGGGAACTGGAATACGCTTTCGGACACATCGTTCCAGAGCATACCAAACAGGCTCAATGGGTGACGTGTTTGGTGAGTATGCAGGATGTGGAAGAACTGGGACATTTTCAGCTTCCAGGAATGGTGTACAGATCCTTGCAACATGGGGCCGTGCGTTATCATGCTGAAACATGAGGTGATGAATGGCACGAAAATGGGCCTTAGGATCTTGTCACGGTATCTCTGTGCATTCATATTGCCATCGTTGTCCGTAGCTTACGCCTGCCCATACCATAACCATGGGGCACTCTGTTCACAATGTTGACATCAGCAAACCGCTCGCCCACACAATGCTATGAACACTGTCTGCAATCTGCCCGGTACAGTTGAAACCGGGATTCATCCATGAAGAGCACACTTCTCCAGCGTGCCAATTGCCATCGAAGGTGAGCATTTACCCACTGAAGTTGGTTACAGTCAGGTCAAGACCCTGGTGAGGACGAAAAACACACAGATTTCTAACAGTTTGTGCAGAAATTAGAGGGAAAATTATAACTTCACTATTTCATTAAAAAAAAAAATCCCTGTTGTGTGATTGCCCTTAAATTAGGTTTCGCACACCAGCTGACAAATAGACACAGACCACCACCCCTTGTCTTACCAGAGGTAGCAGTTCTGTCTTGCCGGTGCACGGAAACCCAGACAACTCTATATTATCCATGTCGTCGTTCAGCCACGACTCGGTGAAACATAAGATATTACAGTTTTTATTGTGCCATTGGTAGGATAGTCTATGAATGTAGCTCATGCAGTTTATTCTCCAATGATTGCACGTTGGCCAACAGGATGGATGGTAGAGGCGTGTTAACCACTCGTCAACAAATTCTCACAAGGCACCCGGAACTGCGCCCCCTGTATTGGCATCTCTTCTTCGCGTGAATGACGGGGATTTGGGCCTGTATTTTTTGTAACATTGTTCCCTGGGGTTATTCCGAATATGGAGGTGCATGGATTGGGGTCAATTGTTTGAACGCAGACACTGGATAAAGTATTGAAAATGCCAGACCAAAAACTGGTATCTTGCTTCTTGAAAGATGCAGATGGTGTGATCTGTATTATTTATGAAGCAAAGCCCAGTGGTTTGTCCTCGGCCCATATGGCTAAGCACTGATCCAAAATTACTTCTGTCATCTTGACTTTGTTTTCTCTCTGTCTTCGCTATTACCTGGAGACGTGCCCAGTGAGAGGATAGGAGGAGGAGTGGGAGAGGGATGGAGGTGAGAGGAAGGGGGGGTTATCGACAGAGATTGTAGGGAGAAAAAAAAGATGGGGAACGAGGGAGGAGGGGATGGGGGAAAGAGTCTGAGGAAAGAAGCAAGGGTAGAGAGGGAGCAAGAGAGATTCAGGTAGGAGGGAGGGAGGAGAGGGAGATAGAGAGACCGAGGGAGTGGCAGTGGAGGGTCCCTCAGGACTGTCTAGTGCTGGAGGTAATAAATTACTACAGCATACACACAAAAAGATGAAGGTTCCTCAAGAGTTCTTTGGGAAGAGCAATGGTTCTATGTGAAAGTACAATGAGTTAAATAACCATTTGGGGTCTTCCATGGTTATTTACAGTTCACAAAAGGGTTATTTTCTCTTTTAGTGATAATTAAAATGTAGGGGAGGCTGCTCATTTAAATATTTTGGGGCATGGTTTATGCACAGTTCTTTTTGTGCAAACACGAGTGAGAGTGTCATTCCAGTTTATCTAATGTTTTATGCTACAATGCATTAAATATGAATGGCCAATACTGGTGTCTTGCAGTGATGGGATACTTGGCTCTTTTTACTGTCTCTGCTCTACTCTGCTCTGTTCTACTTGTCCAGTCAAAATTATAAATAATTCTACTCATTTACAGTAGAGTTGGAAGTTTACATACACCTTAGCCAAATACATTTAAACTCAGTTTTTCACAATTCCTGACATTTAATCCTAGTAAAAATTCCCTGTTTTAGGTCAGTTAGGATCACCACTTTATTTTAAGAATGTGAAATGTCAGAATAATAGTAGGGCTGTGTGGGTGCAATTGTAACCGATGTGAAATGGCTAGTTAGTTAGCGGTGGTGCGCGCTAATAGCGTTTCAATCAGTGACGTCACTCGCTCTGAGACTTGAAGTAGGGTTTCCCCTTGCTTTGCAAGGGCCGCGGCTCTTGTGGCGCGATGGGTAATGATGCTTTGTGGGGTGTCAGTTGTTGATGTGTGCAAGGGTCCCTGGTTCGAGCCCGGGTTGGGGCGAAGAGGGGGACGGAACCTACACTTTTACACAATAATTTAATAACATGTACGTCTAAATGTATTTTGCAGCGCACGCGACGCGAGAGGTGTAGTCAGCCTGTAAGGCTGTTAACCCCAGGGTCCTGGCTAAATTCCCAATCTGGCTCTCATACCATCAAGGTCACCTAATCATCCCCAGTTTACAATTGGCTCATTCATCCCCCTTCCTCTCCCCTGTAACTATTCCCCAGGTCATTGCTATATTTGAGAATGTTTCTCTGTCAATTTACCTGGTAAAATAAGGGTAAAATAAAAAAAATCTATAAAGGGATTATTGGAGCTGTCATTTGTAATTGAGACTTGTAAGTGTGTGCTTTAAACAATGTACATTTGTTGATTGCTAGGCATACAAATAAGAGTATTTATTGCTACATTTTAAATGAGGACCAGTTGTGGCCGCAACCTGGCTAGATTGTGAACGACTCTTGGCAGAATGCATTTCTTGACTGCTGTGACGGTGATAATTAGCCTGATGACACAAAATTATTCCGCTGCTCTGCCATTTGCTACATACTTCTCATTGCTGAGGAGAAACTAACGTCCGTGAGCATGGCTTAGCGTTTGGCCAAAGCAAGGTGATAATCACAGTTGTTCGCGAACTGCAGTGCCCAAACGATTTGTTCTCATGTTCGAATTTGTTAAGCAGCTGTTGTGTATGTTTTGGTTCTAAAGCTGTGTACATAACATTCAATAATCAAGTATTTGCTGTCATTCTTGCACCATGCGATCAATTATCAATTCTAAACATGTATTTTTCTTCTCTATTCTCATGATCTATTTTCCTGCGTGCATATGACAGAGCAGGTCTATTGGGCCGCTGTCTGAGCCGGATAGGCGTTTATTAATTACTGATCTATGACTTATTGCAACCAGCACTACAAGGTCACACGAACGACAAAAATAAATGAGTCACTCAGAAAAATGAATCATACCTCTCGAGCCAGCAAAAATACTCGTTCAAAAGTAACAAATTGTTCGCAAACTGCACATCACTATTGTTTTGTGAAAGACTCACATATGGCCTTGTGTCAATTGAGAATGGTTGACTAAATCAGTCAGTGGTTCTCAATTCTCTCTTCAAAAACCCCCAGCTGTTCTATGTAGCTCACTTGATTCAACTTGACAATTAACACAAGTAGACTTATGGAATTTTAACTATATAATATGGAAGGCCAGAATTTTTTTTAAACTGTGTGATTCTTCAAAAGAATCTACAAAGTACCTTTTCGATTGAGAAAGTTTATTTATAGAACCATTCTCCATAAAGGTTCTATAAAGAACCATAAAAACGAGTTCTATAGTATATTGCCCCAAAAACGGCTGTAAACTTAGCGGAATTATTTTTTGGTGCTATATAGAACCTTTTTTAATGGTACTTTATAAACCTGAGGACATTTTTATAGAACCATACAGGTTCCATTTAGAACCTTATGAGCATGGTTCTTTACTGAACCTTTAAAAATCAACCCAAGCTATCGCAGCTTTTCCCAAACTCAGTCCCCGAGACTCAAAGGGGTGCACGCTTTTTTCTTTTCTCTAACACTACACAGCTGATTCAAATTATCAAAGCTTTGTGATTAGTTTATTATTTGAATCAGCTGTGTAGTGCTAGGGCAAAAACCAAAACCTGCAATAAACTTTCCTGGTAATATTTAGAAAAAACATGTGTGTGTCTAATTAAATATGAATGATCAGCAGCGTTTAACAGTCACGTCACTCCCTACCACTCTACTCCAGGAAGTTTATGCAAATCACCTGGATAGTCTCCACTGCAGTGACTGGCACACTGAGACAGGAAACTGGCACACTAAGACAGGTGTGCGGCCCAAATGGCAACCGATTCCCTTTATAGTGCACTACATTTTACCAGGGCCCATAGGGTGCCATTGGTCCTGGTCAAAAGTAGTGCACTATATAGGGAATAGTGTGCCATTTGAGCTGTAAGCTGAGATGGGGTTCTGGTAAGGAGCTCGCTACTCACTCCTCCAACAGACACATCAATTACACCCATCATATTTCAATATGACGATTAGAATTGGATTGCTCTTAACATGAATTATTTGAATGGCTGAAAAATATTTGGCCTGCTGTAGATGTAGTGCCATTTAAATGGCTTTTGGATTAATGGATTGAACATTCCAAACATGTCCTGTACTCACATTACAATGCCTCAGGGACAATATGGCAATGATTTTGTTAACCGTTGCTTTGGACAAAATCAAGATGTCAATATTCGTGTAATGCTTTTTTCTATAAAAGATAATAAATTACATCTCAATTTGAATCAATTCTGAATTTGCAATTAATCACAGCAAATCCTGCGATTAACTATATATTTTTTTTACATTTCGTTTGACAGGCCTAATCAAAATGTCTCACAATGGGCCTGTCCTCAGATGTTTAGCTGGTGGAGTTTTTTATTTTTGTGTAGGGTCTTGTATAAGCACAGAGGCAGAAAATGAGGGAAGAGGGTGGGAGAAAGGGATGTGAGCAGGACATAGGGAGTGGAGGATAAAGAGGACATATAGAGACCAGCACACCTGCTGGATCGAAAGAGGTAGTGAGGGAGAGAGTGAAGGGATAATAGAGGTAGAGCGACCCAGGGAAGGTGTGTGTTTGTGTATTAACCCAATGTTCGGGGGCCTGATGGGCTTTTTATTTCGTTTTTAAAACAACACAGCCATAACAATTTACGGCAAAAAAATGTACTACTTAGATGTTGACTTATATCAATAACAAGCAGTATAGACAGCATACATTGTTAATATTTGCCATTTACCTCTGCTAGATCACATTTATCAATAAACGCGCTATTCATTTTTTAAAATTATAATCAAGACATGGGTGGAATAAATCATGTTTATCTTGAACAAATATAAATGAAACAAGGTTTTCATCCCTATTGATGTTTATTGCTTTGAACTGAACAAATTGTAAGGACACATTTTACATACAGTATTTTAGGAAATGATAAATGAGCCCCATTGAACACAAATTATGGCCGGTCTACACACCACATGATGGACAGAGTTTTACTGTGTGTGTGTTACAAATGTATTTATTGCACTTGATGCATCTGTACTGTATCTTCCTGTCCTTGGGTCGACACACATTGCAGCTCTTCTTGTTGCCTCCGGCTGCAATCTAGAATGATGAAAACACTTAGTTCAGCAATTTTACTAACATATCACTCACTCACTCACTCACTCACTCACTCACTCACTCACTCACTCACTCACTCACTCACTCACTCACTCACTCACTCACTCACTCACTCACTCACTCACTCACTCACTCACTCACAGCAGGCCAAGGTAGGAGAGTCAGACACACACACATGCAACAACATCACTCACACTTACTTCCAGTATTGGAGTTATTGGTTCTGTGGGACGGGCGGATGGGGCACCAGCATCCTCCTCCTGAATCCTCCTCACGATGGCTGCAGAAGCTGGGGTCCTTGGGATATGCTGCAGAAGCTGGAGTCTTTTGCATATGTTGAAGCCCAGATCTTCATTCCATATTTATATTTTTAGACGGTATGTACTGCCTGAAGGGGCAGAGGCCCCTAAATGGCATGAGCTGCTCATCAACAGTAACGTTGGGCCCAAGGTTGTAAAACAGGTGAAGCGGGTCCACACACTTGTCCCACACTGACCTGATTGCAGCTAGCTTGTCTCTCTGCCGCCGAGCTGGTCGGTGTCTCGGTTATCGAAGCGGATAATCCTGGAAATAATGTGGACATTTTCCAGAAACATTGTTGCATGGAAAAGCTCTCTGGCAGCTTCTGCATCCCACAGGGATTCTGTGGATTCCCCATTGGATCTGAAAACACCAGCAAGGTTAAGAACCCCAAAGTATGCATGTAACTGAGTTTGGTCCATCTCCTTCCATCTCTCTCCAAAAACACGCCTTCCCTCCAAATTAGCGCAGTCCAGAATGATTTTCTGGATGGTGTCTGGGATGTTCAAAAGAAGACATTTTATGTCCTGCACATGAGTAACTGCCAGCTGCATCGGCCCTGGTTGCATCCTTATCACATTGGCTGCCATGCAGGGTGGCTCATTCCTTTGGCAAGAAGACCATTCAATTTCACATTTTTTTTTACATCCATATTTATTTTCCTGCAGGCTGCTGATGAGCTGGTTGCTGATGGCCTGGTCCTGGGGCTGGCTGCTGATGGGCTGGTCCTGGGTCTGGCTGAGGGTCAATCTCATCCTCTTCTTCCAACTCACTGTCAGACTCCATATTGACAGAGACATGATCCTCATTTTTCTTTTAGTAAACATTGAAAATGGGTCCCACAGTCTCGAACACCACACAGGGGTTAAACAGGTTTCTCCAGCATAGCTACCCATAACATCAACACGCTAATGATGGAGGAGAGTGAGGTCGGCACTTTGCCGCTATACGCTAGCTAGCGTCCAGGATCTCATCGACCACTTCATCTGCATGCTCAAACAAACACCAGATAGCTAACCAGTCCAAACCGGCTGATTTGAGATTTGTCCTCTCTATCACACACACACACACACACACACACACACACACACACACACACACACACACACACACACACACACACACACACACACACACACCAGGCTGCACTTGGCAGAGTTAGTCTCTATACATCAGCAGCACGTCAAGAGTTGCCACAAGTGATTGTCCCGTCCATGTCTCTAAGGGTTCAGGAGAGCTCTGTACATGCAAACACTGCAAACTCTCTTCTTAAAGGTGAAGTGTTGCTCTGGGAGACACTTTAAACTCAATATGCATATGCTCTTGTACTTGAGACCAGACACTTATGTTATTTACACTACATAAACCTCCATCATTGGTGTGTGTCCCATATGGCACCGTATCTGGTCAAAAGTAATGCTCTATAAAGGGAATTGGATGCTATTTGAGACGCAGATTGTTTTTGCTGTTGATGTCCTTCTGAAAAATCTCTTCAGTGTGTATTCTGAAATGCCATTTTGCGGGACTGCACTTGAATGTATTGGATATATACTTTGTCAATTTGGCTCTAACAGAATATCTAAAATAACACCAGCAAAATGTCTGTTTGCCTTGGCCATGATATTGTGTACAGACGGCTTTTGATGTCACTGTGACCTTGATCAGTGTGTATGATGGTTACTATCGGGGTCGCAGGGAAGAGGAGCAGCTATGGGAGTAGGAAACATTACTCCGGCTATTTGTGTGTGGAGTTTTTTTCTAGACGAGTTCAAAACACACTATTGTGCAAGCAGTCAAATTGTAAACATATTTATTATTCCAATGCCTCTGGCAGAATATGACATTGGATCGCATAATGATTTGCAGGAAAATGAGTGTGTAAGAAAACATCAGAAATTATGAACTAACAGTGTTAGGGCTCTATTCAATCAGAACTGCTTGTAGTCAACATCTGCATAGCCGTTGTTTTGGCGGTGTCGGAAGTGGAACTGCGCTAGAGAGCTGTCAAATCCACAAGCGACTCCTGGCATTATACCTAAAGCAGACTTTGCTGCACAGAGTCACATTAAGAGAAATCCCATGCAGCCTTGTTTACAAGTTTGAACACTGGAACGTGAGATGTAATCTACAGTCCGGTTAGGCTGATAGAACTCCTCATTATTTTGTTTAATGATTTTCAATTTGAGCGTCATTATTTTTATTTAGCCTACACTTTCTCATTCTGAACTTCTATCACGTGTGGGACCGGTGTGGCTTTGTGAAAATGATCAAGAACAGCTGCTCACAGATTTGACAGCTCCAATGTAGTTATACCTCTGACACCGCCAAAACATCATGCAGGTGTCAGCTATTGCCGGTTAACGCTTGATCTGATTGAATCCAAGTCTTAGTATCATACTTCAGTGTATGGCTCACCTATAATGTAATATTTATGCTGTGGGATCGGAAATAATATGTGAAAGTTTGATCTTCAGGAGAATGTCCAGGACTGTAACATAAACTTATAACCAGACTCAGTAGACATTAAATGCATCGTTGTATGCTGTCAGTCACCCCTTCTGTGTATTTGAAATGCAATATAATAAAATGTTGAGCATCACATACATATCACTGATTATTCTTGCCATTAAGAATCATGTCTTAATGACATGTTCAGGAATGACTGTTGTATCCTTATGATTGATAGGGAAAGAAAAAACAAACTACAATGATTTACTGTATTCAGTCTGGCTAATATTATACTGTAATGGAGAAAAATAGATGTGGGATGTTAACTTTTCCACTTTATGGTCTGTAAAACAATAACACATTTTAGACTGAATTTTCTCTTAACTTTATTTTGCTTAGGTGGATAGAGAATGCATGACTAATGTGGTAAAGTGATATGAGCAGCAGATAGGTCATTTTGTCTGTGG
The DNA here is from genome assembly GCF_965601325.2 of Salmo salar. Lineage (NCBI taxonomy): Eukaryota > Metazoa > Chordata > Actinopteri > Salmoniformes > Salmonidae > Salmo > Salmo salar. Next base: position 16,465,532 of record NC_138313.1, on the reverse strand, counting down.
TGCTGCTGACTGTTACTGATGGAATGGGGCTCCTATTCACTACACTGAAAAAAATAAAGGTTCTTTAATGGTTCTTACTAAGCTCTTAAGGTTCCTTGTACAGTGCCTTGCGAAAGTATTCATCCACCTTTGCGTTTTTCAAATTTTGTTGCATTACAACCTGTAAATTAAATGGATTTTTATTTGGATTTCATGTAATGGACACACACAAAATAGGCCAAATTGGTGAAGTGAAAGGAAAAAAAATCACCTTGTTTAAAAAATAAAAATAAAATGTAAAACGGAAAAGTGGTGCGTGCATATGTATTCACCTTTGCCATGGAGCCCCTAAATAAGATCTGGTGCAACCAATTACCTTCAGAAGTCACATAATTAGTTAGATTGCACACAGGTGGACTTTATTTAAGTGTCCCATGATCTGTCACATGATCTCAGTACATATATATACCTGTTCTGAAAGGCCCCAGAGTATGCAACACCACTAAGCAAGGGGCACCACCAAGCAAGCGACACCATGAAGACAGAGGAGCTCTCCAAACAGGTCAGGGACAAAGTTGTGGAGAAGTACAGATCAGGGTTAGGCCCTAAAAAATACATCACAAACGTTAAACATCCCACGGCGCACTATTAAATCCATTATTATAAAATTTAAAGAATATGGCACCATAACAAACCTGCCAATGTAAATTGATGTTGTATTGAATACTTTACATAAGTATTCAGACCCTTTACTCAGTACTTTGTTGAAGCACCTTTGGCAGCGATTAAAGCCTTGAGTCTTCTTGGGTATGACGCCACAAGCTTCACACAGCTGTATTTGGGGAGTTTCTCCCATTCTTCTCTGCAGATCCACTCAAGCTCTGTCAAGTTGGATGGGGAGCGTTGCTGCACAGCTATTTTCAGGTCACTCCAGAGAAGTTCGATCGGGTTCAAAGTCCAGGCTCTGGCTGGGCCACTCAAGGGCATTCAGAGACAGATATTGATATTGATAATGGTGCCAACAGAGATGGTCGCCTCACTTTACTTTCTTAGGAAACTATGCAGTATTTTGTTTTTTATGTATTATTTCTTACATTGTTACTCCAGGAAATCTTATTCCATACAGCCAGGAAGAACTATTGGATATAAGAGCAATGTCAATTTACCAACATTACGACCAGGAATACAACTTTCCCGAAGCGGATTCTCTGTTCGAAACCACCACCCAGCACAATGGATCTGATCCCAGTAGGCGGCCCAAAACAACGGCGCCACAGAAGAGGCAGACGGAGCGGCCTTCTGGTTAGGCTCCAAAGATGTGCACATCGCTCACCGTTCCCGAGTATACTACTCGCCGATGTCCAGTCTCTTGACAACAAGGTAGATGAAATTCGAGTAAGGGTTGCCTTCCAGAGAGACATCCGAGATTGTAACATTCTCTGTTTCACGGAATCATGGCTCTCTCGGATAAACACCTCTCTGGGACGAGGAAGGGCGGGGGTGTAAGCTTTATGATTAACAACTCATGGTGTAATCATAACAACATACAGGAACTCAAGTCCTTCTGCTCACCCGACCTAGAATTCCTTACAATTTAATGCCGGCCATTTTACCTACCAAGAGAATTCTTGTCAGTTATAGTCACAGTTGTGTACATTCCCCCTCAAGCGAACACCAAGACTGCCCTCAAGGAACTTCACTGGACTCTATGTAAACTGGAAACCATATATTCTGAGGCTGCATTTATTGTAGTTTGGGATTTTAACCAAGCAAATTTGAGAACAAGGCTACCTAAATTCTATCAGCATATCGATTGCACTACTTGCAGGGCTAATACTCTCGATCACTGCTACTCTAACTTCCGCAATGCATACAAAGCCCTACCACACCCTCCCTTCGGCAAATCCGACCACGGATTCTTGCTCCGACCACGGAGCAAGAATCGTCTTATAGGCAGAAACTCAAACAGGAAATACCAGTGACGAGAACCATTTAACGCTGGTCTGACCAATCGGAAGCCACGCTTCAAGATTGTTTTGATCACGCGGACTGGAATATGTTCCGGTCAACCTCAGAGAACAACACTGACCTATACGCTGACTCGGTGAGTGCGTTTTATTAAGACGTGCATTGGAGATGTTGTACCCTCTGTGACTATTAATACCTACCCTAACCAGAAACCGTTGACTGATAGCGGCATTTGCGCAAAACTGAAAGCGCATTTAATCATGGAAAGAGGTCTGGAAATATGGCTGAATTTAAACAGTGTAGTTATTCCTTCCACAAGGTAATCAAACAAGCGAAATTCCGGTACAGGGACAAGGTGGAGTTGCAATTCCACGGCTCAGACACCAGACGTATGTGGCAGGGTCTACAGGAAATCGCCGTCTACAAAAACAGCCCCGTCACGGACACCGACAACATGCTTAAACACAAACTAAACACATTTTTTGCCTGCTTTGAGGATAATACAGTGCCATTGTCGCGGCTCGCTAACAAAGACTGCATCCCCCCTCTCCTTCTCCATGGCTGACGTAAGTAAAACATTTAAACTTGTTAACCCTCGCAAGGCTGCTGGCCCAGAAGGCATCCCTAGCCGCATCCTCAGAGCATGCGCAGACCAGCTGGCTCGTGTGTTTACGGACATATTCAATCTCTCCCTATCCCAGTACGTTGTCCCCACATGCTTCAACATGGCTACCATTGTTCCTGTACCCAAGAAGATGAAGAGAACTGAACTAAATGACTACCGCCCCGTAGAACTTACTTCTGTCATTATGAAGTGCTTTGAGAGGCTAGTCAAGGATCATATCACCGCCACCAACATCTCCACTTCGCTGACCCTCAACACTGGGACCCACAAGGGTGTGTGCTCAGTCCTCCCCTGTACTCCCTGTTCACCCACGACTGCATGGCTATGCACGTCTCCAACTCAGTCATCAAGTTTGCAGACAACACAAGAGTAGTAGGCCTGATCACCAACAACGACAGCCTACAGGCAGGAGGTGAGGGCACTCGGAGTGTGGTGTCAGGAAAACAACCTCTCACTCAACGTCAACAAAACAAAGGAGATGATCATGGACTTCAGGAAACAGCAGAGGGAGCACCCTCCCCCCCATCCACATCGACGGGACAATAGTGGAGAAGAGGGAAAGTTTTAAGTTCCTGTGCAACAGCGCCTCTTCAACCTCAGGAGGCTGAAGAATTTTGGCTTGTCACCCAAAACCCTGACAAACTTTTACAGATGCACAATCGAGAGCGTCCTGTCAGGCTGATTGCTCAGTTTGGCTGGACGGCCAGCTGTAGGAAGAGTCTTGGTGGTTCCAAACTTCTTCCATTTAAGAATGATGGAGGCCACTGTGTTCTTGGGGATCTTCAATGCTGCAGAAATGTTTTGGTGCCCTTCCCCAGATCTGTGCCTTGACACAATCCTGTCTCGACGCTCTATGGACAATTCCTTTGACCTCATGGCTTGGTTTTTGCTCTGACATGCAATGTCAACTGTGGGACCTTGTATAGACCGGTTTGTGCCTTTCCAAATCATGTCCAATCAGTTGAATTTACCACAGATGGACTCTAATCAAGTTGTAGAAACATCTTAAGGATGATCAATGGAAACAGGATGCACCTGAGCTCAATTTCACGTCTCATAGAAAAGAGTCTGAATACTTTCGTAAAAAAGGTATTTCTCTTTTTATAAGCAGAAATTTCTAAGAACCTGTTTTCGCTTTGTCATTATGGGGTATTCTGAGTAGATTGCCGAGGAAATGTTTTTATTTATTCCATTTTAGAATAAGGGGTCTGAATACTTTCTGAATACTTTCCAAAGGCACTGTATTTGTAAGTACAGTATCCATTAGAGTGAAGTGTTTGAAAGCAGCTTGGATTCGGAAAAAACACTGGAACCAGAGCGAAATCAGTGGTATATTGTATTTTGCAACACACAGTTTAAAAAAGCACGTGATCAAACAAAGCTTCGGACATCACTGATGATGTACTTCTGATAAAGTAATACACACATCGGCACACTGCTTCGAAGTTAGCTGCTTAGTGATTTCAATGCATGCCTGGACACTCCAGTATTGAACGTAACAGCACTAACTTGCACAATTGCTAAATAGCGTTAGCACTATGACTATAAGTCTATGGGTAACAGATACATCCAGTTATTGCGCTAACAATAGTTTACATCGACCCTTTAAACTATTGTACGTCTTAACATCCTTCATACTTAACACAGAGAGGCAAAGATGTTTTTCACAAGTTCATTTGACTCTGGAGTAGTAGATGAAGGGCATCATTAACAAAAACACCAAAGTATTCCTTTAAATAATTTAATTTGAATTGTAAAACTTTCTTTTATCTAATTTGGTGAAGGCCACAGGAGAGAAAATTAATGCATGCCACAACCATGTCTATGTAACTAGCAAACACAGTAATTGGTCATACTGGTAAGTCTACAATTCACTCCAAAGGCACCCTGAGAAATGTGCAAATAAGGCTTAAAACCTTACAGCAGGGCTATTCAATTCCGGTCCTATCAGACCGAAACAGTTCTGGTTTTAAATTTTTGTATGGTTCTTCAAAGAACCATCCCATGTATGGTTCTTCAGAGACTTTAAAATGGTTCCCTTGTAGCATCGCTCTCAAGAATCTTATTTGGTTCCAGCTTGCACCTTTATTTTTAAGAATGTATGTAATGCACTACATTTGACCAGGGCCCATGGGGCTCTGGTCAAAGGTTGTGCACTATATAGGGAATAGGGTGCCATTTGGTACCAAGCCTGTACATCTCTAGCCTGTACATCTCTAGCCGGTACGTCTCTAGCCTGTACGTTTCTAGCCTGTAAGTCTCTAAACTACAGCTAACCTTGCATGTGTCCCAAATGGCTTCCTATTCCCTACATTTGACCAGAGATTGTTAAAGTAGTGCACTATGTAAAGAATATGGTGCCATTTGGGACACTGGCAAGGTTAGCTGTAGCTGTTTTCACCCGACGACGGAATACAGCATGAGTAAGCGTGTACTACATCATGACTAAACATTATCCCAGGTGATGCATGGGTGCCATTTTGTGTCAGAAAACTAACAAAATGTCACGTCCTGACCAGTAAAGAGGTTATTTGTTATTGTAGTTTGGTCAGGACATGGCAGGGGGTGTTTGTTTAATGTGTTTCGAGTTTGTTGGGCAATGTTCTATGTTAGTCTATTTCTATGTCTGTGTCTAGTTTATCTATTTCTATGCTTAGTTTATTGGTTTGACCTTCAATTGGAGGCAGCTGTTTCTCGTTGCCTCTAATTGAAGGTCCTATTTAGTAGGGGTGTTTTTTCATGTGTTTTTGTGGGTAGTTGTTCCATGTGTAGCTGTTTGTCTCACAGGACTGTTTTCTCATCGTTGTTTTTGATTAAGTGTTTGTTTGGTTTTCTTCGTAAATAAAGAAGATGAGTTTACACATTCCCGCTGCGCCTTGGTCCCATCTTTACGACGAGCGTGACACAAAATTACAGTTCTCCCTCACCTCAAAATGATGTGTTAGTCTCTTCACCCCAGTCAAATATTTTCTTTCTCGCTCTCTCTCCACCTCTCTCTCTGGGCTTGTTCGACATTGCAGCCGACATTGCAGGAGACTGTCGACTGACTGATCTACAAATCACCTTGCATCATAAATAATTACTTGTTATTATTTGTAGATCAGTCAGTCAGTCACCATTTACCCATGATACAAGGAAGGCATGTATCAGCCCTTCAGCTTTGATGCTCTCGAACACAGCCATTGTCTCCTTCTCTCTCTCTGTTAAGGCTACATCACAGTGCCTGACCTGTGTCTGTCTGCCTGTCAGTCTCTTGGGTAGATAGATCTCTGTCTCACCTGACCGTAAGACACAGAGGTTACATCCCAAATGGCACCATATTCCCTATATAGTGCAATAGTTTTGACCAGGGCCCATACTGTAGGTCTCTGGTCAAAAGTAGTGCATTATACAGGGAATAGGGTGCCATTTAGGATGTAGCCACTGACTTAGACGCCTATACACCCTTTCAGCCCTTCAGCCTTTGTTTCCTTCAAAAGCTCTGTGAGGGGGAAAAAAGAAGAGAAGAGCCTCTTTAAAGAAAAATCAAAAATGAGGGATAGAGGAGGAGGAAGAGGAGACAGGAGGAAAGGAGGGGGGGGGGGGCTAAGGACACATTTAGATGTCCACCATACCTCTCCTGTGCTGTGTTGTCCTTCATGCCTTCCTTGGCTACATGACCTGTTGTTAGGTACATGAAACAACATTAGGGTCATTCATCTGCTGTAATGTTGTTTTTTCAGTTACTAACATAAACATTAACTACCTCACCGCGCTGAATATATCACCCAGCCAGGGCTATAGGATGTGTCAGATTGGGATCCAGACAGATTAAAGTCAGGCTTCAGAACAGATTAACAGAAAGCGTATGAATTACAGACTAAAACCCAGGGAGTTAAATCAGTCTTCAGTGAAGCATAGCCTTCTATAAAACTAGCCCTACATCCCACTCTGACCCTGTGTAGCTGATGTTGGGTAGTCAGCAGTGGTGTAAAAAACTCAAGTAAAAATACTTTAAAGTACTACTTAAGTACCTTTTTTGGGTATCTGTACTTTACTTTACTATTTATATTTTTACTACTTTTACTTTATCACTACATTCCTAAAGAAAATATTTTACTTTTTACTCCATACATTTTCCATGACAACCAAAAGTACTCATTACATTTTAAATGCTTAGCAGGACAGGAAAATTGTACAAATTCACACACTTATCAAGGTAACACGTGATCATCCCTACTGCCTCTGTCCTGGCGGACTCACTAAACATAAACACATCTTTTGTAAATGTTGTCTGAGTGTTGGAGTGTGCCCCTGGCTATCCGTAAATGTTTAAAACAAGAAAATTGTGTCATCTGCTTTGCTTAATATACCGAATTTAATTATTTACACCTTTGCTTTTGATAGCCTAGTGGTTAGAGCGTTGGGCCAGTAACCGAAAGGTTGCTGGATTGAATCCCAGAGCTGACAAGGTAAAAATCTGTCATTCTGCCCCTGAACAAGGCAGTTAACCCACTGTTCTCTGGTAGGCCGTCATTGTAAATAAGAATTTGTTCTTAAATAACTTGCCTAGTTAAATAAATAAATAAATATATATTTTAGCAATTATATTTACTTTTGATACTTAAGTATATTTAAACCAAATATTTTAAGACTTTTACTCAAGTAGTTTTTCTCTGTCTGACTTTTACTTGAGTAACTTTGTATTAAGCCATCTATACTTTATATACACTGCTCCAAAAAATAAAGGGAACACTTAAACAACTCCAAGTCAATCACACTTCTGTGAAATCAAACTGTCCACTTAGGAAGCAACACTGATTGACAATAAATTTCACATGCTGTTGTGCAAATGGAATAGACAACAGGTGGAAATTATAGGCAATTAGCAAGACACCCCCAATAAAGGAGTGATTCTGCAGGTGGGGAACACAGACCACTTCTCAGTTCCAATGCTTCCTGGCTGATGTTTTGGTCACTTTTGAATGCTGGCGGTGCTTTCACTCTAGTGGTAGCATGAGACGGAGTCTACACCCCCACAAGTGGCTCAGGTAGTGCAGCTCATCCAGGATGGCACATCAATGCGAGCTGTGGCAAGAAGGTTTGCTGTGTCTGTCAGCGTAGTGTCCAGAGCATGGAGGCGCTACCAGGAGACAGGCCAGTACATCAGGAGATGTGGAGGAGGCCGTAGGAGGGAACAACCCAGCAGCAGGACCGCTACCTCCGCCTTTGTGCAAGGAGGAGCAGGAGGAGCACTGCCAGAGCCCTGCAAAATGACCTCCAGCAGGCCACAAATGTGCATGTGTCTGCTCAAACGGTCAGAAACAGACTCCATGAGGGTGGTATGAGGGCCCGACGTCCACAGGTGGGGGTTGTGCTTACAGCCCAACACCGTGCAGGACGTTTGGCATTTGCCAGAGAACACCAAGATTGGCAAATTCGCCACTGGCGCCCTGTGCTCTTCACAGATGAAGCAGGTTCACACTGAGCACATGTGACAGACATGACAGAGTCTGGAGACGCCGTGGAGAACGTTCTGCTGCCTATAACATCCTCCAGCATGACCGGTTTGGCGGTGGGTCAGTGATGGTGTGGGGTGGCATTTCTTTGGGGGGCCGCACAGCCCTCCATGTGCTCGCCAGAGGTAGCCTGACTGCCATTAGGTACCGAGATGAGATCCTCAGACCCCTTGTGAGACCATATGCTGGTGCGGTTGGCCCTGGGTTCCTCCTAATGCAAGACAATGCTAGACCTCATGTGGCTGGAGTGTGTCAGCAGTTCCTGCAAGAGGAAGTCATTGATGCTATGGACTGGCCCGCCCATTCCCCAGACCTGAATCCAATTGAGCACATCTGGGACATCATGTCTCGCTCCATCCACCAATGCCACGTTGCACCACAGACTGTCCAGGAGTTGGCAGATGCTTTAGTCCAGGTCTAGGAGGAGATCCCTCAGGAGACCATCCGCCACCTCATCAGGAGCATGCCCAGGCATTGTAGGGAGGTCATACAGGCACGTGGAGGCCACACACACTACTGAGCCTCATTTTGACTTGTTTTAAGGACATTACATCAAAGTTGGATCAGCCTGTAGTGTGGTTTTCCACTTTCATTTTGAGTGTGACTCCAAATCCAGACCTCCATGGGTTGATAAATTGGATTTCCATTGACAATTTTTGTGTGATTTTGTTGTTAGCACATTGTAACGGCTGTCTTCGTCGTCAGATGAAACAGAGAAGTCATCGTCGGAAAAGGTGGACCAATACGCAGCGGAGTGAGTGTTCATATTCAATATTTAATTAATAGAAACACTTTAAACAAAACACGAAAATGAATGACAGCCTACAGTTCTGCTAGGTACAAAACTAAACAGAAACAATTACCCACAAAACCCAAAGGAAAAACATGCTCCTTATGTGTGACTCCCAATCAACAACAACGAACTTCAGCTGTGCCTGATTGGGAGCCACACACGGCCCAAAACAAAGAAATATAAAAACCCTAGAAAAAGAACATAGAACGCCCACCCAATGTAACACCCTGGCCTAACCAAAATAAAGAACAAAAAACCCCTCTCTATGGCCAGGGCGTTACACACATTCAACTATGTAAAGAAAAAAGTATTTAATAAGATTATTTCATTCATTCAGATCTAGGATGTGTTATTTTAGTGTTCCCTTTAATTTTTTTAGCAGTATATAAGTATATCTATATAAGTATGACAACTGGGTACTTTATCCACCACTGTAAGTCAGGTACTGTAAAATATTTCCCAAAGCCTGTGAAAGGATGGCATGTACTGTACAGTATAGTAATGACAGCAGCAACCCTGCAACATATTTGTCGAAACCGAGGACTGTAAGAGCATTGTAATGACAGTAGCAGCAGGTGGGGAGTTGGGGATCTAGAGGTGGCCTTCTGACCTGGTAGTTGGCTAATTGTCGGAGAGAGACCACGGAAGGGCCAGGCTGGGTAGAGGCTATGGGAGGTCAGGAATACCAGAGGAGAGGTAGGGGGTCAAGGGAGGCTGTTGTTGGGGGTTTAATGGGGTTGGAGGCCTCCTGAGGCCCCTGAACTGCCCCAGCGTGAGGGGTCAGAGTGTGGGTCATGTGGTGTTCCTCACTCACCTGTTTCCTGCCAGAGCATGACCTCAACTTCCATTGCTGCCAGCTCCACTGCTAGGAGGGAGAGGGAGAGGGAGAAGGAGAGAGACTTGAAAAAAAATTATATGAGCAACAAAATATACAATTTAAAGCATTAGACCTCTCACTAAAGGCATCAGTCATACAAAAGTTATACTTCAATCATAACTGGTTCTCTAGCAGATTAGTAAGAATGTATCACCCCATGTTCAGTAATGGCCTTTTTCCCTTTATTAAGATTACAACCGCTCACTTTCGGCTATATGAAAATGATATAATCTAAAAAATATTGTTATTTTTAAAACAAGCCATAGAAAGTTGGTTGGAATTTCAGTTTAATCGACCAGATAAGACATGACAAATATTATAACAAATATTATGGTTTAACTCAAATATACAAATTTATTTTATATATATATATTTTTTTACAGCTTTATTGTAACGGCTCTCATTGGTGGTAGGAAGAGTAGACCAAAGCGCAGCGTGTAAAGTGTTCATGATTACTTTTATTCACCAAACACTTAAACAAAATACCAAAAGCGTACAGTTCTGTCAGGCACAGACACTAAACAGAAAACAAGATCCCACAAAACCCAAAAGGAAAATTACAACTTATATATGATCCCCAATCAGAGACAACGATAGACAGCTGCCTCTGATTGGGAACCACACTCGGCCAAAAACAAAGAAATAGAAAACATAGACTTTCCCACCTGCGTCACACCCTGACCTAACCAAACATAGAGAATAATAAGGATCTCTAAGGTCAGGGCGTGACATTTATTCTAAAATGGGTTAAATACTTTTTCCCCCTTATCAATCTACACAATATGTCAATGACAAAGCGAAAACATGCTTGTAGAAATGTTTTCAATTGTATAAAAAAAAATGTAATAGCTTTATTTACAAGTATTCAGACCCTTTGCCATGAGACTCGAAATTGAGCGCAGGTGCATCCTGTTTCCATTGATCATTATTGAGATATTTCTACAACTTGATTGAAGTCCACCCGTGGTAAATTCAATTGATTGGACATGATTTGGAAAGGCGCACACCTGTCTATATAAGGTCCCACAGTTGACAATGCACGTAGAGCTGTAGAGCTCCGAGACAGTATTTATTCTAAAATGTATTACATAGTTTTTTCCCCTCTCATCAATCTACACAGAAAACCCCATAATGACAAAGCAAAAACAGGTTTTATTTAAGACATTTTTGTAAATTTGTAAAAATAAATAAATGAAATATCACATTTACATAAGTATTCAAACCCTTTACTCAGTACTTTTTTGAAGCACCTTTGTCAGTGATTACAGCCTTGAGTATGACGCTATAAGCTTGGCACACTTGTATTTGGGGAGTTTAAACCATTTTTCTCTGCAGATTCTCTCAACCTCTGTCATCTCCACAGAGGAACTCTGGAGCTCTGTCAGAGTGACCATCGGGTTATTGGTCACCTCCCTGACCAATTCCCTTCTCCCCCATTTGCTCAGTTTGGCTGGATGGACAGCTTTAAGAATGATGGAGGCCACTGTGTTCTTGGGCACCTTCAATGCTGCAGACATTTTTTGGTACCATTCCCCAGATCTGTGCCTCGACACAATCCTGTCTCGGAGTTCTGCGGACAAAATGTATTTAATCCATTTTAGAATAAGGCTGTGACGTAACAAAATGTGGAAAAAGTCAAGGGGTCTGAATACTTTCCGAAAGCACTGTATTTATGTATATATATATATGGGGAATTGGAAATGATGCAGATAATTACATTGATGGAAGCCACAATCTATCTGCTATATTAAAGCTGATCTACTCCCTAAAAAAAAATACGAAATAAAAACGACCAGTTTGTCTGAGTTTGTCTTTAGATGTTTTCACTGCAGTAAACTCTAATATCTATCGGTATCGGAAGCAAGAGACCGTTAACAATCCCAACTGAGAGCATTGAACATCATAGATGATGGAGTCAGAAACACATTTTTTGATGTGTTTAAATTACTTTCATTGTGTGTTGTTGCTGTTTATGTTTTCTAGAAATACTGCAAGCTATTTCATTACAGATGGGATTACAGAAATGGACCAACATAATAGACCTGGGCCTCATGTTCACTAACACAATATATATGAAATTCTCTACCACTCTATACAAGTCCCACAGAGACTCTTCCTTTCTCACAGTGTCGTCTGAAAGTTTAAGGCACTTAGAGGGGTGCTTAGTGAGGAGTGGTGAAAGGGAAAAAAAGAGGGAGAATAGAAACCGAAATATACAGAAGGGGCTCCTGGGCATGTTGTGTTGAGTATGTCTTGGCACACATATAAACTAATTCCTTAACAACTATTAATATGTGTTATATAAAGCAGGCATGGAGGATCCCTCACCTCACTAGCATGGGGTCACCTGTCTCCACACCTCACATTCCTCACCTCACCCATTGGCCTTTTCTCAATTGGATTTGCTCAACTCCAGCATCCTCTCTCCTCTGTCCTCGCTGGCCTCCTTTTGAAAAAGGTCAAAGGTAATCGAGGAGAGGGAAAGGGGCCGGAAATGCACTTGAAATGAGACTCTTCGTCAATCGCGTGTCATCAGGCAAATTACGTTTACAGGGTGGAATCCCAAAATAAATGTATAATGTGATAAAAAAAAAAAAAATTTAGCTAGTTGTACAATACATTTTATAGATAAATGGATAAGTAGCACATTATTTCTAAAAATCTGTATGCTTTTCTCCTTCTAGAAAACAATAGCTGATTCAAAAGGGGTGTGGCAGATATCAAAACTCTTCTGGGAAGGACTCAGGTAGGATACACTTGTGCTTCCTCGCCAGAAGGAGGTTATTGAGGAGGAGAGGACTGTCTTCCATTTGCCTACTAAGGAACTGGCTCTCTCCTTGACCACTTATCGGTTTCTGGGTCATGGAGGAGAGAGGATGGAGGAGTCGAGGAGAGGACGGTCTTTTGTCCAAATTAGAATCTCCCGATGGGTTACATGGGGAGAGTAGGGAGGGGAGAGGAGAGAAGTGGTGGGAAGGAGGGCTGAAAGGGTAAGAACGTGACATGACAGATTTAAGGTTGACAGAGTTCGAGTTTGTCTCTTTCCTAAAGAAGGGTATTGAATGAAGTATATTCATCTCATGGGAATTGTAATTTATAATTTAGTATTGCACAAATCAAAACAATTAAGAATTGTTTTCTCATTAAAGTGTCTATCTCGTTCTATACCCCAGAGTTGTGTTTTGCCTAAAAAACATCCCAAGTCCCATTTCCCTTTATCTGCTAGTAACCGTCCCAGAGTATCATCTCCTAAAATGGTGCCAATAGAGAGCACAGCCGAGGTTCTAGCCCCAGGCAACTTTGCAGTATTTAGTTTTTTTTATGTGTTATTGCTTACATTATTAGGACAGAATTATTTTTGTGTTATTACATACAGCCGGGAAGAACTTTTAGATATCAGAGTGGCGGTAACTCACCAGCATTACCAGCATTACGACCAGGAATACGGCTTTCCCAAATAAGTTCCTTTGTTCGAACCCCCCAGGGCAATTGAACTGATTCCAGAGGCTGACCCAAAACATCGCTGGCAAAGAAGAGGTACTCAGAGTGGACTTCTAGTCCGACTCAGGAGGCGTGCACACCACCCACCGCTTCCGAGTATATTACTCCCTAATGTACAGTCTCTGGATAATAAAGTTGACGAGCAGAGGGCGAGTACTTCCTTCCAGAGAGACATCAGGGATTGTAACATACTCTGTTCATGGAAACATGGCTCTCTCGGGATATACTGTCTGAGTCCATACAGCCAGTTGTGTTCACAGTTCATCGTGCAGACAGGAATAATTATCTCTCCGTGAAGAAGGGCAGGGTGTATGTTTCATGATTAACGACTCATGGTGTGATTGTGATAATATACAGGAACTCAAGTCCTTTTGTTCACCGGACGTAGAATACCTTACAATCAAATGCTGACCGTATTACCTCCCAAGACAATTCCCTTCGGTTATAGTCACAGCCGTGTATATTCCCCCGCAAGCCGATACCACGTCGGCCCTCAAAGAACTTCACTGGACTCTATGCAAACTGGAAACCACATATCCTGAGGCCGCTTTTATTGTAGCTGTGGATTTTAACAAAGCATATTTGAGGAAAACACTACCAAAGCTCATATTGACTACAGTACTCGCGCTGCTAAAACACTCGACCACTGCTACTCCAACTTCCGGGATGCCGACAAGGCCCTCCCCGTCCTCCCTTCAGCAAATCTGATCACGTCTGATCATATTTGCTCCTCCCCTTCCTATAGGCAGAAACTCAAACAGGAAGTACCAGTGCCAAGGTCTGTTCATCGCTGGTCTGACCAATTGGAATCCACGCTTCAAGATTGTTATGATCACCCGAACTGGGATATGTTCCGGGTAGCCTCCGAGAATAACATTAACGTATATACTGATATGGTTACTGAGTTTATCAGGAAGTGTATAGGATAACCTACCCTAACCAGAAACCGTGGATAGATGGCAGCATTTGCGCAAAACTGAAAGCGCAAACCACCACATTTAACCATGGCAAGGTGACCGGTAATATGGCAAATACAAACAGTGTAGTTATTCTCTTCGTAAGGCAATCAAACAGGCAAAACATCAGTATAGAGACAAAGTGGAGTTGCAATTCAATGGCTCAGACACGAGACATATGTGGCAGGGTCTACAGACAATCACGGACTACAAAAGGAAAACCAGCCAGTTCTAACAGGTGCAGTTAATACAGGTAATGAGTGGAGAACAGGAGGGCTTCTTAAAGAAAAACGAACAGGTTTGTGAGAACCGGAATTCTGACTGGTTGGTAGGTGATCAAATACTTATGTCATGCAATAAAATGCTAATGAATTACTTAAAAATCATACAATGTGATTTTCTGGATTTTTGTTTTAGGTTCCGTCTCTCACAGTTGAAGTGTACCTATGATAAAAATTACAGACCTCTACATGCTTTGTAAGTAGGAAAACCTGCAAAATCGGCAGTGTATCAAGTACTTGTTCTCCCCACTGTACATAGACTTGAAATCACTGGCCTCTTTAATAAATAGACCACTAGTCACTTTAATAATGTGTACATATTTTGCATTGCTCATGTCATATGTGTATACGGTATGTTATTTTATTCTCCTGTATCTAGGTCTATGCCGCTCTGACATTGCTCGTCCATATATTTATATTTTCTTAATTCCATTCCTTTACCTAGATTTGTGTGTATTGTGTATATTGTGGTGAAATTGTTAGTTCTTGCTTGTTAGATATTACTGCACAAGCATTTCGCTACACCCACACTAACATCTGCTAAATACGTGTATGTAACCAATAAAACTTGATTTGAGTACATTAGAGAGGTTGTGCTTGTTTGGAGAAGCCCCTGGCTCTGAAGGCCTGTGTTGAGGCTGCAGGTATGGTATGTTATGTCAAGGTACTGTAGAGACATGGGTATGATATGTACTGTCGAGGTACTGTAGAGACAAGGGTATGGTATGTACCGACGTGATTCTTTTCAGATGGCATGGGCTACATGCCTGTAAAAAGCAAATTCTCCAGTGTTAAATCCAGGTGGACAGTGTGGACCCATGTAAACACTGGGAACAGCGTTAAATTAACACACTCTAGTGTAAATATTTATTCAAATACTTCCCAGAGTGCCCACCCATGACTGTGTTTGTTAGTGACAGAGACATGGTTGTTGCATTCATCTGTTTTCAGTCCTTTGAACTTCAGCATGTGAGATCCAAAGTGAATATGTCATCATTAAATATATATATATATATATATATATATATTTAATAACATACCATGCATATTTCATAAGGCCTTATTTTGACTGCCTAGTTTTACCCCTAATAAAGGGGCCTGAAACTTATACACATTAGTTTGACCCAAAACATGCCCATCATTGTCATATTTCCCAGCATGCTCTATTGCAGGTAGATTTTTTGTTGTTGTTTCAAGATCTATTTGTGCATGTGCATAGATTAATTGATTAATCTTATGCTACACAAAGATAAATAATGTACATTTTTCTAAACCAATTAAATTAATTCTATTTTTGTACCCGTTACTGAAATGTTTGTCCCAGTTTAAGTGGTTTAGGTAGTTAGATAGTCACCATCTCTGCCACAAATTCTGAATGCAGGTTGTGGAAGAGAAGACATTTCTAATGTTGGATATACTAATTCAGATAAGATTTACATGCAGTACAAGTCAAAAGTTTGGACACACCTACACATTACAGGATTTTTCTTAATTTTAATTATTTTCTAAATTGTAGAATAATAGTGAAGACATCAAAACTATGAAATAACACATATGGAATCATGTAGTGACCAAAAAAGTGTTAAACAAATCAAAATATATTTTATATTTGAGATTCTTCACAGTAGCCACCCTTTGCCTTGATGACAGCTTTGCACACTCTTGGCAACCTTTTCCATTTGGAGTGCCAATTTATCTTATCCATTGTACCAATCGGCATGCCAGTTATGATTTTCATATGCACATTTTCAATGAACAGTTGAATTTATTTTATAAATCTTTGTATCTCAAAATCATTGTATGTGGTTAATCTACATTCTATCGAAATGAAAATTTTACAAATCTAAAATGAACTTTTATTGCTATTGCCAACTATGTAAAAATAGGCTACATAACGCCAACACATAAAAACATTGCAGCCTGCAGGCAGAAAATATCCAGATATAAATAAATATCCTATAAATCACATTGGGTACACATGACCCAGTCTGCAACGAATTTGAAACATTGTATCAACTATTAAGGGGGTTATCCAGAAACTCCTGCTAGCAAATTTGAAACATTGTATGAAATATTCTGGGCCCTCAAGAGTTTCCCACTCCAGTGAGCTAGACACAGCTGTAGGCTATTTGTGCAAGGGATAAGAAGTAATCAGGTATTTTATGACGTTTCTACTGGATCAGAGCATTACATTTTTCCCTTTTATGCCGAGTGGTTATCAAAAGGGAGAGAGCTGGAAATATTGTTCAAATACTTTGAGAAACTGTTGTCATTCTAACAGACTTTGTTTACTTGCTGTTTGAGGTGAAGAAAAATGACTTTGAGAAGTTCCACAGCTCATTAGTGGAGGCCCTGAAGCAAGGACATGCATATTCTTGGTACCATTTGAAAGGAAACACTGTGAAAGGAATGTAGGAGAATATAACATACTAGATCTGGTAAAAGATAATACAAATAAAAAAACAACCATTATTTAGTATTTTGTGTACCATCATCTTTGAAATGCAAGAGAAAGGCCATAATGTATTATTCCAGCCCAGGTGCAATTTAGATTTTGGCCACTTGATGGCACCAGTGCATATGCAACATTTTAGACTGATCCAATGAACCATTGCATTTCTGTTCAAAATTGTGTTTCAGGACTGCCCAAATGTGCCTGGTTTGTTTATTTATAACTTTTCATGTTCAAAATTGTGCACTCTCCTCAAACAATAGCATGGTATTCTTTCACTGTAATAGCTACTGTTAATTGGACAGTGCAGTTAGATTAACAAGAATTTAAGCTTTCTGCCAATATCAGTAATGTCTATGTCCTGGGAAATTTTCTTGTTACTTACAACCTCATGCTAATTGCATTAGCCTACGTTAGCTCAACCGTCCCGTGGAAGGGACACCGAAGAAGTTAAGACAATTGTAAATACTATCAGACATCCCCAAATGGGCACATGTATAGGCCTACATTTGTGCACAGGCCAGGTAGACTAGTCCTACTTCTAGATGAGTAATCAGGCACGCATCCTTACTCAACATTGACAGGAGAGTTTCCAACAAAAGATGATGAATAAATTGACAAAAACTTGTTTATCACAAGTGTAGCATAGGTTGTGCGTTCTCCAAAACACATGTCCACTCTGACAATGACAACGGTAAAGAACAGTAATAATGATATATTGAATGCATTAACAGAAATGACTGTAAAAAAATAAACATTGTAGAAATTATGGAAATTAACGGTAAATGTACGCTACTACAATCTGTTTTCAATACTGGCCGCTTTTGTCATACTGTATTCCATATAAGGCACCCAGACCTTATGAAAGATGCACAGTATACCCTTAAACTTGTAATAAATAAAATCTAGTGACACAACATTTCTGCCATCCATTGTGACATTGTCAGAGGTTAACCAACCTTCAAATGAATGGTAATGCATTTCTTAGCCACTATAAATGCTATGCTTACACAGTTTCAGAATCAACATTTCCAAGCAAACAAAAACAGGGAGAAGGGACAATCTGTAGACATGCTGAGATAAAAGAACATACTCTTTGCCAGAATTCAGCCAGCCTTCACACGATCATAACAATTACAAATATGTCTCCTTTTGTGTTGTACAACTCCAGCAGAGGAATTACATTTCTGAGTGCATGATATTTAGTTTAACTGGCATATAGTACATTCTATGGATGGACTTAAACTGCAGTAATTTATGTCTGAGATTATATGAACATGACTGGGCATTCAAACATATCTGTATATATTCATCATAGTGTCTCCCAGGTCTCCTTACATTTTTTGTTTGACATGTTGTGTGTCATCAGGAAAATATTACAACTTTGGAGGTTTGTCAGACTGCCATAAAATAGCTGAAATCTTTGAAGTTTCTGGGTTGTCCAGTGTTTCCTGCACAGAGGGAATAAAGTGTTGCATCTGAAAAGGTTCACCTCAGTGGTCACAGACTGGTCTTCCCTGGCTTCCTGACCCTGATGAGACCTGTCACCATCTGATCCTGCTCAGATGAGGCATGACAAAGAATTACCTTGGTGTGAATTTATACATTATATTATCCAAGAATAGAATCAATGGTACAATAATTGAAATTACCATTATTTCCAGATCTCAGACTGTAGCCTACCCATCAACTCAAGATGGAACTTTGCATCCATTCACTGATTGTTATAATATACTGCAATATTCACCTGAGCTCCAAAGACTGGTCTTCCCTGGCTGTCTGACCCTGCTAAGACATGATGAACATAATGTTGTGTACTGACTATGCACCATGACAGTGAAGCCTGTAGAGCTGTTTATACCGTGTCAGTGTGAAAAGTAGGGAATTACCTACGGAAACTGACAATCAATAATGTTACATTGCTATACTGACTCTAATAAAAACTCACATTGCGCTGTCAAAAAACATCAGAATATCAGGCTTCAATGGTTTGGCCACTAGTTTCATCATTTGATTCAGGTCTAGTGTTATTGAGACAAAAATAATAGCTAAAGTTAGACAACTTTTGGCTAGCTCTAATGTTAGCTACATCAACAGGTGAAAATTAGCCAAGTTAATTTACTTCTGTTGAAACGGGACAAACAAAAGGCTACAAAACATTTCCATACACACAACAGCTTTTAGATACTGCTACCTGTCAGAATGTGGGAGGGTCATGTCCCCCTCCCTGTCCCCAGTGAAAGTTGAATGTCTGGATGTGTACTTTTGTCAAAATCTGAAGGTCTGTCCAGATTAGTTAATACCTCCCTTGCCTAAAATGGTTTGATACTAAATTATTTAACTTCATATGAAGGAATGGACCTCATTATTTAAGAAAAGCAGTAATTTGTAGCATCCAAAGTGAGGGAGGGTTGAATGCTATGGATTATAAAACCTATAATATAATATTTAAGATCAAATGGATACAAAATTATTTAAATGCATTTGGAATATAATCCCTAATTTAATATTCCAACAGGGTGATGGTCTCGTGTGCTTACTGGGAGAAGGGAATTACAATGATTATATTTAGCCCAAGGGCACAACGGCCACTTTGGCTGCAAAAGGCATGCGTTTTTTAGGGGACTGCCACACAAGGGGGATGCTGCCGGGAAATTCGAGGCCTGGTGAGAATATTATTAAGTGCTTGTCAAATTGTGAATGAGAGACTGATGAAGTGTGTGCATCTTGCAACTTTTTTCAAATCATCATTAGAGTCCCATCATGCTGCCATAGAATGTATTAAAAATCAAACATATAGCCCGAAGTTTGTATCACAACTAAAGTTGCTTAAATAACTCAAAATGAAGCATATAGGAGGACCAGTTTCTTTGTTAACCGCTTAACACAGAATAGCCGCATGGGCACACTTCTTTTGAAATCCTTTGTAGAAAATATCCTTCTATTTTATTAAGCTATGTTCAATTGTATTCTTCATATTATAAAATAATAAAAAAGAATGCCACGTAATTCTAAGCAAATCTTGTCTGCTAAATGAACTAGTGTAGCCCACAACCATGTAGCATAGCCATATCAGGGCCTAACATAAGGACAACTGAGAGTATGTGATTCTGTCCTGAAATAGACTACATTTTCTTAATGTCATGTTTCTTTAGACCTGTCTAAAATAAATACTGTATTTATTGTGATGGTGTAGGCCAGTGGATGCTCCTCAGAGGAGGAAGGGTAGGACTATCCTCCTCAGTGAATTTCAGATTCTTTTTTTAAACATTGAAAAAGTTATCCTCTTTAGATAAAACTATACTAAATATTTCACGCCACCAAATAATTTATTAAAACACTGTTTTGCAATGGAGGTCTACAGTAGCCTCAACAGCACTATGTAGGGTCCTCCTCTGGGTACAATGACTTCAATACAACGCCTAGGTGGCTCATGGTTCTCAACCCCTTCCATAGACGTAATTATGACAACTTCCAGAGGACGTCCTCCAACCTACCATAGCTGTTGCAGCATGAACTGACATGTTGTCCACCCAATAAAGGATCAGAGAATGAATTTAGTACTGAAAGCATAAGCTACATCTAGCTAGCAATGCAGTGCATAAAATGTTGTGAGTAGGTGACTCAAAAAGAGAGAGAGAGAGAGAGACAATAGCTGAACAGTTTTGAACAAATTAATTTATTCAAAAATGAAGTGAGAGAGGGAGAGAGAGAGAGATTTTGTCATTTCTTTCCCCTTTCAGTTTCACTTACTTAGCAAGTGCAGCTAGCTAATCTTGACCTGTGTGCACCTACGTTGTACATTTTCATTCATAAGCTAGGTTGTAGCAACCTCATGATGGGTATAGCAAACATTTTTGTATCATGTAGTAGCCTAAACCTATTGATGTTACATTGAACTGGGTGAATGGAATATGAATGACTGTCATCCAATATGCTGTAATAGAAATATGGCCATGCACATGACAAAAAAAGTGTTCTCCCTCATCATAAAGGGCACTGACCGCCACTGGTGTAGGATATATTAAATTGATTGATTTGACTTTTTTTTAAATGTAGATGTTCCAAAGGTCTGCATCAGTGGCTTGTAGGCTATGCGTGGAAGTCAAGAGATTAGTTAGTTAACAGTCAATTACCCTGAGATTGGCAGTTATTTGCTTGACCGCCACAGCCCTAGTTAGGACCAGTAGAGACTCTCTTATATATATATATATATATATTGTCATAGTCGTCGAAAGGATAGGACCAAGGCGCAGCGGGTAAAGTGCTCATCTTCTTAATTTATTTAAAGATAACACTTGAACAAAATAAAAAAAAACAATGAAACAGTTCCGTAAGGCAACACAGGCTATACAAGAAAACAACCACCCACAAGACACAAGTATAACAAACACAACTAAATATGGCCTCCAATTAGAGACAACGACAACCAGCTGCCTCTAATTGGAGGTCATTGCCAAAAAACCCAACATAGAAATAGAAAACTAGATATAAACATAGAAATAGATAACATAGAACCTAAACCGCTTAACACATATATATACTGCTCAAAAAAATAAAGGGAACACTTAAACAACACATCCTAGATCTGAATGAAAGAAATAATCTTATTAAATACTTTTTTCTTTACATGGTTGAATGTGCTGACAACAAAATCACACAAAAATAATCAATGGAAATCCAATTTATCAACCCATGGAGGTCTGGATTTGGAGTCACACTCAAAATGAAAGTGGAAAACCACACTACAGGCTGATCCAACTTTGATGTAATGTCCTTAAAGCAAGTCAAAATGAGGCTCAGTAGTGTGTGTGGCCTCCACGTGCCTGTATGACCTCCCTACAACGCCTGGGCATGCTCCTGATGAGGTGGCGGATGGTCTCCTGAGGGATCTCCTCCCAGACCTGGACTAAAGCATCCGCCAACTCCTGGACAGTCTGTGGTGCAACGTGGCGTTGGTGGATGGAGCGAGACATGATGTCCCAGATGTGCTCAATTGGATTCAGGTCTGGGGAATGGGCGGGCCAGTCCATAGCATCAATGCCTTCCTCTTGCAGGAACTGCTGACACACTCCAGCCACATGAGGTCTAGCATTGTCTTGCATTAGGAGGAACCCAGGGCCAACCGCACCAGCATATGGTCTCACAAGGGGTCTGAGGATCTCATCTCGGTACCTAATGGCAGTCAGGCTACCTCTGGCGAGCACATGGAGGGCTGTACAGCCCCCCAAAGAAATGCCACCCCACACCATGACTGACCAACGCCAAACCGGTCATGCTGGGGGATGTTGCAGGCAGCAGAACGTTCTCCACGGCGTCTCCAGACTCTGTCACGTCTGTCACGTGCTCAGTGTGAAGCTGCTTTCATCTGTGAAGAGCACAGGGCACCAGTGGTGAATTTGCCAATCTTGGTGTTCTCTGGCAAATGCCAAACGTCCTGCACGGTGTTGGGCTGTAAGCACAACCCCCACCTGTGGACGTCGGGCCCTCATACTACCCTCATGGAGTCTGTTTCTGACCGTTTGAGCAGACACATGCACATTTGTGGCCTGCTGGAGGTCTATGCTTTGTATTTCTTTGTTTTGGCCTGGTATGGCTCTCAATCAGGGACAGCTGTACATCGTTGTCGCTGATTGGGTGTCATACTTAGGCAGCCTGTTTTCCTTTGGGGTTTGTGGGTAGTTAATTTCGGTTTAGTGTTTTCCACCTGACAGAACTGTTTGGCTGTCGTTTTTTTGTTTAAAGTGTTCTATCTTTAATAAATTCATAATGAGCACTAACCACGCTGTGCCTTGGTCTACTCTTTTCAACGACGGCAGTTACATTAAGGAAGGATCAACAATATTGTAGTTACTCCACAATACTAACCTAACTGACAGAGTGAAAAGACGGAAGCCTGTATAGAATTTAAATATTCCAAAACATGCATCCTGTTTGCAACAAGGCACTAAAGTAATGCTGCTTTTTGTCCTGATTACAAAGTGTTATGTTTGGGCAAATCCAATACAACACATTACTGAGTACTACTCCATATTTTCAAGCATAGTGGTGGCAGCATCATGTTATGGACATGCTTTTAATCATCCAGGACTGGGGAGTTTTTCAGGATAAAAAATAAATGGAATGAAGCTAAGTACAGGCAAAATCCTAGAGGAAAACCTGGTTCAGTCTGCTTTCCGCCAGACACTGGGAGATGAATTCACATTTCATCGGGACAATAACCTAAAACAAAAGCCGAGTTACAGTTTTAACTTAAATCTATTTGAAAATCTATGGCAAGACCTGAAAATGGTTGTCTAGCAATGATCAACCACCAATTTAACAGAGCTTGAAGAATTTTGAAATGAATAATGGGCAAATGTTGCACAATCCAAAAGTGGAAAGCTCTTAGAGTCTTACTCAGAAAGGCTCACAGCTGTAATCACTGCCAAAGGTGCTTCTACAAAGTATTGACTCAGGGGAGTGAATACTTATGTAAATTAGATATTTTTGTATTTCATTTTCAAAAAATATGCTAAAATGTCGGAAAACATGTTTTCAAGTTGTCATTATGGGGTATTGTGTGTAGTTGTGTGAAAGAAACAATCAATTAAAATAAATTGAATTCATATCTCTCTCTCTCTCTCTCTCTCTCTCTCTCTCTCTCTGCTATTAACACTGTTGCATAAGTTAAAACAACAACATTCCAGGCTAATGCTTTAAAAAGCTTGATTTTCTCTCATGTACTTTGTCAACACCTTTCAAACAAATCTGTTTTGACAGGCTGACTAGTACAAGGAGATTTTTCAGTGGAGTGGGTCAGTAATATCTGAGTAGTAAACAAAACTGTCAGAAAATGTAGCCCTTCAAATCCAAAATGAGTGGGATCGGTTCAACAACTGCAGCTATTGAAAATAACAAAAACATCCCATGATATTATATAATTGACAAATCACTGTTATTATCATGAACCCTCTTGTCATTCATTCGGCACATTGCAACCACTTGTAAGCAAACAGTTGTTGTTCTCACTGTCAATTTCACACCAGTAAGTTAAGCACCTCAATTTCCTTTGAAACATGGACAAATTGATAACTATTCTATTATATCCAGTACTATTCTAAGTACTATTCTCTCGCTGCTAATCTTGTACCAGTGAGTAACACTTTTCTCTCTCTGTCTCTCGGCTATTAAGCTCACTTGAGGAAGTTAGTCCCTGCTAGATAGGTTGTTGTTGTTGTGGCCTCCTGTTACTTCCCCCTCCTGTGTTGTTCCCTAGAGCTAGCCAGTTTGTTTGTGTATGTTTACGTCCCAAATTATACCCTATTCCTTATATAGTGCACTATTTTTACCAGGACCCGATGGGCCAATAAGTAGTGCACTATATAGGGAAAAGGTTACCATTTAGGATCCAGTCTCTGTGTCTAAAGCCAGTCCTTGGTTCAGGGCAGCCATCTCTCTGAGAGACGGATGGTGTGATGGAGTGCCCAGGGGCCTGGCAGTGAATAAGCATGCTTTACTGTTATAATATCATATGAGCAGGAGTCCACCCCTGGTGCTGGCCGCTCCCTTGGCGCACGCTGTGCAAGCGGACATTCCGCGTAATTATTCTCATCCATCACCCGATACAACACAGACGCACACACACACCGTGCCTGGCCGTGGCCGACCAACCAGACAGACAGACGTAGCTGGCGCTCAGACTCGTCTCACAGCGCTCTAGGAATTGTTCTTTATTCATTCATATGCTACTCAGAAGTCTGTCTCTCTTTTGTTCTCTCTCTCTGTCTTTTGCTCTCTCTGTCTTTCTCTTATCTGTGTGGTAACACAATCCCATGTTGTAGCAGGAACACTCGGTTCCATATATAGTGTTCCTCAAAGCCTATCCCTTTCTTTTCATGACATAGACTGACCAGGTGAATCCAGGTGAAAGCTATGATCCTTTATTGATGTCACTTGTTAAATCCACTTCAATCAGTGTAGATGAAGGGGAGGAGACAGGTTGAAGAATTACTTTTTTAGACAATTGAGACATGGATTGTGTATGGTATTAGATGCCAGGCGCACCGGTTTGTGTCAAGAACTGCAACGCTGCTGGGATTTTCAAGCTCAACAGTTTCCTGTGTGTATCAAGAATGGTCCACCACCCAAAGGACATCCAGCCAACTTGACACAACTGTGGGAAGCATTGGAGTCAACATGGGCCAGCATTCCTGTGGAACGCTTTCGACACCTTGTAGAGTTCATGCCCCGATGAATTGAGGCTATTCTGAGGGTTAAAAGGGGTGTAACTCAATATTAGGAAGATGTTCTTAATGTTTTGTACACTCACCAGCTAGGGGCAGTGAAATTGGTTGTTTTACAGTGTCAGCCATACTAGCACAGCACCCCTGGAGCAAATTAGGGTTAAGTGCCATGCTCAGGAACACATCAGCAGATTTCTCATCTTGTCAGCTTGGGTATACGAACCAGTGACCTTTCAGTTACTAGCCCAACACACTATCCGCTAGGCTACCTGCCACATGCAGTGGCAATGTACTAATGGTATACGTCTTGGCATGGACATACTTCTTATTTAAGCTTGGAAAATTACAGTACGATGCCAGCACATTTTTTGCACACCATGTCATACCATAACACATACGTTTATAAAAGAGAATGTGCCAATAAGATGTTATTATAAAATATGTAAATCTGACGACTTTCTCCTTTATCGGGCCTAAATGTGTGTGTGTGTGTGTGTGTGTGTGTGTGTGTGTGTGTGTGTGTGTGTGTGTGTGTGTGTGTGTGTGTGTGTGTGTGTGTGTGTGTGTGCAGGTGTGTGCAGGTGTGTGTGCGTGTATTGGAAGCCTGGTGTGTTTGTAGACAGCTGGGTTGTGATATGACCTTCTCTCCCTGGTCATTAGAGGAGCCAAGATGCTGGCACACACACACACACACACACACACACACACATACACTGACTCTATCTGCCCTTATGCCAAGGCCACAAACAAACAGTGATGCAGGCTTAGCCGTGGACATATAAACGGGTGGTTAAAGTGGGATTTTATGGAGCTGTTGTAGATTTTCGATTAGAATTCTAAATGGGAATCTATTCAATGCCTACTCAATGCTTTCAGGTTGAACCTCTGTTCCACACACATCTCCCCCTTTACAAATCGATAAGCAGATATCCTAAACCATGTTAGAGTGCACTTAAGAATGCTCTATCCACCTTACCGTCTCTGTCTTTCTTTATGCCTCTGTCTGTCTGTCCTGAAGTCAACTGACCATCATCAATAGAGGTAGAGAAAACAACAAGGCCTGAGTGGCAGCTGAGTGGGCAGTTCAGCTCCTGCTGCAAGCCAACATCTGTGGTCCTCTTCACTCCCATGCTGTGTTGAACTGGTGGTGTCAGACCCCACAGTACTGAGCCCTGTATACCTGGGCTGGATTAAAGGAGATATCCCGTTAAAAGTGTCAGCAACACCTCGCTGCCTGGGATGATGGATGGCGGCTCCGCCGGGTGCATAATGCGCTCTAAAGAGGAAAAATCCGGCCCACCCTTTAAAGCAGCGTTGACGCCAATTACAGCTAGGTCTGCCTCTCTGCACACGGACCAGGGTTCTGGAACATTGAGCAGTGAGCCTGCAATGTGGAATGGAATATGGTTGTCTGTAACATTCCAAACACATATCATAATGTGACAGTATATTTTAACCAGAACCGGCGCCTCCACTTGACAATGCTTCGCTCCAAAAGATTGTCCACTTCGTGGGCGTAGGTGGGGAACCTATTCAAGTAAGTAAATACATTTTGAAAATGTTAAAAAAAAACAGTGTATTATAAGCTAGCTACAGCAGGCCGCTATGTGTAGGCTAATCAGCTGCTAGCCAGCTAGCCAACTTTATATACTATAGCTAAGTGAAATATCATCAGCAAGCTAACTTAATATTAGCTTTTTATCTTGATGTAGGCCTATTTATCATTGTAAATTAAAAACACATGCTCCAAATGCATTTGAAAGAGATTAAATGATTTGCTGCTCCAGCTGTCAGAAAAGAGAGACAGTGCACTAGCTAGATAGGGCAGGTTGTGGGAGTACATTATCAAATGATTCTCCAGTTCTAGTCCCTAGAGAGGAAAACTATGAAGACAAACAGAGAGATGATAATAGTCAGGGCTATCTAAATGTAATATAATGAAGCCTGTTTCTTTGTCATGTTGTCTGTCCTCAGATATGGAGAGCCGTGAAAGCCAGTCTGCAGTTGAAGAGGTCCCAGTGAATGTCCCAAGAGACATCCTTGTATGCCATGGGTTGTATGTGTACTTATGATAGAAAATGTTGTATACAATAATACATTTAAAAGTCACAGACAATGTAGGCTGCAAACGTATTACAACTGGAGCAGGCCAATCCTGCTCTTGGAGGTATGATGGGTGTGCACGCTTCTGTTCCAGCCCAGCACTAACACACCTGATTTAACTTGTCAAACCTAATGAGTTGATAATAATGTGTATTATTGCTGGGCTGGAATAGAAGTCTGCTCACCCAGTAGAGCAGGGTATTGAGCAAGGTTGGCCACCTCTGGTATGGAGTATTTTTTGTTCACCCGAAATGACGCTTTAGTAATAGTAACCTACATGCTAAGATATCGAACATTTACAAACAAGTTAGCTTACTTATACAGTTTGAAATGATGTGTTGATTCATTCAATGTTGATTCATTGAAGTGAAGTGTTTCAAGATGTTTCAAGATGAACTAGTGTCAACGTTCATTAATCACAGATCACAATTCTGCAATATAAGGGGTGAAGGGGATTTTTTGGGGGTCCAGTTAGGTCTCCAATCTGTTTCATTTGATTGTCGTTCTGTCTCAGGATATCAGTCATGTGAACCCATTCTGCAGCTTATCATAATGACATGCATCACCAATATGCAGTGGCAATTTTAGCATGTAAATCTTGGTGGGACAAACTCAACCTATTTTTTTTTAGACGCATGCCAGCGAAGCTACTGCACTTCACAACACAACACTAAACAATACATGAAATGCACAATAACAGTGACAAACGTTGCCCACAAACTGTTAGGGCCTACACAAAGCTGTCCTGACAGAGGAGCTTTCCTTTCAGCACCATGTAGTAAAACCTTACCACCAATACATTTGGCTACCAGTAGAGCCTCATCTAGCAGTTAAACAGTTAATTCAGCCACCTTTACATGGCTGACTTGCTTAATGCATGCTGTAATTCTGGCAAGCACGTACCTATTCTCCTCTGTCTGTTGGTTGTGAAGGTCATGGCTCGTCTATATGCAGTGTCTAGCTGAGCCACAATGTTAGACTTTTAAAATCCTTAAACCCAGACTTGGACTACAGAAAATAATGATTGCTTTGCAATGCTCGCAGTTAGCCACTGCTTAATTCCAAACCACTCATTCTTGACTTTGCAATTTCCGACTTATGTAATGTTTGTGTAATGGCCGATGTGCACTGAGACATTTTAACCTCAAATTTCTCTTCATATGACAAGGATTGAAAATGATTTGCCAATAGATTGTCAATGTGATTCATGATGATGACCGCTTATCTAGCTAGCTAGCTTGCTAGCTATGATTTTGAAAGTATGATGTTCACGTGATCAGTCCAATCAAAGCTATGGGAGATATAACGTGGTTTGATGTCATTTTATCTGTGGCTAATGCTCTTGAGCCTTCTTGGACAGGCACTTCTACTGTAAATCTATGGTAGCACCCCATGGGGGTTTGAACTGCCTAGCTCTCCCGTAGACTCTGTGGTGACTTAAGACCCTCATGAGTAACAGAATCCTGAGCCAATCACGGCGCAACCAGAGAGGATTAACAACGCTTACGCTCTGTGCCTTCACTGGCTGCCCCTCCACAACAGAAAGCACTGAGCTAGGCTGAAACAGCTGCATTGGAGCTAGAAAGAGACCAAGTTTGTATGCTGCTTTATTAATTCAAGGAAAAAAAATTCTCACAATGTTTGCTAAACTGATATGTGACAAGAATTAATAACAAAATTACATGCAAAACAGGGCAGTTGTTATTTTTGTATCATCATTTTTTTAAACAGGTGGGGGTCAAAACAGTTGGGGCTCTGCGATGAATGTCTGAGGTCACCACTGACAGAATGATGGCATTATAGGCCTTATGGGCATGTGCAATGAGTCGCTTTATCATTGTACATCTGAAGCAGAGAATTGTTAAACCCACACATAATTTGCATATTGGTGAGCTAGCTATATGTTCTCAATATAAAATGATACCAGTAGATAATGTATAGGAGGTTAACCATAAACCATATTTTCTACATGATTTTTCTGACATGAAATAGTTTAGTGCAAATCCAACCTTTGTATTCTAGGTAATGTACTGTACATGAAAACAAGGAGCTGACAATTTGTAGGCTAATTAAGTAAAAAAGGATAATAATGGGGCATGGGGAGCGTTGTAATTCTACCTCATTTATTTTCTGAGAAATCAGAAGGTCAATGTCGGAGGAGGATTGCAAAGATTGTTGATGTTGATAATGGGTGAAGAGAGATTTGCATAGCCAAAAGTCAAATCCATAATGTCCTTTACCCAAAGTACCCATTCGTGTGCATTTTACATGTAGGCCTATGTATTTGACAGGAAGTAAGCTACAATCATTAATGTTATGAAACAGGTATAATGAAAAGCCATAAACTATAATGTTAATCATGATGTTAAATTACCATAATCCAATTGGTAGCATATTACATGGGAAATTCATGCTTAGTGTTTCATTTCCAATGTTATGTGTGTTACTGGTGATTTCTATCATTTGGTGGGCAAATTTTACTATTTAATTTAATGGTGGCTTTGATCACAGTTTTGAGGTTAAGATTGATTGAAATTCATAGCTAGCTAGCTAGCAGCACAAGAAAATATTGTTTTGAAAATCTCTCTTCACCCACCATCAACACCAACAATCTCTACAATCCTTCTCACCTGCTTGGTTAAAGGCAGCGATGGCCACATGCTATTTGCATAAATGTCTTAGACTTCACTCTCTTCAATCAGATATCAAAGGTTAACTGGATTAAAAGGTACATAAAAAATCCTCATAGTTTCTGGAATATTACACCTCATTTTGTTTTTCAGAAGTTCGGAGGGATAAATTTTTTACTACAATGTCCATATATTGTGGGTAAACTTCCTGTGAAACTGGCGGATTTTCACAAGCAGGTTTTAATGTGCCGGGCTTTGTTGTATAAACACAACTTTTCACCTCCTAAATGTTTTATATGGAACAATGGGTCGATATTACATCGAAACAAGATGTTATTTTACTATAAATGCTTCTTGAAAAACATTGTCCTTGTCAGCCAATTAGTTAATATTAGTGGATATCCATTTACGCGGAGAGAATTTATGGAAAGATACAACTTTGAGGTTTCAAGCAAGGAATATGACACTGTTATTAAAGCTATACCTAGTGGGATAAAAACTTTACTTCAGAATAATGCATATTTTGGAATATCTCCGATTGTAAGCGATATCCAGGTGAATGGCATAGGTCTACTAGATGCGAAATTCAACAATCGTTTATTAAGGGATATTTTCTACAGGAAGTCTATTCCCTCTGCGATATTTTATTGGACTTCATCATTTGATGTAAACTGGCGCCGTGCTTGGCTCACTCCACACAAATTTATGGTGACCAACAAAGTAAAGGAGATCTCCTTTAAAATGATCCATAGGTTCTATCTGTGTAATAGCATGTTTTCTAAATATATACCTGATGTTACCAGTGAATGCAGTTTTTGTGAACAAGAAACTGAATCTATTGACCACTTATTCTGTCATTGTTTATATAATGAAGTGTTCTGGACTGATGTAAAACTATATCTTGGCCTCAAATTGCATACAACCATTGAAATCTCTAAGTTTGACATATTATTTTACAACACTGATTCCACAATTGAACGTGAGTATGTCATAAATCGATTTTATTAGGAAAAAAATGCATACGCAAATCAAAATGTATGAAGAAAAAGCCCCTT
This sequence comes from Salmo salar, assembly GCF_965601325.2. Lineage (NCBI taxonomy): Eukaryota > Metazoa > Chordata > Actinopteri > Salmoniformes > Salmonidae > Salmo > Salmo salar. Next base: position 16,434,589 of record NC_138313.1, on the reverse strand, counting down.
TTCTTAATTTTTTTTATTTGATTTGGAAAACGATTTACATTTACATTTTACATTTAAGTCATTTAGCAGACGCTCTTATCCAGAGCGACTTACAAATTGGTGCATTCACCTTATGATATCCAGTGGAACAAACACTTTACAATAGTACATCTATATCTTATTTTTTTTTTTTGGGGGGGGGGGGGTTAGAAGGATTACTTTATCCTATCCCAGGTATTCCTTAAAGAGGTGGGGTTTCAGGTGTCTCCGGAAGGTGGTGATTGACTCCGCTGTCCTGGCGTCGTGAGGGAGCTTGTTCCACCATAGGGGTGCCAGAGCAGCAAACAGTTTTGACTGGGCTGAGCGGGAACTGTGCTTCCTCAGAGGTAGGGGGGCCAGCAGGCCAGAGGTGGATGAACGCAGTGCCCTTGTTTGGGTGTAGGGCCTGATCAGAGCCTGAAGGTACGGAGGTGTCGTTCCCCTCACAGCTCCGTAGGCAAGCACCATGGTCTTGTAGAGGATGCGAGCTTCAACTGGAAGCCAGTGGAGAGCGCAGAGGAGCGGGGTGATGTGAGAGAACTTGGGAAGGTTGAACACCAGACGGGCTGCGGCGTTCTGGATGAGTTGTAGGGGTTTAATGGCACAGGCAGGGAGCCCAGCCAACATCGAGTTGCAGTAATCCAGACGGGAGATGACAAGTGCCTGGATTAGGACCTGCGCCGCTTCCTGTGTGAGGCAGGGTCGTACTCTGCGAATGTTGTAGAGCATGAACCTACAGGATCGGGTCACCGCCTTGATGTTAGTGGAGAACAATCGGGTCACGCCAAGGTTTAGTCATTAAAACGTATACAAAACAAAATGACAAAAAAATGTATTGGCTACATGTCTGTATTTGAATTGATATATTGTGGATTATTAAAAAATATATAATAATAATGTGAATTTCTTTGTGGAATCCCTCTGGCTGTTATGTTTATGTTTTGAATGTTACCGTTAAAAAAAAAACATTTTTATTATTTATTTTTTTATTTTAAAAAACTAATAGAGTTCTCGTCGCTCACCTTCCCACAATCCTCTGCGCATTACTTTGCGTGCCCCTGTTGAACATTTATGGGGGCAGAATTTCGTCTGAGGTTTTCGGAATTGGTGAAAACGATACATGAGGTATATAAGGGATTGAGTGTTTTGTCACAAACGAACAAAGCGAAAATGCACAAAGCTCATGTGCACGCAGGCATGTACACAAATTGCATGCACACACACACACACACACACACACACACACACACACACACACACACACACACACACACTTGTTGTGTGTCTAATAGGATGAGATTGTGTTGTAAACCTTAAAACAAACTGTGCATAATAACACTTGTGCCTTCAAGAGCTTTTATATCCATTCAAGATTCACCTATTAAGAATAAATCTTATGCTACACGAAGATAAATATCATACATTTTTCTAAACAAATCCAATCAGTTGGTTAGATTTATTGCACCCATTACTGAAATAGTTGTTCCAGTTTAAATGGTTTAGGTAGTCTCCTTTACCAAAGTTCCTAACCCTGGTAGTCATTTTGAATGCTGGTTGCGGTTGAACCATTGTGTTAGGGTAAAACTAGGCCATCAAAGTAAGGCCTTATGATACATGTACTGTAACATTAAAGGAACATTTGTAATGTTTTACGTTTGCCTAGGTATCCATTAAGTGAATGTCATAGTCTTTTAAATAAAAAATAATTCAACAACCATCTCTCTGTCACTAACAAATACAGTCATGGGTGAAAACTCTACAATTCACTCGAAAAGAAAAGACACCCTGGGAAAAATGCAAATTTGGGTTTACAACATATAGTGTTGATACACCCAAAATCACTTTCTGTACGTTTTTTTTGCATAACACTAATAGGAGTTAACTCAAAATTAACACTAGTGTTGAATAGAAATAACACTGTGAGTGTTAATTACCCCATAGTGTTTAATTTGAGTAAGACTGGCAAGTGTAATACAGTGTTAATGTTTTACACTATGAAGTGTTACATTAACACTCAAAATGTAACACTCTAATCAGAGTTGTTTTTACACTATGTTATCTGAGGTAGTGTTAAAATTAAATGAACTCTAAGTGTTAATTTAACACTGCAACATGTACTGTGTACAGTGTGTCCTTTCTGGGGGCTTCTGCAGCGGTGAGATTTCATGCTCAGCTATCTGCCATCTTAGTTTGCTGTTTATCTCTCACCAGACAGGCCCTATACACACAGGCCTTCCAGGCTCTAGACACACACACACACACACACACACACGGATGCCTTCTGGATGTTGCGACCCGATAAAGAAGCAATTAAACCGTCAGATTTATGTCATTAATAATAACATCTTATTTACACTTTCCCTTTTCCCTCCTCTCTCCTTTTTTCCCTCTCCTCCGAACAGCCTTGGTGTGACATTAACAACTATTTATTATTTATCAAATTCAGTTATTTCTCATTCTGCATCCCAATGGCACCATATTCCTATAGTGTACTACTCAAATGTAGTGCTCGATATATAGGGAATAGGGTGCCAGTGGGAAGCAACCTAAATTAATCTCAGTGCTTTCCCCACAAATAAAGTTAGATTTTTCTTCTGTTGGTAATTTAAATCATGTTATTTGGAGAGTTAATTGTGATATCCCTGCCATCTATTGCTCTCTGATCGTGTCTCCGGTTGGGATGTGAAGCGGGTAGCTGTCTGGTGGGCTGCTGTCAGGGAGCAGTGGAATGGCTTTGGAATGTTAAATGGACATGGTCATTACTGCCACATTGTTGGATGAATGGATGGATGGATGGATGGATGATGGATGGATGGATGAATGCATGGATGAATGCATGGATGGATGGATAGTGGTATGGACCTTTCTTTGTGCACGGGGGCATTATCATGCTGAAACAGGAAAGAGCCTTTCCCAATCGTCTAAAATGTCATTGTATGCTGTGGCATTAAGATTTCCCTTCACTGGAACTAAGGGACCTAGCCCAAACCATGAAAATCAGCCCCAGACCATTGTTCCTCTTCCACCAAACTTTACATTTGGCGCTACGCATTCGGGAAGGTAGCGTTCTCCTGGCTTTTGCCAAACCCAGATTCATCAGTTGGACTGCCAGAAGGTGAAGTGTGATTTATCACTCCAGAGAAAGCGTTTCCCCTGCTCCAGAGTATAATGGTGGCGAGCTTTACACCACTCCAGTCAATGTCTGGTGAATCTTAGGCTTGTGTGCGGCTGCTTGGTCATGGAAACCCATTTCACGAAGCTCCCGACGAACAGTTTGTAAAGCTGACGTTGCTTCCGGAGGCAGTTTGGAACTCGGTACTGAGTGTTGTAACCGGGGACAGATGATGTTTACGCAGTACGCGCTTCAAGACTATGCAGTTCCATTCTGTGGGCTTGTGTGGCCTACCACTTCACGGCTGAGCCATTGTTGCTCCTAGACGTTTCCACTCCACAATAAAAGCACTTATAGTTGACAGAGGCAGCTTTAGCAGGGCAGAAATGTTATGAATTGACTGGTTGGAAAGGTGGCATCCTATGATGGTGCCACATTGAAAGTCACTGAGCTCTTCAGTAAGGCCATTCTACTGCCAATGTTTATATGGCGATTGCATACACCTGTCAGCAATGGGTGTGGCTGAACTAGCCGAATCCACTAATTTGAAGGGGTGTCCACATACTTTTGTATATATAGTGTGGCTGATGAATGGATGGACAATGGAACAAATCCTATTTCTGAATTGCTATCACGATTTTTTTAGGTCCAAGGTGACACACAATACACTATAACATAATTAGTATACAATACACACATTATTAAACACACACCCAGGTGATGAGTGATTATGCAGATTTGTCCAGGGTGGAAAGTGTTAAGTGCTAGCCTATTTGTAAACTCAGCTGACTTATGTAAACCTGAGGGGAGGCCTCTTCAAAGGCTTCAGTTCCAACAGCAGCTATTAAAGGCTTGTTAGGAGCTGTGTTGCTATTAAGTGTGTGAGTGTGTGTGTGTGTGTGTGTGTTTGTGTGTGTAGACACAATCTCCATCTCTCCTCTTCTCTACCTCTCCCTAATGTTCCCTCCATCTCTAATCCTTGGAGAGATTACCAATGCAAATAAATTCATCCAACTAATTATGCTTGATGAAAACAAGTGAAGGTTGGAAGCCTGGTTGTGGCTTTGGAAGAGAGCGGCAAATTATTTTCCTCTCAGTAGCTATACCTATGTGAGGCCCTAATTTTTACAGTGCCTGAAGAAAAGACTCTATGTGTTCCAAATGGCACCCTATGGGTCCTGGTCTAAAGTAGTGCACTAAATAGGTAATTGGGTGCCTTTTGAGACGTATTCAGTGTCGCCATGGTACCTATTGCTGTGTCAACGGTCATGGTGTTACCATGGTATTACAGTCACCGTGTCACGCCCCTTGTCACCAGTCCCAATTATGCCCTGACGGTCTAGAGATATGAGGGACAGGTTGAGGGACAGGGCCCGGTTTCCCAAAAGCATCTTAAGGCTAAGGTTATTGTTAGAAGCATCGTTAGATCAGAAGCATCGTTAGATCTCAGAGTTGCACTAAAAAAAAACGCTCGTAATCTAATGCCTGCCTGCCTCAGACCAATCGTAGAACTGCTAAGTGTGTTGTAAGATGCTTTTTTTGCTCTCCCGCGTCACTTTATACACAGAAGATCTCCGCTAAACATAGAATCACATTATTTCTCCGTCTCTCTGTGACCGCTGATGACATCAGAACAAAGTTGACTAGAAAAACAATGTTGACAATGTCTTTGCAATTGATACAAACAAGCGACATATGAAAAGATGCTTGAAATGAAAATCGAGATGACTACATTAAAATATAAACAGTAGGCTATAGGCTTATTTCAATCGTATTGAAATGCATTTAACGCTCAATCAAGTTTTAGTTATGTTTTGTTACTTGTATGCCACTGTCTGTAATTTGTCTTAATATTTTTGCATGATGTGTAGCCTAACGTGCTCAATGATGTGCCAAATCAGTGATTTTGTGAACTTTTATTGGGTAAGCATTAGAATAAGCCGCCTCAATATTTGTAGCTGTAGGTGGTAATATTTCTCTATGAGCTTATTCATCGTCAGTATTGAGGAAATAATTATAAGGTTAAGGTAAGATTTGAATGGTTAAGCTGATCCGAGAGCAGTGCTCCCTTTCTTTCGATCCTATCAGGATGCTCCAACGATGAACTTAGCGATCATTGTCTCTGCGGGGTGTTTTGGGAAACGCATGTTACATCTTCGTCCATTGTAGGAACGATGGAAGCCTAAATTCTATCTCCCAGGTTAAGTGACGGTGTTTCAGTGTGTCAGAGTTGGACTGATCTGAGGGAGTGGTTACATAACTCCTGCCTGCATCCCAAATTGCATCCTATTCCCCCACTATATAGGGAATAGGCCCTGGTCAAAAGAGGTACTCTATATAGGAAATAGGGTGCCATTTGAGATGGCAACCGGTGAGAGGAGGACAAGGAGGTCCTATTGGTCACGTATGCTGATGTGATAGAGATTGGAGGCCTCTCTGTAACGCGTTCTTCTGTTGTGTTGACCTGTTTTCTATCAGCACCATCAATTACAGTTCAGAGAAGCTTGTACCACTGTGTTTCCTAGAGTTGTTTTCTAAAGAAAATACCCCAGTCACTCAGTCGTGGTGAGGACACGCACACACACACGCACGCACGCACACACACTCACGCATGCGCCACCCAATCTGTGAGGACATAACACAATGACAGAAAGTTCAAGGGCATTCAGGGACATTCGTCCATTACCTCCTCTAACCCTCCTGGAGAATTGGTCACTTTCCATTGAGAGTGAATGAAACACAACAGAAGTAATTTCGGTGTTAGGGAAAGAGATATCCACTCCATGTGCCGCGGTAGTCATTCAGGTACTATTGTAGTATAAAAGAGGCAGAGGATGCATCCCAAATGGCTCCCTATTCCCTAGATAGTGCGTTACTATTGAGCCTGTGAGTCCTTGGTCGCTGGTCAAAAGTGGTGCGCTGTAAAAAGAATAGGGTGGTATTTGGGACTCAAACAGAGAGAGCACACTGTAACAGCCGTGGTTCTCTCTCTAAGCGCAGCTATTAGACCTGTAGCAGTGGGTGGCCTGATCTCTCACAAGCCTTTTCCTTACTGCTGGAATCAATCTCTTCCCATTAGAGAAAGGTACACAGCCCATGTGGGAACTGCTTGTTGCTTTTAATTTGTGAACCGCTGAGTGAATGTTTTCCCTTCCCCGCCAAGGTCTTTGTCAACTTCCTTTCTCATCTGAGTTCTGTGGCTGTAAGCCTGTTACCTCTTGGCTGTCTGCGATGACTGTGCACACACACACACACACACACACACACACACACACACACACACACACACACACACACACACACACACACACACACACACATACATCCACCCTCTTGTCCCCTTCTCTCTGCCTCTGACAATATGACTTGCTGGTGCTCTTTTAATTTGCCAGGGAGGGAGATCTTATTAAGAGCATATAATTCCCCCTGGGGTTCTCTGGCATCTCCTTGATTAAGGGGAAGGAAGCATTCGTTTTTTCTCACCAAAATAACAACACAGTGGGGTCAAAGACTTAGCTGTAGTCACGATCTGGTTACCTATAACTACAAACATAGTTTTGTTTTAGCGTTTTTAGATATCAACTTATATCCAGGTATCTTCGGAACTACCCACAATGCACTATTTCTCAACGTCATATGAAGAACCGGTTCTACCTAGCTGGTTCCAGCTGGCTCAAGTTAGCTGCTAGCTATGCTAGCATGTAATTACATTCCAAATTAATTATTGGCGCTGGTGAGCTATTATGTACATCCACAAAGATAGAATAACATATAAATCCATGCAAAACACTACATCTCCTCTTCTCCTGTGCATTTGGTAGTAGTGGTAGTTGAGTGAGTGAGTGAGTGAGTGAGTGAGTGAGTGAGTGAGTGAGTGAGTGAGTGAGTGAGTGAGTGAGTGAGTGAGTGAGTGAGTGAGTGAGTGAGTGAGTGAGTGAGTGAGTGAGTGAGTGAGTGAGTGAGTGAGTGAGTGAGTGAGTGATGCAGTAGTAGTTTTCCGTCATTTGTAACTAGTGTAGTAATACCCATATAGTGTAGTAATACCCTCATAGTGTAGAAATACCCACATAGTGTAGTAATACCCACATAGTTTGGGGCTCCCGAGTGGCGCAGCGGTCTAAGGCACTGCATCTCAGTGCTAGAGGCGTCACTACAGACACCCTGGTTTGAATCCAGGCTGTATCACAACAGGCCGTGATTGGGAGTCCCATAAGGCGGCGCACAATTGGCCCAGCGTTGTCCGGGTTTGGCCGGTGTAGGCCTTCATTGTAAATCAGAATTTGTTCTTAACTGACTTGCCTGGTTAAATAAAATAGTAGTAATACCCACATTTATTTTTGTATTTATTTTATTTCACCTTTATTTAACCAGGTAGGCTAGTTGAGAACAAGTTCTCATTTACAACTGCGACCTGGCCAAGATAAAGCAAAGCAGTTCGACACATACAACAACACAGAGTTACACATGGAATAAACAAACATACAGTCAATAATACAGTAGGAAAAAAAGTCTATATACATTGTGTGCAAATGAGGAAAGACAAGGGAGGTAAGGCAATAAATAGGCCATGGTGGTGAAGTAATTACAATATAGCAATTAAACACTGGAATGGTAGATGTGCAGAAGATGAATGTGCAAGTAGAGATACTGGGGTGCAAAGGAGCAAGATAAATAAATAAATACAGTATTGGGATGAGGTAGTTGGATGGGCTATTTACAAATGGGCTATGTAGAGCTGCAGTGATCTGTGAGCTGCTCTGTCAGCTGGTGCTTAAAGCTAGTGAGGGAGGTATGTGTCTCCAGCTTCAGTGATTTTTGCAGTTCACCAACGAGAGCGTTCAGGTCGCAGTCGTGGGTAGTATATGGGGCTTTGGTGACAAAACGGATGGCACTCTGATAGACCGCATCCAATTTGTTGAGTAGAGTGTTAGAGGCTATTTTGTAAATGACATCGCCGAAGTCGAGGATCGGTAGGAGGGTCAGTTTTACGAGGGTATGTTTGGCAGCATTAGTGAAGGATGCTTTGTTGCGAAATAGGAAGCCGATTCCAGATTTAATTTTGGATTGGAGATGTTTAATGTGAGTCTGGAAGGAGAGTTTACAGTCTAACCAGACACTTAGGTATTTGTAGTTGTCCACATATCAGAACCGTTCAGAGTAGTGATGCTGGACGGGAGAGCAGGTGCAGGCAGCGATCAGTTGAAGAGCATGCATTTTGTTTTACTTGCATTTAAGAGCAGTTGGAGGCCACGGAAGGAGAGTTGTATGGCATTGAAGCTCGTCTGGATGTTAGTTAACACAGTGTCCAAAGAAGGGCCAGAAGTATACAGAATGGTGTCGTCTGCGTAGTGGTGGATCAGAGAATCACCAGCAACAAGAGCGACATCATTGATGTATCCAGAGAAAAGAGTCAGCCAGAGAATTGAACCCTGTGGCACCCCCATAGAGACTGCCAGAGGTCCAGAAAACAGGCCCCCCGATTTGACACACTGAACTCTATCAGAGAAGTAGTTGGTGAACCAGGCGAAGCAATCATTTGAGAAACCAAGGCTGTTGAGTCTGCCGATAAGAATGTAGTGATTGACAGAGTCGAAAGCCTTGGCCAGGTCGATGAATACGGCTGCACAGTATTGTCTCTTATCGATGGCCGTTATGATATCGTTTAGGACCTTGAGCATGGCTGAGGTGCACCCATGACCAGCTCTGAAACCAGACTGCATAGCGGAGAAGGTACGGTGGGATTCAAAATGGTCGATAATCTGTTTGTTAACTTGGCTTTCGAAGACCTTAGAAAGGCAGGGTAGGATAGATTTAGGTCTGTAGCAGTTCGGGTCTAGAGTGTCTCCCCCTTTGAAGAGGGGGATGACCGCAGTTGCTTTCCGATCTTTGGGAATCTCAGACGATATGAAAGAGAGGTTGAACAGGCTAGTAATTGGGGTTGCAAAAATTTCGGCAGATAATTTTTAGAAAGAGAGGGTCCAGATTGTCTAGCCCGGCTGATTTGTAGGGGTCCAGATTTTGCAGCTCTTTCAGAACATCAGCTATCTGGATTTGGGTGAAGGAGAAATGGGGGAGGCTTCGGCAAGTTCCTTCACCCCGCAGGGCTGTTGACTGGGGTAGGGGTAGCCAGGTGGAAAGCATGGCCAGCTGTAGAAAAATGCTTATTGAAATTCTCAATTATAGTAGATTTATCGGTGATGACAGTGTTTCCTAGCCTCAGTGCAGTGGACAGCTGGTAGGAGGTGCTCTTATTCTCCATGGACTTTACAGTGTCCCAGAACTTTTTTGAGTTTGTGCTACAAGATACAAATTTCTGCTTGAAAAGTTAGCCTTAGCTTTCCTAACTGCCTGTGTATTCATTCCTAACTTCCCTGAAAAGTTGCATATCACGGGGGCTATTCGATGCTAATGAAGAACGCTGGTCAAGGGCAGTCAGTGCTGGAGAGAACCAAGGGCTATATCTGTTCCTGGTTCTACATTTTTTTGAACGGGTCATGCTTATTTAAAATGGTGAGGAAGACACTTTTAAAGAATAACCAGGCATCCTCTACTGACGGGATGAGGGCAATATCCTTCCAGGATACCCGGGCCAGGTCAATTAGAAAGGCCTGCTCGCTGAAGTGTTTTAGGGAGCATTTGACACTGATGAGGGGTGGTCGTTTGACCGCAGACCCATTACGGATGCAGGCAATGAGGCAGTTATCGCTGGGATCTTGGTTGAAAACAGCAGAGGTGTATTTGGAGGGCAAGTTGGTTAGGATGATATATATGAGGGTGCCCGTGTTTACAGCTTTGGGGTTGTACCTGGTAGGTTCATTGATAATTTGTGTGAGATTGAGGGCATCAAGTTTAGATTTTAGGATGGCCGGGGTGTTAAGCATGTCCCAGTTTAGGTCACCTAGCAGCACGAGCTCTGAAGATAGATAGGGGGCAATCAGTTCACATATGGTGTCCAGAGCACAGCTGGGGGCATAGGGTGGTCTATAGCAAGCGGCAATGGGGAGATACTTGTTTCTGGAAAGGTGGATTTTTAAAAGTAGAAGCTCAAATTGTTTGGGTACAGACCTGGATAGTAAGACAGAACTCTGCAAGCTATCGCTGCAGTAGATTGCAACACCGCCCCCTTTGGGAGTTCTATCTTGTCGGAAAATGTTATAGTTAGGGATGGAAATTTCAGGGGTTTTGGTGGTCTTCCTAAGCCAGGATTCTGACACAGCTAGGACATAGTGTAGTAATACCCACATAGCGCAGTAATACCCACAATTTTGGCCCAAAAAAAAATGAGAAGCTAGCTTTGATGAGTATGGGAACCGTGTCCATGTCTACTGTGTGGTGGCAGAATTGGGGGTGAACTGTTGTAATTTCTCAAGGTTTATGCTCTGTTCTGTGTGGAACTGTGATGTTATGAATTTCCTAGACTCCTGTTATGTCTGCACCCTAACATAAGACCATTGTGTTCTGGAACTGTTGCTTCTATAAAATATTACACTATTACACTTTAAATTAATCTCTGCCTAAATCTTTGCATTGAGTTTTCCACAACAACTATATGCATTGCTTATTTCACCTCGGAGGACTTCAATGGCTTAGTATAACCAGTGGAAGGCAGGATTCGGAACAAGACTTTGACATAACCAGGTGCTGTGCCGAGCGTTGGATTAGCTGACTCTCCCTCGGCTGGTTAAATGGTCTTTCCCTCTGAAGGCCTCTCCTTTGCTGTTCTTTGAATTTGGTAGCTAACTCAGCCGTCAATCGGTAAGTCTCTGCTCTCTCCACTTTATATCTGCTGTCTTTTTGTTGTTGTTGTGTTCTGTGGTTTCCTGCCAGTGCTAGACTAGTTGTTCTCTGGCTAACTACTTAGCTATGTCGACCATGGGTTGGGTGGTTAGCTAAGATAAATAGCTTGCTAGGCTAGCTAGCAGACTAAAACAACTAACTTTAGCTGGCTGGCTTGCTGGCTAAGATAACTGGTTAGATGGTGTTATGTATTTCCAAAAGTTTGGTTTACTTTAATGTAGGCGTAAGCTAGGTGTTGATAGCAACTGGCTGACTCACACAGTGCTAACATAACGTTAGCAGGCTGGTAAGGCTAGTGTTAGCAGACTAGTAGGGCTAATGTTAGCAGCAACCTTGCAAGCTGATTTGTAACAATACATTCATAACAAAGGAGGTTGGTGGCACCTTAATTGGGGAGGATGGGCTCATGGTAATGGCTGGAGTGGAATCAGTGGAATGGTATCAAATACATCAAACACATGGTCTCCATGTTTTTGATCCCATTCCCTTAGCTCCGTTCTGTCCATTATTATGAGCTGTCCTCCCCTCAGCAGCCTCCACTGATTTATAAGTATTTGCTTGTAAGTTGGCAGAACATTTAATTGAAACCACCAGTCATGAGTGCAAACGATTTGGTTTAATTTGAAGTTATACATTGAAGTTTATTTCTGTTGGAGTTTACACTATAGGGAATAGGCTGGTCCTCCATATTATACCACAACCACAAATATTTTTTCCGCCATGACTTCGGCATTCTTCGGAATTCTGATCAGTTTTATATAATAACTCAAAAAATAGAAAAGTGAGGTGTAACTTTGCATTGGGACTTTTGATATGTGTTTGGGAACCCTGGTCTGAGGGACCTGTCAGCCCTAAGAGAAATTCAGGAGAGAGGTCACATCTGCTTGCAGTAACACAGAGAGCAGCAGACATAGAAATATAATTATAGAATGTACATTCGCATTCAGGCAATGTTCTCTGATTCCATAATTCTATATTCCTTATCAGGGGAATTCTCTCTTTCTGTCAGGATGGAGCATCGCTGGGCCGGCTCATGGCACACTTTACATGTAAACAGCACCATGAGAGCTGCTGCTTAAAGATGGGGCCATGTGGTGGCAGGTGTATTTCTCTGCCAGACATCTCTCTCTCTCTCTCTCTCTCTCTCTCTCTCTCTCTCTCTCTCTCTCTCTCTCTCTCTCTCTTATTTATATATATACATATATATATATATATATATATATATATATATATATATATATATATATATATATATATATATGACTGACTTGTAGTCCTGCATGTTCCTGTGTCAGACAGTCAGAGTGAGCTAGAGAGGGTAGCAGAATAGGTAACTAAGGAGTGGTAGACATCAGGGAGAGTGAAAGATACACACAGTCATCACCATGTCTGCCCCTGAGGTCTAACAAAGAAAATAAACTCTGCTTCATACATCTTTATGCATGTTCCATACCTGTACAAATACCTACTATGTCCCTCAATGCCTAGTTAATGCCTAGTTACACTGTAAAAAAACGTGTTTTTACGGTAACTTACTGGCAGCCAGTTACCTGTAAATTACTGTAAAAAAGGTACAGTAGGTACAGGTTTATCATTACATTACTGGAAATAAAGCATTAGAGCCATAGAGGTTCATTTTCCAACGCTGAAAAATTTAATTGGTATATGGATTAACACTGTAAGAACGTCCATTTTTAACACTAGGAGTGATAAGGGCACAACACTGCTTTGTGTTGTTTTCAAATCTGAACAATGCTAAAATGTTATCTGTCTAAACTGTGTAGTGTAAAATAAATCTACACTTTAAAAACTGTATTCAGACTCCTTGACTTTTTCCACGTTTTGTTACCTTACAGCCTTATTCTAAAATTGATTAAATAAATACAAATTCTCATCAATCTACACATAACACTCCATAATTACAAAGTGAATACAGGTTTTTGGAAACTTAGAATATCTATTAGAATTAAAAAACAGAAATACCTTATTTACATAAGTATTCAGACCCTTTGCTATGAGACTTGAAATTGAGCTCAGGTGCATCTTATTTCCATTGATGATTCTACAACCTGAGTCCACCTGTGGTAAATTCAGTTGATTTGACATGATTTGGAAAGGCACACACCTGTCAACATGAGGTCGAAGGAATTGACCGTAAAGCTCCGAGACAGGATTGTGTAGTGGTACAGATCTGGGGAAGGGTACCAAAAAGAACACCAAGAACACAGTGGCCTCCATCATTCTTAAATGGAAGAAGTTTGGAACCACCAAGACTCTTCCTACAGCTGGCTGTCCGGCCAAACTGAGCAATCGGTGGGGAGATGGGCCTTGGTCAAAGAGGTGACCAAGAACCCGATGGTCACTCTGTCAGAGCTCTAGAGTTCCTCTGTGGAGACGGGAGAACCTTCCAGAAGGACAACAATCTCTGCAGCACTCCTCCAATCAGGCCCGATGGAAGCCACTCCTCAGTAAAAGGAACATGACAGCCCGCTTGGAGATCGCCAAAAGGCACCTAAAGACTCTCAGACCATGAGAAACAAGATACTCTGGTCTGATGAAACCAAGATTGAACTCTTTGGCATGAATGCCAAGCGTCATGTCTGGAGAAAACCTGGCACCATCCCTACGGTGAAGCATGGTGGTGACAGCATCATGCTGTGGGGTTGTTTTTCAGTGGCAGGGACTGGGAGACTAGTCAGGATCGAGGCAAAGATGAACGGAGCAAAGTACAGAGAGATCCTGGAAGAAAACCTGCTCCAGAGCGCTCAGGACCTCAGACGGAGGCAAAGGTTCACCTTCCAACAGGACAACGACCCTAAGCACACAGCCAAGACAATGCAAGAGTGGCTTCAGGACAAGTCTCTAAATGTCTTTGAGTTGCCCAGCCAGTGCCTGGACTTGAACCCGATCAAACATCTGTGGAGAGACCTGAAAATAGCTGTGCTGCAACACTCCCCATCCAATCTGACAGAGCTTGAGAGGATCTGCAGAGAAGAATCGGAGAAACTCCCCAAATACAGGTGTGCCCAGTTTGTAGCGTTATACCCAAGAAGACTTGATGCTGTAATTGCTGCCAAAGATGTTTCAACAAATTACTGAGTAAAGTGTCTGAATACTTATGTAAATGTGACATTTCAGCAAACATTTCTAAAAACCTGTTTTTGCTTTGTCATTATGGGTATTGTGTGTAGATTGACTAGGGGGAAAAAACAATTTAATCAATTTTAGAATAAGGCTGTAACGTAACAGAATTTGGAAAAAGTCAAGGGGTCTGAATACTTCCCGAAGACACTGTACACTAGGAAGTTTTGATTGTAACACACCATGTGCTGAATCCCAATAATTATTTTGTACTGTGTACCTGTAGCTCTGTGTGTCTCTACCACTCTCCACCTCAAACCTCCGTCCACATCCCTCCTACCTCCCCATCCTCTTGTCCCCCCCGGCCTGTCTTCATCTGGGCTGATCGTGTTTCTGTGTGCTCTTGACGAAACAGGCTGGTGCATTACAAAAGGAATGTGTGGCAGTAACCTGTGCCAAACACCTTGTCACAGCAGCATTGTAGAGAACAATAGTCTCAGTGTGGAGAGGCTCTCTCTGCTCCTCTCTCGCAACATGCCCTGAGCATCACACGTCTCAACCACCAGCCATTACACTGAGGTCAGACTCTGGCTGTGTCTGAAATGGCATCCTTTTCCCTTATAGTGCATTTGGTTTGGTCAGAAAAAGTAGTACACAATCTAGTGAATAGGGTACCATTTCAAACGAAGCTTCTCTCTCTCAGAGAGACCAACCAACCAGGCCTCACCTGACTATGGGTCACGGTACAGTGACAAGGGTGGAATTGTCTGGTAGTTTGGGAAGTGTTGCTGATGTGGCATGTACGGGATGGCAAAGTAGTATCTGTATGACAATGATTCATCCCTGTAGCTAAGTTATGTGTAGTCACAGACAGTAGAAGTGGACTGGGTGTTCTATTGCAGTCCATGACTGTTCTACCCAATACATTTATGCTGCTCTTATACTAACATTAACCCATTCCATTAAATATTGTTTACCATATTAGCAAGGAAGTAGCAAACCTACACAAGCTACTGGGGAATCCACACCCGCCTACTTTTTCTTTTTCTTCCACCCCAGTAGCCGGACGCCGCTCTGGTCTGGTGGAAGTGTCGCCGCCGTGTCGGCTCTCCACAGCCAACTGGCCGGTGCTCAGCAGGGTACCATCCCCGAAGGGGTCTCCCCCTTCCCTGGAAAACGAAGCTGTTCTCGACCCAACCAACCAGCCATGGAGATGTGTCACTCGCCGTGGAAGTTGAAGTAAGCGTCCTCTGGCAACAGGGGTCTGCTTAGAGATGTTGAGCCTGACCTGGCACAGACCAGAAACGGCTTTGCCACCCTGGATCCAGAGGTTCCAGCGCCTTCTTCATTTGGGGCTTCCCATTCAAGATCGGATCCGGAGGTACCTGCGTCTTTGTCCTCTGTCCTGTCTCCCTCTCCAGTGGCTTCTACCTCGGGCTCAGATCCTCGGAGCTCCCACCCTCATCAGACCGTGAGGCTGCCATTTAACATCGCCAGCTGTCATCATAGGCAGCTCTATTGTGAGAAACATCTCGGTTCACAAGGCAAAAACCCTGTGCTACCCAGGAGCACGAGTACAGGACATCACAAGGCTGCTTCCGACTGTTCTATGACAGATGCCGGGAGCTGACACTCCATCAGGAGTCCATCAGGAGGGCTAGCTCGGAACATCTGGAAGTGGATTTTAAAGAACTGATTTTAGCATTAAAAGACTCCAAAAAACGGCCAATCATTTCAGGTCCAGTACCATCGTTGGGCCGTGGGTGTGAAAGATTCAGCAGGCTACTGGCATTACACATGTGGCTAAAAGATTATTGTGGCTCTGCTGGAGTCACTTGTAGAGATAACTTTGACACCTTCTGGAAACAGAAGATACTCTACAGGAGTGACAGAGTCCATCCAGATCATCTTGGCTCCTGGACTCTGTCCACGCATTTCAAGGCTGCGTTGAAACAATTACTTATCAATGACCCAAGACCAGCTCAGTTAATCCCTACCATTGTGACAATGAGTCGTCATAATGCTACTTCCAATGTACATTATTCTAGGGGTGTTGGCAGACACAATGTACAGTAAGTAGATTATTTTATGTCCCCCTAATTGCCCTGAATACCTCTGTTGTATGCAGTAATCATGAGCCTATGAGTTACACTGTTGGCACTGAGGCGGTGTGCCATAGTAGGAAGACCACTCAGCTCCAATACAAATAACATGAGCAAGTCTACTTCTGATAAGCTTCCCAGTAAAGCATTAAAAACAATCAAGCAACCCAGAAAAGTGCTACAAATAGCTATATTAACATATGCAGCCTGAGAAACAAGGTCCATGAAGTCAATAACGTGCTTGTAGCAGATGACATTCATATTCTGAGTATCTCTGAAACTCACTTAGATAATACCTTTGATGATACAGTGGTAGCAATATTTGGTTAGAACATTTACAGAAAAGACAGAAATGCCAACGGGAGTGGTGTTGCGGTCTATATAAAGAACCACGTTCATGTAAAGCTTAGAGACGATCTAATGTTAAATTCTGTTGAAGTGATATTACTACAGGTTCATCTGCCTCACCTAAAGCTCATTATTGTGGGAAGCTGCTATAGACCTCCAAGTGTTAACAGTCAGTATCTGGATAATATGTGTGAAATGCTTGATAATGTATGTGATATCAACAGAGAAGTATATTTTCTGGGTGATTTAAATATTGACTGGCTCTCATCAAGCTGTCCACTCAAGAAAAATCTTCAAACTGTAACCAGTGCCTGCAACCTGGTTCAGGTTGTCAATCAATCTACCAGGGATTTACAAACAGCACAGGAATGAAATCATCAACACGTATTGATCACATCTTTACTAATCCTGCTGAAATTTGATTTAAAGCAGTATCCAAATCCATAGGATGTAGTGATCACAACATAATAGTCAT
The DNA here is from genome assembly GCF_965601325.2 of Salmo salar. NCBI lineage: Eukaryota > Metazoa > Chordata > Actinopteri > Salmoniformes > Salmonidae > Salmo > Salmo salar. Next base: position 16,417,656 of record NC_138313.1, on the reverse strand, counting down.
ATCTAGGAAAACTAACGTTCCAAAGGCTGGGCCTAATATAGTGTATAAGAGGTCATACAATACGTTTTGTAGTGATTCATATGTTGATTATGTAAAGAATATTTGCTGGTCTGTGGTGTGTAATGAGGAGCAACCAGACGCTGCACTTGACACATTTCTGAAATTGCTTATTCCAGTTACTAATAAGCACGCACTCATTAAGAAAATGACTGTGAAAACTGTTAAATCCCCTTGAATTGATGAGGAATTGAAGAATTTTATGGTTGAGAGGGATGAGGCAAAATGTTAGGCAAATAAGTCTGGCAGCCCAACTGATTGGCAAACGTATTGCAAATTAAGAAATCATGTGACTAAGCTAAATAAAATTAAAATAAACTATACTATGAAACAAAGATAAACTACATAAAGAATGATAGAAAAAGCTTTGGAGCACCTTAAATTACATTTTGGGGAAAAAAAGCCAACTCGGCTCCATTATTCATTGAATCAGATGGCTCATTTATCACAAAACTCATTGATATTGCCAACTACTTTAATGACTTTTTCATTGGCAAGATAAGCAAACTTAGAGCTGACATGCCAGCAACAAATGCTGACACTACACATCCAAGTATATCAGACCAAATTATGAAAGACAAGAATTGTACTTTTGAATTCTGTAAAGTCAGTGTGGAACAGGTGAAAAAAATGATTGTTGTCCATCAACAATGACAAGCCACCGGGGTCTGACAATCTGGATGGAAAATAACTGAGGATAATAGCGGACGATATTGCCACTCCTATTTCCCACATCTTCAAGTTAAGCCTACTAGAAAGTGTGTGCCCTCAGGCCTGGAGGGAAGCTAAAGTAATTCAGCTACCCAAGAATAGTAAAGCCCCCTTTGCTGGCTCAAATAGCCGACCAATCAGCCTGTTACCAACCCTTAGTAAACTTCTGGAAAAAATGGTGTTTGACCAGATACAATGCAATTTCACAGGAAACAAATTGACAACAGACTTTCAGCACGCTTATAGGCAAGGACACTTAACAAGCACAGCACTTGCACAAATGATTGATTATTGACTGAGAGAAATTTATGATAAAATTATTGTGGGGGCTTGTTAGACTTCAGTGAAACTTTTGACATTAACGATCATAGTCTGCTGCTGGAATAACGTACACTACCATTCAAAAGTTTGGGGTCACTTAGAAATGTCCTTGTTTTTTAAAGAAAATCAAACAATTTTGTCCATTAAAATAACATTAAATTGATCAGAAATACAGCTACAATAGTGTTGTAAATGACTATTGTAGCTGGAAATGGCAGATTTGCTTCTGGAATATCTACATAGGCGTACAGAGGCCCATTATCAGCAACCATCACTCCTGTGTTCCAATGGCACGTTGTGTTAGCTAATCCAAGTTTATAACTTTAAAAGGCTAATTGATCATTAGAAAACCCTTTTGTAATTATGTTAGCACAGCTGAACACTGTGGTGCTGATTAAAGAAGCAATAAAACTGGCCTTTAGACTAGTTGAGAATCTGGAGCATGAGCATTTGTGGGTTCGATTACCGGCTCAAAATGATCTTTCTTCTAAAACTTGTCAGTCTATTCTTATTCTGAGGAATGAAGGCTATTCCATGCAATAAATTGCCAAGAAACAGAAGATCTCGTACAACGCTGTGTACTACTCCCTTCACAGAACAGCGCAAACTGGCACTACCCAGAACGGAAAGAGGAGTGGGAGGCACCGATGCACAACTGAGCAAGAGGACAAGTACATTAGAGTGTCTAGATTGAGAAACAGACGCCTCAGAAATCCTCAACTGGCAGCTTCATTAAGTACTACCCGCAAAACACCAATCTCAATGTCAACAGTGAAGAGGCAACTCCAGGATGCTGGCCTTCTGTCATTCTGCCCCTGAAGAAGGCAGTTAACCCACTGTTCCTAGGCTGTCATTGTAAATAAGAATTTGTTCTTAACTGACTTGCCTAGTTAAATAAAATAAAAAATATGGATCAGCGATGGCTGAGTGTCATAGGCAAGATGCAATAGATGGCATAAAATACAGTATATGAGATGAGTAATGTAAGATATGTAAACAGTTTTCAAGTTGCATTATTTAAAGTGACTACTGATCCATTTATCAAAGCCCCATATACTACCCACTGCTGCGACCTGTATGCTCTCGTTGGCTGGCCCTCGCTTCATATTCGTCGCCAAACCCACTGGCTCCAGGTCATCTATTAGTCTTTGCTAGGTAAAGCCCCGCCTTATCTCAGCTCACTGGTCACCATAGCAGCACCCACCTGTAGCACACACTCCAGCAGGTATATTTCACAGGTCACCCCCAAAGCCAATTCCTCTTTGGATGCCTTTCCTTCCAGTTCTCTGCTGCCAATGACAGGAACAAACTGCAAAAATCTCTGAAGCTGGAGACTCATATCTCCCTGATTAACTTTAAGCACCAGCTGTCAGAGCAGCTCACAGATCACTGCACCTGTACACAGCCCATCTGTAAATAGCCCATCCAACTACCTCATCCCCATACTGTTATATACTGCTTTGCTTTATCTTGGCCAGGTCGCAGTTGTAAATGAGAACTTGTTCTCAACTAGCCTACCTGGTTAAATAAAGGTGAAAAAATAAAAATAAATAAAAGTGGCCAATGATTTGAGTCTGTATGTAGCAGCAGCCTCTCTGTGTTAGTGATGGCTTTTTAACATTCTGATGGCTTTGAGATAGCAGCTGTTTCTCAGTCCCAGCTTTGATGCACCTGTATTGACCTCACCTTCTGGATGATAGCAGGGTGAACAGGCAGTGGCTTGGGTGGTTGTTGTCCTTGATCTTTTTGACCTTCCTGTGACATCGGGTGCTGTAGGTGTCTTGGAGGGAAGGTAGTTTGCCCCCCGTGATGCGTTGTGCAGACCACACCACCCTCTGGAGAGGCTTGCAGTTGATGGCAGTGCAGTTGCCATACCAGGCGGTAATACAGCCCGACAGGATGCTCTCAGTTGTGCATCTGTAAAAGTTTGTGAGGGTTTTAGTTGACAAGCCAAATTTCTTCAGCCTCCTGAAAAAAAAAAAAAAACTGCAAATTAACTTTTACATTATTGTTGCGCCTTCTTCACCACACTGCCTGTGTGGGTGGACCATTTCATTTTGTACGTGATGTGTATGCTGAGGGACTAAAAACTTTCCACCGTCTCCACTACTGTCCCATTGATGTGGATAGGGGGGTGCTCACTCTGCTGTTTCCTGAAGTCCACGATCATCTCCTTTGTTTTGTTGATGTTGAGTGAGAGGTTGTTTTCCCGACACCACACTCCGAGTGCCCTCACCCCCTCCCTGTAGTTTTTCTCTCCCAGGTATGGTATGGGAGCAGAGAGAGAGATGGTCAGACAGCAAGAATGGGACTTGACACAGTTTAAATAATTTGCAATGGCATTCTAAGAAGGCTGCGTTACCCTCTCTCCTCCCTCTCCTCCATTGATAAAGACCAGGGCACATCCCCAGCTCCCCTTGGGGTACTATTACAGTATGCCATCTCTTAGTGAGACACTGAAAAGACAAAGGCTTCCTCGGGGCAAATGGTTCCTCACAGAACTTCAAGGCGTCCTTGCCAGTCGACAATTAACTTCTTTCAAAGTGGGTATAGAGACGACAACTCATGGAGCTCCAGCTCTTATTGTGTGAGGGGGGAGAGAACAGGCAGTTCTTACCTAAGTCAGAGCCTCAGAGCCCAGGGAGGAGCAACACTGATAGGCTACAGTAGGTGTTTCCCAGTGACAATCAGCAAGACAGTCTGCCAACCTACCAGCCAGCCAGCTAACCTCTTTCTTCAGTCCCCTGATTCATATGACAGGTGTTTCCCATAGCTAGCCAGCCCCTCCTCAGAGTCCTCAGGGTTCATGTGTCTCTTTCTCTTCATGGGATCCCACGTCCCTTTCACAGCCAGTCTCTTTATTAGAGGGTTTCCCAGTGTCTCTCTGAACTCTTCTTTACTCTTCTGAGCCAGACGTTTGCATCATTGTGTGCATCCCAAATTAACCAAAAATAACCCATAGGTTTCTGGCCAAAGGTAGGGCACTATAAAGGGAATAGGGTGCCATTGGAGACACAATTATTGTCCTTTCACTCTTGAGGTTTTCTTCTCTGATTCAATGGGGTTGGGTTAAATGCAGAAGACACATTAAATGCATTCAGTTGTCCAACTGACTAGGTATCCCCTTTCCCTTCCCTTTCCCATTCTGTTTCTTTACAGGACTAATAGACACCCTCATCCTAAGAAATTACCCCCTCTTTTACACTACCTGCTATTGACTTTCCCCTCTGTAGTACCTGGTATTGACAGAATCACAGCGTCACCATTGTTCACACTGCCTCAGGTTACTGTCATACAAGGGTAACGACAGGTAGTGGCATGCGTCCCCAAATGGTACCCCATTCCCTTTATAGTGCACTACTTTTGACCAGGTATCACACAGTTCTGGCCAAAAGTACTGCACTACATAGGAGATAGGGTGTGATTTGGGACACATCACCTTGCTCATCAATATGGGCTTGGCTTGGCTGCTGTCTGTCACGGTTGCCGATGTCTTTTGCAATGTCACTGATCCATCAAGCGTTCAAGTTACTGTACTCTAGCTTGTCCCATTGAAGCCTGTTAATTACTGTAACAGTAAGCTTAACAGTAAGCTTCTGCATCAGTTATTTCAAGGTCCTTCCAATTTATTTCCTTCAGAGCTTTCCTTTTCTAGAGTACCTGGAGATGGGGTGTATTTCCTCTTTTCACACACAAGGGAGAAGAAGGGAAGCATGGAAAGGGATTTTAGGCATTGATTGTATTAAATTTTTATGCAGAATTTGGCAGAGGCTGACATTTGACCACACTTATCCTTCCAGATGATCATACCTGGGAAAGCAGGGGACCCTCTCTATCTGAATGCAATTCATCCAGAGTGAAATTGCGTCTCGCACTCCGGCCTCACTCTCCACAGATCCATGACGAGAAATTCCATAGGTGAATTAGTCACGCCTTGGCCTAGCGATATTTACATTGGGGTTGTATTTCACAGTGTTTTAAAGGCAACCACCTCACTGCAGCTCAAGGCTGTGGGATGAACAGGCCAATCACAGAGGAGAGCACAGACCATGACTGATGGGGTGGTCTCACATATCAAGATGTGAAGGAAAGAAGTCACAGGCTGTGTGTGTGCGTGTGTGCGTGTGCATATGTGTGTGAGAGAGAGAATGCATTTAATGGATGACTGGTGCCTTCGTTCAGTGTTTCTCAACTTTTCTATACCAGGGACTACCAGCAAGCTATGTTCACTCATGTCAGGGTCCACTTACATTAAAACTATCATTATATTATATACAGTATATCATGTACACTAACCACCACTCTCTCTCTGTGTCTCCAGAGGACCAGATTCCCCATGGGTTCCCCACCATAGATATGGGACCCCAGCTGAAGGTAGTGGAGCGGACCCGTACGGCCACCATGCTGTGTGCTGCCAGTGGCAACCCCGACCCAGAGATCTCCTGGTTCAAGGACTTCCTCCCTGTAGATATCAACAGCAGCAACGGAAGAATCAAACAGCTCCGCTCAGGTACAGAGTCTCCGCACGGTCCCCACACACTGTACATGGTTATTCCTGAGAAACACACCCACAGTATTTTGCACCATGTCAAACACACCCAATAAAATCACTGAAATTCAATATATATTCCAATGCCGTGTTGAACAATGATGAAAACATACATTTACTTGTGTAGAATGTATTTTTTTTATTTAAAATGTAATTGCCAAATCACTCCTTAAAGTTGTGAATAAATGTTTTTCTACTTTAATTGAACTGCAAACAGCTCTGTAATTCCGTCAGTGGCTCCTGAAAGGGATTGCTGCTGTTCTGTGCCTGTGGTGCCTTCAGAACCAGATGCAGGCAGCCATTCGTCTTAACGTTATAACAAACCACAAGGCTCAGTACAACTCAGAAAGGTAGCCTGTTTCCAAGCACTTATTTAGTCAGTAAGGCAGGCGCAGCAAAGCTGTGCACGTCATACCTTTGTACTATAGGCATATACCCTCCCTACAGTCAGTTTTGAGGGGGAAACAGTTCACGAAAATGTTGGAGTCTGGGTCCCTACTCCCTAAACCCTTAGCGTCAATGCAACCTCCAAAAGCATTCCAGATAGGCATCATCTCTTGAACCCCAGCCCTGGCAGCATAGAATATAATATAGAAACAGAGGTATAATTGAAGTGTTTCACCTCTGGCTCCTATCCACAGACACAGAGAGAGGAAAGGCTGAGAGAAGCTGTAGGATATCCCTGGTCTGCATTGTAAATGGGACCGTATCCCCTGTATAGAGCTCTATAGGGCTCCGGTCAAAAGCAGTGCACTATAAAGGGATATAAAGAGAATAGGATGCCATTTGGGACACAGGCTATGTGTAGCTTTGAAGCCCGTGGAAGCTGGAGGATTTCCCCAGGCAGGCTTCAGCTGCAGAGGCCTCAGGTGAAGACAGATCCTCCCGCCATGATGTATTATTAACATGACAGCACTGCAATTTTCTTCAATTTGGTTCATAGCGCTGGCTTGCCTTCCTCGTCACACATCGGCTGCATCCTAACTGTAAACTTATTCCCATCATAGTGCACTACTTTTGACCAGAGCCCTGGGTTCTGGTCAAAAGTAGGGCACTGTGTAGGGAAAAGTGTACCATTTGGGATGCATTATAATCCCACCGCAGTCAAGCACAAATGTGCATGTCTCTTTTTTCTCTTCTTTTTTAAGTGCTGCCCGTTCGCTAAATGTCTGTCAGAGGTCAACTTGACATTCAAGCAATTTATTTGTTCCAATACAATTCATTACGCGCTCGTGAGATTACATTTGCTCATAAATTAGTATCCCTATTATAGGACCTTTTATCCATCAAGGAATGCTAATAGCCAAAATTTTCCATTTGAGACCTTTGAACTCTGGTAGCAAATGAAAGACAAGTCAGTATGTGTCCTTTGCGTCAAATTAAGCTCAGAGCTCTATCCCACCTCTACTAAGGCTGCATCCCAAATGGCATGCTATTCCCTACATAGGGTGACATTTGGGATGCACCCTTAAACATGTCATTGTCTCCCGGTAATTACCAATAGGCTTGTCCAAACCAGGAAGTCTGGCCCATGACATCGATCAACACTGTTTACAATGCAGGCCACACAAAAAGCAAACAGACACTCATCCTGACACTCCTCCTCTGCTGTCCTGGGGATCTGATAGGGAGGAAGAGAGGTGTGGAAGAGGAGTAGGAGTGGAAGAGGAGGAGGATTAGTGTCTCCAGAAGTGGCTAAACCTCTATCCTTTCCGGTAAATACTCCTGGAGTAGCAGGTGTACAAGGCTACGGTTCTGTGTGTGGAGTAGTCACTCAAACTCTTCTGGGTCCTCCTGACTCACCAGGGTTGGATCCCAAATGTCACCCTTTCCTCTTTATGGTGCACCTCATTCCCTTTATAGTGCAATACTTTTGAAAGGGGCTTTATTCAAATGTAGTACACTATATAGGAAATAGAGGGTCATTTGGGACACAGCCTAGGTGATTGGTGATTCTCTCCACTGCAGCCTGCTAGTAACATAATTAGCTGAGTTATATTATGCCATCCTTGAATTATTATGAATATGTATATGGATAATGATGACATGATAAAATGTGTTAAATATATACAGTCATAATATTATGTCCTTGTGAAGGCAGAGCATGGACTAATTAAATCCACGGTAATAGGTTATTGTTGTGCATTAACCCCAATGTATTTCTTCAACATATAGGAAAATGAATACCTGCCTACTGTATCCAGGATATTGCGAAAACATAATAAAGCACTATTATTTTTCACAATTTACCTAGTACCTGCTACACTGAAGTCTGTCATGGACAAAGCATGTGATATTCATACTGAACTAAAACCAACCAGGGCTCAGTACATGGAGGCTGTATGTCTGTCCTGGCAGGTCTCAGCGTAGACCCAGTCCTCTTTAAGCTGCTGATGACCTCATCAACATGGGACACACAGCTTTTAGGGGGCTCTCCGTCCTCTTCTCTCAACCCCTCTCCTCCACCTCTATGCTCCTGTTTAATGAGTGGATACTGGTTTGGATTTACCATCCAGATCGTGTGTATCTGTATAGTAACCAAACCGACTCCTCCAACGTTTGTCGCATATGACTAAATATGCCCAAATGACCCCGTACTAACAACTACAGGAATAATCAATGAAATCAAACAATATATTATTTGTGAAGACAAAATATGCAGCTAATTAGTTAGAGGGTGATCCACAAAAAAAGGATAATTGATAAAAATGTATTTTATATGGCCTGTTCAATACACGTTTAAACGTGATTTTAAGGGCTATAACTTAGTCATATTGAGATGTATCGGTGTGCAATTAACACTGCACTCACCTAAGACTTTCTCTCACAATGCAGCAGCAATATCACAACTTAGGCTACTGTATTCCAGGGCACAGGTTTCTTAGTATTACATCAGATACTGTTGTAGCCTGTGTTTGTGTTAACCTCATTACGACAGGAAGCTGAACAGCCCAGATTAGTTAACCTGTCTAGAGTTAGTCTGTAGACATTATCAGAATGTCTTAGGTAACATCCAGAAGCAGGCCTGTTTTGGGTGAACAGCGGATCACTATTCAAGGTTGATGTTGATGGCCAGGTGTTAACACAAACAAGCAGGTGGGGAGAATAAGTAGCTTTGCAATCATAGCAGACTGGCAGCTCAGTAGCACAAATAGCCAGGTGTATAGCATAAACAATTATGGGGAGAACACAAATATCCAGGTGTACACAACATAAAGAGTCAGGATTATAGCACACAGCAGGCAAGTGCAGAGCAGAAGTAGTCGGGTATTCAGAAAATAGGCAGTCAGTACTAGGATATTACGAAATAAGTACTGGTTACAGATAACCGGCTTAGTCAGAGTCACCACTCTGTTACCACTCTGGTACGCTCACCCAACACTGCAAAACACAAAATTGTGTTATATCCAGAAATTTAAAAAGCCATTTTTTTATAAACATGTTGAGGGAGAAATAGCTTCTGGAATTCAATACTCAAGTTTTTCTTCACTCTGCGGTTTCTTCTCTTTTTTCTTTCTTTCTTTCTTTCTTTCTTTCTTTCTTTCTTTCTTTCTTTCTTTCTTTCTTTCTTTCTTTCTTTCTCTCATCTTTGTACTAATGCTTCTCTCTAATCTTATTTGCATTCAAATTACCTCTCCAGGTGGTACACCAATCAGAGGTAAGAATGCTGGGTACACAAAAAACTGTCCACTCACGTCATCCTTCCTGTCCTCCTCCTCATTCTCCTCCTCCATTCCCTCCTCCTTTCACCTCACAATGTCCTCATCACCAGTTGTCTCACTCTCTCTCTGGGACCTGACTCCTTCTCCACATCAGTACATGACCCTTTGTAAGTCTGTCTGGTCAATGGCACCTCTAAAAACACAAACGTCAAAGTACGAATCTACAAAATCCTTACTTCAAATTAAACCGGCTTAACGTTCACCTAAAACTGTAACCTCATAGAAAGATGGACCTGCTTAAACTGTAGATTAACAAAACATATGATTCATATTTTGAATGGCAGCTCTATCCTGAGCGTGGATCGTGATCTCTTGACCACTCTTTCAGTTTTTATATTCCTAGACTCCTCGCGATGAGCCTGACATTACTGTATTTCCGATGAGCCTGACATTACTGTGAGCCTTACTTTCCATTCCCAACGTATGGCGGGATTGACACCTGCTATGATTAGTAGTCTGTGATGTGTTTTAGAGGTGGTCAACGCTGACTCCTGTCTGAGCACTGTCCTGAGAGGCTCTAGTCAGAAGCAGGAAGGAGGAAGAGGTACTAGATTGCATTATTAAAGGTTCAACTTCGTTGGGCAGAGTGAGAGTGGAGCTTCTGGCAGCTAGCTACAATCTTTATTGAGGGTCCTAAAATCTCCATGGCTGCGCCTCAAATGGCACCCTATTCCCTACATAGTGCCCTAGTCAAAAGTAGTGCTCTATGAATAGGGTGCCATTGGGGAAGCAGACCATCTCTCTGACTGAGAAGTTGTCTTATACCTCTGGCTTATTTTATACAAGGGAGAAAAGCGAGAGCATGCTTCGGTGATCGGGTCAGTATGAACTTCCCCATTTGCCTGCTGCTCACCTCGTTGTCTCTCTCCAGAGATAAAGAACATCTCATCTCATCAAGGGGGTCTCACTGCCATGAAGACGTGCTGAAAGGAAACGTGTTCCAAATGGCACCATATTCGCTATATTGCGTTACTTTTAACCAGAGCCCAATGGGCCCTTGACAAAAGTAGTGCACTGTATGGGTAATAGGTTGTCATTTGGGATACATTTAAAATGGGTTCCACAAGATCCAATCAAAGAGGAATAGAAAAGGATAATACATATTATGTGGCAATAACCAGCCACTGCTGCATTCCTCTGCTCTCCGCACATTGGAAACAGGATTGCCCTTGCCTACACCAAGCGTTGATCACTAGAAGTTAAAGCTAGAGGGAGAAAGCTAAGACCTTGGAAAGAGAACTGTACATTGAACACGTCTCCCATTATCATTCTGACACAATTGCATTGTGATATGGAAAGGAAATGTCTTGGAGAGAAGAAAGGCTTACCTGAGTTGGGCTGTGTGTGTGTGTGTGTGTGTGTGTGTGTGTGTGTGTGTGTGTGTGTGTGGGGGGGGGGGGGGGGGGGGGGGATAGTTACAGGGGAGAGGGGGTATGAATGAGCCAATCGGAAGCTTGTCTGCGTATATGTGACGTTTGTAGCAGCAGGATACACATCTCAGGCAGAATCCTCTAGATGATTGACATAACATGGTGGCTGCTGGGTAAAGATATTTCTGGGCGCTCATCCATCTCACCTAACTCCAGATTCCCATGGATGTCACCACACACTTTTATTTCTATGTCCAAATTTTTATCAGCAGTTGTGTGACAAACTCATCCCATATGATGCATTTCAGATTCATTTCTGAAATATATTCTCACATTTATTTTTCTATTAATATTCACTGATCTCAAACTGCATGATGTGTGTAACATCACGATCAACAGCATCCCTGTACATGAACACCAGACACACAGTCATGTTGTCTGTCAAAACCGATCCAGAGTCTACTGTATATGAATAACTGTTCATTGTATAAAGGAAAATGCCCTGGGATGTATGCTTTGGTAAATGGTAAAAGAAAATGATAAACCACTTGATCACTCTGAGTGAGCAGGAACAGGTAAGTGTTATGTTCCTGATCCAGTCTTCATGTGTCATCCGTTTTAGACAGGGACGACCAAAGAGGACTGTCGACAAGGGCAGGAATAAAAGAGTCTTTCACTCCCCTAGTCTGTTTTTACTAATTTGTTTCCTCACTGTTTGAAAAATGGTTCCCGTCCTCACTGTCACCAACAGTAGAGCAGGTGATAAGAACTAATCAGTGGTGATCAAAGCAGAATTGATTAGTGATTTGTGGCTAGTTAATCTATTAGGCTGAAGGCTGAAGCTTTGGCAGAGTGATGGGGAGATCGTTAAAGTACAGCAGAACTCTTTGGGATTCCCATCTCTCCGTACTAACATTGTCGTCACTCACAGAATGGCTTAGGCCTGTATTTGACTTTAGTATTGAAAAGTGAGAAGATAAAGATATGTTTTTTTGTTTATGAGACAGCAGGTTTAGAATTCCTCACTTTTAAATTACTGTATGTATTTTTCTTACTTGATTTGCTTTTCTCCTCTGTCCAGTCTTACTGTAACGTCAGGAGGAGCTATAGTTCCTGTTAATTACAACATATAGCTACTTTCATGAAAATTGCTATTGTATTGTTTCTGCGGTATTTAGGTCCCTAATAAGAAGTGTAATGTCCGCTTACCTGTCTATGCTTTGGTTTTCTCAATGTTGCCAAAATGTCTATCTGCTAGATGGGTCTGTTTTCAAAATGTCAGTTGTTCTGATATATACTGTATGTGTATGAAAAGTTGGCTTGGTTATTTCTGTTTTTGTTTAGGCAAACGTGTGTGTGTGTGTGTGTGTGTGTGTGTGTGTGTGTGTGTGTGTGTGTGTGTGTGTGTGTGTGTGTGTGTGTGTGTGTGTGTGTGTGTGTGTGTGTGTGTGTGTGTGTGTGTGTGTGTGTGTGTGATGTGGATGTGTGAGTTTGATTTAGTGTAAGTCTGAACACACATTTCAGTGTGCATTTTGTCCCAAATGTCACCCTACTTCCTATATAGTGCACTACATTTGACCAGGGTGAATACGGCTCTAGTCAAAAATAGTGCACTATGTAGGGAATAGGGTGCCATTTGATATGCAAACCATGTATCCATCTGAGTGGACTCTGAGCCTTGACAATGTGCCCTCTCCCTTCAGGAGCTCTCCAAATAGAAAACAGCGAGGAGTCGGACCAGGGCAAGTACGAGTGTGTGGCGGTCAACAGCGCCGGGACCCGCTACTCGGCTCCGGCCAACCTATACGTGAGAGGTAAGAGCCCTCCCTGCCTGGCGAGCGGGTCAGTGCTAACAGTGGGGGCCATCCACCTGTCCATAAAGTATCTATTCTATTCTATCACTTCCCTCACTGCTCTCTGGTCAAGCGCTAAAGACTAGTGTAAGCTAACCCACTCCACAGCTACACAACCAGGTCTGCTCTCTGGTCAAGTTAACCCACTCCTCTCCACAGCGAGCCTGGTCTAGCTATACAAATACTCCACGTGGATCTATTCACTGGCTGGAAACTGACAAATGCCAACCAACTACTTCCTCACTGGAATAATAGTGCACCTACCCAGCCAACCAGTCAGTGAAAGGTCCAGCCTAACCTGTTGATGCCTGTTCTTGTTATGCCAATGTTTTGTCTATTCTCTGTGTGAGGTGTTTATTTTCTTTCTTTTCTTTTCTCCTGGGGGGATTGTATACTCCCTATAGGGCTCTGGTAAAAAAGCAATGCACTATATAGTGAATAGGGTGCCATTTTGGATGCAGCCTTGGTGAAATGGAGAGAGTTGTTATATGCTGGTGTTACATATGCAGTCTTGTAGACATACTGTGCATACAGGAAATAGACACCTCGTTGGTTACTGTCATCCTGAGTGTAGGAAATTCCCCTATCAACAGGGTGCTATGCATTCTATGGCTGTGTCTCAAATGGCACTCTATCTCCTATTTGGTGCACTGCCTATTTGTTCTACTACTACAAAGCAAACAGGGCTGATGTCATATCAAACTCAACCCCCATGGTCTTTTAGAGAATAATGTTCGGCAGCAAACAATTCAATTAGCCTCTATTCCACCAGCTAATATCAGGTTCTCAAAGGCAATTTCCATGCTTCAACTCAAGTTGGTTCCTTATGTCCCTGTTTTATGCACACCCACAGGTTTTTACCGTGCTCATTGCAAACACATTGGAAAAGTTCACCAATGGCAAAGAATTAAGTTATTCACACATTTTTATGTTACTGATGTCACTTCTCCCCCACTCCCCCTCTCTGGCGCTCGAGGGCACCAGGCAGTCCATCATTACGCACACCTTTCACCATCATTACGTGCATGAGCACTTCATGGGACTCACCTGGACTCTATGACTTTATTGATTGCCTCCCCTATATCTGTCACTTCCTCAGTTTCTTCCCCATGTCTGCATTAATGTCATGTTGTTCCCCCTGTCCAGATGCTGTTCTATGTTTTGTTATACAGTTGAAGTCGGAAGTTGACATACACCTTAGCCAAATACATTTCAACCCAGTTTTTCACAATTCCTGACATTTAATCCTAGTAAAAATTCCCTGTCTTAGGTTAGTTAGGATCACCACTTTATTTTAAGAATGTGAAATGTCAGAATAATAGTAGAGAGAATGACTTATTTCAACATTTATTTCTTTCATCACATTACCAGTGGGTCAGAAGTGTACATACACTCAAATAGTATTTGGTAGCATTGCCTTTAAATTGTTTAACTTTGGTCAAACGTTTCGGGTAGCCTTCCACAAGCTTCCCACAATAAGTGTATGTAAACTTCCGACTTCAACTGTATGTCCGTTTATCCATAAAATCTTCACTCCCTGTACTTGCTTCTCGTCTCCCAGCATCTGTTCTTACAGAATGGACACACCAATATTGGAAGCATCAGGGATTCTTTTTTTTTGGGGGGGGGGGGGGGGGTTGGTGACGTCAGGCCCGGGTGCCGGGGGTGCCTCAGCTGGCTCGTCGGGCTTCCATACCTTAGCTGGCTCGAGAGTTTTTTTTGCTTCGGTTGGCTTGGCAGGCTCTCATCCCACGTCATTACTCAGCCGGCTCCCACGCCTCAGCTGGCTCATCAGGCTCCCATCCCACATCATGTCTCAGTCGGCTGAGGCGTGGGAGCCCGGCGTGCCGGCTGAGGTGTGGGAATGCCGGCTGAGACATGATGGTGATGGTCGGGCTCCCATGCCTCAGCCGGCTAGTCGGGCTCCCATGCCTCGGCCGGGTTGTCTGGCTCCCATCCCACGTCATGTCTCAGCCGGCCCGTCAGACTCCCGCGTCTCGGGCCGCCACGTCGAGCTCCCACATTTCGGGCCGGCATGTCGGGCTCCCACGCCTCGGACCTGCTGGTCAGGCTCCCACGCCTCGGGCCGGCTGGTCGGGTTCCCACGCCTCGGCTGGCTCCTCCGGCTCTCTTATTTTTAGGGGGTAGATCAGCTTGAATGTTGCAGATGGAATGTAGCTTACATCAATGTTTTTGTCAGCATCACATCCAATCCCCCATATATTTGTTTATGTATGTATACATATACATACATATACATACATACATACATACACAAACATACATACATACATACATACATACATACATACATACATACATACATACATACATACATACATACATACATACATACATACATACATACATACATACATACATACATACAGTGCATTTGAAAAGTCTTCACCCTCTTGGCGTTTTTCCTATTTTATTGCATTACAATCTGTAATTTAAATGTATTTTTATTTGGATTTCATGTAATGGACATACACGAAATAGTCCAAATTGGTGAAGTGAAATGAAAAAAATTACTTGTTTCAGAAATATCAAAAAAATAAATAACGGGAAAATGGTGTGTGCATATGTATTCACCCCCTTTGCTATGAAGCCCCTAAATAACATCTGGTGCAACCAATTACCTTCAGAAGTCACATAATTAGTTAAATAAAGTCCACCTGTGCGCAATCTAAGTGTCACATGATTTCTCACATGATCTCAGTATATATACACCTGTTCTGAAAGGCCCCAGAGTATGCAACACCACTAAGCAAGGGGCACCACCAAACAAGCAACATTATGAAGACCAAAGAGCTCTCCAAACTGGTCAGGGACAAAGTTGTGGAGAAGTACAGATCAGGGTTGGGTTATAAAACATGTCCAAAACTTTGAACATCCCACGGAGCACCATTAAATCCATTATAAAAAAATTGGAAAGAATATGGCACCACAACAAACCTGGCAAGAGAGGGCCGCCCACGAAAACTCACGGACCATGCAAGGGGGGCATTAATCAGAGAGACAACAAAGAGACCACAGATAACCCTGAAGGAGCTGCAAAGTTCCGCAGCCGAGATTGGAGTATCTGTCCATAGGGCCACTTTAAGTCATACACTCCACAGAGCTGGGCTTTACGGAAGAGTGGCCAGGAAAAAGCCATTGCTTAAAGAAAAAAATAAGCAAACAAGTTTGGTGTTCACCAAAAGTCATGTGGGAGACTCCCCAAACATACTCTGGTCAGATGAGACTACAATTGAGCTTTTTGGCCATCAAGGAAAACGCTATGGCTGGCGCAAACCCAACACCTCTCATCACCCCGAGAACACCATCATGCTGTGGCAATGTTTTTCCTCGGCAAGGACTGGGAAACTGGTCAGAATTGAAGGAATGATGGATGGCACTAAATACAGGGAAACCGGTTTCAGTCTTCCAGAGATTTGAGACTGGGACGGATGTTCACCTTCCAGCAGGACAATGATCCTAAGCATACTGCTAAAGCAAAACTCGAGTGGTTTAAGGGGAAATATTTAAATGTCTTGGAATGGCCTAGTCAAAGCCCAGTTGAATCCAATTGAAAATCTATGGTATGACTTAAAGATTGCTGTACACCAGCATAACCCATCCAACTTGAAGGAGCTGGAGCAGTTCTGCCCTGAAGAATGGGCAAACATCCCAGTGGCTAGATGTGCCAAGCTTATCGAGACATACCCCAAGAGACTTGCAGCTGTAATTTCTGCAAAAGGTGGTTCTACAAAGTATTGACTTTGGGGTGGTGAATAGTTATGCACGCTCAAGTTTTCAGTTTTTTTGTCTTATTTCTTGTTTGTTTCACTATAAAAAATATTTTATATCTTCAGTGGTAGGCATGTTGTGTAAATCAAATTATTCCAACGCCCCCAAAAATCTGTTTTAATTCCAGGTTGTATGGCAACAAAATAGGAAAAATGCCAAGTGGGGTGAATACTTTCGCAAGCCACTGTGCATATAAATACATGTACATACATATATACAGTACCAGTCAAAGGTTTGGACACAACTACTCATTCAAGGTTTTTTTTAAATTTTCACTATTTTCTAAGTTGTAGAGTAATAGTGAAGTCATCAAAACTATGAAATAACACATATGGGTTAGGGTTAGCCAACAAAATGTTTAACAAATGAAAATATATTTTAGATTCTTCAAAGTAGCCACCCTTTGCCTTGATGATAGCTTGGCACACTCTTGGCATTCTCTCAACCAGCTTCACCTGGAATGCATTTTCAACAGTCTTGAAGAAGTTCCCACATATGCTGAGCAGTTGTTGGCTGCTTTTCCTTCACTCTGCTGTCCAACTCATACCAAACCATCTCAAATGGGTTGAGGTCGGGTGATTGTGGAGGCCAGGTCATCTGATGCAGCACTCCATCACTCTCCTTCTTGGTCAGATAGCCCTTACACAGCCTGGAGGTTTGTTGGGTCATGTCCTGTTGAAATACAGCTGATGGTCCCACTCAGCGCAAACCAGATGGGATGACATATTGCTGCAGAATGCTGTGGTAGCCATGCTGGTTGAGTGTGCCTTGAATTCTAAATAAATCACAGTGCGTGTCACCAGGAAAGCACCCCCACACAATCACACCTCCTTCTCCATGCTTCACAGTGGGAACCACACATGCCGAGATCATCCGTTCACCTACTCTGCATCTCACAAAGACACGGCTGTTGGAAACAAAAATCTCAAATTTGGACTCAAGATTTCCACCGGTATAATGCCCATTGCTCGTGTTTCTTGGCCCAATCAAGTCTCTTCTTACTATTGGTGTCCTTTAGTAGTGGTTTGTTTGCAGTAATTCGACCATGAAGGCCTGATTCACGCAGTCTCCTCTGCACAGTTGATGTTGAGATGTCTGTTACTTAAACTCTGTGAAGCATTTATTTGGGCTGCAATCTGAGGTGCAGTTAACTCTAATGAACTTATCCTCTGTCGCAGAGGTAACTCTGGGTCACAATAACTTAAGTTTATAAAAAGATCTAACACAACATTAGGGGATGATATATGGATAATTATGGATTTATAATCAGCTATAATGGGGCGGCCATTTTGGACAGGGAACACAGAATTAATTAGCATTTATTTGGGCTGCAATCTGAGGTGTAGTTAACTGTAGTGAACTTATCCTCTGGAGCAGAGGTAACTCTGGGTCTTCCTTTCCTGTGGCGGTCCTCATTAGAGCCAGTTTCATCATAGCGCTTGATGGTTTTGGCGACTGCACTTGAAGAAACTTTCAAAGTTCTTGAAATGTTCCCTATTGACTGACCTTCATGTCTTAAAGTACTGATGGACTGTCATTTCTCTTTGCTTATTTGAGCTGTTCTTACCATAATATGGACTTAGTCTTTTACCAAATAGGGCTATCTTCTGAATACCACCCCTACCTTGTCACAACACAACTGATTGTCTTAAACGCATTAAGAAGGAAATAAATTCCACAATTGTGCTTTTTATGAGGCACACCTGTTAATTGAAATGCATTCCAGGTGACTACCATATGAAGCTGGTTGAGAGAATGCCAAGAGTGTGCAAAGCTGTCGTCAAGGCAAAGGGTGGCTACTTTGAAGAATCTCAAATATCAAATATAATAGGATTTGTTTAACACTTCTTTGGGTACTTCATGATATGTGTAATTTCATAGTTTTGATGTCTTCACTATTCTTCTACAATGTAGAAAATAGTACAAATAAAGAAAAACCTTGAATGAGTAGGTGTGTCCAATCTTTTGACTGGTACTGTACAGTCGTGGCCAAAAGATTTGAGAATGACACAAATATTAATTTCTGTGGCCAGTTTGTTCGATGGCAAATTGCATATACTCCAGAATGTTATGAAGAGTGATCAGATGAATTGCAATTAATTGCAAAGTCCCTCTTTGCCATGCAAATGAACTGAATCCCCCAAAAACATTTCCACTGCATTTCTGCCCTGCCACAAAAGGACCAGCTGACATCATGTCAGTGATTCTCTCGTTAACACAGGTGTGAGTGTTGACGAGGACAAGGCTGGACATCACTCTGTCATGCTGATTGAGTTCGAATAACAGACTGGAAGCTTCAAAAGGAGGGTGGTGCTTGGAACCATTGTTCTTCCTGTGTCAATCATGGTTACCTGCAAGGAAACATGTGCCGTCATCATTGCTTTGCACAAAAAGGGCTTCACAGGCAAGGATATTGCTGCCAGTAAGATTTGCACCTAAATCAACCATTTATCGCATCATCAAGAACTTCAAGGAGAGTGGTTCAATTGTTGTGAAGAAGGCTTCAGGGCGCCCAAGAAAGTCCAGCAAGCACCAGGACCATCTCCTAATGTTGATTCAGCTGCGGGATCGGGGCACCACCAGTACAGAGCTAGCTCAGGAATGGCAGCTGGCAGGTGTGAGTGCATCTGCACACACAGTGAGGCGAAGACTTTTGGAGGATGGCCTGGTGTCAAGAAGGGCAGCAAAGAAGCCATTTCTCTCCAGGAAAAACATCAGGGACAGACTGATATTCTGCAAAAGGTACAGGGATTGGACTGCTGAGGACTGGGGTAAAGTCATTTTCTCTGATGAATCCCCTTTCCAATTGTTTGGGGCATCCGGAAAAAAGCTTGTCCGGAGAAGACAAGGTGAGCGCTACCATCAGTCCTGTGTCATGCCAACAGTAAAGCATCCTGAGACCATTCATTTATGGGGTGGTTGCTTTTCAGCCAAGGGAGTGGGCTCACTCACAATTTTGCCTAGGAACACAGCCAAGAATGGTATCAACACGTCCTCCGAGAGCAACTTCTCCCAACCATCCAGGAACAGTTTGATGAACAATGCCTTTTCCAGCATGATGGAGCACCTTGCCATAAGGCAAAAGTGATAACTAAGTGTCTCGGGGAACAAAACATAGATATTTTGGGTCCATGGCCAGGAAACTCCCCAGACGTTAATCCCATTGAGAACTTGTGGTCAATCCTCAAGAGGCGGGTGGACAAACAAAAACCCACAAATTCTGACAAATTCCAAGCATTGATTATGCAAGAATGGGCTGCCATCAGTCAGGATGTGGCCCAGAAGTTAATTGACAGCATGCCAGGGCGGATTGCAGAGGTCTTGAAAAAGAAGTGTCAACACTGCAAATATTGACTCTTTGCATCAACTTCATATAATTGTCAATAAAAGCCTTTGACACTTATGAAATGCTTATAATTATACTTCAGTATTCCATAGTAACATCTGACAAAAATATCTAAAGACACTGATGCAGCAAACTTAGTGAAAATTAATATTTGTGTCATTCTCAAAACTCAAAACTTTTGGCCATGACCGTATATACACATCTTTTAAAAAATATATTTTATTTTATTTCTTTCTAACCTTACCACACCTCCCCTAATTGGAGTAAACTGGTGAACAACAACGCTTATGCTTCTACTTCCAATTTATATATACTATATACATTTCACATTCTATTTTAGTCTATTTTACAATAATTACATTTTGTTTGTTTTTACTCCTGTCCTTCCTCTAACCTCAACCTCTTCAATCTATTTATTTCACAAAAGTTCTGAACCTATATGCATTTTACAGACACAGTATGTTTTACATTAGTTATCTTGTTATTAGTTTATATTATTCCCAACCTTCATCTCCATTCAACCCCTCCCATCTATCTCTTAACACCATCCATATTGGATTTCTATTTGCCATATATTTTTCAACTGTGCTGTGATGTTTCACAAATGTTCTAAACCTTTCTATTCTCATAATTTCTAAATTAAAAATATTACATTATTGATCGATTGACTATGACTTTTCAGATCACCCAGTAGTGCTATCTGTAGAGTTTGCTCCAGGTAAATGTTTGCAATTCTTCAGCCATTCCTGGACTTGTGACCAAAAACAAGCTACATATGGACAGAACCAAAACAAATGATCTAATAATTTTGTCTCTTCGCAGCTAAATCTGCAGAGCTGGGAAGGTTCTATCCCCCATATCTATAACATTCTATTGGTTGTAAGAATTTTGTATACTGTATATGTTTTGAATCCGGCATCATTTTGCATATTAGTTCATAAACCATGAACCATAAACCATGGAATCGGTACGTTGAAAATCCCAACTATTTTGTAATATATATGGCACAGCAATCAATTATTTTGGTCCTTAAATGAAACTGGTATACCTTTTTATTTTCTTTAACCAATGTTGGTCTTTAATGCATGGCCGACAGACAAGTTCCCTACTTTTTCCCCCTTCCTCTTTCCTCTCAGTGTCTTAATCAAGTCTTAATTTCTGTCATCACATCAATTACTTTGATCTTCAAATTATATGTTAACTTGCTTCCAGTAGGATAATATGTTTTTCTTGCAGAGGTTCATGCTATACTCCCTCCAGCTAACTTCTTTAGATAACTTCAGCATCAAAGGCTTTAAATTAATTATTCAGGTATCTGACAGACCTATAAAACAGTGTAAAATCAATGTCCTAACCTGTACGGTTGTTACTAGTTAACCATAAAGTCAGAATTTGTGAATCTACAAAAAATGTGCCTTTTGGTCTTAATTTCAGGTTAGGGTTAGGTTTTCAATCAGATTTTCTGAAAATAAATTGTAGCAATGAGAGGGATTTAGCCTTAATTATGACTTTGTGGTAACTAGTGATGACCAACCTGCACTGCAGTGCATGCCTTCTGGGTAAATTGTCCCATGGTTGACCTCTGACCTACTGAGAGGAAACATCCTCTGGAGGTGGAAACCTGGTAACTGCCTCTGTCAGCCCAGGTCGTAAATTCTCCCAGATTAATACATACATGACCCATTCAGTGATAAAAAAAATGGAATGTGAGGAAAAACTCTTAGAAAAGATACATAGAAGAGATATCTGCCATTCTCCTTGGTGCCGGGCTCCCCTTTGATCTTAGTTGCATCCCAAATGGCACCATATTCCCTACACCCTATTCTCTATGTAGTGCACTACTTTTGACCAGAGCCCTGGTTAAAATGTGTGCACTGTATAGGCAATGGGGTGTCATTTGGGACGCAGGCCTTAACTCGGACCAAGTGACAGTGGGAGTGCTGTCGCAGGGAATACAGATTAAGAATTGGTCCGGTTGATGAATGGCATTTAATATATACTGCTCAAAAAAATAAAGGGAACACTTAAACAACACATCCTAGATCTGAATGAAAGAAATAATCTTATTCAATATTTTTTTCTTTACATAGTTGAATGTGCTGACAACAAAATCACACAAAAATAATCAATGGAAATCCAATTTATCAACCCATGGAGGTCTGGATTTGGAGTCACACTCAAAATTAAAGTGGAAAACCACACTACAGGCTGATCCAACTTTGATGTAATGTCCTTAAAACAAGTCAAAATGAGGCTCAGTAGTGTGTGTGGCCTCCACATGCCTGTATGACCTCCGTACAACGCCTGGGCATGCTCCTGATGAGGTGGCGGATGGTCTCCTGAGGGATCTCCTCCCAGACCTGGACTAAAGCATCCGCCAACTCCTGGACAGTCTGTGGTGCAACGTGGCGTTGGTGGATGGAGCGAGACATGATGTCCCAGATGTGCTCAATTGGATTCAGGTCTGGGGAACGGGCGGGCCAGTCCATAGCATCAATGCCTTCCTCTTGCAGGAACTGCTGACACATTCCAGCCACATGAGGTCTAGCATTGTCTTGCATTAGGAGGAACCCAGGGCTAACCGCACCAGCATATGGTCTCACAAGGTGTCTGAGGATGTCATCTCGGTACCTAATGGCAGTCAGGCTACCTCTGGCGAACACATGGAGGGCTGTGCGGCCCCCCAAAGAAATGCCACCCCACACCATGACTGACCCAACGCCAAACCGGTCATGCTGAAGGATGTTGCAGGCAGCAGAACGTTCTCCACGGCGTCTCCAGACTCTGTCACGTCTGTCACGTGCTCAGTGTGAACCTGCTTTCATCTGTGAAGAGCACAGGGCGCCAGTGGCGAATTTGCCAATCTTGGTGTTCTCTGGCAAATGCCAAACGTCCTGCATGGTGTTGGGCTGTAAGCACAACCCCCACCTGTGGACGTCGGGCCCTCATACTACCCTCATGGAGTCTGTTTCTGACCGTTTGAGCAGACACATGCACATTTGTGGCCTGCTGGAGGTCATTTTGCAGGGCTCTGGCAGTGCTTCTCCTGCTCCTCCTTGCACAAAGGCGGAGGTAGCGGTCCTGCTGCTGGGTTGTTGCCCTCCTACGGCCTCCTCCACGTCTCCTGATGTACTGGCTTGTCTCCTGGTAGCGCCTCCATGCTCTGGACACTACGCTGACAGACACAGCAAACCTTCTTGCCACAGCCCGCATTGATGTGCCATCCTGGATGAGCTGCACTACCTGAGCCACTTGTGTGGGTTGTAGACTCCGTCTCATGCTACCACTAGAGTGAAAGCACCGCCAGCATTCAAAAGTGACCGAAACATCAGCCAGGAAGCATAGGAACTGAGAAGTGGTCTGTGGTCCTCACCTGCAGAACCACTCCTTTATTGGGGGTGTCTTGCTAATTGCCTGTAATTTCCACCTGTTGTCTATTCCATTTGCACAACAGCATGTGACATTTATTGTCAATCAGCGTTGCTTCCTAAGTGGACAGTTTGATTTCACAGAAGTGTGATTGACTTGGAGTTACATTGTGTTGTTTAAGTGTTCCCTTTATTTTTTTGAGCAGTGTATATGTATAAGTGTTCTGTAATCAGCCTGCACCTGCCCAGTGACAGCGTAAGATATTGTGTACTTGTTTGCTTGTGTGTGGACTATAAGTGTGTGTGTTTGTGTGTGTGTGCACATGCGCATGTGACCATCCTGCAGTATGTGTGTAGGTGTATACATATGTGTTAAAATCCTGCAGTATTTCTCACCACCCATGCCTGCATCAATTTCTCACAGAGAGAGCAGATTACATCTCACTCCAGGGAGGAATTGCCTTTGAGAACTGAAAGAGTCTTTTCAAGTGTTTTTTACACTGTGAAATATTCTTTATGATTATTTTTCACTGAAAACCCTCAGTCCATAATGTGTTGCCATGGAGTTTTACTATACTGTTGAACATCATTTGAAAAAGATAAACCCTTATGCACTGTGCTGAAATATCACTCTACTAAACCTACAACTGAAGTCATCAAGGTCAAGACTACCAGCTTCTTTCCTATTTGTTTTCTTACAAATGTCTGCTTCTGTATAATGTAACACTGGGTTGTTCTGTTTCTGTACAATGTGTTCTTGTCTGAATGGGTCTAACCTCTATCTCTCCAGGTATTACACCACTCTACCAGTGGTGTAATTTCCTTAGCAAATGATGGTGCCTGAAAGCGCTCTCTCTGCTGCTAGAGAGAGAGAGAGAGAGAGAGAGAGAGATTTCTTCTCTCTCTTCTTTTCCTATATTTGTACTTCTTCTTTTTCTCTTGTCTGTCTATCTCAGCTTTTGCTTTCTGATCATCACTCTGTGTGTGGCGTGTCCTTGGCACTGGCTCCATGTCCATTGCTGTGTTATATCATATACACAGACTGTATATGGGAGTGTCCATTACACAAATGCTTATCCTGCTATAAAAAATTATTCTACCATTGTCTGTGTGCTTTCCCATGTCTTTCCCAAGTGTCACCCAAGGTTTCATGTGTCTTGGGGTTTTCTGAGTTTCTCTGAAACTTGTGTACGTATGTGTGTGTGCTTTTATTTGTCTTTGTGTAGTGTGTGTGTGTGTGTGTGTGTGTGTGTGTGTGTGTGTGTGTGTGTGTGTGTGTGTGTGTGTGTGTGTGTGTGTGTGTGTGTGTGTGTGTGTGTGTGTGTGTGCGTGTGTGTGCGTGTGTGTGTGCGCGCGTGTGTGTGTGTGCGCATGTGTGTGCATGCAGAGATCAAGATTAGAAACAAGCTTTAAAGAAAGGAACCACCACTACAATGCATAGACTCTTTAGATGCACTATACTCTGCTCATGTAGGTATAGGACTGTGCCCATGGGACATAATGTATAGGACATCATGAATGCCACAATCACTCATACTGGTTAAAGACTTCCCCACCGTGGCCCATTTGATTAATTCTGTCAGCACACAACAGTGGTATGAGGCCATTGCCTCAACATTGAGTGAGCGATGCACAGAGCTCTCTCTGTTGTCGGTGTACAACTCCGTGGTCAGGCCATTTTGTGTGCGAGTCAATAACTCTGAGTGTATGACTAGTCCAGAGCCAGTGGCGGCCATGTTTGATGTTTGTATTCACATCCAGCCTCTCTGTCTCTGCTATCCTCAGTGGCTCTGCTAAGAAGGTGTCAATGGACAGAATAAATGTGGCTGCCTTAGCTAACAGCAGAACAGTATCTGCTTTGTGTGCATAATGAAGTCCGCTTGTCAGCCAGAGAGACTGTCTGCGACCCAAATGGCACCCTATTCCTTTTATAGTGCACTACTTTTGACCAGGGCCCATAGGGGTGCGATATATAGGAAATAGGGTGCCATTTGGGACGCAGGTTCTCTGACTGTCTAATGGCATCTTAATACACAGGCAGCAGCCGATGGGTCTGAAGGGAAGGGCTTAGAGAACATGAGAGTAGTCAGGAACAGAGAGGAGTACGTGTGTGTGTGTGTTTGTGTGTTTATATTTATGTCTGTACTGTATGAGATGTTGCTATGTGTGTGTTTTTGGAGTGTGGCTATCAGTGCACTGGCCTTTGTCTCCATAGTGTTTTCCTCACTCTCTCTATTATGGATAAGTGGAAAATGTTCCTGTTTTACTCTCTCTGTTTTTCCTTGTCTTCTTCCTCCTCTTCCTTTTTCTCTCTTGTTGGTTTTTCTCTTTTCTCTTTACTCCCCCCATCATCATCGCACTTCGCCATCCATAAAACAATCCAAACCTCACCAAATCCTCTCAGATCAACGAGAAGGTTGGTTTTTTTCACTCTTTACCTTCCTGCTCCTCCTCTGATACCCCACGGTATGCCAAGGCCCGGTGGGCTGGAGCCTGGCAGCGCTCCCAGCATCACGCTGGGTGCCACGGGCCCGTCCCGGCCTAATGGGCCTCCCAGGAACCTTCCTTCCTCTACCAACCTGAACGTCCACTGTGCATCTCCTACCCTATATCTACTGCTACCCTCTCTACCACTGCTATGCTGCCTGCCTGCCTGCCTCCACCCTAAACCCTCCACCATCTACATTGTTATAGGTCTTTGAATATGTCTGGCATGGATGGGTCTTCCCTGACAGCTTCAGTCTGTTATGTATCATCCTTGCCCACTTCCTTAGGTGATCCTCACATCACCTAGGGCGTGTCTATTCTATCCCATCATCCTCTATGTTCACACTGTGTCCGTCCAACCATGGCTGTGTCCAATTGGCACCCTATTCCTTATTCAATTTAATACTTTTGGTCAGCGCCTCAAGGGCTCTGGTCAAAAGTGTGGCACTATATAGGGACTAGGGTGTCATTTCACTGTGTACCTGAGCCCTCGCATCTGTGTTGCCACATGGACTCGTCATGGTCCCAGTCTAGCTGACTGCACAACTCTCATCTTACCTTACCTTGACTCGACTCTCACACAGTATATCAACATCAGCTGGTAGCATAGCTCTCCACCATACAATCTTAGAGAAAACAGAGGTATTGTGATCAATTAATCATGAATAGTAGTTGGATGTAGATATCTTTGTCATCTCGGGAGTAACAATAAGCTAACCGTTAGAAAGAATTGCAGCCTTGGTTATATCCATGGTTTATGAAAATGAGAAGCGTATGGGCTCTCACTGAGATTTGTCTGATGCAATGCATTATCATTGGTCTTCAGCAACAGTGGCTTCTCATTGTCTTTTAGGTATTTTACATCTGGGTTCAGGGAACAGATATAGGAATGTTGCATGAAGCTTAAGAGATCAGTACTATTTACATACAAGTTCAAATTTCAGTAAGTGCCTTTTTCCCACCACCCTGGAACGATTATCCTGTTTAATAGAAGATGTTGTGTTATCCTGGTTAACAGTGAAAAGCCTTTTGAGTTTTCAATATTTAATCAGGCAAAAGCAGCTTTGATTGTTTATTTTGGATTCAACATTCAGTGCAGGATTCCAGATTTAATTCATAGAACAATGAGAGCAGTGAACAGAGAGGGAGAGACTGCAGAGAAGAGGATGAGAATAAAACAAACAAATCTGTTTACAGACCCAGTGTGTTTTTCTGTATTTTTTTCCAGTTCATCTTTTCAAGCGTAACCCCAAACAACAGGGGTCAATTCTGAGACAAAGGAGTCAAAAATGTAATAATTTCCCCCAAAAAATGTTTCATTCTTCAAAAATGCAGGACTTTGTCAAGCAACTAGATGCCGACCCAAAACAAGAAAACAATTTACCATGTTTTCTCTGTATTTTATTCCTCCATTAAAAACAATCTTTCTTTTACTATTGGTGTGAAGCTGAACGTTTTGATTCAGTAGTGCACTTTGTGATAGAAACACAAAATTTGGCACAGAGGTACAGTACCAGTCAAAGGTTTGGACAAACCTACTCGTTCAAGGGTTTTTCTATATTTTTACTATTTTCTACATTGTAGAATAATAGTGAAGACATCAAAACCATGAAATAATACATATGGAATCATGAAGTAACCGAAAAAGTGTTAAACAATTCAAAATATATTTAGATTTTAGATTCTTCAAAGTAGTGTCACGAACCGGCTCCAAGGGAGCAACAAAAAGGGAGACAACGTGGAGATAAGGAATAACAAAATATATTTATTAACTAAAGTAAACTAAATATAATTAACAACGGTATGTGTAGTCAGTAATCAGTAGTGTAAGTGAGTGGTTGCATGCATAAATGTGATAATGAGTGGTGTTGAAAGGTGCCAACGCAAACAACCAAAAACAGCCACAAAAATGCCACAACCAAAATCTGTGTCTGCATGGAGAGAGTCTCCCCAATGAATGGTGGAAGAGGTATATTCATCCTGGGACACACCCGAGCCCAGGTGTGTCCCATTTCGCTAACGACTCTCCCGGGCTCTGCCCACTGATATCCTATTAAGGAAAACAAGAGCAAAGAGACAGAATATGGCAGACAGAGTGGGAGGGTCGTTACAGTAGTCACCCTTTGCCTTGAGGACAGCTTTGCAACCTCTTGGCATTCTCAACCAGCTTCACCTGGAATGCTTTTCCAACAGTCTTGAAGGAGTTCCCACATATGCTGAGCACTTGTTGGCTGCTTTTCTCATCCCAAACCATCTCAATTGTGTTGAGGTTGGGTGATTGGGGAGGCCATGTCATCTGTTGCAGCACTCCATCACTCTACTTCTTGGTCAAATAGCCGTTACACAGTCTGGAGATGTGTTGGGTCATTGTCCTGTTGAAAAACAACTGATAGTCCCACTAAGCACAAACCAGATGGGATGGCGTATCGCTGCAGAATGCTGTGTTAGCCATGCCGGTTAAGTGTGCCTTGATTTCGTAAAAATTTTTGGGAGACAGTGTTACCAGCAAAGCACCCCCACACCATCACACCTTCTCCTCCATACTTCCCGGTGGGAACCACACATGCAGAGAACATCTGTTCACCTACTCTGCATCTCACAAAGACTTGGCGGTTGGAACTATACATCTCAAATTTGGACTAATCAGACCAAAGGACTGATTTCCACCGGTCTAATGTCCAGTGTGTTTCTTGGCCCAAGCAAGTCTCTTCTTATTGTTGGTGTCCTTTAGTAGTGGTTTCTTTGCAGCAATTTGACCATGAAGGCCTGATTCACACAGTCTTCTCTGAACAGTTGATGTTGAGATGTTGAGATGACTACCTCATTAAGCTGGTTGAGAGAATGCCAAGAGTGTGCAAAGCTGTCATCTAGGCAAAGGGTGGCTACTTTGAAGAATCTCAAATGTAAACTATATTTAGATTTTTTTTTTTTTTTTTTTTGGTTACTACATGATTCCATATTAGTTATTTAATAGTTTTGATGTCTTCACTTTTATTCTACAATGTAGAAAATAGTAAAAATAAAGAAAATCCCTTGAACGAGTAGGTGTGTCCAAACTTTTGAATGGTATTGTAGATATGGAGCCACCCCAGATTTCGCCCCTGGGGGGTGTAGCAGTGGCAGTGTTCTACCTGTTTAAATATATGCTTATTTTGGGGAATTTCAACCATTTACTTGTGTAACAAAAGGTTTATTAAAGTGGTACTTTGCAATCATTACCAATTTGTCGCTTTTAAGCAAAAATATGTTGGCACCTCTAGGGTTAAATTGCTGAGCTGAGAAGGTGTCTCTCTGTGGGAGAGATGGATAAAAACCGTCTCAGCTACCCAAACTTTGAGCCAACTCACACATCAGCAAGGCACTTTCTAAAATGGAGGTCTGTGCCCTCTGACAATTTACCTCCCATTAATCCCAGACAGTCTCATGTCTTTTCTCTAAAAAAGGACTACGTTTAAGATAGTTAACTGATTCCTTTCCTCTCTGTGAGAAATGTGAGAAATATTAACTTACATTGCCTTCAGAAAGTATTCACACCCCTTTACTGTTTCCACATTCTGTTGTGTGACAGCCTGAATATAACATGGATTAGATTGAGATTTTGTGTCACTGACCTACAAATAATACCCAATAATGTCAAAGTGGAATTTTGGTTTTAGAAATGTCTTGAGTCAAAAAGTATTCAGCCCATATGTCATGGCAAGACGAAAATAAGTTCATGAGGGAAAATGTTGCAGTCGTTTTTGTATCAATATCAAATAATTTCTTGGTAACAATTAAGTACCTTAATATAATAGATGTCCATTAAAATGGGCAAAAATAGCTTTTTAGCAAAACATTTTTATTTTGCTAGGAATGTCTGGGAGTCATCTGAGTGGTGAGGGGAAAACTGAAAACTAGCTGTTATTGGCAGAGAGGTTTGGAACTCTCTTTGTTATTGGTCTATTAACCAATTCACCTCACGGAGATGTCACCATGGAAAGTCGAAACTCCCGCCCATGCAAACCTGCTGATTAGAAGGTCCTGCTTGTATTTTCGACCAGCAACTATCAGGAAATGTTTTCACACTTTTACAGTGTTAGTTTCATCAGCCGTGTTACAATATGGTAAGAAACACAGGCAAAACAGAATTCTGACAGGACTGGGCCTTTAGCAAATCACATGATAATATGCATGGACTCAGTCTGAGTGCAATAATAGTGGTTAACTTGATTTTTGAATGACTACCCAATCTCTGCACCCCACACATACAATTATCTGTAAGGTCCCTTAGTCGAATACTGAAATTCAAGCACAGATTCTATCACAAAGACCAGGGAGATGTTCCACAGCCTCATCATGATCATAGCTGTTCTGTAGCTAGCTAGTAATTTGCTTGATGCTTTGCTTGCCTTGTGCCTGGGCTGCTGCATGCCTTGCTTGACAATATTTGTGTGCCTAAAATCTGTGTGCAACCACGATTGTGCTTCCACCCCCCTCCCCTCCACCCCTACCCCCCTCAGCTCCAAATCCGTACCTTTTCTTTTTCCAATTCCAAATCCTTCCTTCCCTCTTTCTCTTCCCCCTCTTTCTCTGTGGCATGCCAACGAAGATAAGAGTGTGTCTGCATTATAACTGCCAGTTTCTCATGTTGCTACTGCTGATACTACTTCCTCTGATACTAAAACTGTTCACTTGAAACCAGTGACTATTCCCCACAGTGTCACTCGCTTCTACGACGATGACTAGTTCTCCCTCCTCCACCACTTCCTGGTGACCTTTAACCTTTAACATTTGTCCTCCATAGCCAATAATAACTCAGATAACCCCTTGTTATAACCTCACTCAGTCAGCCAATCAACAACAACCATCATGTCACGCTGTGACCATTTTCCATATCCATGGGTAACCTCCAACCTCCTCATCCTTCTAATAATGTACACGGTGACTAACGTTGGTTTGTTATGATTCCTCCTGCCCTGCATTGCGCTGTCCAGCATGTCACGTTGACAGCTCACAGACTCCAATCTAACACATTGGTTAATTTCCTCTGAAAAGCTCAGAATTGGTAGACCATTGGCCTCAATTTGATTACAGAGGAACAGATATATAAATCTCAAAATCTCAGCATTTACTTGACTTGAATGAATCACACGCAGACTTTTATAAGGGTTAGTGCATACAGAGATGGTACACATGGCACACATACAGTATGCATACAATACACACAAAAAAACATGCAAAAGAAAAGGTAAGGTGAATACTGCAGTAGAGAAAGATTGCAAATGCCCATGTTCAGGACATAGGCTAAATGAAAATGTGATTTTGTTAGATAACCCCCAACTGTGGTTCATTATGGGTATCTTGAAGTCCCTCAGTTCTTGTTGCCCTCCTGTAGACTACAGTACTGCAGGGGGGGGGGGGGGGGGTGAAAGGATGGAGGAAGAGAGAGAGAGAAGGGAGAAGAGGGTAGCAACCTCACCTCACACCCCATACACCATTCAAGTCACATAAAAACTGAGATGTTTGTATTAGAAGAATAAAAAACTATTTTGGTGCCATGCTTGCTTCAAAACCAGTTTGGAGATATTTACAGTATTTAGATGTAACTGCTGGTCAGCCAGGCAGGGCCGGTGGGCCCTAGAATACTGTAAGTACTACATTACTACTCTGCCTGCATAATTCTGCTGTGGTAAAGTAATAAGCAGGTGATTTCTTAGTCGTGATGATAAACACAGTATTTTAAGAGTTGTGATGTGAATAATGTTGCCTCTATTTTATCTTCAAGCACAAAACAGAGGTCTGCTACAGAGTTCTCCCCTTGCATCCCAAATGAAATCCTGTTCCATCCTAAATGGCACCCTATTCCTTACATAGTGTATTACTTTTGACCAGAACCCATAGGGTGCCATTTGGGATGCAACCTCTCTCAGCGAGCGGTTCTTTGATGATTAAGAGTCTCAGTGCTGTCTGAAAGGGGATAATTTTGCGGGTGGCTTAATGTGAGATCCTGCAGACCATCTGTGTGTGTTGGGAGATCAACTGGGGACTGAAAAGTCAAGGCCTGGTTTTTGCTGCTTGCTGTGCCTCACCTGCACAACGATTTGCAACCTCCACTTACAACCTCCGCTCTGTGAGGTTATAGTCACAGAAATACAGTCATATAGTATGAGATTGGGTACCCTGATAGTAGTGGTACCCTGATATATCTAAAAGTTTGGCAACTCCGACTTTTAAAAAGTTTCCTCTTTCTTAGTTTTTGACCTGACATCACCCTAAACTGGAATCACGGAATGGCACATAACTGTGGCCTATACCCAGCCTCGAACAGCCAGCCCCCTCCCCTCGTCTCACCACTCTCGCTCTCTCTCTCGCCCTCCCTCTCTCTCTCTCTGTCTCTTACCCTCCTCTCCTCCTTCCCTCCCTCTGTTTTTCCCTCTGTTGGCCATGTCACGTGCTCAGGCGACGTCCGTCTCCATGGCAACCCATGTTAATGCCAGCCATCTGTATCACAGAGCGTGCAGGTAGCCTAGCGGTTAAGAGCGTTGGGCCAGTAACCCAAAGGTTGCTGGTTTGATTCCCCGAGCTGGCTAGGTGAAAACTCTCTGTGCTCTTAAGCAAGGCGGTAACCCTAATTGCTCTGGATAAGAGTGTCTGCTAAAATGTAAATGATGGTTCTCTCTTTCCCTCCGGTCCCAGCAGACAGACAATGCAGCCCTTGTCTTTGCAGAGACGACAGCCAACATGACTATCTATCACCTCTCCTCACTGACTGACTGAGCCCATGCAAACACACATTCATTTATCACAGTGATTCCTCACTTGGTTGGAGCTAATTAACTTACTGCTGTGCTTGAGTGAGCCAAATGAAGACATTATGTGCCCATACATCCTCTTTCAGTTTATTTGTTCAAAGTAGTACCGCTCTCAAATTATACAACATTAGCTATACCCTGCTGTGTTTCCGACCTGCTTGTCGGAAGTCTACAACAGCTCAATACATCTCACTTGGTACACTGGTTGAGTCAACGTTGTTTCCACATCATTTCAATGAAATGACATTGAACTAACATGGAATAGACGTTGAACTGACTGACGTCTCTGCCCAGCAAAAATTATACATTGGAGGTGGCGAATAGCAATTCTTTTGGTTGCTTGTACATTTCTATTTATACCTTTTTTGGAAGTACATACCGGCCGTAACGGGAGTAAATGAAGATAGTTGCTCAGCGAAACGTATCGAACGTACTTTGACATTATAGCGCTTGCATAGCTGTCTAATGGGAGTTTGAATCTGAGCTTCCTGGGCGTTAGAGAGGAGACATTTCATAGTCATCGGCAACATCTCTAACGCACAGGTACTGCGGCAGGTTTCCACTAGCTTCCACAGCCACAAAGTCAAGGTTAGCGTAAGGCATAAGGTTGTCAGTGTGATTAAGTTTAGGGTGAATGTTAGAATTAGGTTTAAAATCAGATTTTAAGAAGACGAATTGCCGAAATTGGCAGGGTTTACGACTTTATGGCTGTGTTAACTAGTGACAACCCTCTCCCGCCTCAATTTAGAGCCACGCCTCAAAGTTGTGTTTCGGTCAGAATTTCAATTGATTAGCATGTCACTCAGTAAATCCACACAACCTAAATTCCAAATAGTGCCACTGTTACCCGCTTTATGTGAAATTTGAGCCTGGGGACAAGGTCAGATCTGTCATAAACCTCTTGGTCTCTCCCTGTTTGACTCACACAGCATGTAGATCTCCCCTCCCCTTCTATTTAGTTAGACCAACAAGAAACATGGTGAAAACCCTCTAAGACACAATCTACGCCCCTCACGGCCAGAATATTCAGACTCTAAACTTACATTTTACTACAGTGAAACACGTTTTGTGACCGTTCTCAGCCTTCCTAGTCCAGGGGTGTGTGTGAGCACTTTTGCTGCCATGCCATTGAGCTATGTATATTTAATGCATGCAAAGTGAGTAGCATTGCAGCATTAATTCAGACGTAATGAGCAGTACTTCCCAGCGCTTAAGGGGATATCTAACGGTGTATGGTAGATAACAAGGGAGAAGAAACCTCTTCTATTCACTCACACTTAGAGACAAAACGAGTGTTAGATAGCTAGCTTACTCTGAATATGGTAGGGAAGCTATAGACTAACAGCAGTAATAAGCTCCAGGTGTTTCTTAATCCACATACCAAAGAAGGAAATCCAAAGGCACTCGTGAGAAATCCAGCCTTATAGGCCACCTTAGGCATTTCTTTGCAAATTTAACATGAAAGGGGAGGAAAGTCCTATTTCACTGTTGAGTAATAGATACATCACATGTGGTTCCACCCTAACTATCTACAGCAAAGTTGCCATAGGCCTCTATTGTCCCAGAGAACAGTGGTATACCCTGCAGCAACAGCCAGGCCTGACCATTGAGGTATTGAGCTATCCCAGTCACCCATGCAGTGTCTCCCATCAAACCTCCACTTCTTCTGCCTCTCACACCCCTATGTTCTCCCCCTGCAGTGAGGCGTGTGCCACCCCGGTTCTCCATCCCTCCCAACAACCACGAGGTGATGCCGGGTGGCAGCGTGAACCTGACGTGCGTGGCGGTGGGAGCACCCATGCCCTACGTCAAGTGGACGATGGGGGTGGTAGAGCTGACTAAGGAAGAAGAGATGCCCATTGGGAGGAATGTTTTGGAGGTCACCAACATTCGCCAGTCTGCCAACTACACCTGCGTGGCGATATCGTCGCTTGGTATGATCGAGACCACGGCACAGATCACCGTCAAAGGTGAGAAGGCTGGGAGAAGTGTGAGAGAGGGGGTGTGGGAGTTTGAGTGTTTGTTTTGCCTGGTATTTGGTATTTTATTAGGATCCCCAGTAGCTGTTGCGAAGGTGGGAGCTGCTCTTCCTGGGGTCCACACAAAACATGAAACATGACATAATGCAGAATATTAATAGACAAGAACAGCTCAAGGACAGAACTACATCAATTAAAAAATGGCACACGTAGCCTGGGATGCAGTGAATTAGCTACGTTTGGTATCTAGCAAAGTAGCCCTCATTCAGGATCGACATGTCAACATCCAAAATCAATAGATGGATCTGGATCAAGATCAACATCCAAAGGAGATATTTTAGATGAATATTAGATTTTAAAAATGAAATTGAATATTAGAAATTAAAAATGTCTCACTATGTCTTGGACTGTACTATAAGAGCTTGATATTCGTTAGTCATGATCCATTACACCTCATGGCACAACAAGCGTAATACTAATATAGAAATATCCTTTTCTTTCTTTAAACATGTATACAGCATTGTGTGAAAGAATCATAAAGTCTAAAAATGAATTACCCACAATCCTCTAAAAACAGAGTCATATGGCAAGATATGAAATGCAAGGTGATAAAAATGAAAGACTTCCAATGAGTTTAATCACTCGATTTTCTCTCTCTTTGGTTATCCTTATAAAATATATTTTGAGCAACATATTAAATTGGATTTATTAGTGGATTATTTTGGTAAAATGCAATTAAGAAATCATTGAAACGACTTGCATATGTTTTTTACAATATATTTTTAGGGTATTTTGACAGAGGGAATACAGATAGGTGGGAGAAACAGATTGAAGGGTTGGAGAGGGGAATTTAACCCATGTCTTTTGTGGGGAGAGGGGTGATGGGTCTAAGCCGGGTGCGTTACCACCAGACCATGGGCTCTGCATGACTTGCATTCATTTTTATTAACACTAGAACTGCTGGGCCTTGATGGACCCCTCTTCAAGCTAATGAGCAGTCCTGCTGACTGCAATATTCTAACAGTGTAATTGATATATTTCAAAAGCTATCACAAAAAAATTATCATTTGGTTGTGTATATGAAGGCCTTGGGCAACATTAGAATACGATTTTTATTTTATTTCAAATAATACATTAGCTTATGTTACTGTAGGCTACATGTAATTTTTTTTTTCTTAAACGCCAAAATTCAAGTGTTCAATCAATTGTATTCGTGGAGTGCCTTTGTTACAGCTATAAAACATAAAACATATGTGTTGAAATATGGTAACAGCTTC
Source organism: Salmo salar (assembly GCF_965601325.2). NCBI lineage: Eukaryota > Metazoa > Chordata > Actinopteri > Salmoniformes > Salmonidae > Salmo > Salmo salar. Next base: position 16,382,033 of record NC_138313.1, on the reverse strand, counting down.
TTTTTATAATGACATAAAATTTTAGTAATACCCCAATCACCAAGACCAACGGTCAAAGGAGGCGCGGTCAAATGATGAAAACATCAGTAGCCTAAACATCATTACAAGCGCCAAGTGCCTTGATAAATAGTCAAACTCGGCACAAAAGCAATAATGGCATTACAATGAATACAAGTGTCGATATAACAGCAGTCAAAAATAGTCAATTATTGTCAGCTCATGCTTACACGGTGAGCGTCTTCATGCAATGTCGTCAGTTCAGTTTTATTTAGCCATTATTCCTTGTCCTAACAGTTTTCGTAACTTTCACTTGCTTGACACACTTTGACATACGTTTGCTTGCTTGTAGCACGTAATAGTCTCCGGCTTTCTCTTTGTGATCCCATTGTCTTGTCATTCTTCATCACCATTGTGGAGTACAACTGCTGTGCAGGTGCCTTATTTTGCACAGAGGGAGGGAGCTCCTGTCTCACTTTGTTCATGGTGCCGGCCAGACTTGTTTTCTTTGCAAGCAAATTGTTCACCAATGACAGTGAAGTTAAGAAATTGGTGGTGGCATTGGTGACATTTCTACTATTTCCAATATAAGGTTCCACAAGCCCCATCACCACATTCTCTGACACTCGCTCACCTACTGCCCGATGTGGATATTTTCCCAGATATTGAAAGCCGTTCCCGAATGTACAATTATGCACACTCTCATTGTGTATCCTACTCCAAGTACGCCAGAGTAGACTGATAAGACTGTTTTGATTCGATGGACTGATATAGGGTACATATCATTTTAAGATTTTAATTAGACTGCATCAATGCAATAGAATGGCCCGCCCTGTTCTTCATTCACAATTGGTGACTACATAATTATGCATCGTCCGCTTCCCCTCGCTCATCAACTCACCCCATCATACTTTACTTAATTTATTTAATCTGGTGTTATATGTGTGAAATTAGTTTCGGTATAGTTTAGGTTCAGTTTCGAGGCAATTATCGGGGTGATTATCAGATGGGCCCTGCACTTTCAACTGTGGGAAGAAGGAGCAGAGCAGGCCCTACTGTTTGGAGAAGGAGGGGGAATGTGGGAAAACCATTTTTTTTTAAATGACATGCCCTCCTTAAACTGGTTATAACTCCAGTTCTGTTTGTGATCTTAAGATTGTAACAACAACAGCGTGTTATATGGATTTATTTAGGAAAAGTCACGGATGGAGGGGGGCATGACTTAAAAAATGGCAGAGTAATAACAAATTATAATTAATGAGGAGTCAAAATTACTGCATTAGCGGTTCTAGCAGTATATGTTTGTTTTTTTTCATTATTATTTTAATTCACCCAAAAATAATTTCTAACAGTGTGGCTGTGTGTTTGAGTGGATAAAATTCCAACAAAATGTACCATCTTACTGCCCCTTCCTGTTTCTAATCTGTCTAAATAAAGCATTGAAAAAATAAAGGTGGAATTCCACAAAACATATTCTCCATAGGCCCTTATCATCAGTCAATGTTTAGGCTGTAAACCGTTTGCATTTCAATACCATTGATTGTATGATAAACATAGTGTTTGTGTTTTGATGCTAACTCTTACATGCATGCACTGAAACGCAATAAAGTGTTTTTACAACACTCTTTTAAAACCCCAATTTTCAGGTTAAAGAACTACTTTGGGTGTTTCAGACGACTTCATTTCTGTTTTAAAGCATTTACATTGGATTTACATTGAAGCACCCTCCAAACGATTTCAGCTTAGGCGCTCTACTTTTCATGGTTTCATTACACAGTCATGGTGTTATGAGACTTTCTATTTTTACAGTGCAGATGACAGTGTGTTCATTAATATTGTCGTCAATAATTCAATATGGCTGAAACTTTACCTTCCTGAAAACCTAACTATGACAAACTAGCGAGATGACAAACTAGCGAGCAAAGCATTTTGTGTTTACTTTCCAATTACAATGGGATCCTGCTTTCAGGAAATACAGTAGGTTTTCTCACTGCTTCTAATATGAAGTATTATTTCTTTATTTTTGAAGGAAGGGTCTTAGCTATAGACTAATGATTCCAAATCGAATTGGCCAAAGCCTCAGCTGAACATTTCATTTACCACTTTGTTCATTGCATGTGAAATGCTTGAAACCCAAATCAGTTCTCATATCATCTCTACATCCTCTGAGTTGAGTGAGTTGAGTACATGGAGAGAAAATTAAGTCACTTCCTTCTCCTAGGGATTATTATTTGCACTGGCTGAAACAACACATAATATTGCACTGGCTGAAACAACACAAATACCTATCAGTCGAATCAATCATTCATTCACTAGAGTTATTAAAGAGAATCTCAGTTATTTCAAAGATTTTTGAAGAGGAAAGCACTACTACTTCTAGTAATGTAGACATATTTTGTGAATGAATGGGGCCCTATGGTAATATTAACAAAACACAATATGACTATCAAAAAACAAATAATAAAGTACACTGTTATCTGTTTTTGTAATTTTATCAGTAACTTACTGTATTAATCAACAATATGATGCTGTATAAACTGAATACAGTAGATTACCATAGAATGTACAGTAAAATATTTGTTTTACAGCACACTGTAAGCCCTTTCTGTAATTTCAACAGTAAAACACTGTAGAGTGCAGAGTAAAATACTGTAAATGTGTTTTACAGTATTAATTATGGTGCATTTTGGGAAAATGTTTTGGGTGAGGAAAACATTTCTGTCTCATTAACATATTTTAAGGCATGCCTTGTAAGAGGCTATATTTGTTGCACCTGTGAGTGAGAATGCTGTACCCCCACAGAATACGGTAATATACTATATTTTCTAAATTCTACCAACCTTGTCCTGAAACTTTACAGTGTCTTATTGGCACTGCTGCCAGTAATTTACTGTCATTCAGAATTCGGTGCCAATTTTGCATTTTTGGAGCATCAAAAACCTTTTGACCACATGTGGGTGTGTGGGAATGTTTGTCATTCATTAACATATTTTGAGGCATGTCTTGTATAAGGCTATATTTGTTGCACCCATTGAGAGTGCTGTACCAATTTAAGTGATATGTGGTTCCCTAACAATTGCACTTATATAGGGAACAGATCAGAGTGACAGCAAGTCTCAAATCTTTAACGGTTGAGCGGCTAGCAATTTCATTTTGATCTGTTTTGCCTTGTAGTCACTGTCAGTTTAGAAGCCGTTCTTAAGGCCTAAAGTGCAAGTGATATAAAACACCAAATATCAATTGGTATGCTGTAATAAATAATTAAATATTCACCATTAGCAAATGCTGAATGGATTTTCAGTTTAATTCAACAATAAAATACTGTATTGATGTTTTGCTTTAAATTTACTGCAGCATACTGTAAATTATGGTGCATTGAGAAATATTGTGGGAAGACAAAGAATTTCTGGCTCAGTAACATTCTGTATTTTAAGGTGTGCCTTGTCAGTGGCTATATTTGTTTCCCTGTTAGTGAGAGTCCTGTACCAATGTAAGTGATATATGGTAGTAGTTCCCTAACAATGAAATGTATATAGGGAACAGGTCAGAGTAGTAGCGGGTCTTAAACCTTTTAATGGTTGACAATTTATCCATGTCCATTTGATCTGTTTAGACCTGTAATAATGGCCAGATTGGCAGCCTTTGTTCAGGCCTCTAGAAGTACAAGTGATATTAAACACCCAGTATTCATTAGTATGCTATAATATGCAAATGCATACAGCCAACCTGCTTGCTCTAATCCCTTGTAATTACTGTAGGATTTTTTTTGTTTTACAGTTTAATAGTCACTTGTACTTTGTTTCATTGCTCTGGCATCATGTTTAGGCCTCTAGAAGTACAAGTGATATAAAACACCCAGTTTTCATTAGTATGCTATAATATGCAAATGCATACAGCCAACCTGCTTGCTCTAATCCCTTGTAATTACTGTAGGATTTTTTTTTTATTACAGTTTAATAGTCACTTGTACTTTGTTTCATTGCTCTGGCATTAAGTTAACGGGAATATCTCACTATTGTATTGGCACTTTCCATAGATAGGCAGAATTATATCATAAGATCTATTGTTGTAATTACAATTATTTTGAAGACCAATGCATCCTTAAATACAACAACATGTTCAGTAACGGTTATAGAAATGTTTTACTTGCTATGACTGTGATGTGTTTCTTTTATCCACCGTGGTTGAATGCACTGACTGTAAATTGTTAACGACAAGAGCGCCCGCTAAATGACCAAAATGTACATTTAAAAATGAAAACTTTCAAAGAACACTGGGTAATATGTCACTGCATGCGTAATTCCAGCAATATACTGTAAATTAGATTACAGTACCATTTTTGGTACTATAAAATGCATTACCATGAAATGGATTACGGTAGCTGTACGTTAAAATAAATCAATGTAACTTACTAGCCAATTGCTGCAGGAAATGTTTTAAAGTGTAAGCAAAATACAACTCCCCAATTAGCTCATGATATCACTCACAGTGTTGACAGATGGTAGGACATTTTCAAGTCCTGGGAGAGGCTCTCTCTTCTCTACAGACTCACACCTCCTGATGAATAAGTATTCCGCAACTTTGTATATGTGATGCATGCATAATAGGCCCTTAAATAGTCTAACTTCTAACTTAACATCACTCAGTACTCAGAGCAATACTGTCAGGGTTTCAAAAGTTTTTCAAGCTTCTTTTGCCTTTTTTGGATATGACGCATAATGTCTATGTCCCAAATGCCACCCTTTTTCCTACAGGGTGCACTACCTTTGACCAGAGCACCATGGGCCCTGGTCAAGAGTAATCACTATATAGGGAATAGAGTGCTATTTGGGATGCAGGAAATAATAGCAGATGTCAATAGCAGATGTCAACCAAGGCATCGGGAGTGGGGCTGGGGGGGGGGGGGGCTGGGGCTGCGGCTATAGGGTTGATCTCTTTCTCTAAAACCTCTCGGTTGCAGTGTCTCATCCCTAATGCCCATCTGACGTCTGGAGGCGAGCTGTTCTCCCTGTTTTACACCCCACCACCTCTTACTTTAGCAGATCCATTTGGACTCTGACAGTAGTACAATAATACACAACACAAAAGTGATTTAGCAAACATTTTCAGCCACAATTTTATTACAATGCAGCCTCTTTCCATTTACGATGGAAATAAGAAAAGCTGGGAGAGTGTGTACATTACCATTACCATGAGGTAAAGGGACAGATAATCACTTTCTTTGCAAAATGGACCTACATCTTGAGTGTTTCAAACTCAAATGCTCTGCCAGTGCAGAAAAAAATACATTCATATTATACTCTATGTCATATTATGTATTATAAACTGGGTGGTTTGAGCCCTGAATGCTGATTGGCTGAAAGCTGTGGTATATCAGACCGTATACCACGGGTATGACAAAAATATATATTTTTACAGTTCTAATTACATTTGTAAGCAGTTTATAATATCAATAAGGCACCTATGGGGTTTGTGGTATATGGCCAATATGCCACGGCTAAGGGCTGTATCCAGGCACTCTGCGTTGCGTCATGCTTAAGAACAGCCCTTAGCTGCGGTCTATTGGCCATATACCACACCCCCTTGAAATATGTCACCTTGCAATTCAACAGAATGTAAAATAATTGCAAAATATGAAAAGAAAACCATCTCAAGAAATCCTAGCACAAAACCAGCTAGATAACTTACTCCATTTGACATTGCTTACATTGATTTTGAGTCAGTCTGCTTAAGTCTGCTTTCTATGCTGGTTATTTATTCACGACTAACAAAAACTCTTCTAAGGTATCTTTACACTCCCTAAATATTATAATTTTGTATTGATACTCATTTACCTCACATTGAACACATTTGTCTTTTTGCCAAAGGCGTGCTCCAAGCCCTGAAATAGTTTTTTGGGATCAATATGTAAATAAAACGAAAATAGAAAAGACTCATTACTCTATTCATCTCTCTATTCAAGACTCTGACTCTCAACTTAATTGAAGGAGAACGTTTTGCCCTAGATAGCAAAGAAGGAAATAATGGGCTTTCTATATATGTATATATATAGCGAGTGAGAGAAAAAGAAAGAGAGAGCGACAAAGAGAGAGAGAGAGAGAGAGAGAGAGAGAGAGAGAGAGAGAGAGAGAGAGAGAGAGAGAGAGAGAGAGAGAGAGAGAGAAAGAGAGAGCGCTGAATGGTCACACTGGTTGAGAGACACTTTGCTTTGAGAGATAATGAACATGGCTGGCTTGGCCCCTCCAGTGACAGGTGAGGGACTAAAAGAGACAGGCTCTGAACAGTGATTGACTGATAGGATGTGAGTGCTGTCCTTCTCGCTCTTTTCGCTCTTGTTGCTGCTCACAGCTCTGGGGCCTGCATTAGTGAGATAGAGCACTCTCAGCCTTTTTTTAGGTCTTTATTTGTAGTATTATATTAGCAGGACTGGACGAAGGATGAGAGAATATAATGGAATAGAAAAAAATAGAATAGAATGGAATAGTATACTTTATTGTCCATTAAAACAGAAACGTTTCGTTTTGCTGTTGTGAGCTTCCATGACCTGTGTATTTCTCTCCCTCCCCAATTGGTCTATCTGACAGCCCTGCCCAAGCCCCCCGCCTCCCTGATTGTGACTGAGACCACAGCCACCAGTGTCACTCTGACATGGGACTCGGGGAACCCTGAGCCTGTGTCCTACTACATCATCCAGTACCGGGCCAAGGTCTCTGACAACGGCTTCCAGGAGGTACGTTCCAATCGTTCGAATGGCTCAGTGGGTGCTGGCAACACCAAGGCTGTGGGTTTGATTCTCACATGGTTGTGGGTTCCATTCCTGCATGGGTTACATATGCTGAATATACAGTATGTGTCATGGTCAATGTTGACAGTTCTGTAAGTCACTTTGGATAAAAGAGTCTGCTAAATGACCATATTATTATGATGTCATTATATTTTAGGTCGACGGAGTAGCCACCACACGCTACAGCATCGGAGGGCTCAGCCCATACTCTGAGTACGAGTTCCACGTCATGGCGGTGAACAACATTGGGCGTGGCCCTCCCAGCAGCCTCGTGGACACCAGGACCAGTGAGCAGGCTCCCTCCTCTCCACCGCTGGCTGTACAGGCTCGCATGCTCAGCGCATCCACTATGCTGGTCCAATGGGAGCCTCCCGAGGAGCCTAATGGACAGATCAGAGGGTTGGATATTCTATGAATATATCTTTTGAAGGCTTAATGAAGCCTTTATAAACTCTTTAAAAGGCCTACATGCTTTATAAAGCCTATATAAGCAAATGTCATACAGCTAAAGGTTGATATAACAGGTCTCTTCGTCTGATGATTTTATCTTCCATTATGTAAACTTGGTTGATTTTCTAACCCACTCCTCAGTTACCGGGTGTACTATAGCTCTGACCTCGGAGCCCCGCTGAGTGCGTGGCACAAACATAACACCGATGACAGCAGACTGACCACCATCTCGGGGTTGACCACAGATATAACCTACAGCCTCAGGGTGCTGGGGTTCACCTCTGTAGGGGACGGACCTCCGTCTGATGTACTGCAGGTCAAGACCCAGCAGGGAGGTGAGTGGACACTCTGAAGGAGGGACAGTACCTAGTGCACTACCTAGGTGGTAAGTGTACAACTTGTGTAGCAGGGGAGTGGTGAGCGGGCACTGCTACTTATGAAGAAGGGACACTACCTAGGTGGTAAGTAGACACTGTATGAAACAGGGTGCACTTTGTGTGTTAGGTCTGTTTCAGCTCCTTAACCACCCTCTACTGTAGGACAATCTTCAAGCTCAAGTCTCCCAAGTAGAGGTTTCACTTTTCACTAAGTGACAATCCATATCCACAAGGGCATATTATCTACTGTGCTGTGTCCTCCAAGAAACAAAGTAGGTGTCTACTCTGCAGTTTCCTCCTCTTCTGACACATTTGAGAAGAAAGGTGATAAAGTGATGCAGTGCCACTGAATTATTTTGCCGTGCAGAAACAGTCTTCTGAATTGGTTTCTTTGTACTGTGGATGTACTCTAGCGTTTAAAGGTATAAAGGAGCCACTTGCGAAGGTGTTCTGTATATTGCTGGTACTTGTGAAACAGTAGTCTCAGCGCTATTACAGAGTGATTCATGCCAAAGCACAGCGCATCTCCTGTGTCTCACAGCGCGTCTACAGACTCTACAGTAGTCTATATGATTCCACACTGAGTAATTCACTTTGTCCCAGTCCAAGTCATCAACCCCTCTGTCCAAAGCATGTACTTCCCTTTGTGGTTAAAAGGAAATAACTGGTGTAAGACATTCCAATGCTTTAGATGGATGGGAAGGAGTGCACAAGTGCATGCTGCGGCAGAATTAAGACGTAACCCCTATGTATCCTGAGAAGTAAAGTCTCTCTCTCTCTCTCTTTCTCTCTGCCTGTAGTACCAGCCCAGCCATCTAGCTTCGAGGCAGAGGCAGAGTTGGACACTCGCATCATGTTGTCGTGGCTGTGGCCTGTCCAGGACCAGATCACCAAGTACGAGCTCATGTACTGGGAGGCTAACTCTGGCAACAAGGTAAATTACAACTTTAAACCTGTCCCCACCACATCATACCCTTACTGATAATGCAATCCCCCTACTCCAGGAATAGTGTTATCCGTCTCGTAGGACCATGTTATGTTTTACTCTGTCAGTAGACTTTCTGTAAGATATTTCAGATGTTGCAAATGCAATATAGGATCCGAAATGTAATTCCTACTTTGTGTACCTGGTGGAGGTGTTACATATTAACTTTGAGGATTACAATATCTACAGTTCTCATTGTGCTTTTTGAACAATCTCTAGTGACAGACATTAACATAAATAGAGTAGCGATCTTGCTAGTGCCGACAACATTTGTTTCTGGGTCCTTTTTTCTAGACTCTTCTGAGACGTTTACTAACGTCGATTATGCCTGTTTTCTTCCTCAGCTCCATGTGACCTTCCCTCCAGCGGGGTCCTATGCTGTGGAGGGTCTGAAGCCAGACACCCTCTACATGTTCTCCCTGGCTGCTCGCTCTGAGATGGGTCTTGGCGTCTACACCCAACTTATTGAGGCCAGGACTGCCCAGTCCAGTAAGTACTGTACCTCAACTCCCAGACCCAAACCTATAGCTTTTTACCTCCCTTTACCTGGAGCTAACTAGTTTTTGGTCCACACCCCAACGGCCAGACACAAACAGAGGCTTTTTCTTCTTCTACGTGCAACCCTTTCGCTCGAACAAGCTTTACTCTAGGACTTTAACAAATTCTTCTGCATCTTACAAGAATGTGGAGTCAACACCTCATTGAGGTGGACAAAAGGTAGGTCATATTTTGCACCTCAAACCCATCTGATCTTGAGGGAAAAATGCTATGTGTGTACTATGAATGGACAAAACCATCGATCAGGTGACACCATTCATTCCTATGTGAAGACTCAAAAGTGCATTGAAACAAAATGATGTCGGTTAAGATGACATCTCATTGAGACATAACATGCGCAGTTTGAGCTACTCCAGGAAGTGACGTTGCAGGCTTGCTCAGTGCTGCCCCCTCTCATTGAGTAACTCAAGCTGAAGGCAGACCGGGGTACTGCAGGCTTATCCTTATAACTTGCAATTTGAAAATATTAGGTTCAAGAACATACATCTGGTGTATTAGAATGAATTATTTGTACCATGATTGTCTACGATTTTTTTTTTTATTCACACAAAGATTGACCATGAAGATTGCCATTTTTCTATTTGCTATAATGGGGAAACAATGCCTGCAGTACAGAGGTTGGCCTTGAACTTCAGCGGCTTCAATGAGAGGGGGCAGTCGTTCTCCCCTGACAGGTACAGTACATGCCAGCACTGTGAGGAACATTCCTTCTCCCTATATGCAGTCAGTCGATAACACATCACTACCAGTAGACCCTTGCACATTTTGACAAATAGTATGATAAACCCATTGCGCCACATTCGACTGAGTACATACACAGAACATGCTCATTTCCAGTATGATGCAGAACCCAGCAACCCCAAACAGGCTGCTGCACAGAAGACACGGCAGCATCATAAATGTCACCATCATTTGTTATTATGGTTTTATAGTTTATCATGAAACACGGCACCGCACTGTACTATATGTCTTTATGTATGGCCTTGGCATCCACCAACACAATCATTGTCGCCTACCCGACACTAATAGCATCGAACAGCTCCCCTTAATTGAGTTTTTAGCACATAACCAGCCCCCTCTGCTGCACCTCTGCTGTTGTCACTGCCCCAGGCTCCGCTCACATCACCGAGCAGGCTCTCCAGGAAATCTAGGGGTTGGAAGCTGAAATATTTATGATGGGTTCCCTAAAACGAATCAGAGCCTATTCTGAGCCATTTGTTTTACTTGTCAGCTGTCAAAACCTTCATGTATAGAAAGGGGGAGCCAGAGTGCATCCCAAATTGATCCATATTCTCTATTTAGTGCACTACTTTTGAGGGACCAGGCAGGGCTTTGATTCCCATAGGAACAGAGGTCTCGAAATGGAGCTCACTCTCTCTCTCTCTCTCTCTCTCTCTCTGAAGTCAGTCTCTTATCTGCCTGCCTACTGACACACAGAGTCACTGAGTCACCATTTCAAGAAGGGTTCTAACACAGCAAAGTGTCTCTCTCTCTCGATCTGTCTTTGTCTCAATAACTTCCACTTTTCCTCCTTTCACTGCATTTCAATCTTTCTGCTCTATTCCCCTTGCTTCTCAAAATCACAATTCTATTACTATCTCTGTCCTCAATATTCTTACCCATTCACCATTTCATTCTCTCGCTCTCTTTATCTGTCCCTGTCTTTTTTTCCTTCTTCTATATCTATATCTCCCTCTCTATATCTGCCTCCCTCTCCTCTATCTTTTTGTATTTCTTACAACCCTGCTCCTATTTGAAACATAGCTGTTGCAATTTGTCTCCCACACATAGTCTCTTCCTCTCATCTACTCCCACATCAATATACCCAAAAAGGTTCAGCCACATAGTGCACTATATAGGGAATAGGGTGCCATTTGGGTTGTATACTGTTTTTACTCTGTTTCAATCTGGATTTGTTCATCACTTGGGCATCTGTATTCTGAAAGGAAATAATGGGCTGTCAAGGATTAGCTCTTTCACACCAACCAACCAGACATGACTCATTATTGAAAGCATATTGTGTCCTGCTGCCTCACTGCTCTGGCTGCCAGAACCACAAGCAGGCATGTTAAAGTTCCTCTTCCACACAGTGCTCCCGCAGTATCCCTCACCCACCCACCACCTTTCCATTGTTCATATTCACTGTGTCGTGATATTCTGAAACATTTATTTTGCTCATTTATATTATGTGCCTGTTTTACATTTTAAGTATTTGTTTTACTGTGTAAGATCGTGGGCTTAGCCAACAGACTAGAAAATAAAATAAGCACACCTTCTGAAGAAAAACACTTGATAACAAATGATTCATATGTATTTATATATACACCTACTATACCTCCTATAAAAACAAATTTCAGGCTGCCTTACACACACGATTACTCTAACACACATTGGTAAAGAGTTATAGGCTACAGTATATGGAGCTCCCCCTCCCAGTCCAGAAGGCCTAGGCTGTGTCCCAAATGGCACCGTATTCCCTATACAGTAGTGCACTATTTTTGACCAGAGCCCTGGTCAAAAGTAGTGCGCTTAAAGGGAATTGGGTGGTATTTGGGATGCACTCCTCTTCCATCCCTCTCCAATCCCTCCTGCTTGACCCCCCCTCCTTCCCTGTGTCCCCCCCCCCCCAGCCCCCTCAGCCCCGCCCCAGGAGGTAGTCCTGCTGAGCCTCAGCTCCACCAGCATCAAGGTGAGTTGGAGAGCGCCCCCTGCAGCCAGCCGCCATGGGGACATCGTCCGCTACACACTGGCCTACAAGGCCGCAACTGGAGAGGACCTGGAGCGCCACGAGGTGTCGGACATCGGGGCAGACGTCTCTAGTTACATACTGGAGGGCCTGGAGAAGTGGACAGAATACCAGGTGTGGGTCAGGGCTCACACGGACGTAGGCCCAGGCCCAGAGAGCCCTGCAGCCCAGATCAGGACCAAGGAGGATGGTATGTCCATTGTTGGGCCCAGGAAAGGGCCTCCTTTCCCGGAGAAGCGCTTCTGGCATTAACCCAGCCTGATACTGGGTCTCTACTGCTACTAATACTACTGCTGCTGCTTTCCCCTGACCTGTCTCTGCCTCTGTCCGGCATCTGTGCTCCTCTCTGCCATGGTCAGGCTGGGGACTTTCCTGGCGAAACACTACTGGCACTAACCCAGCCCTGCTGTTATAGTAGTACTACTACTGCCACTCCTGTTACTACTACTGCTCTCAACTGGGTCTTCCCCAGTGGCCTATGTCTGCCTCGCTCTAGCCAGGCAAGGCCCTCTTTCTCTGGGCACACTACTGCCACTAACCCAGCGCCGGGAATCTTCTACTACTACTACCGCTGCTCTACTCTTTCTAACGACCTGTCTGGTTTTCTTTGACCACTCTCTTCTTCCTGTCTTTGAGCATGCTGTCATTTCTCTAACCTGGTAGCTGGCTGAGCGCTCTGTGTTGTCTGGTGATGAGCCTGAGTCTGAGTGGGGATCTGACAAGCTCCATCTCCTCACATAGATAAAGCTTTAGTTTGAAGTGCTGTGGTGAGTGGATAAATGGGCTGTCGGAGGCTAGCCCACAAGGATGGTCAGCTTTGCGTCACCCAGCGAGCACACTCTGTGTGTTTATTACTGACAGAGGGCACATCCGGAAAATTGCAGCCTATTCCCTATGGGTCTCTGGTCAAAAGTAGTGCACTATATGGGGAATTGGGTGCCATTTCGGACACACACAGAGCATACCGCCTCGCATCACAGCAGCACAGTCCAGCATCTGTGTCCACTAAGTCTAAGATGCCATTATACAACATTCTTACAAGGGGCTCCATCGTAATAGGCTCTTTTCCTGAACCAATGGAGAAAGCATCAGCGGATTTGACAGTGCAGTGTTGAGGGTACTTCCTCTTCTCTTCACTGTGTTTCTTCTTTCTCCAGCTGTCCGTCCGTCAGCACAGTGTGGGGACTGGAGCCGTTCCTCCTTTTTTTCTCCATCTGATAAAACAGGGTTTTTCTGCATCTTTCTCCAGCCGCCTGTCTGTCTGTGGTGACCACAGCTAACAAATGAAGACAGCATGTGCTCTTGACATCTTCCTGACTCCCTCTCTTCCCCCATATCATCTTTACTGGCTCTCGCTTTTCCCCTAGCCTTTTAATTATGTTAGGCTTTCCCATGTGTGGGTGGTAGAGTGATGTGTGGGTGGTGGCTAGGGCAGAGAGAATTGTAATGGCTACTCATCTACTCTCTCTACGGTGTAAAGCAGCTGCTTTCCTTTCTCTTCGTTGTTCCCATGTTTTTGCATTCTGGTAGAGGCAGGTCTTTTACGGTCCTGTTTCGGGTCAGAGAACTACAGGGACTGATGTAATGGCTATAGCAGGGTCTCTTTATCGCATTATCGCCATCTCTCCCTCCCTCTCTCTCTCTCTCTGATTTTATCCATCTTTTCCCCTCTCTTTGTTTGTCTTTGTCTTCACAGTGGCAGCAGGGCTTTAAAGACTAGAAACAGCCAATAATGCCTTCACAAGAGACGAGCAGAAGCATCGTTTTAGTTAGGCATACTGTTCCTCTCCCACTCACTCACATCCACTAACCTTCACTGTGTCACCTCTCTCTCCATCTTCATCTCTCTCTCCCTCCCTCTCTCTCCACATCTCGCTCCATCACCCCCCCCTCCTTCCCTCCCTCTCTTAATCTCTCTCGTTCTCTCCCTCCCTCTATCTCCACTTCTCGCTCCATCTCCGCTCTCTCCCTCCCTCTCTCTCCTTCTCTTAATATTTCTTCCAACCTCTCTCTCTCTCTGTCTCTCTCTCTCCCTCTCTTTCTCCCATGCACCCTCTCTCTCTGCTACATTTTTCCTCTGCACACCCACTGCATTCTAATCTCACACTCTTTTCATCTCTTTCCGTCTCTCTGCGCCCGTTTGACTTTGAGCTCTCGTCTCTCCCTGGATTGTTCCAGCATCTGTCCATTTCTCAGTGCAGTGGCATCCTCTGTTCTATCCCTCCCTGTCCGATCTCCCTTCTTTGTCTTTCTTTCATCTCCCTACATCCTCTCTCTCTCTTTCTCTCTCTGTCTCTCACCAATAATCCTCTCAATAATCCCCCCTCTCTTTGGGGGGGGGGGGGGGGGGGGGTGTCCCTGTGACAACAATTTTGGACCCCCTTGTGGCCCCCCTAAATGTGGAGTATGAAATAATTTTTACATAACACATTTTTTGCTATCGTTCTTTTTTTACATCCGTTAATAGACAGTGGCAACGATGATGATTATGAACATGGTCTTTTGCCTGCTAATGCCTGCAATGCAGTGAAGAAAAAAATATGACAACAATAGCGTCTAATGTAACTGGCCCCTCTAACAGTACACCTGGCCCCAGCTTGCCCCCCCCCCAGTTGAAATGGTCTAGAACCGCCACTGCACCCCCACAGTACAGCAGAACCCACAGTGTTGCCTGCCTGGCACCCTGTCCAATCACAGTGAAGTCTAATTTGTTCTGTGACACTGTGGTTAGGGTGCACTGGGCCTTGATGGCTGGGCCTCTGACTCACAATTCATTTGTTTTAATAAAATGAAGCCAATCTCACAGCCTATAGTTATTGAGATCCTGCAGCAACTGTCTGGCTGTTCTTGATGGTGGGGGATATATATCAAGCAGTGTGCTGGGATGTCTGTCATGTCAGATGGACCGGGACCTGCAGTAGTCTGCTTTACCTACAGTGACTTCAGAAAGTATTCACACCCCTTGACTTATCCTACATTTTGTTTTGTTACAAAGTGGGATTAAAATGGATTTACAGCAATTGTAATTTTTTTGTCAATGATCTACACAAAATACTCTGTAATGTAACTAATATATGCTTTACCTACAGTGACTTCAGAAAGTATTCACACCCCTTGACTTATCCTACATTTTGTTTTGTTACAAATTGGAATTAAAATGGATTTACAGCAATTGTATTTTTTTTGTCAATCATCTACACAAAATACTCTGTAATGTCACTAATATATATTGATTATATAAGTATTCAACTCCCTGAGTCAATACATGTTAGATACAATACATGTTACTTTTGGCAGCGATTACAGCTGTGAGTCTTTCTGGGGAAATCTCTAACAGCTTCCCACACCTGGATTGTGCAACATTTGCCATTTATTATTTTCAAAATTATCCACGCTCTGTCAAATTGGTGGTTGATCATTGCTAGACGACCATTTTCAGGTCTTGCCATAGGTTTTCGAGCAGATTTAAGTGAAAAATGTAACTCGGCCACTGAGGAACATCAACTCTCTTCTTAGTATGACTCCTATGTAGATTTTGCCTTCTGTTTTAGGTTATTGTCCTGCTGAAAGGAGAATTCATTTCAGTGTCTGGTAGAAAGCAGACTGAACCAGGTATTGATCTAGGATTTTGCCTGTTCTTAGATTCATTCCATTTATTTTTTATCCTGGAAAACTCCCCAGTCTTTAACAATTACTGTACAAGCATACCCATAACATGAGGCAGCCACCACTAAGCTTGAAAATATGGAGAGTGGTACTCAGTAATGTAATGTGTTGTGTTGGATTTTCCCCAAACATAATGCTTTGTATTCAGGACAAAATTGTCACGCCCTGACCTTAGAGAGACGTTTATTTTCCTCTAGTTTGGTTAGGTCAGGGTGTGATGTGGGGTGGGCATTCTATGTCATGTATTTCTTTGTGTTTGGCCGAGTATGGTTCCTAATCAGAGGCAGCTGTCTATCGTTGTCTCTGATTAGGAATCATACTTAGACAGCCTTTTCCCCACCTGTAGTTGTGGGTAATTATTCTTTCTGTGAGTGTTTTGTGTGCGCCTCAGTTGCGTCACGTTCATTTCTGTTTATCCTGTTTATTGTTTTGTTCGGTTTCACGTAAAATAAAGGACGTGGAATTACCGGCACGCTGCGCCTTGGCTTATTTATGACAGGGAGTTTGAGGACAGTGAACGTGGCAAAAATATTAATTAATTTGCCACATTTCTTGCAGTAATAATTTAGTGCCTTGTTGAAAACAGAATGCATGTTTTGGGAACATTTTATTCTGTACAGCCTAACTTCTTTTCACTCTGTCAAGTAGTTACTCCACAATACTAACCTACAATGTTGTTGATCCATCCTCAGTTTTCTCCCATCACAGCCATTAAACTCTGTAACTGTTTTAAAGTCATTGGCCTCATGGAGAAATCCTTGAGTGGTTTCCTTCCTCTCCGGCAACTGAGTTAGGAAGAATGCCTGTATCTTTGTAGTGACTGGGTGTATTGATACACGATCCAAAGTGTAATTAATAACTTCACCATGTTCAAAGGGATATTCATTGTCTGCTTTTTTTTAAACATTTTTACCCATCTACTAATAGGTGCCCTTCTTTGCGAGGCATTGGAAAACCTCCCTGGTCTTTGTGGTTGAATCTGTGTTCAAAATTCACTGGGGTACAGAGATGAGGTAGTCATTCAAAAATCATGTTATTAATCACTATTATTGCACATGGAATGAGTCCATGCAACTTATTATGTGATACATACTTTCTCCAGAACTTATTAAGGCTTGCTTTAAGAAAGGGGTTGAATACTTTTTGGGCGACCCAACCAAATTCACATACTGTAGAAATGTCAGTTATAGATTTATCTTGTCATTAAAAGCAAGTCTAAGAAGCATTAGATCTGTTCTATGTGATCTATTTCCATTCTTCCTGTTCTTAAGTTTCATGTTTGTGTCTTTTACTTTTGGTTTGTACACCAGCTTCAAACAGCTATATTGTTATATTTTAGATTCTTCAAAGTAGCCACCCTTTGCCTTGATGACAGCTTTGCACACTCTTGGCATTCTCTGAACCAGCTTCATGGGGTAATCACCTGGAATGCATTTTAATTAACTGGTGTGCCTTGTTAATTTGTGTAAATGATTTCCTTCTTAATGCGTTTGAGCCAATCAGTTGTGTTGTGACAAGGCAGGGGTGGTATACAGAAGATAGCCCTATTTGGTAAAAGACCAAGTCCATGTTATGGCAAGAAAAGCTCAAATAAGCAAAGAGAAATGACAATCCATCATTACTTTAAGACATGAAGGTCAGTCAATAAGGAAAATGTCAAGAACTTCGAAGGTTTCTTCAAGTGCAGTCGCAAAAACCATCAAGCGTTATGATGAAACTGGCTCTCATGAGGACCGCCACAAGACAGGAAGAACCAGAGTTACCTCTGTTGCAGAGGATAAGTTCATTTGAGTTACCAGCCTCAGGAATTGCAGCCCAAATAAATGCTTCACAGACTTCAAGTAACAGACACACCTCAATATCAGTTGTTTGAAGGAGACTGTGTGAATTAGGCCTTCATGGTCGAATTGTTGCAAAGAAACCAGTACTAAAGGACACCAATAACAAGAGACTTGCTTGTGCCAAGAAACACGAGCAATGGACATTAGACTGGTGGAAATCTGTTCTTTAGTCTGATGAGTCTAAATTTGAGATTTTGGGTTCAAACCGCCAT
This sequence comes from Salmo salar, assembly GCF_965601325.2. Classification (NCBI taxonomy): domain Eukaryota; kingdom Metazoa; phylum Chordata; class Actinopteri; order Salmoniformes; family Salmonidae; genus Salmo; species Salmo salar. The sequence continues at coordinate 16,364,417 of NC_138313.1, read as the reverse complement.
TTCTTTGTGAAAGGCAGAGTAGGTGAAGGGATGATCTCCACATGTGTGGTTCCCACTGTGAAGCATGGAGGAGGGGGTGTGATGGTGTGGGGGTGCTTTGCTGGTGACACTCTCTGTGATTTATTTAGAATTCAAGGCACACTTAACCAGCATGGCTACCACAGCATTCTGAAGCGATACGCCACCCCATCTGATTTGCGTTTAGTGGGACTATAATTTTTTTTTCAACAGGACAATGACCCAACACACCTCCAGGCTGTGTAAGGGCTATTTGACCAAGAAGGAGAGTAATGGAGTGCTGCATCAAATGACCTGGCCTCCAGAATCACCCGACTTCAACACAATTGAGATGGTTTGGGATGAGTCGTACCACAGAGTGAAGGAAAACAAGTGCTCAGCATATGTGGGAACACCTTCAAGACTGTTGGAAAAGCACTCCAGGTCAAGCTGGATCACAACAAAATGTGGAAAAAGTCAAGGGTTCTGAAAACATGGCCACCGTCAGATCCTTCTCTCTTCTCCTCTCTATCTCCTCTGCCACACTGGGATGAGTGACCCCCTAACTGACTTTGCCTATACATTCCCAATCTGTCCCAGATCTTTATCGAATTACCGGCTGAATTACTTTCCCGCTGCCCTGAGCTGACAAGCACATGTTGTGCGCTTGATTGCATTCACGCAGTGGGATTCTGGGAAAAAGTGCATTAGCAACTTCATTCATGTGGACCTGAGTAGAGGGAACATTCTAGAAACAAGAGAACACGGCATGAACCTACTCTGTCTCTGCACCTCGGTTTCCATGGAGACTCCATGGGAGTGAGTGGGAGCTCTCTGTCTCTCTGATGAGTAGCAGACAGCCAGGGAAGGATTGAGAAAGAAAGAGAGCTGGGTGGCAGAGAGAGGGAGCAATAGATGGAGAGAGATGGAGACAAACTATCGCTGCTGCCCTCAGTTTGAGTCCAACATCCCAGTGCAGCCCCAACACTGAGAGATGACAGTATGTTGTTTGAAAACAATAGGGTTTATTGTTACTCTAAATAGAAGGATGGGTAAAAAATAACCCAATTTGGGTTATTAGGAAACCCTGCGCTGGGTAAATATTTGGCAGAACACACGCTGGGTTATTTTGACCCAGCCAGTTGGGTTGCATGAATAACCCAACATGTTGGGATATTGGGATTACCCAAACATGAGTTAATTTAACCATCAGTTTGGTTTTATTCATTTTCATGCTGGATCGACCCAGCAGCTGGGTCTTTTTTTAATGTAATCATTAGGTTGTTTTCAGGAGGTGTGGCTAATTGGGGATGTGACTTTCAGATAGTTATTTTTTGGCCACCAATGAGAGTAAATGTAATTCATCTTTATCAATTAAGTTCGTACACTGCAAATAAAACATTTTCTTTAACATTTTTGCACTTTAAATATTCAAATATAATATTAATAATATTGTTATTTGCATACTATAACAAAGTGGTATTCATCTCAACATTGGGTTTTCCAAAGGCTCTTAAGAAACTACTACGCTTTCTCAAAGTTACAAAAATTTGAGTGTTCAACCTCAATATGTGATAACAACATAGCAGAACAGATCAACCGGAATTACATTTACTGTCACGGGTATCCAAAAATAACTATCTGAAAGCCCCACCCCTACTAAGCTACGCCTCCAGTTTTCTCATCAGACCAGCTGGGTCATATCTCAATAACAAAGCATCAACTTCCCAACCTTGCTCTTTTTAAAGAAAACAACCCAACTAAAACCTATTCCCCCTCAGGAGACTGAAAAGATTTGGCATGGGTCTTCAGATCCTCAAAAGGTTTTACAACTGCACCATCGAGAGCATCTTGACGGGTTGCATCATGGCCTGGTATGGCAACTCCTCGGCCTCCGACCACAAGGCACTACAGAGGGTATCCACCCTAGTCATAGACTGTTCTCTCTGTTACCGCATGGCAAGCGGTACCGGAGCACCAAGTCTAGGTCGAAGAAGCTTCTAAACAGCTTCTACCCCCAAGCCATAAGACTCCTGAACATCTAATCAAATGGCTACCCAGACTATTTGCATTGCCCCCCCATCCCCCTTCTACGCTGCTGCTACTCTCTGTTATTATCTATGCATAGTCACTTTAATAAGTCTATCTACATGTACATATTACCTCAATTACCTTGACACCGGTGCCCCTGCACATTGACTCTGTACTGGTACCCCCTGTATATAGCCCCGCTATTGTTATTTACTGCTGCTCTTTAATTAATTATTTGTTATTCTTATCTCATACTTTTTTTAGGTATTTTCTTAAAACTGCATTGTTGGTTAAGGGCTTGTAAGTAAGCATTTCACTGTAAGGTCTACACCTGTTGCATTCAGCGCATGTCACAAATAACATTTGGTTTGATTTTGATTTGATAAATGACCCAATGCCTGCAACCCAGCAGTTGGGTCATCCAAACAACCCGGCATTTTTTTCAGTGTACGGACCCTTTGGACAAGTCTGAAGACAGGATGAACAATTTACACCCAGCAGTACTCTGGATTGAAATCCTTGAAGACCGAACTTCAAAGACTTCAACAGCATCATGAGTATGTCTGTGTATACGTGCTGGGGTTCTCTACATCTGTTCCTCTTCCATTTTACACAGGCATGGTGTGTGTTCTAAATGGGACCCTGTTGCCTACATAGTGCACTACTTTTGACAAGTAGTGCACTGTAAAGGGAATAGGGTGCAATTTGGGATGTAGACTTGGGCTTTGTGTTTATCTGTTAATACAAGAGCCATATTGACTTTTGTTCTTCTGAAGGTCGACCGAGGCGGCAGGATTCTGCAGGATTCTGGAAGCTTGCAGATGTATTATGAGGTTAAATGGTTCCAATTAGCAGAGCTGCTGTGCATAGTGCTGACTGGCAGATACTGAGCTTTTCCTTTCCGTTAGGATATGTAGTGTTGCGCTGGGTAGAATACTACACTAACAGTCTGCTTATATCTATGTATTAATCTCTTAATACAGGCCTTTTCCTTTACCGCTTCCTGTCCTTTCCTCCTCACTCTCTGCTGCTTCCTATTGACTATCATTATCAAGCCAATCTATCTCCGCTCATTTCTATTGAAGTCCTAGTTGTATTAATTTAAAACCTCCCCTGGTAGCTGATCATGCATCCTGCTCATGATAAGCCTGTTTAAATAGCAGCTCTGCTCTTCCTCTGCCATGAAACATTAAGTCTGGCCACTCAACCCAGCCGCTGATGTCCCCCCCAAGAAACCACGAGACGCTTTGATTTATCTAACCTTCAAAGGGATCTATGCTACCTTCATATTACCTTTGAACCTCCACAGACCTTTCAATGTTTCTCAATAGGTCTGTTTCTTTGATGAAGCTTTGATGCCATTCCGATAGAGATCTAGCTAGCTATAGAGCACAGTGTTTGAAACAGGCTTGGTTGGTCATCTTAAATTATTCTCTGGGTACATCTGAAATACGGTGCCATTTTGGACACAGGTTTAAGCCTAGCTGTAACCCTCAGTCAGAGTTGAAGCTTAACTTGTTACCTGCAGTACGCTAAATTGTTATGTAACCTCTGTTACCTGTTATCCTTTTCCCCCAGTGCCCGGAGCCCCTCCCAGGAAGGTGGAGGCTGATGCCCTGAACTCTACAGCCCTGAGGGTGATGTGGAAGCCCCCCCTCCAGGTGAAACAGCATGGGCAGATCAGGGGGTACCAGGTGGTCTACTCACGACTGGAGAACGGAGCGCCACGAGGCCAGCCCAACATCATGGACGTCTCCCTACCCGAGGCACAGGTACTGTCCCACTGCCACTGCCACAGTGTCCCAGTTAGACCTGGGTTTCGAATGGTATTTGAAATATTTCTAAAACTTTAACTGCAAAACAATGAATACGTAAGATGTGCTGAGCTTGCCCGGCCATTTGGCACTCCAGGAAGGCTCAAGCAAACGCTCAAAGAGCCCTCCCATTCACCTCACACTGTTCTTAGTCACTCATAATGGAGAACTGGAGGAGATTTTGTTCAGTAAGGAATGATTGTTACTCACTGTCAGTGGCAGAGAATGGTGATCAGGTAATCACTATGATTATTTAATTAGTCAGTCCTCTTAACGTGATTGAAAAAGACCTGTGTATTTCCTGTGTATTTGCCTTTAAAAAACACAGTGAACAAATCCAACTTTTCCATTTCATCTTCAGTGGAATAAGGCAGGGATGAAAATACCAAAATAACTCTGTTCAGTCTCTAGCTATGCTGATGATGAAAATGCATTGGGTGATTTTCTATGTAGATATGAATGTGGGGTGGTCTGCCTTTTATGTAGATGAGAATGTCAACTCACTGCCTTGTTATTCTAGGGAAATTATTGTATTTCATATTGTTGCTGGGTTTAGTATTACTCGTAAATGAGGAATATGAAAAAGCATAGATTTAATCCTGATTAGGGTTGCTCACACACACACAGACACACACACACATCTCTCTCTCTTTCTCTCTCTTTCTCTCTCTCCCTCCCTCTCGTTGCATTAGGAATGCTTATAAGAGAATCTCTAGTCATTTTAGGAGCTTGTGAGAGCATGCCTTCCTTCTCTCTGAAGCACACAGTGTCAAGCACACAGTGTCAAGCCCTCCTCCAGTTCCCAGCTTATCAGTGCTAGCACCCTATGCCATTCTCCTCAGATAACTGCAGACAAGCCTAGCTGACATGGTAGGTATAGAGGTGTGATGAGATGTACAATCAGACAATTCACAATTCACTGCCATGTCTGATTCTGATGCTGAGTCACAGCAGTTCGTTCAGGCAGAGTTATTATCCACATCACTGATATTTGTATTGACGTGCTGTGAATGTATTTTGTTTCTGAACCTTACACCTTAACATGTATTTTTCCATAAAGCTGTACCAAAATGTCACCCAATTCCCTACATAGTGTACGTTTGACCAGAGCCCTTTGACCCTTACACATGTCTTAATTAGAATTGATCAACCCTCACATCCCTAGCATGTTGACCTTACGATTCCTTTTACTTCACAGTGAAACAAAATGGGAGCTATAGGGAGATCAGGCTGGTTCCACCAACCTACTGTTTTTGCCGTGATCAACCATTTTGCCATAACCTTGCAATCAGACAGCCACCCAAGACTACTTCTTAAATCCCTGTTCCTTGATGGCTGCTGCATCTCGTCTCTGTGATGCACCACTCCTTCGCCAAACACACACACACATACACACACACACACACACTGCACCACTTCTTGGCCAAGCTGAAAGGTCAAGTAGACATACAGTGTGAGGGTCAATCGTTCATGTCATTCATATTGTGTTTTTTTTCTCTCTCCCAGAGATAAGTCTCACCTCTGATTTCCTTCATGAGGTACATTCCTGTCTTATCTGGGCAAGGAGCAGCTATGCTTCTGCATCCCCCTACCACATTCGTGACACCCAGATACAGGCAATGACGCACACACACACATACACATTAGAGGTCGACCGATTGTGATTTTTCAACGCTGATACCGGTACCGATTATTGGAGGACCAAAAAAGGCCGATACCAATTAATCGGCCGATTGTTTTATTTATTTATTTGTAATAATGACAATTACAACAATACTGAATGAACACTTATTTTAACTTAATATAATACATCAATAAAATCAATTTAGCCTCAAATAAATAATGAAACATGTTCAATTTGGTTTAAATAATACAAAAACAAAGTGTTGGAGAAGAAAGTAAAAGTGCAATATGTGCCATGTAAAAAAGCTAACGTTTAAGTTCCTTGCTCAGAACATGAGAACATATGAAAGCTGGTGGTTCCTTTTAACATGAGGCTTCAATATTCCCAGGTAAGAAGTTTTAGGTTGTATTTATTATAGGAATTATAGGACTATTTCTCTCTATACGATTTGTATTTCATATACCTTTGACTATTGGATGTTCTTATAGGCACTTTAGTATTGCCAGTGTAACAGTATAGCTTCTGTCCCTCTCCTCGCTCCTACCTGGGCTCGAACCAGGAACACATCGACAACAGCCACCCTCGAAGCAGCGTTACCCATGTAGAGGAAGGGGAACAACTACTCCAAGTCTCAGAGTGAGTGACGTTTGAAACGCTATTAGCGCGCACCCGGCTAACTAGCTAGCCATTTCACATCGGTTACACCAGCCTAATCTTGGGAGTTGACAGGGTTGAAGTCATAAACAGCGCAATTCATTGCGAAGGGCTGCTGGCAAAACGCACGAAAGTGCTGTTTGAATGAACGATTACGAGCCAACTGCTGCCTACCATCGCTCAGTCAGACTGCTCTATCAAATCATAGACTTAATTATAACATAATAACACACAGAAATACGAGCCTTAGTTCATTAATATGGTCGAATCCGGAAACTATCATCTCAAAAACAAAACGTTTTTCCTGTCAGTGAAATACGGAACCGTTACGTATTTTATCTAACAGGTGGCATCCCTAAGTCTAAATATTCCTGTTACATTGCACAACCTTCAATGTTATGTCATAATTACGTAAAATTCTGGCAAATTAGTTCGCAACGAGCCAGGCAGCCCAAACTGTTGCATATACCTTGACTCTGCGTGTAATGAACGCAAAATGACACAATTTCACCTGGTTAATATTGCCTGCTAACCTGGATTTCTTTTAGCTAAATATGATTTTAAGAAAGGCATTGATGTTTATGGTTAGATACAGTCGTGCAACGATTGTGCCTTTTCCGCAAATGCGCTTTTGTTAAATCATCCGCCGTTTGGCAAAGTCGGCTGTCTTTGTTAGGAAGAAATAGTCTTCACAGTTCGCAACGAGCCAGGCGGCCCAAACTGCTGCATATACCCTGACTCTCTTTGCAAGAGAAGTGACACATTTTCCCTAATTAAAATAAATTCATGTTAGCAGGCAATATTAACTAAATATGCAGGTTTAAAAATATATACTTGTGTATTGATTTTAACAAAGGCATTGATGTTTATGGTTGGAGCAACGTGTACCTTCCCTGTGGCTCAGTTGGTAGAGCATGGTGTGTGCAATGCCAGGGTTGTGGGTTTGATTCCCACGGGGGGCCAGCACAAAAAATGCACAAAATAGAATGTATGCATTCACTACTGTAAGTCGCTCTGGATAAGAGCGTCTGCTAAATGACTCAAATGTAAATGTACCTAAGCGATTATATGCAACGCAGGACAGGCTAGATAAATTAGGAATATCATCAACCATGTGTAGTTAACTAGTGATTATGATTGATTGTTTTTTATAAGATTAATGCTAGCTAGCAACTTACCTTGGCTTCTTACTGCATTCGCGTAACAGGCAGGCTCCTCGTGGAGTGCAATGTAAAGCAGGTGGTTAGAGCGTTGGACTAGTTAACCATAAGGTTGCAAGATTGAATCCCCGAGCTGACAAGGTAAACATCTGTCGTTCTGCCACTGAACAAGGCAGTTAACCCACCGTTCCTAGGCCGTCATTGAAAATAAGAATGTGTTCTTAACTGACTTGCCTAGTTAAATAAAGGTCTAAAAAAATATATATATAAAAAAAAATACCAATTTCCGATTGTTATGAAAACTTGAAATCGGCCCTAATTAATTGGCCATTCCGAATAATCGGTCGACCTCTAATACACATATATACACAAAAACACATATATACACATGCATTCACACACACTCATGAGCACTTACACATGCATGCACACACACAAGCATGTACCCAAGCACACACAGATGTACACACACGCAAACACATACATACGCACACATATATCTCACCCTGTGAGTGAATGTGCTTTTCAGGAAACTGTCTTTTATTTTTATATTTAACCTTTATTTAACTAGGCAAGCCAGTAAAGAACTAATTCTTATTTACAATGACGGCCTACCCCATCCAAACCCTGCCCTAACCCAGACGACGCTAGGCCAATTGTGTGCTGCCCTATGGGACTCCCGATCACGGCCGGTTGCCCTAAAAGGGCTTGAAGGCTCATATTTTTTTGTGGGGGACACCACACTCTACAAAGAAAGTCCTGCAGGCTCTAGTTTTATCTTATCTTGATTATTGTCCAGTCATATGGCCAAGTACTGCAAAGAAGGACTAAGTTAAGCTTCAGCTGGCCAAGAACTGAGAGGCAGGGTTTGCGCTTCATTGTATTCAGAGGGCTAATATCAATACAATGCATCCCAGTCTCTCGAGGGCTAAGAGATAAGGAAACACGCTGCTGCCACGTGTGCTCCCTCTCCGGCCTCTAGGTCACCAGGCTGCTCGTTATGGCGCACACCTGTCACCATCGTTACACACATCAGCGCATTATAACACTCACCTGGACTCCATCACCTCCTTGATTACCTGCCTGATATATGTCACTCCCTTTGGTTCCTTCCTCAGGTGTCATTGTTTCTGTTTCTCGTCTGGGTGCTGTTAGTGTTTCTGCTTTGTATAACGTTCCTTTTATTTTATTAAAACACTCACTCCCTGAACTTGCTTACCGACTCTCAGCGCTCTCGTTACAACTGCATAATTTCTTGTTTTTATAAGAAACATTCATGTGAAGGAAATTGCTAATTATTTGCGTAGTCAACTTTCACACAGCACTACACGCACACTTACCCCACCAGACATGCCACCAGGGGTCTTTTCACAGTCCCCAGGTCCAGAACAAATGTAAGAAAGCGTACAGTACTATACAGACCCGTGTTTGCATGGAACTCCTTTCCATCTCATATAGTGCAAGTGAACAGCAAATCTGGTTTCAAAAAACAAATAAAGCAACACCTCACGGCACAACGCCTCGCCCCCATGGGACCTATTTTTTGTGTGTATGTCATGTGTTACCGATAGATGCACACGCACGCACACACACACAACACGTGAAATGTTTTAAATGTGTGTACAGTATCAGTCAAAGGTTTGGATACACCTACTCATTCCAGAGTTGTTTTTTGTTTTTTGTTTACTATGAAGACATCAAAACTATGAAATAACACATGGAATCATGTAGTAAATAAAAATATATTTTATATTATTCAAAGTAGTCACCCTTTGCCTTGATGACAGTTTTGCACACTTGGCATATAAGTATAAGTCACTGAATAAACATATCTCTACACGTACAGTGTGGAGCAATACACACACACACACACACACATACTCAAACATCCACGATACAGACTCACACACACACATTTTTTTCCTACTACCTTCATTCATAGAGTTTTGTCTGTTTTTATTTGTAATGTATCTAATTAGTTGTATCTTGCCAAGCCAGTGGAGTGTATTCATTTTAGAATACTGCAGTAGTTTCCTTAGTCCTCTTCATTGGAATCTGTTCTGCCATGTATGCATATGGCATTATTTGGCTGAATCTTTCCACGGTGTGTTGTTTGGATCTCTGTCATATACAACACAGACACACACACACACTCTGTGTTGTTGGATCTCTCTCGGGTTGTCGTATACACATCACACGATTTTCTGTGATGGATTGATTCCGTCCCTGGTGCGGTGCTGAATCACTTTAAGTGGGCTGTTTTGCCAGGCTTAGATCTTTATGCCAGTGGAGAGCTCCTCATACCATGGCGGCTGGCTGTGCTATGTCCATATTTATGGTGCCTGCGTCCTTGTCAGCTCCATGAAAAACAGGCTCTCTGGCCACTGCTACTGATGAAGTCTGGGGACTAGATCTGTTCGAAAGAGGCCATAACCATTCCCCTCAGTTGCTTATACAGTGTTACACACCCAAGGACAGAGAGAAGCTCATTGCAGAGAAACATATTAGCAAGACTAGAAGCTGTGATCACTATAGACCTACCAACCAAGGGCATACAGAGAGAGAACAGTATTTTAGTGATAGAGAAACTAACACATTAGCTAGACTATAAGCTGTCATCATTCTACACTCTCACTGTCTTGAATCTAAAAGGGTTCTTCGGCTGTCCCTATAGGATAACCCTTTGAAGAAACCTTTTTGGTTCTGAAACCGAAAAGGGTTCTACCTGGAAGAACCCTTTTGGAACCCTTTTTTCTAAGAGTGTAGGCCTAGTAGTGTGTTGTTTTTCAGTTGAAGGAAGCTTTAAAAATCCCTTCGCTATTTTACTGTGGCTGTGGATGGTCTCTATAGAACAGCAATCAAGCTTGGACTACTGCTCTCTTCGTCACGCTTATGACAAAACCCTTAATGACAGAGTAAATTCCACCATATCAAATTATTGGCCGTGGGGGTTAGAGACACTGAGGAACATAAAGGCTTAATTGCCTGCCAACTCCCTGCCCTGTGCTTTACGACGCTTATACCGTTTTTGTTTATACCTGACTCTCCTTCTGTGTCTTTCTCTCTCCTTCTCTCCTTCTCTTTTTCACTCTCTCTCTTTCTCTCTGCTCGTGAACAAACAGAGTGTTGTTTTTCTACACGCTGGTTGTTTTGAGGTTTGAAGTCAGGCTTATTTTTGGACACCTGGAGCGGAAGGCTTGATGGCTGTGAAGCGGAAGGCTTGTCTGATCAGATAAAACGGTCCTAATCTATCAAACGCTAATCTGTGTCTCCTGGAGCTCAGGAAAAAAACGGATGCTTCAGCAGAGACTGGTCACTGAGAGAGGCAGGTGGAGAAGGAGATGGAGAGCGAGAGAGAGGAGGGAGAGAGGGAGAGATAGTCTTAGAGAGAGTGGAGGAAAAAGAGAGAGAAAGAGGAAGGGAATTAGGGCAGACGAGAAAGGAGAGAGAGAAAGATAGGAGAGGAAAAGAGAGGGAGGGAGAGTGTCGTTGTGTGTGGGTGGTAAGGAGTGATTACCTATAAACAAGGGCAGCATTGGTGCTTGAAGCCCACACTCTGGCATATATTTACTGCACAGAGAAAAGAGGAGAGAAAAGAGGAGAGAAGGGCTCTCTCTCTTTCTGGCTGCCTTCACAGTGCGTAGTGTAACTTCACAAATGGCAGTACACGCATTCTCTTTGACAAATAGCTACCACTTGAAGGTCCCAGTTGTGTACGTTGTTATTTGTTAGTGTCTTCTACACAACTGTAGCCAGCAGCTACTTTCCAAACACTTCAGTTGAAAGCTATAGTGCTGCTTATTAACAGTAGTACAGTTGCTTCTAACAACTAGATAGTCTTCTCTCCTACCATGTAACATATATCCCTTAGGTATTTCCTTAGTCATGTTCAAGGAGAGCTGCCAGGCATGCTTCAATATGTTTCAGACAGGCAGCTATGTGTGAAACTAACTGCAGCAATACATATACTGCCTACTGCCGTGCATGACCATAGAGATGACCAAAGCTCACTGAACGACCAACTGCCACAAAACTAAATGTTCCGAAAAGGATTGTAGTCGCTACGCTGCTAAAGGACAGGTAATGGGACACACTTCATTAAAAGAGAGATGGACAGATGGAGAGGGAGGGAGAGAGCGAGCGAGAGAGTGAGAGAGAGAGAGAGAGAGCGAAAGAGTGCGAGCGAGAGCGAGAGAGAGCGAGAGAGTGCGAGAGAGAGTGAGCGCTGTCACAGTCAAGTGCCAGGAAGAAAGTAATTTGATCACAGGAAATGAGATACATTGCACACAGGAAAATTGTATTATCAACTATAGATATAGCAATTTTATAACGAGACGAGGTTGTGTCAGTGTGGGTGTTGCACTAACTGTGTTATAAGTGTCTGCTACTTAAAAGGATGTTTTCAGCTGAGGTCTTTAGTTCTAAGTTGGAGAAGCAGGCACTAAAACAGTCTACAGTCTACTGTTGTTTCTATTATAAAAGAGAAAGGATTTGTTATCCTCTAGCTGTTAACACATAAATTAATTTTGATTCAGTGTCAGAGGAATGGTGAAATAAAGAAAAGTACAACATATTCTGGTAGACCTTTGCACCCTAATGCTTGTCTCTGTGTTGCTGTGCTGAAAGTTTCTCTCTGTTCCTGCATTCTGTGAATGATTGGCTCCTTTAGCAACATCTGCCCAGATAATTCATCCTGACAGAGCGTCTCTGAGGCTTTCTTTTAAAGTTGCAGGTCCATTATGATATTCTGAGAGAGCAACTTGGCATTCTGAGAGAGACCTTTGCACCCTAATGCTTTTCTCTGGGTTGCTATTCTGAAAGTCTCCCTCTGTTGCAGCGGTCTGTGAATTATTGGCTCCTTTAGCAACATCTGCCCAGATAATTCATCCTGACAGAGCATCTCTGAGGCTTTTTCTTTCAAAGTTGCAGGTCCATTATGATATTCTGAGAGAGCAACTTGACAGTTAGAAAAATCGAGATGGGCTAATTTTCCTAAATTGATCACTAATAATCAGAATAATTTGAGAGTGCTCTTCTCGACCATTGATGTCCTGATAAATCCTACCTCAGCAAACCTATGTGAACTTTCCTCCACATCTAAATGTGATGCATTTGCGGCATATTTCAGAGATAAGATAACAAACATTAAGCTGGGTATCAGTCAAGCAAAACCTGATGAGAAGTTTGATGAGTCTACCAGTCTACCAAGCAAAGGCACTATGGATTTATTTTCCCTGGTTAACACAGACGTGCTCAGGAAAGTGATCTCACAACTTAAGCCTTCTACCTGCCTTCTCGATCCTATCCCCTCCACCTTCTGCAAAACAGTTTTTAATTGCATATCAGAAGAAGTACAAGCTATTGGTAATCACTCCTTGTTAACAGGCACTTTCCCCACTGCACTAAAAACTGCCATTGTGAAACCCCTTCTGAAGAAAAGTAATCTAGATTCTTCAGCTCTTTGCAATTTTTAGCCAATCTCCAACCTTCCACTCTTAAGAGATATTGGTTTTCAAACAGCAAAAAAAAAAAGTAAGTGCCAACTGTATTATTGAAAAATTCCAATCTGGTTTTTGGATCCAGTACTGTTCAGTGTATTGTTCAGTAGCATTACTATCTAGAACTAAAGCGCAGGCAGACGAGTGGCTCCTGGGTTTACAGTACTTATAGTCACTCCAAGAGGAATAAGGTACTATGTGCCACTTAGTTTATGCGATCCTTGCGGGAATTGAACCCATGACCTTGGAGTTAGAGGACCTCTGGTAACAGTAAATTGAAAGGTCTAGTTTCCTATTCATGGAAATGTGCAGCAGGGCAGAGTGGATTATCGCTGTAGTGTTGTCCAGAGTCCTGCAGTCCAGTAGCATTGACCTTTCTGGTGTCAGTGAGTGTGTGGAATACCTTTTGACCTGCACTGTGTGACACATACTGCATGAACACTGCCCAGTCAGAGGATGCATCCTAAATAGCACCCTATTCCTTATATAGTTCACAACTTTTGACCAGAGCCCTATTATGCCCTGGTCAAAAGTAGTGCGCTATATAAAGGATAGGGTGCCATTTAGGACACCTCCTCAGTCAGACATCCACTCACAAACACATGGTCTATTAGTGTTGGAGCGCTCTGTGGTAGTCTGTTTACCGGTCAGGGCTTCCAGTTCCGCTCACTAACTAATTTCACACAGGGTCAAACAGGCTAAAGTGACTTTGACGTGTTCAGTTTGGCCCTCAGGGACCACCGTCACACAGCCGGGACCTCACACACAGAAGGCTGCTGTGACTGGCAGCTACTCCAAGGCTACAGGGTCTTATAGAGTTCAGTCCCACCTACACTCTTCACCTCCTCCTTTAAAAACTATAGTCAAGACTCACAAAATGTTCCATCAAAGAGATTTTCCACTCAATTCCACTCAACTTAAGCGAAATGCACTCTCTTTTCTCATGGTTCACTGTGTAAGGACAATGTGTCAATCTTTTACCTGACCCTTTCCCTTCCCACATCTTCGGGTTATTGACTTTGTTGTCAAGTGTTTTTATGGGTTCTGGAGATAAACATTTGTGTTGTGTGACGGAATAGCCTCCGGCTAAGTCATTTCTGTTTCGGGAGTACTCTCAACTCTGAAGTTTCTCACATCACATACAGTATAATGCCACAGAATGTCTGTAGCTCTATCTGAGGATGTTGCCATAGGTGTTTTAAAATGTCACTTCAGTTTCTGGAATAAGCTTATCCCATTCAATAACTTTTCTTCCAAGCAACTCAGACTGCTACGAAGGAAATAGTGTATGATCAAAAGTTATAAATGGGAGATATTACGATTTCGGCTAGATATGAACACACACAATTCCAGGCAGAATCTTTCCAAGTGAAGGAACACAGCAGTTACTTTATGAAACAGAGAGACAGTTCCTCAGACTATTTTTTATTTTGCCTAGTGTTTGCTGTCTTATGATGATGCACCTTTCCTTGATTTAGTGCACAACGTGCACTTCCAATAGGGGACTAGGCTATATAGCTGATTCTCAGCTCACTGTCCCCAGCCCTGCAGCCCTTGTTTATGATAAGGTAATTTTTTAAGCAGCTAGAAAAAGAAGCGTGCCGCCGTGCCCCTTTATCTTTTATTTTCCTTTAGTCAGCAAGGTCGTGGAGTGGAATACAAATCCCATGTGTCTCTGAATCAATTCTGCTGTGGCACCTGCTACGTGTCGTGGGTTTCAGTTAGAGCGGGCGAGAGAGAGTCAGAGAGAAAGGCAGAGAGAGAGAGAGAGAGGCAGAGTGAGAGAGAGCGAGAGAGAGAGAGACAGACTAAATTTAATCTCTATCTACCATTACTGCCTTTACTAGAGGATGAATAGCCTCTATTGCCTAGGTCTGGCTTGGGAAGTATGGGGAGGGAGGGAGGGATGGACAGGGCAAGCTTATTAGGGGGCTGGGAAGGGGGCTGGAGCATGAATGTAGAGTTTAAGGGGCTCTGTCCAGCTTTATTTGAAAGGGAAGTGTGAATGAAGGGAATAGGTGGTGCAGGTACCTCACAGCGAAGGAGAACAATTTAATCCCCAGACTGGCTGCTGAATAAGCAAAAGGGCTCTAACCTCTGAAGGTGAAATGTAATCTCAACTCAACGACAGACACATTACAGCAGCACAGGAGAGGATCTTGAGCTCTCTACTTCTCTCTCTCTCTCTCTCAGTGAGACTCTTCCACTCATGCACGCGCGCACATACACATGACTGGGAAAGGGGGATGCCTAGTCAGTTGTCCAACTGAATGTATTCAACTGAAATGTGTCTTCCGCATTTAACACCACCCCTCTGAATCAAAGTGGAAGCTGCATGGTGGAAGTCTTCTGTAATGTATGAGGCAGGAAGCTGAGAGGTTGAGTATATGTTGTGTTGTGCCATGGAGTATTGAGTATGAAAGGAATAAACAGGAAGAAGAAACACAGATCAGACAAAGAAGGCAACGAATCTCCTTCTCTAACTCTCTCTGTTGTCTTTGTAATCTCCCTCCTTCTAGTTCTCATACCATCTCTGCTAGTATTTTCGAGATCTGAGGTGTAATATCATGGGAGTTGTATCCTTAGAAGCCTCTCTCTCTCTCTCTCTCTCTCTCTCTCTCTCTCTCTCTCTCCTCTCTCTCTCTCTCTCTCTCTCTCTCTCTCTCTCTCTCTCTCTCTCTCTCTCTCTCTCTCTCTCTCTCTCTCTCTCTCTCTCTCTCTCTCTCTCTCTCTCTCTCTCTCTCTCTCTCTACTTGATGAGAGCTTGTTATTGAAGACCCAGTTAGAGTCTAATAATGTATGCATTCTATTTCCATACCCTATTTAAGAATTAGCAGCGTGCTCAGCTCAGAGGCAGTGTTTTATTTTTATTGCCAATCTTCCTTTTTGTTTTAGCTCTTATCATATCATCCTGGCTTTGATGTCAACCTGCTTTAATATTGGCCATCTGAAATATAAAAAAAGGCTTCAATTATACCAATGGAAAAACAAGGCAGTTGATTTGTGTCTCAAAACCAGGCCACCTTTTAAGAGTTATGCATTTGTTGGGAACCTTTACGTTTTCTCAAGGGTTGGATACATATTGACATGTTTTCAGACACAGTAAATGTTTGCAGGAGGTTGGAAGGACGTTGCAGGTAAGTTGGCAGTGTTCTCTCGGCTAAAGCAGAAGACTAACATTGTTTTTTGATAATTGCCTTACCCTGATCGATGAACCCACACAGTAGGTGCAGCAGCAGGGTACTCCCACCAACACAGACTCCCCCTCAGGACATGGTGCAGTGCTCACTAGGTGGCGCTGTGGAGAGCAACCACCCTCCTTCCACCCATCTACCTGTATTCATTACTGCATGTTAACCCTTTCCCTCCTCCATCTAGCTTCTTCTCCCTCTCTACCAGTCACTAATTACCTGAACAGACACATTGAGCATGCCACTATTGTAGTGCCTGTAGTATAGCCTATGGCCCTTTTCCTAACTACAGATTTAAAAAAAAAGTCACATCTTTTTTTTGTTCTGTCTGTGCTGTTCTGTGTTTGACCTCCTCTCCCCCTCCCTTCTGTCTGCTCCCTATCATTAGTGGAACGTTGAGGATTCGACGGACTATGTGAGTAGGAGAAATGTGTAGTGTGTGCTGGGTGCGGTGCTGTCAGTGAGGGCCGTTGGGAGTGCTCTCTATCTCTATCCTCTCCCAATTCCTTTCTCTCCATCTCTCTGTCTATCTGGGGACTAACACTCTCTCCTTCCCTTTCCCTCAAGCAGTTAGACTAGGAGCGGTTAACTGTAGAATTGAAAGAGATAGACAGGGAAGTATCTCTTGCCAGACTCAAGACATACCGTCTGTGGTAGCGGTAAGTCTTGTGAAACGGCATGAAATTGACAATTTCCACCCTGTTATGTCCTTTATATAACTGGATGAAGTAGCTCTTCTTCCTGAAAACGCCATGTAATACTGTGATATTAGAGGCATAACCTACACATGACCTTAATGGAGCATATTTACAATGCCATGTTCCTCATCTCACAGGTAAGTCCTCTAGTCCAATTCCCTCCGCTCCATTCTCCATACCTCTTTTCCCTATGCCATTTTCACCCCTTATTTCTACTCTCTATTTTCACTATCTATCTCTCTGCATCCTCTTTCTATCTAGACCTTCATATACACATAGATAGTCATGCTTCTCCACCTTTACTCTCCGTTCTTCATTCAGTCAGCAACCTTCTCACAGCAGGTCCCTGTCCAGAGTTCAACTGAACTTTTCATCTCCTGTTGTGAAGTTCTCATGTAGACCCCCCTCCTCCTTTCCTCCCAATCAGCTTGGAATCCTTACTTACCAAGTGTGTTGTGTGAGATTGGCTGGTGGTGCTGGGAGTGTGTAGCTCTCGGAGTGGGCGAGTGTAGAGGGTGTAGGTAGGGGAGTGTTGGGGGAGTGTGTGAGGATTCTGGTTGGGAGGCGTGGAGCCCCGGGGGTGCTGAGGCAGAACTGTGAGCTCTAGTCCGTGTCCCAGATGGCCCTGTGTTCTCTTTATTTGTTTCCGAGGCTGGTGAGAAAGTGCTGCTGAAGATGTGATGCACACTGCATAATGTGCACTCACACACATGTGCACTCACACACTTTGTACATGGTGAGTGTGCGTGTGAATACCTGCTTGTGTGCGTGGGGGAGGTGTGTGTGCGTGTGTCCAGACTTGCACGCAGGTGTGTGTGTCTTGGCAGCACTCTCTCCATGGCTCAGTAGTGTCGTCGTGTTGCGTGAGAACCAGCAGCACCTCTCGTCTCTGAGGCATTACTGCTGTAAATCTTCTTTTGTTTTGGTTCCCAAGAAAAAAAAGGTGTTTTATTTGTGTGTAATTTTCTGGCCAGACCGAGTAATGTGTCTCCCACTACTTTCCCCAGTCAGATGAATACCTGTCTAGCTCTCTGTCTACCTCCCAGGTAAGGTATGGGTGTGCAAACAGGCACGCACGTGCACACACACACATACAAACAGGCCTGCGTGTTGTGTTACAATAGTCCTGAACCTTGCTGTGCTCTGTCAAACAGAAAACAGAATCACAACTTTAGCTAACAGAGGCTCCTGAGTCCAGAGCTCTCCGCTGCCACACTTGAATCACCTCAACCACATTTTGCTTTTAGTAAGAAGTGGATTTACAGTTGTGGTAGCCACTGGGACTGTGTGAGGGCTGCTGAACTTAATGTTATGCTGTGTTGTTGAATACACTATGTCTCCCGCAAATTGACTGTCCTGTGAACTCCTTTTCCGGTATGTTTATATGCTGTAATGGAAGTTGCACACGGCTCAGTGATGCATACTGTTATGATGTGTTTGTTTGTTTGTTTTTATAATGTTATGTATTGTTGTTGTTGGCCAATTGAGAGTGTGTGTGTGTGTGTGTGTGTGTGTGTGTGTGTGTGTGTGTGTGTGTGTGTGTGTGTGTGTGTGTGTGTGTGTGTGTGTGTGTGTGTGTGTGTGTGTGTGTGTGTGTGTGTGTTCCAGCATATGTGCGTGCTCCTGTGCGTGTGTATCTCACTTCATATTCTGATACCGTCCTAGTAGAGACAGAGGTCCCTGACTCACCTTAAAGTGTCAAAGGGAAATCCAGCTCTAACAGCACAGAAACTCCCCCTGGGACTGGAAATGTCTGCTCCGGAGCTTTTTACATTGTCTGTGAGGGGAAAGAAAAAGGTATCAGACTGACTGGAGCATCTGTTCCTAATGCCAAACAGGTAGTGACAACTCCAGATTGTCAGTTCAGAGTCTGCAGACTAAGCACAGAGTTTTAGGAGCAGGAGCTAGGGCTTCCTGCCTTCTCTTTGCCTCTTTTCTGTGGCTACTTATGGAACCACAACCACAGATCCAAATGAATTTATCTTCAGTTTCCCAGAACCCATCACACTTATATATGAGATATGTGTCAATAATGGGCCACTAATGGAACATTGATGCATCACTCATTACGTCAAGGTAGTTTCAGAATTTAAGATACTGTATTAGGCTATGGAGATTCTACGCATTCTCTGATTAGAATGTTTCTTACTTTGGGTGCGTTCGTAAATTCACTCTGGCTATCTACTCCGATTTCTGAGCACTCTCGTATGAGTGTGCCAGAGTGCAAAATAACGGATTAATTTACGAACGCTCAAAACCCGTTGAATATGGCCGGTGTCAGTAAACGTCAGTAAAAAAGCGTCATTAAATTGTTGCCAGCAGCACAGTCACTAACCCTCTGGATAACATGAAAACAGCCTAACCAGCTCTGCTAGGGTGAGTGAAATGGTCAGAGTGAGTTCTTCTCTTATTTGTGACTGGAAGTAGCTAGCAAGCCAGCCAATGTTAGCCAGTTAGCTTGGGTGCTGGACTTCCGTTGTGAGGTCAGAACGCTCAGATTCAACCCTATTCCTCCCAAGAGCGCCCAGTGTGCGCTCTGAACTCTCCGAGAGCGAAACACTCTGAATTTACAAATGGACAACTTCACAACGCTCTGAATTTACGAACGCGCAGAGCGCACTCTGAGCACACTCTGGCAATCCAGATTGAATTTACGAACACACCCTTTATGTTCGCCACTTTGTCATCATAGAGCTATTCTCAGGCAATAACTAAAAATTTATAAAACACCAAAGTGACTGTTCAGAGCTCCCATGTGAACACCAACTCAGCTGTATAGTTGCTAATTAGGCCTGATAGTCATGTAACTGTAAGGCAGTGAGAAAAAAACATAACGTGACACATTTATAACCTAAACGTCAGTGTTTAAAACTGAAATATTAGAAATGTAGATGTGCCGATAGGTGTTCTCATCTTAAACACAGGCGTTTAGAATGCAAGATTAAAACATGATAGTCAGCTTTTTCCAGTCAGTTTCCAACCAGGAGAACACCTATACAGTATAGCCTAAGTGTTCAGATTTTAAACACTAGTGTTTACTTTCCCATCGTCCTTTTTAGAGTGCATTTAGTCATTGATGTAACTTTCTATACCTTTTATTCAGATCAGTGTTAGGAATGTCAGTCACCTTACCTACATTTCAGCATAACGAAACAGGACATTTGATTCAAGAAATATTTTAAATCTCATGGTGTTATTGTTACTCGACTGTGTGAGTAACTCTCTGAGTGAAAAAGACGTGGGTGGGGCCTCATTATCATATTTCCCAGCATGTTTTGTTGCAGGTCGATTTTTGTGTGTGTGGGGAGGTGTGTGTGTGTGAATACTTGCGAGCAGGTGTGTGTGTCTTGGCAGCACTCTCTCCATGGCTCAGTAGTGTCATCATGTTGCGTGAGAACCAGCAGCACCTCTCGTCTCTGAGGCATTACTGCTGTAAATCTTCTTTTGTTTTGGTTCCCAAGAAAAAAAAGGTGTCAATGTGGTTTATTTGTGTGTAATTTTCTGTCCAGACCTAGTAATGTGTCTCCCACTACTTTCAATCAAATGTCCTGTTCAGTTGTGAACACCTATACTGTATATCCTAAGCGTTCCGAACTTTCTTCTGAAACACGTCAGCCTATTCTTGTTCCGAGAAATGAAGCAATGTGAGAAATTGCTAAGAAACTAAAGATCTCGTACAACGCTGACTGACGAGTTTCAGAAGAAAGTACTTTGTGGCCATTCTGAGCCTGTAATCGAACCCACAATGTTCCAGATACTCAACTAGTCTAAAGAAAGCCAGTTTTATTGCTTCTTTAATCAGAACAACAGTTTTCAGCTGTGCTAACACAATTGCAAAAGGGTTTTCTAATGATCAATTAGCCTTTTAAAATGATAAACTTAGGTTAGCTAACACAACGTGCAAAAACAAGGACATTTCTAAGTGACCTTATGTACAGTTGAAGTCAGAAGTTTACATAGACTTAAAGTTGGAGTCATTAAAACTCGTTTTTCAACCACTCCACAACTATAGTTTTGGCAAGTCGGATAGGACATCTACTTTCTGCATGACACAAATAATTTTACCAACAATTGTTTACAGACAGATTATTTCACTTATAATTCACTGTATCACAATTCCAGTGGGTCAGAAGTTTACATACACTAAGTTGACTGTGCCTTTAAACAGCTTGGAAAATTCCAGAAAATGATGTCATGGCTTTAGAAGATTCTGATAGGCTAATTGACATAATTTGTGTCAATTGGAGGTGTACCTGTGGATGTATTTCAAGGCCTACCTTCAACCTCAGTGCCTCTTCGCTTGACATCATGGGAAAATCAAAAGAAATCAGCCAAGACCTCAAAAAATTGTAGACCTCCACAAGTCTGGTTCTTCCTTGGGAGCAATTTCCAAACGCCTGAAGGTACAGCGTTCATCTGTACAATCAATAGTACGCAAGTATAAACACAATGGGACCACACAGCCGTCATAGCGCTCAGGAAGGAGATGTGTTCTGTCTCCTAGAGATGAACGTACTTTGGTGCAAAAAGTGCAAATCAATCACCAAACAACAGCAAAGGACCTTGTGAAGATGCTGGAGGAAACAGGTGCAAAAGTATCTGTATCCACAGTCCTATATCAACATAATCTGAAAGGCAGCTCGGCAAGGAAGAAGCCACTGCTCCAAAACCGCCATAAAAAAGCCAGACTACGGTTTGCAACTGCACATGGGGACAAAGATCGTACTTTTTGGAGAAATATCCTCTGGTCTGATGAAACAAAATTAGAACTGTTTGGCCATAATGATCATTATGTTTGGAGTAAAAAGGGGGAGGCTTGCAAGCCGAAGAACACCATCCCAATTGTGAAGCACTGTTGGCAGCATCATGTTGCCAATGTTGGGGGGTGCTTTGCTGCAGGAGGGACTGGTGCTCTTCACAAAATAGATGGCATCATGAGGGAGGAAAATATATTGGATATATTGAAGCAACATCTCAAGACATCAGTCAGGAAGTTAAAGCTTGGTCGCAAATGGGCCTTCCAAATGAACAATGACCCCAAGCATACTTCCCAAGTTGTGGCAAAATGGCTGAAGGACAACAAAGTCAAGGTATTGGAGTGGCCATCACAAAGCCCTGACCTCAATCCTATAGAACATTTGTGGGCAGAACTGAAAAAGTGTGTGCGAGCAAGGAGGCCTACAAACCTGACTCAGTTACACCAGCTCTGTCAGGAGGAATGGGCCAAAATTCACCCAACTTATTGTGGGAAGCTTGTGGAAGGCTACCCGAAATGTTTGACCCAAGTTAAACAATTTAAAGGCAATGCTACCAAATACTAATTGAGTGTATGTAAACTTCTGACCCACTGTGAATGTGATGAAAGAAATAAAAGCTGAAATAAGTCATTCTCTCTACTATTATTCTTACATTTCACATTCTTAAAATAAAGTGGTGATCCTAACTGACCTAAGACAGGGAATTTTTACTAGGATTAAATGTCAGGATTTGGACACACCTAATAATTCAAGGGTTTGAAATAACACATGGAATCATGTATAACCAAGAAAGTGTTAAACAAATCAAAATATGTTTTATATTTGAGATTCCTAAAAGTATCCACCCTTTGCCTTGATGACAGCTTTGGACAACCAGCTTCACCTGGAAAACTTTTCCAACAGTCTTGAAGGAGTTCCCACATATGCTGAGCACTTGTTGGCTGCTTTCCTTCACTTTTTGGGTCAACTCATCCCAAACCATCTCAATTGGGTTGAAGTCCGGTGATTGTGAGGCCAAGTCATCTGATGCAGCCCTCCATCACTCTCCTTCTTGGTCAAATAGCACTCACACAGCCTGGAGGTGTGTTGGGTCATTGTTCTGTTGAAAAACGCAAACAAAATGGGATGGCATATCACTACAGAATGCTGTGGTAGCCATGCTGGTTAAGGGTGCCTTGAATTCTTAATAAATCACAGACAGTGTCACCAGCAAAGCACCCCACAACATCACAGCTCCTCCTCCATGCTTCACGGTGGGAACTACACATCCGGAGATCATCCATTCACCTACTCTGTGGTTGGAATCCAAAATCTCTAATTTGCACTCATCATACCAAAGGACAGTTTTTCTAATGTCCATTGGTCATGTTTCTTGGCCTAAGTCTCTTCTTCTCATTGGTGTCCTTTAGTAGTGGTTTCTTTGCAGAAATTCGACCATGAAAGCCGGAATCACGCAGTCTCCTCTGAACATTTGATGTTGACATGTGTCTGTTACTTGTACTCTGTGAAGCATTTATTTGTGCTGCAATCTGAGGTGCAGTTTACTCTAATGGACTTATCCTCTGGAGCAGAGGTAACTCTGGGTCTTCCTTTCCTGTGGCGGTCCTCATGAGAGCCAGTTTCATCATAGCATTTGATGGTTTTTGCTACCGAACTTGAAGAAACTTTCAAAGTTCTTGAAATGTTCCGGATTGACTGACCTTCATGTCTTAAAGTAATGATGGACTGTTGTTTCTCTTTTCTTATTTGAGCTGTTCTTGCCATAATATGGACATGGTCTTTTACCAAATAGGGCTATATTCTGTATACCACCCCTACCTTGTCACCACACAACTGATTAGCTCAAACGCATTAAGAAGGAAATAAATTCCACAAATTAACATTCCAGGTGACTACTTCATGAAGCTGGTTGAGAGAATGCCAAGAGTGTGCAAAGCTGTCCTCAAGGCAAAGGGTGGCTACTTTGAAGAATGTCAAATATAAAATTTGATTTGTTTAACACGTTTTGGTTACTACATGACTCCATATGTGTTATTTCATAGTTTTGATGTCTTCACTATTTTTCTACAATGTAGAAAAATAGTAAAAATAAAGAAAAACCCTTTGGTGTGTCCAAACTTTTGACTGGTAGGGTTGCCTTTTTTGCATATTATTTTGGGATATAACATCAGTTTTCAAACAATGTATAATAATAATAATCATTGAGTTAAAGCCACATACAAACATGGTTTGTTTTTTGATTTCTTAATTAAGGCCGCTCCAAAATGCAGGTCTTTCAGCCTAGCTTAGTGCTTTCTGTGGTGGTGTGGGGGCAGCCGGTAGAAAATACAGAGCGTAGGGGTTGGTAATGTTCTCTTGTTGTGCCGTGATTGGCTTAGTGTTATGTCACTCATGGGGACACTACGTCACTGCCAAAAAGGCTCAATGCCATTGATAAAATGATGTCAAATCCCGTTATATCTACAGTAGCTTTGATTGAACTGATCATGTCAACATCATACTTTCAAAATCTTAGTTAGCAGTTATCATCATGAATCAAGTCGACAATATACTGGCAAATCATTTTTTATCCATGTCCTATGAACAGAATTAATGAAGAGAAATTCTAGAAAAAATGTATCGGTGCTCATCGGCCATTGGACATAAACATAAGACAACAAGTTGGAAATCGCAAATTCAGCATTGAGTGGTTTGGAAGGAATCAGTGGCTAACTGCAAGCATTGCAAAACAATCACTAGCCTGCTATTCAATGGAGTGGGTGTGTGGTCCCATTTCTGGCTTTAAGGGTGGTCTATTTTCCAAGCTTAAAATGACAAATATTCAACATTGGCCATGTTGTCAATCCAGCATAATTTCTGCCGTGCTCAAAACAACTGTTTAACTTGGAACTGGGAAATCTGACTTCAGTGAGTTCAAGACAACTGGGATTTCGGGAATAAACGAGCTCCGACTGGGAAAATACATTTTGAAAGGTCATCCCACTCGGAATTCCAAGCCGGGAACTCGGGCCTCTTTCTAGAGCTGCGACCTGGAGATCACTGACGTCATCATGATTCAACCCTGTTTTTTCTTAGTTCCCAGTTGACTTGAAAGCACCATAAATCCAGAAAATGCTAGACTTTGATGACCAAGTTTGATGACAAAATTTGCCCATGAAGAACTCCCACGTCACCTTCCTTTTCAAATGAGCACAGCACAACAAGGTGAGGCAAAAATGTATTGTACACTGCTACATAAATGAAGTAATATGCCAGTGAGATACAGTGAGGGAAAAAAGTATTTGATCTCCTGCTGATTTTGTACGTTTGCCCAGTGACAAACAAATGATCAGTCTATAATTTTAATATTTGAACAGTGAGAGACAGAATAACAACCAAAAAAATCCAGAAAAACGCATGTCAAAAATGTTATTAATGGATTTACATTTTAATGAGGGAAATAAGTATTTGACCCCTCTGCAAAACATGACTTAGTACTTGGTGGCAAAACCCTTGTTGGCAATCACAGAGGTCAGACCTTTCTTGTAGTTGGCCACCAGGTTTGCACACATCTCAGGAGAGATTTTGTCCCACTCCTCTTTGCAGATCTTCTCCAAGTCATTAAGGCTTCAAGGCTGACGTTTGGCAACTCGAACCTTAAGCTCCCTCCACAGATTTTCTATGGGATTGAAGTATGGAGACTGGCTAGGCCCCTCCAGGACCTTAATGTGCTTCTTCTTGAGCCACTCCTTTGTTGCCTTGGCCGTGTGTTTTGGGTCATTGTCATGCTGGAATATCCATCCACGACCCATTTTCAATGCCCCGGCTGAGGGAAAGAGGTTCTCACCCAAGATTTGACAGTACATGGCCCCGTCCATCGTCCCTTTGATGCGGTGAAGTTGTCCTGTCCCCTTTGCAGAAAAACACCCCCAAAGCATAATGTTTCCACCTCCATGTTTGACGGTGGGGATGGTGTTCTTGGGGTCATAGGCAGCATTCCTCCTCCTCCAAACACGGCGAGTTGAGTTGATGCCAAAGAGCTCCATTTTGGTCTCATCTGACCACAACACTTTCACCCAGTTGTCCTCTGAATCATTCAGATGTTCATTGGCAAACTTCAGATAGGCATGTATATGCGCTTTCTTGAGCAGGGGGACCTTGTGGGCACTGCAGGATTTCAGTCCTTCACGGCGTAGTGTGTTACCAATTGTTTTCTTGGTGACTATGGTCCCAGCTGCCTTGAGATCATTGACAAGATCCTCCCGTGTAGTTCTGGGCTGATTCCTCACCGTTCTCATGATCATTGCAACTCCACGAGGTGAGATCTTGCATGGAGCCCCAGGCCGAGGGAGATTGACAGTTCTTTTGTGTTTCTTCCATTTGCGAATAATCGCACCAACTGTTGTCACCTTGTCACCAAGCTGCTTGGCGATGGTCTTGTAGCCCATTCCAGCCTTGTGTAGGTCTACAATCTTGTTCCTGACATCCTTGGAGAGCTCTTTGGTCGTGGCCATGGTGGAGAGTTTGGAATCTGATTGATTGATTGCTTCTGTGGACAGGTGTCTTTTATACAGGTAACAAACTGAGATTAGGAGCACTCCCTTTAAGAGTGTGCTCCTAATCTCAGCTTTTTACCTGTATAAAAGACACCTGGGAGCCAGAAATCTTTCTGATTGAGAGGGGGTCAAATACTTATTTCCCTCATTAAAATGCAAATCAATTCATAACATTTTTGACATGCGTTTTTCTGGATATTTTTGTTGTTATTCTGTCTCTCACTGTTCAAATTAACCTACCATTAAAATTATAGACTGATCATTTCTTTGTCAGTGGGCAAACGTACAAAATCAGCAGGGGATCAAATACTTTTTTCCCTCACTGTACCTATACTGTAGCTAAGAAAGTAATACTAAGTGTATGATGTGTATTAAACTGTTAGTAGCCCATGTGCCTCACCCTAATCATTTGCTCCCTTTTCCCCTCCTAATTTCACCTACTGTTCTGACTTGGTGGTGCACATGTAGCCTATAACCTGTTTTAGGGAAATGTCATCTTTGAATATTGTAAGAGCTTTTATTGTCTGCTTTTATGCCCCCTTTATTTATCCTATGGTTCTGACTTGGTGTGCAGTTCTGAATTCTGTCGCTGTACATTTAAAAAGTGCTTAACAAATATTTACATTGACTACGTCCGTCCTAGCTCACTCATTAATGTCTTAACCTCTTACATCTAGACGTTCCGCTAGCGGAACACCTGCTCCAATATCCAATGATAGCCGTGGCGCGAATTACAAATTCCTCAAAAATACAAAAACTTCAATTTTTCAAACATATTACTATTTTACAGCATTTTAAAGACAAGACTCTCCTTTATCTAACCACACTGTCCGATTTCAAAAAGGCTTTACAGCGAAAGCAAAACATTAGATTATGTCAGCAGAGTACCCAGCCAGAAATAATCAGACACCCATTTTTCAAGCTAGCATATAATGTCACAAAAAACAAAACCACAGCTAAATGCAGCACTAACCTTTGATGATCTTCATCAGATGACAACCCTAGGACATTATGTTATACAATACATGCATGTTTTGTTCAATCAAGTTCATATTTATATCAAAAACCAGCTTTTTACATTAGCATGTGACTAGCATGTGACTAGCATTCCCAACGAACACTGCCGGTGAATTTACTAAATTACTCACGATAAACGTTCACAAAAAACATAACAATTATTTTAAGAATTATAGATATAGAACTCCTTTGTGCAATCGAGGTGTCCGATTTGAAAATAGCTTTTCGGTGAAAGCACATTTTGCAATATTCTGAGTACATAGCCCGGCATCACGGGCTAGCTATTTAGACACCCAGCAAGTTTAGCCTTCACCAAAGTCAGATTTACTATTAGAAAAGTTTGATTACCTTTGGTGTTCTTCGTCAGAATGCACTCCCAGGACTTCTACTTCAATAACAAATGTTGGTTTGGTTCAAAATAATCCATAGTTATATCCAAATAGCTGCGTTTTGTTCGTGCGTTCAAGACACTATCCGAAGTGTAAATAAGGGTCACGCGCATGACGCATTTCGTGACAAAAAAAATCTAAATATTCCATTACCGTACTTCGAAGCATGTCAACCGCTGTTTAAAATACATTTTTATGCAATTTTTCTCGTAAAAAAGCGATAATATTCCGACCGGGAGCGGTGGTTTTCGTTCAAAGATAAAACATGGAGTCCCCTCGTGCACGCGCCTGAGTCTCACAGTACTGTGAGCAGCCACTATCCAAACGCGCTACTTTTTTTCAACCAGGGCCTGCAAAGCCACGATTCAGCTTTTTGCCGCCTTCTGAGAGCCCATGGGAGCCGTAGGAAGTGTCACGTAACAGCAGAGATCCCCTGTAATGGATAGAGATAATCAAGAAGGCCAAGAAATTGTCAGACAGGGCACTTCCTGCATGGAATCATTTTTACATTTACATTTTAGTCATTTAGCAGACGCTCTTATCCAGAGCGACTTACAGTAGTGAATGCATACATTTCATACAATTTCATACATTTTTTTCTGTTATACTCACAGACACCATTCAAACAGTTTTAGAAACTTTGGAGTGTTTTCTATCCAAAGCTAATCATTATATGCATATTCTAGTTTCTGGGCAGGAGTAATAATCAGATTAAATCGGGTACGTTTTTTATCCGGCCGTGAAAATACTGCCCCTAGCCATAACAGGTTAATCGGAATTACAGATTGCCTCTTATCTGCTTGTCGTCCCCTTATGTCATAGTTTGTTCATCTCAATTGTCAGTAGAAACCACATTTGTTTAAGCAACTCAGCAAAATCTGATGGTTTTTTAAAAGGCAGTAAATGAGGCTGAATGCACTGTTTTGCTGCCAGACAAGGCTCTGCTGATAGCCAGGTGTAGCAGTGGTAAGGTTTTGGGACTGCTGTTGTGACTCTGCTGTTGGGACAGCTTTATGTAGGCCCTAACAGCTTGTGGGCACAGTTTGTCACCGTTATAGTGCAATTAATTAATTGTTTGTTGTTGTGTAGTGACTTTGCTGGCATGAGTCCCCAACAATTTTTTGTTGTTACCCCACCAAGATGTACATGCTAAAATCGCCACTGACAATGAATAAACATGTTTTGGTGTTTACAATCCAAACACTGTGACGTGTTTTTATTGAAATTATAAATGCCTTGTCGTGTTTAAAAAGTGCAGAAAAGTGTTTAGTTATGTGTTCAGATCCTAAACACTTGGATTTCACATTGTAGGAACCCCTGGTGATATAGGGTGGAGGTTTAGAAAAAGGAGGACGGTGGAATAGGTAAGTGGAAGGAGGAGGTGGAATAGAGGGGTGGAAGAAGTAGGTGGAGAGGACCAGAGCGTTTGATCTGGAGTCTACTGGAACTGGAAGTCAAGACAACTTGATTGGCTTCAGTTAAACAAGCCAGGACAGAGTTCCCTTGGATGCAGAATAGAATCTTTCATCATGTCTTGTCTGCGTCCCAAATGGCACCATATTCCCTTCATAGTGCACTACTTTTGACCAGAGTCCAAAAGGGGAATCGGGTGCCATTTGGGATGCAATCTGTCTTAATGTTAAATGTTTAATCTATTTCATCCCTACATTCCCAGAGAACCCGATATTCCTCCCTCCCCTTCTCACCCCCTCCTCCCCCCATCCCTCTGCATTTGAATAAGAGAGAAGAGCCTGATTAGATTTTTATTCCAAATGAAAGAGAGAAACCACTCCAGCACCGAAACTAAAAAGGAATCCTGTACGATAAAAATAATGAGGCTTTTAAAAGAAAATGAATAGCTTCAGATGACTCGTATTCCCTCTCATCTTGAACCCCCACCCCCCCACCCCGGAAGATGAGATGGCTGCTTCTTAAACCCTAAGTGGGCGATCTTTGCTCAGTAGCATGTCTGTGATTACATGGCTACATCATAATTATCAGAAAGGGAAGAGCCTTCTTTTTTATGATTATCATGCAATAAAGATGTGAGAGGCTATAGCCATGAAATCATAATTAAAGATTTGTTTGGGCTCTGGGAAGCGAAGCTGACCATGTCATTCCTGTGGTTGCTAGCTGCAGTTTCTTGGTCTGTTATCTCATCTGCTCTCGGAGGGCTGTGCTGAGCTCCATGCCCCAGGCACTTACAAGCAGGCGCCATGGGTGGTAGGCTGATGGGCCAATGAGATGGAGCGATAGAAGGATGGGTGGATGAGTCTCTCTGGGTGTTCTCAGTTGGAAACCCACCTCCTGTCTCTGACTTTTGATCTTCTGTCTGAAGCTCATTCATCACAAATGACACACTATTCCCTTGATATTGCACTACTTGCATGCCTGTGTCCCTATGGGCCCTGGTCAAAAGCATTCCTGTGTCCCTATGGGCCCTTGTCAAAAGTACACTCTAAGAAAAAAGAGGTGCTGTGTAGAACCATATAGGATTCTTCAGTTTGTCCCCATAGGGGAATACTTTTTTTGTGCTGGGTAGAACCCTTTGCAGAGGGTTCTGACTAAAACTCTTTATTTAGGGTTCTTCAAAGAACCCCCTGTATATGGTTCTACCTAGAACTCTCTATGGAGGGTTCTGCCAGTGAACTGTTTTATATTTGGAGGGTTTTTCGAATGGTTCCACCAGCCTTATTAGCCTTTAAAATATACATATTTATGACAATACATACTGTAAATAATAAAGCCTTTCTTTGAGGACCTAGTTTACATTTACATTTTAGGCATTTAGCAGACGCTCTTATCCAGAGCGACTTACAGTAGTGAATGCATACATTTCATACAATTTCATACATTTTTTTTTTTTTTTTTTTTTTTATACTGGCCCCCCGTGGGAATCGAACCCACAACCCTGGCATTGCAAACACCATGCTGTACCAACTGAGCTACCAACTGAGCTAGTTATACCCTAACACAGTGATGTTAGGAATCTCCTGGTTACAGGCCATATCAGGCCTGCAAGTCACATTATGCTGGCTTGCAAAGTGATGTGTGATTCCTATTGGAATCCAGACAGAGTTAGAATATCCAACAACTGTAATTGTTAGTTACCCATAACCTACATTCAGAATGACTGCCAGAGTAGAGAAGATTGAATACTGAGACTACCTCAATCATCTAAACAGGAACAACCATCTCAGTAACGAGTGCAATAAATTCTAACAGATTGAATTAGTTCAGAAAACTGTATGTTATTTATATGTTTTGTGTAGCATGAAATTAATCAACCAATCAATGTACATGCAAAATGACAAATTACAGTAAATCAAACAATTACAGTACCAGTCAAAAGTTTTTGCACCTACCCATTCAAGGGTTTTTCTTTATTTTTACTGTCGTCTACATTGTAAAATAATAGAGAAGACATCAACACTGTCAAATAACAAATATGGAATTATGTAGTAACCAAAAAAGTGTTAAAAATATATTTTATATTTGAGATTCTTAAAAGTATCCACCCTTTACCTTGATGACAGCTTTGGACAACCAGCTTCACCTGGAAAACGTTTTCAACAGTCTTGAAGGAGTTCCCACATATGCTGAGCACTTGTTAGCTGCTTTTCCTTCACTCTGCAGTCCAACTCATCCCAAACCATCTCAATTGGGTTGAGGTCAGGTTGTTGTGGAGGCCAGGTCATCTGTTGCAGCACTCCATCACTTTCCTTCTTGGTCAAATAGCTCTTACACAGCCTGGAAGTGTGTTGGGTCATTGTCCTTTTGAAAAATAAATTATAGTCCCACTAAGCGCAAACCAGAAGGGGTGGAATATTGCAGCAACAATGCTGTGGTAGCCATGCTGGTAAAGAGTGCCTTGAATTCTAAATAAATCACTGACAGTGTCACCAGCAAAGCACACCCTCGCACCTCCTACTCCATGGTTCACGTTGGAAACCACAAGTGGAGATATTTAATTTGTCACATGCGCCGAATACAACAGGTGTAGTAGGCCTTAAAGTGAAATTCTTACTTACAAGCCCTTAACGAATAATGCAGTTAACCTCAATGGGCTAGGTGGGACGTTAGCATCCCACTCTATTCAACAGCCAGTGGAATCGCATGGCGCGAAATACAAATACCTCAAAAATGCAATAATTTCAATATTTCAAACTATTTTACACCATTTGAAAGATAAGACTCTCGTTAATCTAACCACATTGTCCGATTTCAAAAACGCTTTACAGCGAAAGCAAAACATTAGATTACGTTAGGAGAGTACATAGACACAAATAACCACACAGCCATTTTTCAAGCAAGCATATATGTCACAAAAACCCAAACACAGCTAAATGCAGCACTAACCTTTGATGATCTTCATCAGATGACACTCCTAGAACATTATGTTATACAATACATGCATGTTTTGTTTGTATTCCCACCAAAAACCTCCGGTGAATTTACTAAATTACTCATGATAAACGTTGACAAAATACATAACAATTATTTTAAGAATTATAGATACAGAACTCCTTTATGCAATTGCTATGTCAGATTTTAAAATAGCTTTTCGGCAAAAGCACATTTTGCAATATTCTGAGTACATAGCTCAGCCATCATGGCTAGCTAATTTGACACCCGCCAAGTTCGGGGCAACCTAAACTCAGAATTACTATTACAAAAATTGGATTACCTTTGCTGTTCTTCATCAGAATGCACTCCCAGGACTGCTACTTCCACAACAAATGTTGTTTTTGTTCCAAATAATCCATAGTTATGTGCAAATATCCCCGTTTTGTTCATGCATTCAGGTCACTTTCCAAAGGGTAACGCGCGAGCGCATTTCGAGACAAAACATTTCAAAATGTTCCTTTACCGTACTTAGAAGCATGTCAAACGCTGTTTAAAATAAATTTTTATGGTATTTTTCTCGTAAAATAGCGATAATATTCCAACTGGACAATGCTGTATTCATTCAAATAGGAAGAGAAAAATGGCGAGGTCTCGTGAAAGCGCATTTCCATTCCCTTTGTCCTCAGGCAGACCACTGACAAACTGAGTTACTATACTTTGCCCAGAGACAGGAGACGCCCCAATCCACTTTCTGGCGGCTTTAGAGAGCCAATGGAAGCCTTAGAAAGTGCAACATAACCCCACGGATCCTGTAGTTTCGATAGACAAGCAAAAGGAGAACTACAAAATCGCAGACAGGCCACTTCCCACTTGGAATCTTCTCTGGTTTTTGCCTGCCATATGAGTTCTGTTATACTCACAGACACCATTCAAACAGTTTTAGAAACTTTAGAGTGTTTTCTATCCAAATCTACTAATAATATGCATATTCTCGTTTCTGGGCAAGAGTAGTAACCAGCTTAAATTGGGTACGTTTTTAGCCCAGAGAGTTTAAGAAAATACCTACAAAAAAAGTAAGAGATAAGAATAACAAATCATTAAAGAGCAGCAGTAAATAACAATAGCGGGGCTATATACAGGGGGTACCGGTACAGAGTCAATGTGCGGGGGCACCGGTGTCCTACTCTGTGTCTCACAAAGACACAACGGTTGTAACCAAAAATCTCAAATTTGAACTCATCTGACCAAAGGCCAAATTCCCACCAGTCTAATGTCCATTGCTTGTGTTTCTTGGCCCAAGAAATATATTTGCAGAAATTTGACCATGAAGGCTTTATTCACACAGTCTCCTCTGAACAGTTGATGTTGAGATGTGTGTGTTACTTGAACTCTGTGAAGCATTTATTTGGGATGCAATTCCTGAGGCTGGTAACTCTAATGAACTTATCCTCTGCATCAGAGGAAACTCTGGGTCTTCCTTTCCTGTGGTGGTCCTCATGAGAGCTAGTTTCATCATAACGCTTGATGGTTTTTGAGACTGCACTTGAAGAAACTCTTGACATTTTCCAGATGAACTGACCTGGTCTTAAAGTAATGATGGACAGTCATTACTCTTTGCTTATTTAAGCTGTGTTTGCCATAATATGGACTTGGTCATTTACCAAATAGGGCTATCTTCTTATACCACCCCTACCTTGTCACAACACAACTGATTGGCTCAAACGCATTAAGAAGGAAAGAAATTCCACAAATTAACTTTTAACAAGACACACCTGTAAATTGAAATGCATTCCAGGTGACTACCTCATGAAGCTGGTTGAGAGAATGCCAAGAGTGTGCAAAGCTGTCATCAAATGAAATGTTGGCTACTTTGAAGAATCTCAAATATATAATATATTTTGATTTAAGACTTTTTTGGTTACTACATGATGCCATATGTGTTATTTCAGAGTGTTGATGTCTTCACTATTTTTCTACCATGTAGAAAATAGTAAAAAATTAAGAAAAACACTGGAATGAGTAGGCGTTTCCAAACTTTCGACTGATACTGTATGAAAATCTCCCTGCAATAGAGCATGCTGGGAAATATTATATATGGTTCTATGTAGAACCCTTCTCACCTTGCCTTCTTGCCTTCCAAAGAATATCAAAGAACCCTTTCTTCCAAAACATGTTGTTTAGGATTTAAAGGTTCTAGAGAGAAAGAGCCTTACAAAGAACCCTTGTCTGTAGCGGGGTGCGTAATTGCCGGCAGAGAAGTCAGTCGCAGGAGAGCAGAACTGGGTAATAACCGGAGATTTATTAAGCAAAACCAACAGCATCCAGAACAACAAGATAAATGGGCACAAAAATAACCCGTTGTGTTCTCACGGGGAACGTGCACAAGCACTACAATAAACAATCCCACACAAAGACATGGGGGGGAACAGAGGGTTAAATACACAAGTAATTGAGGGAATTGAAACCAGTTGCGAGGAAAAACAAGACAAAACACATGGAAAATGATAACTGGATCGATGATGGCTAGAAGACCGGCGACACCGACCGCCGAGCACCGCCTGAACAAGGAGAGGACCCGACTTCGGCGGAAGTCGTGACATTGTCTTCCAAAAAATGGTTATTCTGATCAAAACAATCATGGAAGAACCCTATCCCTCCGCAAAGAACCCTTTTGGAACCATTTCTTCTAAAAGCGTAGTGCACTATATAGGGAATAGGATAATATTTGGGACGTCAATCAAATGTATTTTATGAAACCAATGTGAAACAGTGCTATACAGCTACCCAGCCTAAAACCCCATAGATCAAGCAATGCAGATGTAGAAGCAAAGTGGCAAGGATAACTCCCAAGAAAGGCAGGAACCTAGGCTGTAACATATTACATACCTCTGATCTTAATTGACTCCCCTCCTCCCCATCGCTCTCTCGCTCATCTCATGGCTCCCTGCTCAGTCAGAGGAGAAAAAAACCTCTCCAAGTCTTTTATGGGCTTAGGTGTCGACGGTTTAATGAGTTCCTTTTGAAATGGAGTGCACTTAGATGTAGATGTGTGTGAGGGGGGGGGGGGTGTCTGTGAGAGAGAGAAATCTACATGTTTTATTTTTGTCATGTACTGTATGTTTGTGTATGTGTGCTTGGGTTATAGCCTACAATTGACAGTTAGATACAAACTGCTTTAACCTCTCTGGTATCAGTGGGACGCTACCTCGACAACAGCCAGTGAAATTGCAGGGCGCCAAATTCAAAACAACAGAAATCCCATATTAAAATTCCTCTAACATACAAGTATTAGACACCATTTTATAAATACACTTCTTGTTAATCCAACCACAGTGTCCGATTTCAAAAAAGCTTTACGGCGAAAGCACACTATACGATTATGTTAGGTCAGCGCCTAGTCACAGAAAATCGTACAGCCATTTTCCAGCCAAGGAGAGGGCTCACAAAAGTCAGAAATAGCGATAAAATTAATCACTAACCTTTGATGATCTTCATCAGATGGCACTCACAGGACTTCATGTTACACAATAAATGTTTGTTTTGTTCGATAATGTCCCTGTTTATGTCCAAAAACCTCTGTTTTGTTGGTGCGTTTAGTTCAGTAATCCAAAGGCACAAAGCGCGCTCTCAACATCCAGACGAAAAGTTTAAAAAAGTACAGTAAAAGTTCGTAGAAACATGTCAAACGATGTTTAAAATCAATCCACAGGTTGTTTTTGTCATAAATAATCAATAATATTTCAACCGGACAAAAGTTTCGTCAATAGAAAAGGAGAAACAAGAAAGGTGCGTTCCCGATCACGCAGTGGACTCATGTCTGGAAATTTCCACTGTCCACTCATTGAAGTGCTGTATCTCCCTCATTTTTCAGAGTAAAAGCCTGAAACAATGCCTAAATACTGGCCACATGTAGAAGAAGCCATAGAGATCGTGAACTGGGTCCTAAGTCTTTGTATGGTGGATAGGCTTTCAATGTAAAAACAGCCTTTCAAAATAATAGTACTTCCTGGATGGATTTTCCTCAGGTTTTCGCCTGCCATATCAGTTCTGTTATAGTCACAGACATTATTTTTAACAGTTTTGGAAACTTTAGAGTGTTTTCTATCCAATGCATATCCTAGCTTCTGGGCCTGAGTAGCAGGCAGTTTAATTTGGGCACGCTTTTCATCCAAAATTCCAAATGCTGCCCCCTACCCAGTGAAGTTAAAGCCTTTGGTTCTGCCCAGTCAGAGAGAGAGATAGGGAAAACCTTGGAACACTTTGACTTACCTTCAAGAGTGTCTGACTAGTTTTGTGTCCCAAATGGCTCCCTGTTCCCTAGTGCACTAATTTTGACCAGAGCCATATGGGTACTTGTTTTTTTTCTTCTGGATTGTATACCTAAAAATCATGAAGAATGAGGAGATATTTAGAAAATGACTCAGACACAGTACTGAGACACAGTAACCACATGAGTGATGAGTACTATCCAACTCTAAAATGTCTGTTATTGCAACAGTACTTTTTCCTTCACACAGACAATATCTCTTTCAGCAACCTTGTTTGGGGTAAGTTGTAAAATACAGCAATGACCCTACCATCAGACAATACAACCAAACGTTAATGTTTCTGCACCTGAGGGACACAGACACATAGTAACTAAAGTGAATCATATTGAATATGTATCTCTTCATCACGTAGAACAAGTAGAGGCGGCATCTTGAGTACAGACAATCTTGAGAACAGATATCGATGAGGACAGATCATCTTGAAGACAGATCAGTTTTAGATTTCTTCCCAAGCAGTTTATGAGTACCAAGCTGACCCCTCTTACAATAATCCAATGAACGCAGTTAGTTTATACACTCAGTGGCCAGTATATAGGTACACCCATCTTGTACCGGGTCGGACCCTCCTTAGCCTCCAGAACAGGCTGAAATCTTTGGGGCATGGAGACGCTGCTCAATTGGTATCAAGGGACCTAACATATGCCAGGAAAACATTCCCCACACCATTACACCACCGCCACCAGCCTGTACCATTGACACCAGGCAGGATGGGGCCATGCTGCTTACGCCAAATCCTCACTCTGCCATCAGCATGACGTAACAGTAACCAGGATTCGTTGGACAAGCAATGTTTTTACACTCCTCAATTGTCCAGTGTTGGTGATTGCGTGCCCACTGGAGTGGCTTCTTGTTTTTAGCTGATAGGAGTGGAACCCGGTGTGGTCGTCTGCTGCAATAGCCCATCTGTGACAAGGACAGACGAGTTGTGTGTTCCGAGATGCCGTTCTACACGCCACCGTTGTACTGTGCCACTATTTTCCTGTTTGTGGCCAGCCTTTTAGCTTGCATGATTCTTGCAATTCTCCTTCGACCTCTTATCAACGAGCTGTTTTCTCCCACAGGACTGCCGCTGAATGTATGTTTTTTGTTTGTCGCACCATCTCGGTAAACCCTAGACACTGTCGTGCGTGAAAAGCCCAGGAAGCTGGCCATATCTGAGATACTGGAAAACGGCGTGCCTGGCATTGCCGATCATACCATGCTCAAAGTTTCTTAGGTCACTCTTTTGGCCCATTCTGACGTTCAATCGAACAGTAAGTGAATGCCTCAATACCTGTCTGCCTGCTTTATATAGCAAGCCTCGGCCACGTGACTCACTTCTAGGAGCGAACCATGTGGTGGTGTACCTTATAAACTGGCCACTGAGTGTGCATGGTTTAATCTCAGCTCTTATATCACCACAGCAACATGGGAGTACCAAAATTGTTCTCTATTTCTTATCAATCCATTTGTACTTTGTTTGTTCTTTTACCATCTTTGCAACAATTTCTCAGAAAGAAATGCAATGCTTTGGGAGTATTTCAAATGCTACACTGACGAATGGTGTGTGTGCGTGTGCGCTTGACTGCCTAACCCTACCGGAGTGGACTGAACACAGTACAGTGGATGAAGGCTGAGCCATTGCGTTAGGCATCATCTCATCATAGCATTAGTCTGACATGGGCTGTTTGTGCGTTTCTCTCCACCAGGAGACTGTCATAACAGGCCTGCTCCCTGAGACCACCTACTCTGTCACTGTGGCAGCCTACACCACCAAGGGGGATGGGGCACGCAGTAAGGCCAAGGTGGTCACCACAACAGGAGCAGGTGTGTAGAGCTACACACACACACACACACACACACACACACACACACACACACACACACACACACACACACACACACACACACAGGAGCAAGTGTGTACAGCTAAATCATTGCTCCTTCTTGATCAGGTGGTTATTGTGAAAGAGAATGTTTGTCCAAAATGGCACTGCAGCATCAATATCAGTATACCATTTTTCAATATCTAATATAAAATAACAAATAGAAGAAAGTAGTATGCATAGTAATAAAACGGATACAGTGCATTCAGAAAGTATTCAGACCCCTTCCCTTTTTCCACATTTTGTTATGTTAAAGCCTTATTATACACACAATACCCCATAATGACAAAGCGAAAACAGGTTTATGTACATTTTTGCAAATGTATTTAAAAAATTTGCTCAGGTGTATCCTCTTTCCATTAATCATCCTTGAGCTGTTTCTAGAACTTGATTGGAGTCCACCTGTGGTAAATTTTATTGATTGGGCATGATTTGGAAAGGCACACAACTGTCTGTATAAGGTACCACAGTTGACAGTGCATGTCAAAGCAAAAACCAAGCCATAAGGTCAAAGGAATTGTTCGTAGAGCTCAGAGACAGGATTGTGTCGAGGCACATATCTGGGGAAGGGTACCCAAACATTTCTGCAGCAAGAACACAGTGGCCTCCATCACTCTTAAATGGATGAGGTTTGGAACCACCAAGACTCTTCCTATAGCTGTCCGTCCGGCCTAACTGAGCAATCGGGGGACAAGGACCTTGGTTAAGGAGGTGACCAAGAACCCGATGGTCACTCTGACAGAGCTCCAGAGTTCCTCTGTGGAAATAGGAGAACCTTCCAGAAGGACAACCATCTCTGCAACACTCCACCGATCAAGCCACTCTTCAGTAAAAGGCACATGACAGCCCCCTTGGAGTTTGCCAAAAGGCACCTAAGGGACTCTCAGTCCATGAGAAACAAGATTCTCTGGTCTGATGAAACCAAAAAATGTAACTCTTTGGCCTGAATGCCAAGTGCCACATCTGGAGAAAACCTGGCAACATCTCTATGGTGAAGCATGGTGGTGGCAGCATCATGCTATGGGGGATGTTTTTCTGCGGTAGGGACTGGGACACTAGTCAGGATCGAGGCAAAGATGAACAGAGCAAGGTAGATAGAGATAATTTATGAAAGCCGGCTCCAGAGTGCTCAGGACCTCAGAATGGGGCGAAAGTTCAACTTTCAACAGGACAATTACCCTAAGCATACAGCCAAGACAACGCAGGAGTGGCTTCGGGACAAGTCCCTGAATGTCCTTGAGTGGCCCAGCTAGACTCCGGACTTGAACCCCGATAAAACATCTCTGGAGAGACCTCCCCATCCAACCTGACAGAGCTTGAGAGGATCTGCAGAGAAGGATGGGAGAAGCTTGTAGTGCCAAGCTTGTAGTGTCATACCCAAGAAGACTCAAGTCTGTAATCGCTGCCAAAGGTGCTTCAACAAAGTCCTGAGTAAAGGGTCTGAATACTTATGAAATTTCAGTTTATTTTTTATATATATATAAATTAGCAAAAAAATCTAAAGAACTGTTTTTACTTTGTCATTATGGGGTATTGTGTGTAGATTGATGGGGGGGAAATATTTTTATTCCATTTTAGAATAAGGCTGCAACGTAACAAAATGTGGAAAAGGTCAAGGTGTCTGAATCTTTCCAAATGCACCCTATGTACACACTAGGATGTACAGTATAAATGGTGAATGTGCAGTAGTACTCACTCTGACTGGCTTGACCTGAAACTGCCCTTTTACTCTGACTGCTCACAATTTTGCCTCCCAAATGGCACCATGTTCCCCATATAGTGCACTACTTTTGACCAGGGCCCATTAGGGGTGTTCTATGTCACTGTTAAGTGTTTTTTATGTCATTATCCTAATGATCCTAATCCCTCTCTTTACCCATTAGTCCCAGGCAGGCCCACTATGATGATCAGCACCACCATCGGTAACACAGCCCTCATCCAGTGGCAACCTCCGAAGGAGATGGTGGGAGAGCACATGGGCTACCAGCTGCAGTACAAACGCATGGAGGAGGAGTCGTTCACCGTAAAAGACTTCAAGAAGACAGAAGACCACTTCACCGTCACCGGCCTGCACAAGGGCGCCACCTACATCTTCAAGCTCTGTGCCAAAAACCGGGTGGGCAACGGGGAGGAGTACGCGAAGGAGATTACCACGCCGGACGATGTGCCCAGTAGCTACCCCCAGAACCTGAGCGTTGTGGGCCTGACCACCACCACCACCAAGCTGGCCTGGGAGCCTCCGGTGCTGGCTGAGAGGAACGGGAAGATTGTCCAGTACGTTGTGGTGTACAGAGATATCAACAGCCAGCAGAACCACACCAACAGGTATTATTCAATACCAATGAAAATTATGTTTATTAAACACCTTCTGAGACATTGATAAAACACTTAAACACAGAAAGTCCTCACTTTATCTCAATGAAGTTAATCTTGGATAGTCCGTTGTCCTAAAACAGAGGTATCTTATCTTATCTTATCTGCCTCAACAGCACGACAGAGACCCAGATGACCATCATGGGGCTACAGCCTGATACCACCTATGATATCAGGATCAGAGCATTCACCAGCAAGGGAGGGGGACCAATCAGTCCTAGTATACAGAGCAGGACCATGTCTACCTCCATGCCAGGTGAGTACGCGGTGGACATACCCAATGCAGGCGTACACACAAACGCGAGTGTGCGCATGCGAACACACACACACACACACACACACACACACACACACACACACACACACACACACACACACACACACACACACACACACACACACACACACACACACACTGAGAGCATGATCGTGTTGACCTCCATGCCTTATGAGCTCTGCTGATCTGTATAAATAGTCTCACACAGATACAGACAACACCAGACCCACATGCACACAGGCATGCAAGCATACACACACACACACACACAACACACAACACACACACACACACACACACACACACACACACACACACACACACACACACACACACACACACATACACATACACATACACATACATCCACAGTCTCTCTGGCACAGACAGAGCAGAT
Organism: Salmo salar; assembly: GCF_965601325.2. NCBI lineage: Eukaryota > Metazoa > Chordata > Actinopteri > Salmoniformes > Salmonidae > Salmo > Salmo salar. Next base: position 16,323,465 of record NC_138313.1, on the reverse strand, counting down.
GGTATGGGAGAGGAACAGATGCGTAGCTGTGTGTGTGGAAGCTGGTGGCAACTGGACTAGAGTGGCAGAACCAGTCCAGCGTAACCAGTACAGCAGTACATCAGCACCATGGAACACTCCTTTCATGTTCATATTAGGGCACATATGGCTCATGTGGAAATATATGCTAAGCTTCCTGCTACTAGCTAATCTAATGCACAGAGGCCTAGGAGGTAGCTACCGGATACTGGGATTCAGATCCCACCATTTTACACCCCACCAGTTACAGTAAAGTTTAATGTAGAGGAAAGCTCATGTGAGTAGTTCCCCTGATGTTTTATCATGCATATATTTATGTTAAAGTGTAAATGCAATAACATCTCTTAATGTTACCATTAAAAAGTATGGGTCACTGAACATTAGTGAACTTTTATGAATTAGATATCTCTTCAGAGACTCGCTTCATAATCTGTTTATCTGCTCTCTATCTGCTTTGTGCCCCTTACTATTTTAGCTGTAGCACTGATCTCCCAAGATGCTCTAGGGTTCCCCTAGCTCTATCATGTTACAGCAAGTACAGATGACAGTGCTCTTTTATAATTTACCCTCTGTGTGTTTCCTCTGTCTCCGGCACCTCTGTTTCACCCCTCTCTCCCCCACCTAACCTCTGTCTCTTCACTCTCTCCCCACCTCACCCTCTGTCTCCCCCAACTCACCCTCTGTCTCAACAACTCCCCCTCTGTCTCAACAACTCCCCCTCTGTCTCAACAACTCCCCGTCTGTCTCACCAACTCCCCCTCTGTCTCACCCCTCTCTCCTCCACCTCACCCTGTCTGCCCCACCTCACCCTCTGTCTCCCTCCCTCAATCTCACCCCTCTCTCTTCCTCCTCACCCTCTTTCTCCCCCAACTCCCCCAGAGTTCACCAAAAACTTTGGTGTGAAAGCCGTGATGAAGACGTCAGTGCTGCTGACTTGGGAGGTGCCAGAAACATACAAGTCTCAAGTGCCTTTCAAAGTAAGTAAAGACAACTCCATCCTGATAGTGTGCCTTTCGCCTGCACAGATTGAGTGAATTGCATTGTGTGTGAGTGACGCCACTGTTGTCAGTGGACAATGAAAAGAAGGCTCACACAACACAATGGAGGGGCTAGGATTGAAATATATATTGAAATATCATGGGAATGAGGAAGGATATGGCCAAGCTTGAAATAATTGGTTACGTTTTATATTCCATCACACGTGGTCCATAACTGTCCTGAGGTTCATATAGAAAACAAAACAAGGAAGAAGGGAGAATATAATCATAGTGCACTCAAAAAAATGCTGGGTTGTTTGGTTGACCCAACTGCTTTGTTGCAGGTGTTTTGTCACTTACTTGGGTTGTTTTCTTAAAAACGGCTGGGTTACTGAGATATGACCCAGCGGGTCAGAGCGGGAAGACTGGAGGCGTAGTTAAGTAGGGGCGTGGCTTTCAGATCTTTTTTCTTTTGACACCCATGAGAGTAAATGTCATTTCTGTTCACTGGTTCTGTTGTATAGTTATCACATGACAAAGGTAAACTTTTACATTTATGTAGTTGTAATGAAACTTACAGAAGTGTATGAGGTTCCGTAAAGCCTTTGTAAATCCATTGTTTGGATCCTGTAAGGTTAATTTAATATGTAATAAGTTAAAATGTTACTTTTTAATGTTTTCTTCTTTGTTGGGGTTTTATGGTGGTGTGCCAACCAATGTTAGATGCAATACCCCCACCTAGTGATTAGGAACTAAACTAAGCTTCCTGAAGCATTGAGCATTGCCAGCTAATTGTGTCAAAAATAGGTTCATGAGGATTTGATTAACACAGTGTACAGTAGTGGCACCTGCTAGTCCAAATAATTTAAAACAGACAAATTATTATAGATGACGTCCTACACGCCGTAGCAGGTGCGCAGGGTAGCCTTTTTGCCTTCTACCGAAACCAATACCAAACCAATCAGGTGGTTATTTGACAAAATGAAGCTTCGCACATCATTGATCACGTGCTTCTAATAAAGTAATACAAGCATCGGCACACAGCTTCAAAGTAAACTGCTTCACGATTTCGGCGTATGCCTCGGAGCTCTGGTATCAAACGTATCATCATTGTAACATCACTACCTCCACCTCCACCTCTGATCATCTTGAAAATCCTTTGTGGCTATTGAGGATTGAAACCAGTGGGTGGAGTATAAATGCCTTCCTTTTCCCCCTTCTGTCCATTCCTTTTGCCATTTGTCTGTGATTTTGATCAGCGACTTAGCTCCAATGTCAAAATCTGAAATGATGTCGATGTAGTGCTCCTTTGGTCACTGCCATCTCGTTCTCAGCCACCCCCACATAAGGGATGGGCATTTTACCTTTTTTGACTGTTCGAGTACTGGCACGACTTTTTTTGAATACTCAAAAAAATAACATTTTAGCACAAGGGCAGCACCTTCAAAACAATGTGTGTGTATATATATATATATATATATATATATATATATATATATATATATATATATATATATATACAGTTGACGTTTACATACACCTTAGCCAAATACATTTAAACTCAGTTTTTCACAATTCCTGACACTGTTTCACATACCTTGACTTTGTTGTCCATATGCCATTTTGCCACAACTTTGGAAGTATGCTTGGGGTCATTGTCCATTTGGAAGACCCATTTGCGACCAAGCTTTAACTTCCTGACTGATGTCTTGAGATGTTGCTTCAATATATCCACATAATTTTCCTTCCTCATGAAGCCATCTATTTTGTGAAGTGCACCAGTCCCTCCTGTAGCAAAGCACACGATTGGGATGGTGTTCTTCAGCTTGCAAGCATCCCTCTTTTTACTCCAAACACAACAATGGTCATTATGACAAACAGTTCTATTTTTGTTTCATCAGACTAGAGAACATTTCTCCAAAAAGAACAATCTTTGTCCCCATGTGCAGTTGCAAACTGTAGTCTGGCTTTTTTATGGTGGGTTTGGAGCAGTGGCTTCTTCCTTGCTGAGCGGCCTTTCAGGTTATGTCGATATAGGACTCACTTAACTGTGGATATAGGTAGTTTTGTACCGGTTTCCTCCAGCATCTTCACAAGGTCCTTCGCTATTGTTCTGGGATTGATTTGCACTTTTTGCACCAAAGTACATTCATCTCTAGGAGACAGAACGCGTCTCCTTCCTGAGTGGTATGATGGCTGCGTGGTCCCATGGTGTTTATACTTGCGTACTATTGTTTGTACAGATGAACTTGGTACCTTCAGGCATTTGGAAATTGCTCCCAAGGATGAACCAGACTTGTGGAGGTCTACCATTTTTTTCTGAGGTCTTGGCTGATTTCTTTTGATTGTTCCATGATGTCAAGCAAAGAGGCACTGAGGTTGAAGGTAGGCCTTGAAATACATCCACAGGTACACCTCAATTGACTCAAATGATGTCAATTAGCCTATCAGAAGCTTCTAAAGCCATGACATCATTTTCTGGAATTTTCCAATCTGTTTAAGGCACAGTCAACTTAGTGTATGTAAACGTCTGACCCACTGGAATTGTGATACAATTGTAAACAATTGTTGGAAAAATTATTTGGGTCATGCACAAAGTAGATGTCCTAACCGACTTGCCAAAACTATAGTTAACAAGAAATGTATGAAGTGGTTGAAAAACGAGTTTTAATGACTCCAACCTAAACTTCCGACTTCAACTTCATATATATATATATATATAGTCAATAAAAAAACAAATACCATTTAAGATTAATGTATTAAAACTCATATCAACTGGTTATATTATATCGTGGAGCATGCTCTTCAAAAAGTGAGTAACCTCAGCGGTATGACGCTTGCTTGTAGAAGCCTATGGCTGTGCAATGGCATAGCATTGTTTTACAATTTAGCAGACAAGATGCACTTATTTCTTGAGCACTTATCACAGTCAAGACACCTATTTTATAATAAAATATAACAGAATAGTGCAAAGTGATACGCATCTCACGTCCGGAACAGTTATTCTTAAAGTGATCATTTGAAACAAGGCTCAATTCGGTAAGTTGAAAGGCACATTTTTCAGGTTCCTAGTCAAAGTATGTGTTCTTTTCAATATAGTTTATTATGCCTGAGGGGAGGACGGCTCACAATAATGGCTGGAATGGAACGAATGTAATGGCATCAAACCATGTGTTTGATACCATTCCACTGATTCAACTCCAGCCATTACCACAAGCCTGTCCTCCCCAATTAAGGTGACACGATTTTTTTTAAACACTTTTTTGGTTACTACATGATTCCATGTTATTTCCTAGTTTTGATGTCTTCACTATTATTCTACAATGTATATATATATATATATATATATATATATATATATAACTAAGCACTCCTAAGCACTCCTCTCCGTGTCTCTATCTAGATACTGTACAACCAGCAGAGTGTGGAGGTGCAGGGGAACCTGAAGAGGAAGCTGATCACGAGGCTGCAGCCAGACACAGACTACAGCTTTGTGTTGATGTCTAGAGGGAACAGTGCTGGGGGTCTACAGCAGCAGGTCTCCATCAGAACCGCCCCGGACCTGCTCAAGACCAAACCCATCCAATACCAACACGACCCAGAGGAAGGGGGCAAGCTCACCATCACCCTGCCCAAAGTCCCCACCACCGCCCCTGTCAGGTCTGTCCCATAAACACTGTGGCTGTTACTGTCACTATCACCATCACTCTCACTGCTAAAACTAGGGCTATAACCAACTTCCGTCCTGTTCAATGCTGGTGTCTGCATTGTGGCATGGTTATAAATGTGTTACTCCTGTGTCACTATTCCTCTAACTGGGGACCTGGGGGGCGATTGTTCCTTAGTCATGGATCTCCATCTGAGCCCACTGTATACAAGATGGCTTTCTCAATCCCTATACCTATTAGTAATATGTATTATTGCCACTACTTGTATTATCTACCGCATCCTGTGCGTACTACAGTTGTATGCAACGAGTCAACATGAATCCTCCAACACCAACTGTCCCAACTCTGTCCTTAAGAAGATAGGGGCGGCAGGTAGCCTAGTGGTTAGAGCGTTGGACTAGTAACCAAAAGGTTGCAAGAATCCCCGAGCTGACAAGATAACAATCTGTCGTTCTACCCCTGAACAAGGCAGTTAACCCACTGTTCCTAGGCCGTGTGGTGGTTCATTTCTTTACTATCAAATGAGGAGAGACAAACTTATCACACGAGTCAGAGTTATACTTAAACTAAATCTTTAATAGTGAGAGCTTTGCAATAGCAATGGCTGGTCGACGAATCCCCATCTCTGATGATCCGTTGAGAGCGGCGAGACAAAAGTACAAAGGTCTTTTCTAGCCAAGATACACCCCTTTCAACCTACATGATGAACAACAGATATATAGAATGGGTCACATGGTTAAGATTTGTATGAAAGATGCCTATAATACATAGCAGACAGTATCTTCTGTGTCAACAGTTTCATTTTATAGACCAGTGTCTGTCCCTCTGACTCCAAACTGGAACCATCTCTCCCTGGTACGGTACAGAACAAAAACATTAACTCATGCTCTGGAATGCTCTTTAGGTTTTATCACCCAAAAGACATGGTAAATCTCCTGTCAGTGTTATCTCCCAGAGGCCCATCCTCAGTAGAACACACACACAATAGTTAAGATTACTCTATTCTGTTTAAATAAAACAACCATTTGATGCAATTAAAGTATTATAACATAATCTTGCAGTTTTGCCACAATAGCGTCATTGAAAATAAGAATTTGTTCTTAACTGACTTGTCTAGTTAAATAAAGGCACAAAAATAAGAACAGGAGAGGATAGAGAATGAGTTGTCAAGTGTTGCTACTGTATGTTGTCTGGGTGCTACTTCATCTGTTCATCTATTTGGCTGGAGGCCAGAACAATAGTGTTAAAAGTAACACCCAGCACTTAAAGGAGCTGAGAGATGATTTGGACAGAGAGAAGATGACGCACAACAGAGGCTAAAGAGGCTGAGCTCGCTGTAATTTAGGTCCAGAAGGCCTTCCTCACCAGACACACAGAAAAAAACATGGCTTTCCATGCTAATGCTAAATCAATAGCCTCAGATGAGCACGAGGACGATGAAGGATTTATGGAGGATGAAGATCTGCACGCACGCATACACACAAGCTGTGTCCTCCAGGGCCGCCTGGTTGGAGAACCACTCCAGTGCCTTTATATACGTCTCGCTATTCTACACACCAACATGAATAAATACTATAGTATTCTACACTACGGCATAAATACTATAGTGTTTTTGTAGTGTAGTGTTTTTGCAGACTTTACTGTAGTATTAACTATAGTGTTTTTGACTACATTACTGCAGTATTTACCATAGTGTTTCTTCTTCAGGAAACCTACTGGAGAAATACTAAGAACATATTTTCAATAACCGGTCAGTCTGAACAGATAGTTCGAAGTTTATGCTATTTTCTATAACCTGTAGGGAACACAATATACTGTATGTTCTATACCTGGCATTTAGGTTTTTCACTTATGGGTGGCACAAATTGCGATATGGGGCAAGGAATGTGCAGGGTATATGCATATTGAATACTGTAGTATTTACTAGTTAAAAAAGTGGTGTTTTTGCAGACTTTACTGTAGTACTGTACTACAGTGTTTTTTTGTGAATAATACAGTAGTATTCAATATAGTATATTACATTTGACTACTTAATTATATAGGAAGTACTATAGTATTCTATAGTCAACTGTAGTATTTTTGTGTGTGAGCAGTTCATGGTATTTTCACATTTATTTTCAGTGGTAGAGCAGTAGAGAGAGCACTATTAGGGATCAGGAGACGAGTGGTTAATCTGCAGTTGCCTTCCATCTTGCTAGACAACGTTTAATTGCTGGAAAATTAAAAGCTATGAATGGAATGCACATATATTCTACCAACAGGACATTAAAAACTGTAATATCTTATGTTTCAACGAGTGTCAACGACATTAAGAACATACAACTGGTGGGTTATACACTCTATCGGCAGGACAGAACAGGAGCCTCTGGTAAGGCACTGGGCGGGGGCCTATGCATATTTGTAAACAATAGCTGGTGCACGATATCTAAGGAAATCTCAAGGTTTTCCTCGCCTGAGGTAGAGTATCTCATGATAAGTTGTAGACCACACTATCTACCTAGGGTTTTCATCTTAAATCAGTTTTACCTCATTTCTATCAGCATATTAAATGTGCAACCAGAGGAAAAAAATCTAGACCACCTTTACTCCACACACACAAAGCTCTCCCTCGCCCTCCATTTGGCAAATCTGACCATAACTCTATCCTCCTGATTCCTGCTTACAAGCTATATTTAAAGCAAGAAGCACCAGTGACTCGGTCTATAAATAAGTGGTCAGATGAAGCAGATGCTAAACTACATGACTGTTTTGCTACATGACTGGAATATGTTCCGGGATTCTTCAGATGGCACACCATCATTGTTCTCAGAAGTACCACTCTCCAAAACCCCTACTGGTTTTCGCTCAGAGACTGCAGAGTTATCATTCAACGTTCTGGCGCCTTCTGAGAGCCAATGAAAGCCTTAGAAAATGTCACGTTACAGCAGAGATCCTGTATTTTTGATAAAGAGGCTACAGAAGGCCAAGAAATGGTCAGACAGGGCACTTCCCATATAGAATCTTCTCAGGTTTTGGCCTGCCATATGAGTTCTGTTATACTCACAGACACCATTCAAACAGTTTTAGAAACTTTAGGGTGTTTTCTATCCAAATATACTAATTATATGCATATTCTAGTTTCTGGGCAGGAGTAATAACCAGATTAAATCGGGTACGTTTTTTATCCGGCCGTGAAAATACTGCCCCCTATCACAAACAGGCTAAAGGAGCTTTCAAGGAGTGGGACTCTAACCCGGAAGCTTATGAGAAATCCCGGTATGCCCTCCGCTGAACCATCAAACAGGCAAAGTGTCAATACAGGACTAAGATCGAATCGTACTACACCGGCTCCGACACTCGATGGATGTGGCAGGGCTTGCAAACTATTACAGACTACAAAGGGATGCACAGCCGAGAGATGCCCAGTGACACGATCCTATCAGACAAGCTAAATAACTTCTATGCTCCCTTCGAGACAAGTAACACTGAAACATGAATGAGAGCATCAGCTGTTCCGGACGACTGTGTGATCATGCTCTCCGCAGCCGATATGAGTAAGACCTTTAAACAGGTAAATATTTACAAGGCCGCTGGGCCAAACGGATTACCAGGACGTTTACTCCGAGCATGCGCTGACCAACTGGCAAGTGTCTTCACTGACATTTTCAACCTCTCCCTGTCTGTCTGTAATACCAACATGTTTTAAGCAGACCACCATAGTCCCTGTGCCCAAGAACATTAAGGTAACCTGCCTAAATGACTACCGACCGTTGCACTCACATCTGTAGCCATGAAGTGCTTTGAAAGGCTGGTCATGGTTCACATCAACACCATCATCCCAGAAACCCTAGACCCAATCCAATTTGCATACCACACCAACAGATGTGCAGATGATGCAATCTCTATTGCTCTCCACATTGCCCTTTCCCACCTGGACAAAAGGAATACCTATGTGAGAATGCTATTCATTGACTACAGCTCAGCGTTCAACACCATAGTGCCCTCAAAGCTCATCACTAAGCTAAGGACCCTGGGACTAAACACCTCCCTCTTCAACTGCATCCTGGACTTCCTGACGGGCTGCCCCCAGGTGGTAAGGGTAGGTAACAACTCATCCGCCACTCTGATCCTCAACACGGGGGCCCCACAAGGGTGCATGCTCAGTCCCTCCTGTACTCCCTGTTCACTCATGACTGCAAGGCCAGGCACGACTCCAACACCATCATTAAGTTTGCTGGTTGGCCTTATCACCGACATGGTAGGCCTGATCACCGACAACGATGAGACAGCCTATATAGAGGAGGTCAGACCCCTGACCGTGTGGTGCAAGGACAACAACCTCTCCCTCAACGTGATCAAGACAAAGGAGATGATTGTGGACTACAGGAAAAGGAGGACCGAACAAGCCCCCATTCTCATCGATGGGGCTTTAGTGGAGCAGGTTGAAAGCTTCAAGTTCCTTGGCGTCCACATCACTAACATGGTGCAAGCACACCAAGACAGTTGTGAAGAGGGCACAACTAAACCTATTCCCCCTCAGGAGACTGAAAAGACTTGGCATTGGTCCTCAGATCCTCAAAAGGATCTACAGCTGCACCATCAAGAGCATCCTGACGGGTTGCATCACTGCCTGGTATGGCAACTGCTCAGCCTCTGACCACAAGGCAATACAGAGAGTAGTGCGTACGGCCCAGTACATCACCGGGGCCAAGCTTTCTGCCATCCAGGACCTCTATACCAGGCTGTGTCAGAGGAAGGCCCTAAAAACCTTCAAAGACTCCAGCCACCCTAGTCATAGACTGTTCTCTCTGCTACCATATGGCAATCGGAACCAGAGTGCCTAGTCTAGGTCCAAGAGACTTATAAACAGCTTCTACCCCCAAGCCATAAGACTTGTTAACAGCTAATCAAAAGGCTACCCAGACTATTTGCATTACTATCTATGCTGCTGCTACTCTCTGTTATTATCTATGCATAGTCACTTTAATAACTCTACCTACATGTACATTTCACTTCAATTACCTTGACACCGGTGCCCCCGCACATTGACTCTGTACCGGTACCCTCTTTATATAGCCCCGCTATTGTTATTTACTGCTGCTCTTGAATTATTTGTTATTCTTATCTCTTACTATTTTTTATAGGTATTTTCTTAAAACTGTATTGTTGGTTAAAGGCTTGTAAGTAAGGATTTCATTGTAAGGTCTACACCTGTTGTATTCGGCACATGTGACAAATAAAATTTGATTGTATTGATTGGATTTACTGTAGCTCTATGCTCCTCTCCCATTAGAGCAGAAAGCAATTTCTTCAAGAGTTCACTTCAAATGTTAACTAATAAAAAATCAGGGGCCCAATGCAGAACCTGCAATTTCAGAAAAGGTACTATTTTTTTTTACCCCTACTACTCAGGCAGACTTGTGAATTACTTGGACTCAGGTGTTTGTTTCTAGAAAGAAACTGTGAACATCTAAGCTGTAATAAGCAGTGCCAGCATGAGTGGTAAAAACTAAAAAAACTAAAACTAATTTAGCAATACAATCAGTATCTTAATGCCCTGGCCAGACCTTTTCATCACGCTCTGGATTAGAGCCAGACACACACACACACACACACACACACACACACACACACACACACACACACACACACACACACACACACACACACACACACACACACACACACACACACACACGAGCCAGAGTAAACATCAGAGCCAAAGCCAAACTTATCCTACTATTCCTCTGGTGACAGAAGTTAACTACATAGGTTTAACAGGGCAAAAATGTTGACACATAAGAGCGGGGGATGTGCGTGCATAGCATACGTGTGTTCGCCTATCAGGGGATTAATTATTTGGTATGAGAGAGTACATATCTATGTTTGAGTATGGATGGATTGAGGCCTTAGCAGAGCTTGAATGTTATGACAATACAGATATCTGAGATATGCTCAGGCTTACCCAAAGGGACAGCGTGTTACACACACATGCATGCACCCATGCACGCACACACACTCATGCTCACTCACTCCATCGCACCCACACATTGGTTTTACTATCCAAGTGGGGACCAAAACATCTATTCTCATTCTAAATCTTATTTTCCCTAAACCTAACCTTAACCAAGCCCTAACCCTAACCCCTAGCCCCTAACTCCTCAGCCTAATTCTAACCCTAATTGTAATCCTAACCCTAAACCTAACACCTAAACCTAAAATAGCTTGAAATGTCCTCACTATTCAAATGTTCCTTGTTTTACTATCCGATGTAAGGACTTTTGGAACCCAAAAGGATAGTAAAGTTAGACCACACACACACACACACACACACACACACACACACACACACACACACACACACACCCTGGTCGTGCTAAACCTGCTTGTCTCTCTCTCTACAGATATTACTACATAGTGGTGGTTCCTGTCACACCAACCACACTACGCAGGTGGGAGAACCCTGAAGATATGGACTTGGATGAAGTGAGTGCGTGTGTGTGCGTGTGTTAACAGCACTTCCTCTGGGCACAGACCAAAAAAATCACTTTCTCCCATAGCACCAAGCTCATTAAATATGAAGCATCTTTAAACACCTCATATATTTTGTCTCTGCCCCCCCCCCCCCCCAAAAAAAAAGAACAAGATGATATCGACAGATCATGCCTTGAATTGCTGATTACAGAATTCTCAGCTTTCACTACACATGTAAATTGCCCTTTTTGCCCTTATCAGTTTGTCTTTGCTGTGCAAGATGGTGATTTCCATTTAAAAAAATAAGCTTTTTATTTTTCATTTCAAGTTTTGTTTCTCCAGAGTGTTTGAGGCACTTAAAACACTCCTAAATAGCTGCTCTTAGCATTTTTTTGCTTTGTTTTATTAATGTGGACCTTTTGGGCTTCAATACCTTTCTCGTGAGTTTGCTTTCTCTCAATCTACTGTCGTCTGCAGAAAAAGTGCAGCCTCCTGAATATCAAAAAAACATAGAGCGCGTTAAATAAATATGCCTGCATCCAAAGCATCTTTGAGACAGCAAGATCTGCTTTCTCATTGTCAAAGTCTTTTCTTTCTCTGCAATCTAAATCATTGCTATTGCTGCAGTTTTATAGACTAGAGAAACTGTATTTTCTGTGTGAAATGGTATGGTTTAAGTTGTATTGAAGAGAGGAGAAGAGGAACAAGGTTATAGGGGTGGTTCACATAAAAATGTATCGTTGACTTTCTAGGAATCAGTAGAACTGTAGAATACTTCAGACATTCTCTTTGAATACTGTTTGTCTGGTTATTGTACTACCTTGACCATTAAGTGCTTGCAGTGCAGTAGACCCTGATAGAGTTGAGATAGAAGCAGACCAACAGATATAGACAGAGTAAGATGCTCACTGAAGAGGCAGGTGGAGAAGAAATTAGTCAAACAATCTACAAAGACACACATCTACCTACCCCCTCTTTCCATCAGAGGGACTGAATTAATGATACCTCATACACACAGACAGGAACACACACACACACACACAGGAACAATCATGTACACACACACACACACACACACACACACACACACACACACACACACACACACACACACACACACACACACACACACAGGAACACACTCCTAAGACTGTCTAATAAAGCTATGACCTCTCACCACAGCTGTAGGTCAGAAAGAGGAGCGAGTGGTGAGAGAGACAAGAGAGGAGCAGCTCACTGTGGACAAGTGTGAAACCTGGCTGCAGGACCAAGATGTTATAAAACTTGAATTACTCTATGCTTCATTTGCAGTATACAATTTTAACCCACCTGTGAGCCTAGAAGCACAATGCATTGTAGCTTATGGGCGCCGTTTATGAACACATATTTATTTGATGTGAACAGTATGTGTGTTCTTTATTACTGACTATATAGTTTCTACCCAATAAAAACAAAACCCCAAACTGGACAGATAGATAATAAAGTTAAGTGCCTTGCTCAAAGTCACAATGGTAGGAGATTGTGTATCTTTGAGTCTTCACTCCAATTGGTACCCTATTGCCAACATAGTGCACATACTGAATGGTGCTCTTTGGGATGCAGATAAGTTTTTCTCTCTGATGTCATGTCAGCTCCTGGAGGCTAGTTCTGAACAGAGCCTGAAGAGGAGACCGACCCAAGAGTTCCTCAGACCCTACATCGCTGCCAAGATGGATGCTCTGCCAGACACCTTCCCTCTAGGAGACGAGAAGAAGTACAACGGCTTCTACAACAAGCCTCTACCGGGCCAGCAGCAGTACCTCTGTTTCGTACTGGCTGCCCTCAAAGACCACGAATCTGTAAGTGAAACAACCACTTCTCCGTATCTATAGATACTGTAGTCCTGTCACAAACATAACTTCCATACAGTATTACCATCCCCGAGATACATGTACGTCCAATGTAGAATCAAACTTAAAAGACTAGTACTGTTAATACAACAGTAAGGATATGTCATATACTGTAAATGCCCTATACTGTAAATGCCCTTTGAGTCTGCCATGCATATTCTACACAGTGCAGCCTGCCAATTATTTTATTTTAATACAATCTGTTGTGTTTTTTGTGATATTCCTCTCATCTCTCAGTGACATAGCTATGTAACAGATGAGCCAACACTTACGCTGGGGTCGCCATGCCGCAATCTGCACGAAGCAGCGGCACTGTATGACTCACGTCTGTGTAGTGAGTCATGGTTACGTGTGCACGTGTCACAGAGAAACTATGAACCCATGTCACAGTCAGAGTTCACTCAGTGTGACCGTAATTGGTTTCCTCTTTAGAAGATGCGCTCACTGGTGTCCTTGGTCTTTACTGCAGAAGTTCAGACAGCTCCTCAGCCTCAAAACATGTCTCCCCTATCTATTTACTTTACATACAGTGCATTTGGAAAGTATTTAGACCCCTTGACTTTTTCCACATTTTGTTACATTCCAGACTTATTCTAAAAATGGATTTAATTGCTGTTTTTTTCTCATCAATCTACACACAATACCCCATAATCACAAAGCAAAAAATGTTTGCAAAAAAATGTAATAATGAAATATCACCTACAGCAGTATTCAGACCCATTACTCAGTACTTTGTTGAAGCACCTTTGGCAGCATTTACAGCCTTGAGTCTTCTTGAGTATGACTCTTCAAGCTTGGCACACCTGAATTTGGGGAGTTTTCCCCATTTTTCTCTGCAGATCCTCTCAAGCTCTGTCAGGTTGAATGGGGAGTGTCGCTGCACAGCTGCCTTTCCAAATCATGTCCAATCAATTACATTTACCACAGGTGGACTCCAATTAAGTTGTAGGAACATCTCAAGGATGATCCATGGAAACAGGATACACCTGAGCTCAATTTCTAGTCTCGTAGCAAAGGGTCTGAATACTTATGTCAATAAGGTATTTTTTTTAATGTATATGCAAAAATGTCTAAAAACCTATTTTCGCTTTGTAATTATGGGGTATTGTGTGTAGATTGATGAGGAACAAAAATGTATGTAATCAATTTTCAAATAAGAGTATAACGTAACAAAATGTGGAAAACGTCAAGGGGTCTGAATACTTTCTGAATGCACTGTATACTGCATGAGGAAATGATGGCATGGTTGATAAAAATAAAAAACATAAATCGATTTTACAACCATTGGACCACCCAACTCTCGACAGTGCCAGCCCATTGTTATGTCTTTCTTCATCTTCTGGTAAGCAATACATTGTGGAGAGAAAGTGGAGTTGTGTATTGTGTTGTTGTTAAGCTAGAACATAGTTATTTCTCTTTAGCAGAGTGACAGACAGACTCATAACAGATCTGTGACCCAGTAAAGTGAATTATTATTGAATCTAAGTCATGCCTGGCCAGAAAAAAATAGCAGGCTAATCACATTCATGGGAAAGCGGGGAAGTGAGCTCAGCTTTATAGTTATGGCAAGGTTGATGGCAGGATGGAGGAAGGAGGAGGAGGGAGGAGGATGGAGGGAGAGAGGGAGGAGGAGGGAGGCAGGAGACTGGAGCAAAAGGGCACTGCAGCTTTATGTGGCTCCCTTGGCTGGTAAATATGCCTGGAAGTGTGAAATTGGATAAAAGAAACAAGCCATATAAACAGTGTGATCACTTACAGCAGGGAAGAGAGGGAGATATAGAGAGAGGGAGGAGAGGTGGGAGCATTAGAGAGAAAGGGTGTCAGTTTCATCTGAGGGGACTGGAGAGAACTGAATGGGAGTGATGGAGGGGTGAAAAGAGTGAGAGGTACAGAGAGAGAGATAAGTCTGATGGAGGAATGGAGAGTGGTAGAGGGAGCCTTGGGGAAATAATATGCACTACTAAGAGAAGAGGAACGCAGTAAAGGTTTTATGGATGAGATTTTCTTCTTTTTTTTATGGGGAGATTTTATGGATGAAAAAGAGAGTTGTTTAAATGACACAGAGGGAGGCAGAGAGACAGACACACAATGAAAATAGGGAGATGGACAGAGACAAATAGAGAAAGAGACAGATTGAAAGAACGAGAGACAGGACGAAAGAGAGAGACCGAGACACAGACAGAGAGAGGTCGTAGCCTGGGGATTAAGGGAGGGGGGAGGGGGGGGGTCCTGGAGCTCTGCCCTCACCTCAGACACACCCGGAGGGGATCGTTGTCAATTTGTAAGTCGCTCTGGATAAGAGCGTCTGCTAAATGGCGTAAATGTAAATGTAGTCAATATGTTCAACAATCATCTTCGTGTTTAGCGTTACGCCCATCTTCTCTCATTGCCAATGTCTTTTTAGGACCTATCTGCAAAAAAGATGATTCTGAGATAAATGGCTTCAAAGTTCCAAACCCTCATTTGTTTATGTTTCAGCATTTTTTTTCTTGTATTTTTTTTTTATTTATCAACATGAACTGGGGTATTTAGAGTACTTTATACCGCAGAGTTGGTGAATACTCGTTTCTGATTGGCCAGAAGGGCATTCTAAAATAGCGATCATGACGCAATAAGCGCCTACACACACAAACCATACTTGCTACAAAGTTACATAAAGCTCAACCATCAACCACACAAACCGAAATTGGATACATTCTAAACACAGATCCAACGAGGAAAAACTTAGCTAGCTAGCATTTATTTGTTTTTGCAGAGACATATTTTATTGGAGCATCTGATGACCTAACGTGGTGAGTGATGAACATGAATTTATTTGGTCCTTACTGATGCAATCATGACGCAAGTGGCGCTACATCAATAACAAGGCTGTGTCAATAACTACATTTTGACAAAAATGCAGACAGCTCTTGAAAATGTGTCACTTATTACTTTCAATGTGCTATCGTGAGAATGATTATTGAGAGACCTCTTAACCTTTTACTGCAGTGGGCTAAATCATGATCCTTCCATTTGAATTTGGTGGTGCTTTTAGATGGTTGAAGTCACAGTGATCGCACGTTGGGAATTCAACAAACCTCTGGCTGTCTTTTTGAGTGGGTGAATATACATACTGTAGGTTGAAATCTCATTGATCTACATCTCAACCAAATATTACCCAAATGTTCATGTTCCAATGATGTGTTGTGCCCAGTGGGAAGCCTGATTGTGGGAGAAACAATGGAAAAAATAAGACTATTCACCCTATGCACTCCTCAGTCTTCTCTCCTTTCCTTCCCCGCATCAGCTCTGCTTTTCACTCACTTTATTATCTCTCCAATACACAGCATTCCCATGCTGCATTTGTAAATGTAGAGGCGCTGGCAGTACATTATTCACTCACTCTATGGGCTGTGTTTCTATCAGATAGTGCTTCTCAAATTGATCACTCCCAAAGTTTCCCCCCTCTCTGAGAATATCTAAATGTCCTCTTTTGTTTGGGCTTCCATCCACTGTGTCTAAGAGGCGTGACTGCTGCCATTTTTCAAAGAAAGTTTTGTGCTGCACTGCCTGCTGCACTTTGCCAAAAGTATAAGAATGAGCTACGGAGAAGAGAGAGAGAAGAGGAGCCTGGGAGGGAGAGAATAGAGAGACCGAGACAGAAGAGAGAAAGACGAGCCTGGAAGCGATGGAGAGAGAAAGAGGAAGCAGAGAAATGAGCTCAACATGAACAGTTCTCAGCGATGTCAGGCTATTCATGGCTGTTTCTGTCATTGAATCGATCAAGACCCCAGGTCTTTCTCAGCAGGTATCAGAATATGGGATGCACTATGACCTTTTGACCTTGAACCTTTGTGCAAAGGCTTTTGGCCCATATGAGTCTTT
Source organism: Salmo salar (assembly GCF_965601325.2). Classification (NCBI taxonomy): domain Eukaryota; kingdom Metazoa; phylum Chordata; class Actinopteri; order Salmoniformes; family Salmonidae; genus Salmo; species Salmo salar. The sequence goes on along the minus strand of NC_138313.1, from coordinate 16,306,596 downwards.
CATTTATGCAGGATATGACTGCAACCATCTGCATCAATATCAGATGCATATTTTTCAATATTTACTTTGAAGACGTCAATTTATTCTGTGGTGAAACATTCAGAAGACTCGACAGTAACTCTTGTTTTGAGTACTCCTCAACTGGGCCTGACAAGAGCTAGCCACATGTAAACCTGGTGGCATGGCCTCAGTGAAAGTTGTTGGGATTTACAGCTGCCAGTTATTAATTAAACAATCATTTTAGCAACACGTCTTAGACAGCGAAGGGGTTGCAAATGGGACAGAGAGAGAGGTAGAGAGACGGGTAGAGAGAGAGAGAGAGAGATCTTGATGGAGGATTAGACTTGGTCATTGTGTGTTGTCCCTGCTGTGTCCGGGGAGGGTGACTAGTGCAGGGGAGGATGCGCATCAGCGGCCTCTGAGGACAAATCCGATAAAGGTGACAACTTTCATCACGCCCTCTGGAAGCCAGCAGAGAACCCGGGGCCAACCCTGTCTCACTGGCGTCATTAAGCTACAGTATATCACAGTCTCACTAATTGACATGGCAGGGTTAGAGGAGGGGAAGAGCAGGAGAAGAGAGCAACAGAGGCTGAAAATAACTCCGGGTCAGGGGCAGAGAGGAGCGAGGGGAAGGGGACAGACTTAACTACCAGGGAGCAGTTGTGAGTGGGCGATTGCTGATACAGGGGCAGGATCTGGAGTTTGTTTATCTGCTCGCAGCATATGTGTACTACTCTCTGAGTGTATTTAGTAGTAGCTTCATCTGCATCAGCACTTAGGCTACAGTAGGCCTATACCTCTCTCCCGGCTTGCGTCTGTGCCACCACAGTAAGCAGGCATATGTAGTGACTGCAGTGCTCTGTGTGTTTCTACGGCAACTGGAATGGACGTCTTTGTCAGCACCAGTTAATGTTTTTATCAGTTAAAAAGGCTATTAAAACCCCATTAAAAAGGGAGTTCTGTCATACATTTCCAAAGTAGGCAACAACTACTCTCTCTCTCTCTCTCTCTCTCTCTCTCTCTCTCTCTCCTCTCTCTCTCTCTCTCTCTCTCTCTCTCTCTCTGCGTGTGTGTCTACCACAGATCCCCTTTTCATCTTCAAGTTTTTTGCAGAGAGGCTGGGTACTATGGATATGTCTTGGCATGATGCTGGCGTCACATAATAAAGTTAAATGGATCAATTTGCAAGGCGTAATTCGCTTAAAGTAACTGCGCTTGTTGTCACTTTGTGTTCTGGCTGACAGGTTGGGGAAGTTTCACTCTATTAAAGAATGGAGCTAGCTACAAATACACCTCTCTCTCCTTCACCAGATGCCTGGCTGATGTTAGTCTCCATCAGACACAGCGTTAGATACGGGCTAAGGCAGAACTATAAAGAACTCTGTATAGGGCTAAGGTAGCATCACGTTGAGTTAGCACCATGTTTCCAGACGCCTAACTGGTGTCAGCCACTGACTTTCAATCAGGCACTGGGTTAGACAAGGGATAAGACATAAGAGCATAGAGCTCTAAAGTACTCCAACAGGCTTGAGACTACACAGGTCACAAGGTTAATAGAGCAGTGTTCAGCCTCAACCAAATGATAAAGCCTTTCCATTCTGAACAGGGGTTGCTGTGTGGTGTCCTCCTACTTCTTCTCTCCTACAGCAGAAGACGTTTGCAGCCAGCCCGTACTCGGACCCCATCACAGTGAAGCTCCACAGTGGTATGGCTCGCCATGCTGAGGACCCAGAGATGCTGTGGGTCATGGGCCCTGTCCTGGCCGTCGTACTCATCATCATCATCGTCATCGCCATCCTGCTCTTCAAGAGGTAAATACGCCGCCACGCCAAATATTTCTGATCTGCAAATAGGTGGAAATTGTGGGCTAAAATGTTAGGTAGTGACATGGGATTGGCAGAACAATTGCTGCAATGAATGTGCGTCACGACACTCTAGTGTTTGATGTGGATTGTTTTTCACAAGTGCCCGCAACTGTACATGTACATTACTGCTAAAGGCAGTTAGGACACAACTGATAACTACAAACTTTGACAGTATGTGAAATTTCTAAAATCGAGTATGCTTTAAATGCCAGGATGGCATGCTCATTTTGGCTTTTCATCTAGTAGAATTCGCTACACAATTGTGAGGAGGATAATTGTCTCTCCAGACTCACGTGTGTAGAGCAGACAGTGTCAAAAGAGGTGGTTAACTTGCATCGGCATGACAGTTGGCACAAATGCACATATACACTACATGACCAAAAGTATGTGGACACCTGCCTGTCGAACATCTCATTCCAAAATCCTCGGCATTAATATGGAGTTTGCTGCTATAAAAGCCTCCATTCTTCTGGGAAGGCTTTCCACTAGATGTTGGAACATTGCTGCTGGGACTTGCTTCCACAAGACCGTTAGTGAGGTCGGGCACTGATGTTGGGCGATTAGGCCTGGCTCACGGTCTGCATTCCAATTCATCCCAAAGGTGTTCGATGGGATTGTGGTCAGGGCTCTGTCAAGTTCTTCCACACCGATCTTGACAAACCATTTCTGGACCTCGCTTTGTGCATGGGGGCATTGTCATGCAGGAACAGGAAACTGTTGCCACAAAGTTGGAAGCACAGAATCGTCTAGAATGTCATTGTATGCTGTAGCGTTAAGATTTCCCTTCACTGGAACTAAGGGGCCTAGCCTGAACAATGAAAACAGCCCCAGACCATTATTCCTCCTCCCCCAAACTTTACAGTGGGGTAGGTAGCATTCTTCTGGCATCCACCAAACCCAGATTTGTCTGTCAGACTGGAAGATGGTGAAGCGGGATTCAACACTCCATAGAACACATTTCAACTGCTCCAGAGTCCAATGGCCGCGAGCTTTACACCACTCCGTCCGATGCTTCGCATTGTGCATGGTGATCTTAAGCTTGTGTGCGGCTGCTCGGGCATGAAGCTCCCGATTTAACAGTTTATGCACTGACGTTGCTTCCACAGGCAGTTTGGAACTCGTATTGAGTGTTGCAACAGAGGACAACCAATTTTTACGTGCCAAGCGCTTCAGCACTCGGTGGTCCCGTTCTTTGAGCTTGTGGCAGTCCCGTTCTTTAAGCTTGTGTGGCCTATCACTATCACGCGGCTGACGTTTACACTTCACAATAACAGCACTTACAGTTGACCGGGGCAGCTCTAGCAGGGCAGAAATTTGGCGAACTGACTTCTTGGAACGGTTGCATCTTATGATGGTGCCACATTGAAAGGCTCTGCTCGATTTTATACACCTGTCAGCAACAGGTGTGGCTGAAATAGCCTAATCCACTCATTTGAAGGGGTGTCCACATACTTTTGTATAGTGTATTTGACCACATCCCAAAGTATGCTAATGAGCCCCACCAGTACATTGCCCCCACCTATGAATGATGACCGATGATTGTTCATATTCTAAATGTTGGGTAGAAACATGTCTGATTATACTTACAAGGTACAGAACTGTGCCATGTGAGTTCATATGTGTACCTGTGAAGAGTACCTTTCCCTTTTTTGTACCCCAGGGAACAACGCTGTATCCTAACCATACCCCATTTTTTGAGAGTGTGTTAATACATGTTCCAAGCGATAATTATGAACCTGATGGCACTGCAGAAATATTGACGCACTCAACCAAGTGTGGTCACAGTACAAAATAGAAAACTAATTGAAATCAGAAAACAGCAGTATACTGTCATTTTATAGAAATAACAACTTCAAGTTGTTGTATGTACTTAAAGCAAAGTGCAACAATGTATTCTTGGCACTATACACCATACGGTGCATTTGGAAAGTATTCAGAGCTCTTGAATTTTTCCACATTTTGTTATGTTACAGCCTTATTATAAAACAACCTTATTGTTTTTTTCCCCTCATCAATCTACACACAACACCCCATAATGACACAGCAAAGATTTGATTTTAGAAATGTTTGCTAATTTATAAAAAATAAGAAACTGAAATATAAAATTTACATAAGTATTCAGACCCATTACTTAGTACTTTGTTGAAGCACTTTTGGCAGCGATTACGGCCTCACATTCTCTTCGGTATAACGCTACAAGCTTGGCACACCTGTATTTGGGGAGTTTCTCCCATTGTTCTTTGTCAGGTTGGATGGGGAGTGTCGCTGCACAGCTATTTTCAGGTCTCTCCAGAGATGTTTGATCGGGTTCAAGTCTGGGCTCTGGCTGGGCCACTCAAGGACATTCCGAGACTTGTCCCGAAGCCACTCCTGCATTGTCTTGGCTGTGTGCTTATGGTCGTTTTCCTGTTGGAAGGTGAACCTTCGCCCCAGTCTGAGGTCCTGAGCGCTCTGGAGCAGGTTTTCATCAAGGATCTCTCTGTACTTTGGCCTGTTTATTTTTCCCTCGATCCTGACAAGTCTCCCATTACCTGCCACTGAAAAACATCCTCCCAGCATGATGCTGCCACCACCATGCTTCACCATATGGATGTTGCCAGGTTTCCTCCAGACGTGACTCTTGGCATTCAGGCCAAAGAGTTCAATCTTGGTTTCATCAGACCAGAGAATCTTGTTTATCATGGTCTGAGAATCTTTAGGTGCCTTTTGGCAAACTCCAAGCAGGCTGTCATGTGCGTTTTACCTGAGGAGTGGCTTCAGTCTGGTCACTCTACCATAACAGCCTGATTGGTGGAGTGTTGCAGAGATGGTTGTCCTTCTGGAAGGTTCTCCCATGTCCAAAGAGGAACTCTCGAGCTCTGTTAGAGTGACCATCGGGTTCTTGGCCACCTCCCTGACCAAGGCCCTTCTCCCCCGATTGCTCAGTTTGGATGTGCGGACGGCTCTTAGAAGAGTCTTGGTAGTTCGAAACTATTTCCATTTTAGAATGATGGAGGCCACTGTTTTTGGGGACCTTCAATGCTGCAGACATTTTTTGGTACCCTTCCTCAGATCTGTGCCTCAAAACAATCCTGTCTCGGAGCTCTACGGACAATTCCTTCAACTTTATGGCCTGGTTTTTGCACTGACATGCACTGTCAAATGTGGGACCTTATATAGACAGGTGTGTGCCTTTCCAAATCATGACCAATCAATTGAATTTACCACTGATGTACTCCAGTCCATCAGTGTAGAAACATCTCAATGATGATCAGTAGAAGCAGGATGCGCCTGAGCTTAATTTCGAGTCTCATAGCTAAGGGTCTGAAAATAAGGTCTTTATTATTCATTTTTTTTATGTGTTAAAATGTCTAAAAACCTGTTTTCGCTTAATCATTAAGGGGTATTGTGTGTAGATTGATGAGGAAAATAGTTTATTTAATAAATTTTTTAAAAAGGCTGTAACTCAACAAAATGTGTCTGAGTACTTTCTGAATGCTCTGTATATACATAAGTGGACACCCCTACAAATGAGTGGATTCGACAATTTCAGCCACACCCATTGCTGACAGGTGTTTAAAATCGAGCACACAGCCATGCAAACTCCATAGATGACCAGCAGTAGAATGGCCTTACTGAAGAGCTCAGTGACTTTCAACGTGGCACCGTGATAGGATGCCACCTTTCCAACAAGTCAGTTTGTCAAATTTCTGCCCTGCTAGAGCTGCCCTGGTCAACTGTAAGTGCTGTTATTGTGAAGTGGAAATGTGTAGGAGCAACAACGGCTCAGCCGCGAAGTGATAGCCCACACAAGCCCACAGAACGGGATCGCCGAATGCTGATGTGCGAAGGGCGTAAAAATCTTCTGTCCTCGGTTGCAACAATACTGAGTTCCAAACTGCCTCTGGAAGCAACGTCAGCACAAGTACTGTTCGTCGGGAGCTTCATGAAATAGGTTTCCATGGCCGAGGAGCCACACCCAAGCCTAAGATCACCATGTGCAATGCCAAGCGTCGGCTGGAGTGGTGTAAATCTCACCACCAATTGACTCTGAAGCAGTGGGAATGCGTTTGCTGGAGTGTTGAATCACGCTTCACCATCTTCCAGTCTGACGAATGAACCTGGGTTTGGCGGATGCCAGGAGAATGCTACCTGCCCGAATGCATAGTGCCAACTGTAAAGTTTGGTGGAGGAGGAATAATGGTCTGGGGCTGTTTTTCATGGTTCTGGCTAGGCCCCTTAGTTCCAGTGAAGGGAACTCTTATTAATGCTATATCATACAATTACATTCTAGTTGATTCTGTGCTTCCAACTTTGTGGCAACAGTTTTGGGAAGACCCTTTCCTGTTTCAGAATGACAATACCCCCATGCACAAAGCGAGGTCCATACAGAAATGGTTTGTTGAGATTGGTGTGGAAGAACTTGAATGGCCTGCATTCGTTGGAGTTCAGTGGTTACTCCAACAAGACAGATAGACATTCATCTGGCCTCGGCCTGAAGTCCTATAGGCTCTGTGAGACTCTCTTCTTGGAGTGGGAATTGATATGAGAGGTATCTCAGTCAGGTAGCCTGTGGCCCTGCTCTCCCAGAGTTGGCCCAGCCGTGTTTTCTCTGCTCTCTTTGAATGTAGCTGTCCTTAGAGCTTCTAACTGAGCTAGCGTAAGAGAGAGAGGGGAGAAGAGGGGATCCATATGCTTCTTCCACTAATAATGAAATCTCAGCTAGCTAGCACACTGCTGGGATGGGACGAGCTGGTCCTCCTTTCTCTGTCTTCTATCTGTTCAACTTTCTTCTCCTCTTTTGTCACTCTTCTCTCTTACTGTTCGTCCAGTCTTTGAGTTGCTGGGGTTGTTGTAGTGTAGCTCTCCTTACTTCTCAGACACTTCAGCCCTGCTTGAACAAAAAAAGGGAATCAGGTGCTTGACTTGATCATTTAAAAAGGACTTAATCATTTAAAAAAGCATTCCAAAATGTTTGGCCTCACCTTAATTCTCCTCACTCTGGCGATCAGATGGAGCCAGACCTCAACTCGCTCTTACACGACAACCCAGGAAAGTAATGAGCTGAACTCAGCTGAACTAGTAATTCAAAGTATTACTCTGTGGATAAGTCCAGGCAAGGCTGACTTAGATGGCAGGAGGGTGGAGAATTTCTTCACAGCAAATGAGAAGAAATCTTTTGATGTGTCCCAATTTAACATGCCTATTTGACTGCATAGGCCCGTAGCTCTCTGATGTCCATGCCAGGACACATAGCAACTTTTTATGACTTGGAAGTAATTTTGCTAGAATGGATTGTCCTCAAATATAAATGAATGTAAACTCTACAAAATGCAATACAAGAGGCAGATCTATAGACATTTCAACAGTTGCAAAAGTATATGAGGTGAAATAGCTTATTATATAATAACCCCATCCTCATCTGTCCACACAATGTTGTAGGATATCATAGTTGATACCGGGACGTTAGTTGCAGGATGCAACCTACTGTATTTCCACTGAGCTAGTACAATATCTACCTCAAGTAATCTGAAGGAGCAGAGTGCACCATCATCAAGCCTGTCCAACTGCAGAGAATATAATTATCTCCTGAATGCCCCACATAGCAGATATGTAGATCCTCCTTTTTTAGTTTTCCAGCATATGTATCTTAAGAGAATGGGTTGTAAAGAAAAAAACGGATATTTAAACAATTGTTGAAGATGATCACAGTGACAGGGATTGAGATCTGGGCGCCTGGAGGAAAAACTCATTTTCGAAATGTCAGCGTTATTATCTGAATAAAACCGCAGGGCTGAGAGATTGGAGGAGAGAGGGAGAGAGAGGGTGGGAAGGAGGGATGGATGGAAGGAGGGAGGGAGGGAGGTGTGAAGTAAAGAGCTTGTATGAGCCAGTGCTGTTCCCCGTCCACTGCTTCTATGCTTTAAACCTGTAATTTAATCCTCCTCCCTCTCTCTCTCTGTGTTTTTTCCCTCGTTCACTTTCCCCCTGCTTTCTGTGGACGCAGCAAACAAGAAAGGTTAGTACTTCTCTCCTGTTTTACACCCTTACACCGCTTTCCCCCCTCTCAACCCTGGCTTGGCTGTCAATCTGCAGCACACGTCTCCTCTCCCATCCCCTTAAGGCGTCAGCAGGCTTCAGTTCATCTGGCTGAACGAGTGTGCTTGCATAGTCCCTTAAAAGACCTTCACTTGAAAAAAATATGTTTTTACATCAAATTAAGATGTTTGGTGCAATATTTCTGAAGTGAAAAAATGTACATGAAACCGATTCGTCTCTCGTTGAATGACAAAAAACACTTAATTGAAGAACCCCTGCTGTTGACCAATCACCGACGAATGGGAGTAGACTTCAGCTACTGACTTCGGCTTGCCTCAAACTTTTTGCTGTTGTGCCCGAACAACCGATAAAACCCTCGCTGAGACACAAACTAACAAAAACGTCACAAAATGTAATCACAATATAGGCTCAAACCGTTCCAAACTGTTACGGCTGGGAAGCATGTGGACGGATGCCTTTACTCCTCTATAAGATGTGCTTCTGGGTCAGGCTGCTCCACTCTGTTCTGTTCTGACTGAAGCCTGATGTAGAGAGTCAGAGTGACAGACTGACATGCTCTTTGTTTCTACTACTATGTCAAAATCACACATAGCGAGGTCCAGTATGCGATCGATTCTTTTTTACTACTCTTTTTACTGACTCGAAAGTCATGATTCGTTTTTCTGAGTGACTCGTTCATTTTAGTCGTTCTTTTAACCTGCAAGATTGATACACGCTCCTCCGGCTCAACGGCTCCAGAGATGTGCTCTGACCAACAACTGTCTGTCATAATTACGCAAAGGAAAATAGATCATGCTGCAGGCAGCATAGAGAAGAAAAATATATGTTAACTGATAATTGCTCTCATGGTGCAAGAATGAATGCAATTCATTAATTATTGAATGTCATGATGGAATCGGCTTTGTAGAATCAAAACATGCACAGCCTCTGCTCGACAAACTTGAACTCGAGAACAAATCGTTTGGGGGGGCTGCAGTTTGCGAACCATATTGTGCTTATCACCCTCATGGCAGTCGAGCAATGCATTCCTCCAACAGTCGTTCACAATCTAGTCCGGATGTGGCCACAACTAGACCTTGTTTCAAATGTATAAAGACATAATCTTATTTGTATACCTAGCAATCAACAAATGTAGGCCTACATTGTTTAAACAACAAGTCTCAGTCACAAATGACAGCTTCAATAAGCACCCTACGGTGAATGACACGTGAACGAGAGGCTTGTAGGATTATGACAGTTTTAAGTTCATCGTTCGCCGGTAGGGGCTCCTACCTGCCAACTATGATGAACGAGAGGCTTGTAGAATCATGACTCTTTCAAGTTTTCAGTTCATCGTTCACTGGTGTGGGGCCCTGCGTGTTCTGGCCATTACTGACTCAAATGAACGAAATGAGTCTAAAGAATCGTTCTTTTGACTGAACTTCCAATCACTATCACACCTCTATGTCTTGTTTCTTTGACTGGTGTGTTGTGTTTTTTCTCAGAAGACATGTCTGGCACTTGACTGGTTGTGTGTCTGCGTGTGTGTGTGCGTGTGTTGTTCCACGCATGTAGTGTTTGCGCGTGTGAGCATGCAAATGTGTGCATGTGTGTGTGGGCAATGTTTACAGGCAGCTTTGAGAAATTTCTTTGTGATCTCGTTGATCTGCTGAGCTACGTCTCTCTGAGAGATCATAGTCTGTGGTTTCTCCTTCGCCCCGTTCCCTCCACCACCACCCACACACACCTGCAGCCCTGACGCCTTGCAAGCTAAATGCAAAAGTTGGAGTTCAAATTACATGTTGTTTCCTAGGCAATAGTCAGAATAACAAAGCACCCTTTCCCACACGTCCTTATTTCATGCCTCCATGCTTTATTACGATCTCCATTACAATCCCCATCTCGCCGTCCACCTCCATGGCTGTGTCCCAAACGGCATCTTATTTCCTATATATTGAAGCTCTATTGACCCGAGCCTTAAGGGCTTTCATCAAAAATAGTGCACCGCAGTTACAGTTGAAGTCGGAAGTTTACATACAATTAGGCTGGAGTCATTAAAACTCGTTTTTCAACCTCTCCACAAATATCTTGTTAACAAACTATAGTTTTGGCAAGTCAGTTAGGACATCTACTTTGTGCATGACACAAGTAATTTATCCAACAATTGTTTACAGACAGATTATTTCACTTATAATTCACTGTATCACAATTCCAGTGGGTCAGAAGTTTACATACACTAAGTTGACTGTGACTTTAACAGCTTGGAAAATTCCAGAAAATGATGTCATGGCTTCAGAAGCTTCTGATAGGCTAATTGACATCATTTGAGTCAATTGGAGGTGTACTTGTGGGTGTATTTCAAGGCCTACCTTCAAACTTAGTGCCTCTTTGCTTGACATAATGGGAAAATCTAAAGAAATCAGCCAAGACCTCAGAAGAAAATTGTAGACCTCCACAAGTCTGGTTCATCCTTGGGAGAAATGTCCAAATGCCTGAAGGTACCACGTTCATCTGTTCAAACAATAGTACACAATTATAAACATCATGGGACCACGCAACCGTCATACCGCTCAGGAAGGAGATGCGTTCTGTCTCCTAGAGATGAACGTACTTTGGTGCGAAAAGTGCAAATCAATCGCCGAACAACAGCAAAGGACCTTGTGAGAATGCTGGAGGAAACAGGTACAAAAGTATCTATATCCTCAGTAAAACGAGTCCTATATCGATATAACCTGAAAGGCCACTCAGCAAGGAAGAAGCCACTGCTCCAGACCTGCCATAAAAAACTTGACTACGGTTTGCAACTGCACATGGGGACAAAGATCATCCTTTTTGGAGATATGTCCTCTGGTCTGATGAAGCAAAAATAGAACTGTTTGGCGATAATGACCATAGTTATGTTTGGAGGAAAAAGGGGGATGCTTGGAAACCGAAGAACACCATCCCAACCCGTGAAGCACGGGGGTGGCAGCATCATGTTTTAGGGGTGCTTTACTGCAGGAGGGACTGGTGCACTTCACAAAATAGAAGGCATCATGAGGGAGGAAAATTATGTGGATATATTGAAGCAACATCTCAAGACATAAGTCAGGAAGTGTCATCGTCGCTGGTGTAGGTGGCAGGGAAGTCAGGCGCAGGAGAAACCAACTTGTCAAAGATATCCTTGGTAGCAGGAAAGGGGCAGAGTCAAATGCAGGAGACTGAGGTCCGTTAACACAGATGTTTAATAAACACCGAATAAACAAAGTCGCCACAAGGCAGGGTGCGCCGAACACAAGACAGGAGGACAGCTCCAAAATCAAAAACGCACAGGGCGCAGCCCGGCAACCCTAATGCCTAACCCAAAAATACGGGGCGTAGCTAAAGCAGCGCAAAAACACCGACTGCCACACATAACATGACATGTAATAATCCCGCACGAATTCCCAAACCAAAAAGACAAACTAAATACCCCCCCACTAATGACTAACAAGGAACAGGTGCGGACCTAGACAGACAAAACCAAAAGACACAGAAACGTAGATCGGTGGCAGTTAGTAGGCCGGCGACGACGACCGCCGAGCACCACCGGGGAGGGGCGCCACCTTCTGTGGACGCTGTGACACAACTTGTATTCTCTGGAGTTGTTTAATAAACAAATAAACAAACTCCAAAACCAACGTACATAAAAAATAACATGGGTAAAAATACCCGTAGCACACCAATACATAATTCATGACAAAAATAACAAACAAACAATCTCGGACAAGAACATGAGGGGAAACAGAGGGTTAAATACACAACATGTAATGAATGGGCTTGGAACCAGGTGTGTAGGAAAATAAGACAAAACCAATGGAAAATGAAAAATGGATCAGTGATGGCTAGAAGACCGGTGACGTTGACCGCCGAGCACCACCCGAACAAGGAGGGGCTTCGACTTCGGTAGAAGTCGTGACAGCAAGTTAAAGCTTGGTCGCAAATGGGTCTTCCAAATGGACAATGACCCCAAGCAATACTTCCAAAGTTGTGGCAAAATGGCTTAAAGACAACAAAGTCAAGGTAATTGGAGTGGCCATCACAAAGCCCTGACCTCAGTCCTATAGAAGATTTTTGGGCAGAACTGAAAAAGCATGTGCGAGCAAGGAGGCCTATAAACCTGACTCCGTTACACCAGCTCTGTCAGGAGGAATGGGCCAATATTCACCCAACTTATTGTGGGAAGCTTGTGGAAGGATACCCGAAACGTTTTACCCAAGTTAAACAATTGAAAGGCAATGCTACCAAATACTAATTGAGTGTATGTAAACTTCTGACCCACTGGGAATGTGATGAAAGAAATAAAAGCTGAAATAAATCATTCTCTCTACTATTATTCTGACATTTTACATTCTTAAAATGAAGTGGTGATCCTAACTGACCTAAGACAGGGAATTTTTACTAGGATTAAATGTCAGGAATTGTGAAAAACTGAGTTTAAATGTATTTGGCTAAGGTGTATATAAACTTCCGACTTCAACTGTAAGTTTAAGGCTAGTAACATGACTGGCACCTCCCATAGACAGCTATGATAGCATGGCATCACTAATAGCTGCCCCTGAGAGAGAGTTAGGTGAGCACATCAGCAGCAGCACTCAGCGATGGAGGCTACTGCACATGACATGCTAGCGTAATGTTAGCGCTACCCAGAGAAACGAACGCAGGCTTTAATGCATTTGCGTGGCAGCAGCTGTAACATGTCTAGGAGACGTGTGTGACGCATTGGGAATGGAGGAGATGTGCTCTCTCTCTCTGTTTCTCCCTCTTCCTACTTTCCTTCCTCCTCTCCTTCTCTTTCTCTCTCCTCTCTCTACTCCATCCCCCTTTCCCCTTCCCCAAGTCCCTCCCTCACCCACTCCCCCCTCCCGCTCTCCTTCCCTCCCTCCTTCTGTCTTTCTCTCCACCTCTGTAATTAGCCAGCCTTGCTAGTCTGTCACTGCAACTGATCCGTTAATTGCTCAGCCTGTTTGTTTTCACACATTCATATGGGGGAAATTAGAGGTTTTAATGAGCGTAAACCTAAAACTGTGTCACCATTTCCCCCCCAGCTGTGTAGACAGTAAATTGGGCCCTCCACACATAAACTGCCTCATCTGGGGAACCAACGAACACAGCCCGGCAGACAGTGTTATTTAACAACAGCATACTCAAATGGCACCCTATTCCCTATATAGCGCATTACTTTTGACCAGAGGTGAGGGCTGTGGCTATGGTCAAAAGTAGTGCATTATATAGCGGGGATGGTGCAGTTTGGGACATAAAACAAATGTACTTATTTATGTGTACTGTATTTATATTTTGTATTCTGTAGGTTGACTTTGTGTCTTGTCTGTCTTGTACATTGTCTATTACTGGAAGCACCTATTCATTAAGTCAATTTCCGGGTATGTGTAAATGTGATTCTGGGATTGTGATCTGACTCTGAAGAGTAGATGTGTGCCTCTGCTTCAGGAAGTTACAAATCTCAACATAACTTTTAACTACCTGCAAACTGAGCATCGTCTTGGTATCCGGTATCTTCCACATCATTGCAGAAATAAACAGATATCAGTCTTTGGGTTGGGTTCTGATGGGTAATCTGTATAATGGGTTGACCATCTCAAGCCAGCAGGCCACTGCTGTATGGTTACATTCCAATGTCTAAAGGCCTTTTAGCATGCCACTTAAAATACATGCCAAATACATTACATTCTAAATAGTAGTGTGAATATTGGAGCAGAGTATATACTGTGTTTACAGCTCCTCTCATGGCCTCTCCTCCCTGCCTGTCTCCGCAGGAAACGAGCATCTCCCTCTGCCAAGGATGAGCACTCTGCTGGGGTGAAGGACTCTCTGCTGGCCCACTCCTCTGACCCTGTGGAGATGAGACGACTTAACTACCAGACACAAGGTATAGACACACACAAACTCACCCACCCAGACACACTAGCAGACCCGACTGATCACTAGACACACACTGCAAATTCGGACGTTTGAAAAGGTCCTAAGAACATCGATAGGCCTTTCTCGGCACACTGGGAGCAAACTCATGATTCTCGGAGTCGGAGCACGCTGCTTAGACCACTGTGCTACCGCAGTTCACAATGTTCTAGCAAGCCGCGAGAATACTGTGAATACTGATGATACCTGATGGTAATAGTGCGTTGTTTTTCATTATTTTTGTTTTAAGCCTTCCTTAATAAACCACAGTCCTAACCTTAACCACTCGGAATTAACACAAAGTTAACCCTTTGAGTTGTTTCTGTTTTACCCCTGTAACCACACGGAATTAACCCTGTGACCATGCAGAATGAATGGGTGAAAAATAGACGCTCATCCATAATACGTTGAATTTCGAAGGGAAACTTCGAGATCTTGTTGAGCAGACAAACAACCCACACAGACGCACTTACATTTAGCAACCATGGCCAAACTTTCCACTTTGCCCACAGACAAATCTCTAACAAGGTTGCTTATAAAACCTGGCCTCTAGCCACCTCCACTGGTCACACTCCTACGCTTTGATAAATTCTGGTAAATGTGTAGATTTCTGTAACCACTTTGATAGGAGAAGCAATGTAGTGCAGCTCACAGGACAGCTTTGGAAGATGTAATAGGAAAACCATCTGAGGTCTCAGTTTATATGCAGCTAAATTAGATTCAGCTAAATTAGAACAATATCAGATGCTGGTTATCTCAAATTAAAGATAGTCAGCAAATAATTGAATGTCGACAATCATCGGTGGAATGTACCTGCTTTACTGTACAGCACATTTTCCAGCGTATTAAAAATAATAAAATAAACACAGAGTGTTAAATCAACACTGAAAGTATTGAGTTTGTGGACCCATATAGACATCGGGAACAGTGTTAAATTAACACTGCTTAGTTGAAACCCTTATTCAAATATTTCCCAGAGTGCCTTATCTTTCAAATAAAAAACACCCATGACTGTATTTGTTAGTGACAGAGATATGCTTGTTGCATTCATCCATTTTCAGCCCTCCTGACTTCACCAAGTGATAAAAAATGTGTATTATATAACACAATACCTTACACAGTTCATAAGGACTTATTTTGAGGGCCTAGTATTACCCTAATAGAGTGACCTGAAAGTCATATACATCACTTTGAACCAAAACCACATCCATCATTATTATAGTTCCCAGCATGCTCTATTGCAGGTTGGTTTTTAGAATTGTTTGTTTTAGTATCTATGTTTGTGCATGTGCATTGATGCATTGGGGAGTCCCAAGTGGCGCAGCGGTCTAAGACACTATATCTCAGTGCTAGAGGTGTCACTACAGTGCCTGGTTCGATGCAAGGCTGTATCACAACCGGTCATGACTGGGAGTCCAATAGGGCGGCTCACAATTGGCCCAGCGTTGTCCGGGTTAGGGTTTGGTAGGCCGTCATTGTAGATAAGATTTTGTTCTTAACTGACTTGCCTAGAAAAATAAAGATTACATTTTGGGGGGGGGGGGTTAGTTACATTTTTTGCACCCGTTACTGAAAAGTTTGGTCCAGTTTAAATGTCTTAGGTAGTCTCCGCACAATGTTCCTAATCCTGGAAATCATTCCGAATGCAGATGAATACAAACGCCAACTGTTGGATATCCTAACTCTGGATGGATTCCATAGGAATTACACATCACTTTGCAAACTGGCATAATGTGACTTGCAGGTAGAATTGAAAAATAATGATACATTTCCCAGGTTTTCCAGAAATCCTGGTTGGAAGATTCATGGAAATGGAAGAGGGAAATCTGAAATCATTCAACCAGTCAATTTTGATAACCCTACTTCCTTCCTGGCCTGAGGTATGAATTGGGGTACAATGATGCACTTACAAAGGTACAAAGGATGACCTTACAGAGTACCACTACAGTTACAAGTGTTTGTACCCCTTTAGGCACAAATCTAAACCTTTTGTTGTGTGTAATACAATGGGCTAAAACTTGTGGTTTACAGGCCACATAGGGCTTGCATGTTACATTATGGTGACTTACAAGGTGATATGTATGTTCTATTGGAATCCAGCCAGTGTAGGGATATACAACTTTTGGAACCTGTTTTCAGAATGGGTTGGGAAGACTACGCTATGAGACTACCTAAAGCAGGGCTTTCCAACCCAGTTCCTGGAAAGCTACCATCCTATAGGTTTTCACACCAACCCTAATCTAGCATACCTGATTCTAATAATTAGCTGGTTGATAAACTAAACCAGGTTAGTTACATCTGGGGTTGGTGCGAAAACATACAGGAGGGTAGCTCTCCAGGAACGAGGTGGGCGAGACCTGAGCTAAAGCATCTAAACTGGGACAGCCATTTCAGTAACAGGTGCAATAACATATTGGATCAGTTTAGAAAATATTTGTAATTTTTATTTGAGTGGCATAATATTAATTAATGAATCCATGTACATGCACAAACAGATAATGAAACAAACCATTTTGAAAAATCAAACTGCAATAGAGCATACTGGAAAACAAGTTAATGATTGTCATGGTTTTAGTTCAAAGTGATGTGTATGAGTTCCAGGCTCCTGTATTAGGGTAAAACTCGGCACTCAAAATACAGCCTTATAAAATATGTATGGCATTGTGCTAAAGTGACACTCCAGTCTCCTTTTCACATGATTTAACATCTGATTTACTTAACAAAAGGCACATCTCAATAGGTGGTACAGGTAAGTCATGACATAGCACAAATGGGTGGGTGGGCGCTTTCTCTTTTGTTCTCTATTGCTCTCTATTGTTCCTCACGCAAGGGGGGAGGCCGATGACATCACAATCCCATCAGACCAACTCCTTGAATGTGCTACTCCTTGAAGTTTTCAGTTTTCACTATTTTGCCTAAAACATAATTGTTGTACCCTTTCGTGTGTGGACATTACTGTATTTTATACTTGGGATATCTCTTTTAAACAGAAGAAGTTAAAAAATCACTGGAGGATGTCTTTAAAGATTTTCTTTAATAACATATTCAATTAGGATCTCACTTGGTGAAGTCCATGGGACCAAAAATGGATAAATGCAGCAATGATGTCTCTGTCACAAACAAATACAGTCATGGGTGGTAACTACAAGGTATTCTGGGAAATACACTAAGCAGTGTGTTAATTTCACACTTTCTCTGTGTTATTTGTTTTTGTTTTTAACACTGGAGAATTTTCTGTGTGGAGGTCATCATTTTGTCTTTGTTATATTGGAGGGTTGAGGATGAGAAGGATTGTAAGTTAACAAGGCCTAATGTATAGGATCATATCAATCTTGTAGTATTTGTAGTACTTGGGTTGAGGTGAAGTTGGTATACTCTATGCAAAGAGAGATACTGTAGTTGAGGATGGAAGGTACTATCTGTCGATCAACAACTCAAAGCGTTGGTTTTAGTCTGAGAGTTGAGATGTCCTCTCCCTCTAGACCTCCATTTATGACCTTAAGAAGCCTAAATGGTCTCTTATCATACCGTAAAACTTCAATTAAACGCTGTCTCAAATAGCCGCTGTCCTTTTTAATAGCCGGGCAAATAAACGTAAGTTTTAAATAAATGATGGGTCTAAATTAATTGTTTATGAGGTTGCCATTAAATAATAAAGTAATGACTCGAAGAAAGGATGGCAGTTTTTATCTCCAGTAAGAAATAGCTAGCCATTGGCTACTAAAAGCTGAGAACTGCTAGATAACTGGCAAGCAGGGTCCTGGTCAAATGTCGTGCACTATATAGGGAATAGGGTGCCATTTGGTACACAGCCTCTGTGTCTCTTCTAATGGGCTGCAATAACCCAGCTTGCTAATTAACTACCGTTGGAAGCAGCGTTGAACTCGAATTAAGCCCACAGAATCACTCTCCCTTTCTTTCTGTGCTTCCTCCTCTCCTCTCTCTCTAGCACTTTCTTCCTGTGCTCTCTCTCGCCCTCTTTCTCACTCGGTCTCTTGCTGTCGCTCTTTCTTACTCTATGCCGTCGCTCCCTCTCTCTCTCTCTAACCCTTCATCTCATCTCTCTCCCCCCCGTTCCTCTTTTCATCTCTTTCAAACCATCTCTCTCCCCTCCATCCCTCCACGCTGGGGTGTTTTGAAGCTAGATCCTTAACAGGGATCCTCTTTAGTATTTGTTCTAGTAATGTGCTATTAGATGGGCAGCTTGTGGGTCTCTAGCAGTGGGGGACCTGTCTGATGTTGTTTACACAAATAGAGGCAGGTATGTTGTTGACTAGGTTGCCTCTTACCTTGTGTGTCCTTCGTGAGCAACAATGAAGAACAGCGCTAGACAGCAGGCGTGTCCTAATAGCTCAGTTCTTTACTATCGATGCCTCTGTTGCATACTTAAGCACTCTATGATACTTTAATATAGGGTAGTAGTACATACAGTATAGTCTAAGTCTTATGTCTAAGACAGTTATGTGTCAGGGTACGTTTGGACTGTCATGGTAGCCCGGACCCAATATCATGAGGTGAAATCGAACAGTTCAATTTGCATCCAGGCTATTGTCGTGGATGGAGACCGCCTGGAATTCCATCATTCCTCTCAGTTTCAGCCTAACAAACTGACTCTCTTCAGACGTACAGACATTTACACAACCAGGCTTTCTGAAAACCTTGGTGCTCTTTCTCTATCCCCCTTTATCTCTCTCCTAATCCTTCTTTACCCTCTTCTCCCCTCCTTTTCCTCTCTTCCCCCTTCAACATGAACGATCCCTCTGGTATTGGCTGTTGAGTATGACACACCGACCTCCCCCATCTTCTCCCCACAGGTTCCAGTGCCCTCAGTTGTCCGAACACTCCAAGTTAGTTTTCATTCCTCCTGTGTTTTCTACCTATTTAAGCATATCCTCTTTCCTTCTCTCTCTCTGATCTCTCTCTCTCTCTGTGATCTCGCTCCTCTCTCTGATCTCTCTCTCTCTCTCTCTCTCTGATCTCTGAGTCACTCTGCATCAGTTCTCTCAGTAGCACAATCACAGCTCAGACTGTGCTTCGGGGGGAGTTGGGATATGCAAAAAAACACATTTCCAATTCACACATGTACAAGTGTGGATTATATGTATGTGTAAATTGGAAATGTGTTTATTTTTTTTTGCATATCTCAACTCCCCCTGAGGCACAGTCTGAGCTGTAATAGGACAAGTATAACTACCCATCAGTTACTTATTAGTGTTAGAACTGATCCTGATCTGTATATACAGTAGTTAGTTTATGTAGTCAGTGACTGTTGCACCAAAACTGACAGCAAGTGTTGTGATGGTGCTACATTGGGAGCTGAGGTGGAACACCCCCCTCCCCCTCCTCCAAGAACACCCACCTCCACCCTCTCTATTCATCCTCCACTGCTGATTTCTGTATGTCACCCACTAAGGCCATCTCATCTCGGCTCCATGCTAGCTGCACCTTCTCTGTGAACGTCTGATTTGTAGCTCAGTCGGCTGGATCCTCCCACCCCCTTCCACTGCACTCCCACTCCCCTCATCCCCACTAGCTGTGTCACTTCCTTTCCACAGGCTGGCCTCAGAACTGCTACCTGTCACCGCTGGCTGAGAACTATCCACAGTGTTTGATTGGATGATTGGATGGCTGTTTGTGGGAGGTCAGGGGTTATAGGAGAGAGTCAGGGTTTAGAGGTCAGAGCTTAGGGTCTTTAATAATAAGCCAATAAGATAAAAACGCAGTTATATACATAGAGCCTCTATTGACAATGATATCATTAATTTATTATTTGAATCAATATTATATGTTTGAGACATTTGTGTCTGTGTTTGTTGTGTAGTGGTGTCTATGTCTCGGTCTGTCCTGTCATTTTGGAGGATAATCCATTCGGTATTGCTTTGAGGACAAGCCGAGATGAAAGATTGTTCCTGCATCAAGTCCTAAGCTCTTTTACCGCTGAAAAAGGTTATATATTGTACATGTATGTGTTTTGTTTATAAGTCCCACACTTTGAGGTTACAATTTCAGCATCATTCGTTTCAGGATCAATAGCTATATATCACCTGGTAGCAAATGTATATGGTATATGTTCTAAAGTATTGTTTTGCTTTGTGACAATATCATTACTAATGTATTAAGATGTTGGTCTTATGTAGCTATAGCAAGGGATAGTTTTCACTTACCACTTCATGGAGAAATGGAAAGTGACCTGTTGTTAAAGCATGATGCTCTGAACATCCTCTCTCTCTCTCTCTCTCTCTCTCTCTCTCTCTCTCTCCTCTCTCTCTCTCTCTCTCTCTCTCTCTCTCTCTCTCTCTCTCTCTCTCTCTCTCTCTCTCTCTCTCTCTCCTCTCTCTCTCTCTCTCTCTCTCTCTCTCTCTCTCTACACTTCTTTCCATATCACCACTCTCAATGAGCTCTGTGCTTTGTCATTGCACTTGCATCAGTTCACTGGTTGCATATCTCACATTCAGTGTGTGTATGTCTGTTGTGTGCATGCATGTGTGCAGGTTAGCTTTTTCGTCATGAATCTTGTTCTGGAGGCAGCTCTGCAGAACGGTCACTAGCTTGCACAGCCACAAAGTCATAACATCTGATTTTAAACATAACACTAACCTTAACCTTAACCACACTGCTAACCCTAAACTTAAATTAAGAACAAAAAGTACATTTTGTTTTCATAAATGTTTACAATATAGCCAATTTTGACATTGCAGCTGGCACATCTAGCAGAAATCGCTCAGTTCTGCCTCCAGGACCACTCTCATCCCAATAAACGTTAACCTGCTGCAAGTGTGTGAGCGTCCATATATCACAGTGTGTTGTACGTTTCATCCATAGCTGAAGGAAAGTTTTATGTACTGCTGTAAATAGGTAACATTCTTCCTCTCTCCTTTAGGGATGATGGAGCACCCTCTCATCTCCACAACTGATCTGGCTAACCACATCGAGAGACTTAAGGCCAACGACGGACTCCGCTTCTCACAGGAGTATGAGGTAACTACCCCTGCTCTGCTCTGCCCTGCTGACCACCACTGGCTGTCTACAACTCAGTTCACTCATATACTGTAGTCTCTGTAGTCTCTAGATCTATAGTCTCTCTCAAAAGATTAGCTTGACACTTTGATTAGGGCTCACACACTGCCCTACAACCACTGGCTGTCTTTATCACTACACTCTTAGAAAAATAGGTGCTATTTAGAAACTAAAAGGGTTCTTCGGCTGTCCCACATAACCCTTTGAAGAACATTGTTTGGTTCCAGGTAGAACCCTTTCGTGGTCGATGACACAGTCGATGACGTGGCACGCAACCATTGGTTGATGCACAGAATGTCTCGGCAGGGGAACGCAACGCAACCATTGGGTGGATTCTATTATGCTGAGCCAGTGAGATGCCAGGGAGATGTTTTGCTCAATAAGCAGACCTGAGTGGGCCTTCCCCAATCAGAAAAGATTTAGGGGTGTCTCTATGGTGTCTTTATGTCTCTGCCTCGAATTGCTTCACTCTTGTTAGCTAGTGATAGCTAAGATTATCTATTATATTGACAAGATGTTCAAGTAACCGCTCTAACAATGAAAATACATGTCCTCAAATATGGAAGGCAGGCAGCAGGAGACGAGATCAGGTGGGACCATTCTAGCCAGTGAGAGAGCAGATACGTGTGTGAACAACAGGCGCAACTAAGTTGCAGAATGGCACGTGTGTCTACTTATAAGAGTGCATTTGTAACAACCTATACACTATGCTATTTGATCAAATAAGCGTCATGTACTTTGACACTCTCTCATAGACTTCCATGCAAAAAGATCTGCTTATATGGCAGGGACAGATTTTGGACAGAGGTTATCCCCTCTCTTCCTCTCTGGTGATAGCTAGTGATAGTGATGCACAAGCTAGGCCTATTTCAAACATTGCTCGTCTACACACACACACTTTGTTCTGCCATTTGGAATAGAGCGTGAGTCTGTGATTGGCCTCTAACACACACATTTGTATAAGCATAATTCTGATACAGTCATGACCACTCAAAGTGTAGTAGTCGTCAGATTACCGTGAGTGTCTTTTAATAGGTTATGCATACTGTTTAAATGATGTTTCAGTGGTGAGGGTTGGGATAGAAGCCCAGACTATGTGAACTGTTGTCATTTTAAAGGGTGAACAAAGCAATTAGGTAGAATTATGCAAATAGCTAGTAAAAAGTCTGAGCTAAAATTCTCACTCTGGTTTGTATGGGCAACACACACACACACACACACACACACACACACACACACACACACACACACACACACACACACACACACACACACACACACACACACACACACACACACACACACACATTTCTTCTTAATTGCCTACGATTAGTGATTCATGATGACTGCCAGCTACTGAGTGGTGAGTGCTGCCTTGCACCAGTCCAAGTCTCTCCCTGCCTGCGCTGTATTCAGACAGGTGAAAACCATGACAGTTGCTAGTTGATTGTGCCTTACTCTGTTTGGCACATGCTGTCCAACTCAAACGTTTCCTCAGTCGTGGGGACTGATGCCTTTTGCTGACACAGAGGAAGGAAGCAACACCATATGTTCAGGGAGCGTCGATTCAGCCAGAGATGACAATTTAGGATTGGGACTTTGCAAACAATTTATGAGAGGGCTTGGCTGGTAATGTACGCTGGGGAGTGACAACAGGTATTAATCAGGCTGTTCACCAGACACAATCACCTCCTAACGTGCCTCGCTAGATTAGGATATCATCGAAAAAAGAATGGGAGATGCTTTTTGAATACCGCTGCGCCGCTGCTGCATCGTTCAGTTATAGCAAATGATAGGTCTGTTTAACATGTCTTGTGCGTTCAATTCACTGCATTGCCTGTGTGGCTGTTTTTCCCTCGGTGGATCTGTCGACAGGTTCCATAAACAACAACAAGCGCACACAACCATGCGTACACACACATACACACACACTGTAAGACTTTTCTGTAATTTCAACAGTAAAACACTGCAGAATGCACAGTAAAATACCGTGAATTTGTTTCACAGTAAGACTTTTCTGTAATTTCAACAGTAAAACACTGTAGAACGCACAATAAAATACCTTAAATGTCTTTTACAGAATTAATGATTGTGCTTTGTGGGAAAATGTTGTGGGCTGGGAAAGAGTCTATGGCTTATTAACATATTTTAAGACTTGCATCTGAGGCTATATTTGTTGCACCCTTGAGTGAGAATGCTGTATCCACACAAAATACAGTAATATTCTGTACTTTAGGAAGCTTGAACCCCCCTTCCCCCACTTTGTTATTAGGTAGAATTAAGTAGAATTACACAAATAGCTAATAAAAAGTCTGAGCTAAAATTCTCACTCTGGTTTATATGGGCAACACACACACACACACACACACACACACACACACACACACACACACACACACACACACACACACACACACCACACACACACACACACACACCTTTATTCTTAAGCCTACGATGAGTGATTCATGATCACTGCCAGCTACTGAGTGGTGAGTGCTGCCTTGCGCCAGTCCAAGACTCTCCCTGAGGAATCCTTTATTCTCCCTGCCTGCGCTGTATTCAGACAGGTGAAAACAATTACAGTTGTTAGTTGATTGTGCCTTACTCTGTTTGGCACATGCTGTCCAACTCAAACGTTTCCTCAGTCGTGGGGACTGATGCCTTTTGCTGACACAGAGGAAGGAAGCAACACCATATGTTCAGGGTGCGTCGATTCACCCAGAGATGACAAATTTGAGATTGGGAATTTGCAAACAATTTATGAGAGGGCTTGGCTGGTAATGTACGCTGGGGAGTGACAACAGGTATTAATCAGGCTGTTCACCAGACACAATCACCTCCTAACGTGCCTCGCTAGATTAGGATATCATCAGGAAAAGAATGGGAGATGCTTTTTTTTCCCAGTTATAGCAAATGATAGGTCTGTTTAAAATGTCTAGTGCGTTCGATCTACTGCATAGCCCATGTGTATGTGTGTCTGTTTTTCCCTCGGTGGATCTGTAGACAGCTGACATAAATAACAGCACGCGCTCGCTTACGCTCTGACACACACACACACACACACACACACACACACACACACACACACACACACACACACACACACACACACACACACACACACACACTATAAGACTTATGTAATTTCAACAGTAAATTACTGTAGAATGCACAGTAAAATAAAAAAAAATTACAGCACACTAAGACTTTTCTTTAATTTCAACAGTAAAACACTGTAGAATGCACAGTAAAATACCTTAAATGTGTATTACAGAATTAATGATAGTGCATTGTGGGAAAATGTTGTGGGCTGCGAAAGACATTACATATTTTAAGGCGTGCCTTGTAAGAGGCTATATTTGTTGCACCCGTGAGTTAGAATGCTGTAACCGCACAGAATACGCTAATATATACTGTATTTCAAGAATTTTAGAAACCTTGTCCTGAGAATCTACAGTATATTACTGGCCAAATGCTGCCAGAAATTTTACTGTAATTCAGAATACAGTACCATACTGCATTTTTGGTGCGCCGAAAGCATTTTAAACATGAGTGGGAGTATGGTATTGTTTCTGACTCATTAACATATTTTGAGGTTTGTCTTGTAAGAGACTATATATTTGTTGCACCCGTTAGTGAGAATGCTGTACAAAATTAACTGATATGTGGTAGTAGATCCGTAAGAACTTAATTTAACTAGGGAACAGATCAGAATGGGAGCAAGTCTCAAACCTTTAATGGTTGAGTGGCTAGCCATGTCATTTTCATCTGTTTTGCCATGTAATCACTATGAGTTTAGCAGTGACAGGAAACCGAGGCTTTCTGAAGGCTTCGGCGCTTTCATCAAATTGTGCCAAAAAACGGTTAATTACCCTGAGCTTCATTATCTGTTCACAATGCACATTAGTGACATCTGCTGGTCAGAAATAAAAAGCAGCGTGTGATTATCACAGGTATTTTTTCTCTGTTTCCGTCATAATATTATGGTAAGTCGTTGGCTTTAGTAGCCAATAATCAGTTGGAATACCAGGTTCGCATCTTACATCATGTTTCCATTTTTTTGCCTTCCAGTTGACTCTTTTTCAAAAACTGAATCTATGGCATTATTTAGGATGCTTAAGACAGAAGCTTATACTAAATAATGCAAATTATTTTAACAGCAATGCAGAAAGAACAATTTTCTAAATAGTGTGCCTTTAACAGGATTCAAACGCATACCCCCACATCAGTGAATGTTCCATTGTTCCCTACTCTACCAGCTAAGCTACCGGTCAGGTGAAAAATATTTTGTACAAAATAATATGTAAGTATAGTGTCCAGTCAGTGTTTGAAAGCAGCTTGGATTCGGAAAAACCACCGGAACCAGGGTGTAATCAGTGGGATCTCGCATTTTGCAACACATGGTTTGAAAAAGTACGTGATCAAACTAAGCTTCGTACGTCATTGATGACGTACTTCTGATAAAGTGATACACGCATCGGCACACTGCTTCGAAGTTAGCTTCTTAGCGATTTCAACTCATGCCTCAGAGCTCTGGTATCAAGCATAACATCACTACAGGTTGGAAGCCTTCGTTAACACTTACAGAAAATGTTTTACTTGCTGTAAGGACAAGAGCACCCGCTAAATGACCAAAATGTACATGTTAAAATGAAAACTTGCAAAGAACACTGGGTAATATGTCACTGGGTATTTACAGTAATATGTTGTAATTGTAATTGGTACTGTTAATTAAATTACAGTAACATTTTTGGTTCCATAAAAAGGTTTACAGTAGCTGTACTGTAAAATGAATTACAGTAACTTACTGGCCAATTGCTGCCAGTAAGTTTCTGTACATTTTACAATAAATGTTTGACATAAATAACATCACATCTAGGCCCTCAGGGAATCAGAGGCGTATTCTGGAGTCAGGAGACAGGTGCATCTCTCTCAGGATGCGTCCCAAATGATACCTTATTGTGGGTCATGGTCAAAAATAGTGCACTGAATAGGGAATATGGTCCCATTTGTGGTGCATGCTCTGTTTTGTCTATGATAAATACAGCAAACAATGTCTTTCAGCCACTCGGCCAGACACTGTCAGCCATACTGTGTGTGTGTGTGGTGTGTGTGTGTGTGTGTGTGTGTGTGTGTGTGTGTGTGTGTGTGTGTGTGTGTGTGTGTGTACTGTATCAGTGCACGTGTGGGTGGTGTGTTTGTGCATGTTAGCAGGGAAATAGCTAATTATGATCCTGCAATATATTATCACCCTCCTTAGAGAAGCTGTTTAAATAAAACATGTATTTGTTACGTACACAGAATAGTACACCTTGCTACCTGTGTAGCTAACTGAAGCAGCAATATAGAAGTATGTTAAGCATTACAAAATACACAATATAAGTAGTATATGCCACAAATGGTACCCTATTCATTGTGTAGTACACTACTTTTGACCAGGGTCCGTAGGGCTCTAGTCAAAGCTAGTGCACTATATATGGAATAATATTGTGCCATTTGGGCCACAGCCAGTTACTGTATGAAGTGTCTTGACAGGATTTGATATCAGCTGAAATACAGGAGCTATTCTTGAAGCATCACCGTGCTGCTGGTTTAGGATGCAGCTTGTGGAACACACACACACACACACACACACACACACACACACACACACACACACACACACACACACACACACACACACACACACACACACACACACACACACACACACACACACAGACACACACAGCTAGTGAAAAACAAGCTAAGGGCTCTTCAAATGTCAAAGTCAATTTTCCTCGCCTATGTAAATTCAGCCTCTTGTGCCAAACGTTAGCATGGTATCTCTGCCTCACGGAGGTACACACCATGGCGGCCCTCTGGGCTTTTGTCTTTTTATCGGTCTGTTTTGTGGGTGCCTGTTTTTGTTTCTGAGAGGGATGGAAATGCGGCGGTGTCGGCGAGAGAGCGGGATTGCAGTGGCATCCACGGTAACTGATATTCACATCCACTGGGCGCATTAGCAATAATGTGTGTTGTTTGTCAGAGAAACGCAGCAAAAGCTTTACCTAACAGGCTGTTAAATAAGATGCGCTCAACCTCTCTCACCATTGTCATTGATATGAGCAGACAGACGGGCCCACATGCCTTCTCAGCCAGCCATTCAGTCAGGAGGAAACAACCAGAATGCGCAGCCCTTTTCCTTTATGTGTGTGTGTGAGCGAAGGAAGAGAGAGGCAGAGAGAGGGAGCGGGAGAGGGGAGGGAGAAAGAGGGCAAGACAGAGAGGGGAAAAGGAGAGAGACAGAGAAGGCGAAAGAGAGAGGCGAGACAGTGATGCGGTTGGGGGAGATTTTTCAGTATGATGTGAGATCAGTGATCAGAACAGAATGGTCAATAATGAATAACAATGTAGTGTCTGTCATTATTTAGTTGGACCAGAGCCTTTGTCCAGTGCCAGGGATCGATACAGGGCTCAGATGAATCATCAACCTGCGCAGCGGTGGCTAACCCATGCCCTGCCTACCATATGTTCCGCTCTCCCTCACTGTGTCACATACTGTAGTATAGACTACTTCTATATACTGTATGTATTTGTACTGTACTCTATACTACATTGTTCCACCAGTAAACATTGTTTCAACTTCTTTCAATGGTCTCTGGACAGCCTCCTCATTTTGGTCTTCCTTATTTGAGGATACAGTAGTATATCTGATTTGTACGAGCTTGTTATAGCGTAGATATTTCCTATTTCCTAGGTTTGGGGTTCGACCACAGTGTTTTAATTCATCCTGAGTGTTCTCCCCTCTCTGTGTGGAAGGGCTTGGAGGTCGTGACCTCAGGCTGGGTAGATTCAGGATCGCTGACAGAGATTGTTTCTGCTCTGTTCACCTCCATGACTTCTTGATTTCATCAGCACAGCTCTCCTTGGCCATTAGGTGGCCCAGAGATGGTAGAGCCATGACCGAGAGGTGATTTTATGACTACAAACAGCCCGGGGGGGGGGGGGGGCAGAGTGCTGTGGGATCACATAGGGCTGCTTTTATTACAGAACAGACATTGAAAAGGATGGGGAATGAGTTCTGGTGCCTCCATCATCCTTTAGAATTAAACATACCGAACCTACTTTCCTCACAAAACCCTGCAAGGCTATTGAGTTTTAAGAAATATGACTGGAAAAATGACAATATGTCTCTTCTTCCTCCTCTCTCTATCTCTCTCTCCTTCCCCCTATCCTTCTTTCTTTCTCCCCTTCTCTCTCTCCCTTCTTCTCTCTCCATTGCACTCTCTCACTCCATCCCCCCTTCATCAGTCTGTAGACCCTGGCCAGCAGTTCACGTGGGAACACTCTAACCTGGAAGTAAACAAGCCGAAGAACCGCTATGCAAATGTCATCGCCTACGACCACTCCAGGGTCATTCTCACCTCCGTCGACGGTATGTTTGGTGGATTTGTTGTTGTTGTTGTGAAGTGTTTTCGAGATTTATTTCTCTTTTTAATAACTGGATGTGGGGAGGTAATGTGTTATGAGATAAGTGAGCACCTCTCAGAGTTTTTTTTAGGTTATGTTTTGCTTTTTAGGGAGGGGTGGTGGGAGGTATTGTGATGTTATTAACTAAGTGAGGCTGTCACAATAAAGAATATCCAAAGCCAAGTCTGTAGACAGTAAGCTCCTACCCACTGCAAAGACATGTCACAACAATATATCTCTCAACCCAATCCCCAGGTGTGACAATGCTTCTCCCTCACTTACTGTCCGTCTGTCTCAGTTTGGAGTCAGTCAGTGATATAAATGTCATTGCATCCTACTGCTTGTGGATGTGTCTTTCTTCTCTAATGTGTTGTGCTGTGTGGGGCTGTTTCATGCTGTGGAGGGGGTGTTGATATCGTGTTGAAAACCTACCAGCCTGCTAGGTAACATCCCAAATAGCACCCTATCCTGTTTATAGCACACTACTTTTGACCAGAGCCCTATGGGCCCTGGTCAAAAGTAGTGCACTATAGGAGATAGTGTGCCATTTGGAAAGAAGTGATGGAGTGCCATTGCACTATGGGCGGGGGTCAAAATAAGTGCACTATATAGGGAGCCATTTGGGACGCACCCCGAATGTTTCCTAACACTGTCTTCCGTGCTACAGGAGTGCCAGGTAGCGACTACATCAACGCTAACTACATAGATGGCTACAGGAAGCAGAATGACTACATCGCTACACAGGGCCCGCTTCCTGAAACCCTGAGTGACTTCTGGAGGATGGTGTGGGAGCAGAGGACCAACACCATCGTCATGATGACCAGACTGGAGGAGAAGTCACGGGTGAGTGACTGAACACGCACACACTGTCTCAGCATTACATTTTAGTCATTTAGGAGACGCTCTTATACCGAGCAATTAGGGTTATGTGCCTTGCTCAAGGGCACATCAACAGATTTTTCACCTTGTCGTCTCTGGGATTCGAACCAGCGACCTACCGGTTACTGGCCCAACATTCTGAAACGCCAGGCTACCTGCTGACACACGCGCACACACACACACACACAATGTCTCAGGACACACACACACAATCCCTCCCCACACACACGTCCTGACCATTGATTCACCCTCTGCTGTCATTGACCCTGCACTCACAGACAGTAACAGTCCCAGTAGTCTCACCCTGGCTCTCTAATGGACAGAAGGTGTGAGCGTTGACTGTTAGGTGGCAAAACCCTAATCGAGGTATTTGAATAGACTCTGTAAATAACTGACACTTTGACTGCATGATGGCAGCAAGACAGACAGCACACACACACACACACACACACACACACACACACACACACACACACACACACACACACACACACACACACACACACACACACACTCACACACACACACACACCCCCCCCCTAACACACACCTACTTTCTCTAGCAGGATTAATAACTCTGTACCTAAAGGTCATCCCATAGTGTCACAGCTTCCTGCCAAACTTAACATCACACCTGTCTCTCTGGCCCCAGGGTCAACTCATCATTCAATTACCTTTCACCTTTGAATCTTGGCCCCTGTGTGTCATCATCACCACAGCAAGGTGTCTGCTGGTAATATCCCAACCCCACCGCTGTGTCCTCTGATAACCTCCATTTTCACCGGTTTTGTCTAAAAGGAATACAGCTTTTGTCAAAATTGACTTTTGTAGCAGATTTAGGAGAATTTATGCAGCAGGTTAGGAGAATGAACGTAGCAGGTTAGGAGAATTAGGTTAAGGTTAGGAAAAGGTTTAGGCTTAGCTATAATGCTAAATAATTCAACTTTTGACGTCAATTTAACAAAAGCTGTATTCCATCTAGAGATGACAATTTTCACCCCTTACTATCAGTCTCACTAGAGAGGAAATGAACGGGAGGGGAGTACCTGAAAGAGAACACACCAGAGGAATTTATGTGACTGTCCGTAGCGACTGACATGGGGATGGCTGAGACGCAGTGACACCCCCTTCACTATGAACAACCAGAGCACAGTACCTACCTTCAGTAATGTTAGGGACAGCAGCCATTTCCAACTGGCACTAGTCTGGGTGGATGTGGGGAAATGTTCCTGTAAAACAGATCAACATAAAACACCAGTAAAATGAAAAAAGAAATATTATTATCTGTGTACATGGTCTGTGTTTGGAAGAAATGTACCAGTTAGCTCTTGGCTGTGTGCGTCTGTGATGTTCAGTGGAATGTGTCCAGGTGGTGACCCTACTGTCCACCAGACTGTCCAATCAAAATGCCCCCTCACAATGCCCTGACCAATGACCCTGGAGCACCAGGCTGCTGTCCAATCACAAAGCCCTGACTAATGTCCCTTTGACATAGAGGTCTGGAGGAGAAGAGAGGCACCAGTCATGCTGGCTAGGGTCCCTGGGCCTAGATTCCCCTAGAGATGGGCCCCTGAACCCCAGCTGGCAATCTCTCTCTGCTTTCACTCTCTCCCCTCTTTCTCTCTCCTTCTCTCCCTCTATCCCTTTCTCTCCCTCCAGGACATGAATGACACAGTGGAGCAGAAGCAGTTCAAGCTGTCATCCTTCACTTAGCCTCAGTCCCTCTCCCATAACACTAACCCTCTCAGTCCTTGTCCTATAACACTGAGCCTCTCAGTCCCTGTCCCATTTCACCAAAACACTAGGCCCCTTAGGCAGCTTTAGTCCCTGTCCTATCAACCTACTGTAACTCTGTGTCAATGCTCTCATGCTAAAGCTATGCTCAGAGATCTTCATTGTTCAGTGTCTGCGAGTGGAAGTCTCTCCTCTCTTCCTCCATCCCTCTCATCCTCCTCTCATCCTCCATCCCTCTCATCCTCCTCTCATCCTCTCACCCCTAGTCCTTGGCACTGTCCCTTTACTGTAACCGCAGTGTCAGTAACACTATTCTACACTAAGGCTGAACTTTATTGTTCTTTGCCTGTGTGTGTACAGGTGAAGTGTGACCAGTACTGGCCCAGTCGGGGTACAGAGACCTATGGGATGATCCAGGTGACCATGTTGGACACTGTGGAGCTGGCTACCTATAGCGTACGCACCTTCACCCTCTATAAGGTAAGAGCCATACATGTAGAGGTATAGTATGTATTTTAGTCCAAGAGTGACCAGCTCTCGACCAGCTGGAGGGCAATGATCCCGGAATGTATTCTCGAGCTTTTATCAAATCTCTTACTAGCTAACTCGGTGTTGTAAATATAAATGTTTGTCATAGAGACTACCCAGAATGTGGCCACCAGTGTGCGTTTGTGGTGTTCTGATACGTTGCTCTACCAGAATGGCTCCAGTGAGAAGAGAGAGGTTCGTCAGTTCCAGTTCATGGCCTGGCCAGACCATGGAGTGCCTGAGTACCCTACCCCCACCCTGGCCTTCCTCCGCAGGGTCAAGGCCTGCAACCCGACAGACGCAGGGCCCATGGTGGTCCACTGCAGGTAACCCCCATCTCGGACACATCCCCTTCACTGCGAACATCTGGAATGAAGTCAATAAAACTGCCCGGGAACAGGGTTCACTGAAGTTGCGCTGTTGAGGCTCTTTCCGCTGGTGGAAATAAGCCTAAGCCAGAACCATCTCACAGATATGTGACTTTTCCCACACAAAAGCCACCCACACACACACACACACACACACACACACACACACACACACACACACACACACACACACACACACACACACACACACACACACACACACGCGCGCACACGCACACACGCACACACGCATACCGACACAACACAAACATACACATTACACACACACACACACTTTTACACACATAACTTGCTGCTGTTCCTTATTTTACTCTTATGATTATCTATCCTGATGCCTAGTCACTTTACACGTCCTTCATTTACATATATACCTCAAATACCTTGTACCTCTGCACATTGATCTGGTACTGGTACTCCCTGTATACTGCATAGCTCCATTCTTGTGTATTTATTTTTTTAAATGTTGTATTATTATTTTCATTATTTTGAAACTCTGCATCGTTGGGAAGGGCTCATAAGCGAGCACTTCACCGTAAAGTCTACACCAGTTGTATTTGGTGCATGTGACACATTCTTTTTATTTCATTTGTTCCTGTCAGTGTACTATACATGGCTATATAGTTACAGTGCCCTGTCTGTCCCCACAGTGCTGGTGTAGGGCGGACCGGTTGCTTCATCGTGATCGAAGCCATGCTGGAGCGTATGAAGCATGAGAAGTCTGTGGATATATACGGTCATGTGACGTGTATGAGAGCTCAGAGGAACTACATGGTGCAGACGGAGGACCAGTACATCTTCATCCACGAGGCCCTGCTAGAGGCAGCCACCTGCGGTAACACAGAGGTCCCTGCACGCAACCTGTACGCACACATCCAGAAACTCACCCAGGTCACGCCCGGAGGCACCGTTTCCGCCATGGAGCTAGAGTTCAAGGTAGAGTAACAAAACATGGAGTTTGAGAATAAGGTAACAGCCCTGCTTTGTAGCCTGGTCCCAGATGGAAACAATGACCATAGCAGTTAGAAGGACAGCGCAAACAGTGTGGCAACAGCCTCTCTCCTTGTACATTACAATTCAGTTCTATGTTATGAACTTAACTTGAAAGATTGTTGGAGGGCAACCTTGAAATCAGACTCGAATGCTAGGGACTTGGGAATTGACTGGTTATGCTTGAGTTTAAGTGACATGACTACATAATTGGTAAAGTTACTAACTGGGGCATTTAGTTATGAAACAACAGTAGAGTTGTTGTTGTTTCAGTGTGTACGATGCAGTGGGGGCAGGAAGTTAATGTCTTAGTGTGTTTGGAACAAGGAGTGGGAGAAGAAAAGGAGGAGGAGAATGAGGAGGAGGAATTTTCCTCACCCTCACACTAACTCTTAAGAGGGGTGTTCTGTTTCAGAGGCTAATCTTCTGGACTGGGGATGAGAGACTGAGAACGAGGAAGGGAGGAAGAGAAGAGAGAGGCTCGGGGGATGGAGAGAAAGAGAGTGATCTAGTGAGGGAGGAGTGTTGGGGCAGGCTGACCGGCTGACAGCCTGTAGATAAAGCCTCAGTGGGTTGGAGAGCTGATGCATCCTGGGATTGGGCCTATACCACTGGGCTCCAGCGACTGTATTGGTCCCCCTCAGATACTCACTCTCTGCATCCCAAATGGTACCCTATTCCCTATATAGTGCACTATTTTTGACCAGGACCCATAGGGCTCTGAGTAGTGCGCTATGTCGGGATTAGGGTGCCATTTGGGGTGCACACACTCACAGCTTCCCGCTGTAGGAAAACAAAACTGCTCTAACCAGCCTCCTTCTGGGGGACTCACCACCACAACCAAAATGATGTGGGTCAAACTTGTTTAGCAAGCAGGATGATTGTAAATCCGCAGCGAGTATAATTAGGTTTTGATGCTCAGTACCACTCGCAAATTTGTTTCACAAGCAAGGTCTGAAATTTACACTTTGGTTTTTTGCTACTGACGGAGAATCACATTAAGAGGACCCTGTCAGCAAAGCCAGCAAAAATATAAATACTCTATCCCCCTCTCATCTGGGAGAAAATGCTTTTACATTTTAAAAGTTTGGTTTTGGTTTGCTATTCCATAACTTTGACATGTAGGCCTGTGCATCTCTCTTAACAGCCGTCTCAAATGTTGTGTGAGTATTTGTTTTCGACTCCCTGATGTCTCCGTATGTGGCTGTGGCGTCGACACTTAGGATGAGTTTAAGGAGGAGAGAGAGAGAGAGGGAGAGAGAGAGAGAGAGAGAGAGAGAGAGAGAGAGCTCGGCGTTGCCAGTGTCAGCAGGCAGTTGTTTGAAGATGGAGAACAAAGGGGCTTGACTCAAAGCTCATCATTTTCATGCATCAATAATAGTGTTAGCCCCTATGCCCTCCAAAATCCCTGCCCATACACAGCAGCGCTAGGCTGGCTGGGATCCCCGGCTTTACAACTTTGAAGGAAGGAAGGTGGGCGTCAGGGAAAAGCTGTGGCAACAGTCGTCGTCGGGTTAGAGGCAATTTGACTGCACCCCATGGGTGCACTCCATTCCAGTAATTATAAGGGTAAGGGTTGGTGTTTCTCTACAGTAGCACACAGTTCTTTAATCTGAGCCATGTTTTTAATCCATGCATCCATCCATGCATCCCTCAACAGTATACCAAAACAAGTGGAGGCGCTGCCATTTTGCAAAAAAAATCATCCCAGATTGTATCTTAAATCTGTCCATTCCTCTTCCCTTCCTTCTCCAGAAACTGTCCAACTCTAAAGCACATACCTCAAGATTCATCAGTGCCAACCTCCCCTGCAACAAGTTCAAGAACCGGCTAGTGAATATCATGCCTTTTGAGTCCACCCGCGTGTATCTGCAGCCTATCAGAGGTGTGGAGGGCTCCGACTACATTAACGCCAGCTTCATCGATGGATACAGGTGAGAGAGAGGGAGATGAGGAGAGGAGAGAAGGAGGGAGGAGAGGAGAGGAGGAGAGGGGGGAGGGCAGAGAAAGAGAGGAGAGGAGATTCAAACTGTGAAAATGAGACATGAAATATTCTAAAGACTAGAATAAGTGAGATGGGGGATGGTGAGAATAGATTAAATAGAAATGGAGAAGACTGAATCCATCCTGCAGACAGCTCCTCTAATGAGCAAGGAGGTGGACCTTTCCTGCAGCGGCTGACAGCAGTGGATTATGGTGTGACATGGAGACCAGTGTTTTCCTGTCTCTCTTCCTTGTTGTGTCTGTTGTCAGGGCAAATTGGTCATAGTGGCAGTACTGTCCATTCCTTGCCGCATTTCTCCTGTGGTAAATAAATAGTCTGTTTGTGACAGGTGACAAACTACTCCTGGAAGAGGAATAAAATTATGACTTATTGTGATTACTCTGTTCTTGTCCGCTGATTCCCACATTCCTTTACTGTATGGGAAACACTCTTTTAAAGACATTTGTTGATATTTGGAATAATAACAGTGAAATGAAGCACCTGTTGTTCTTACTGAGATGGATGGGAAGGTTTTGAGAATTCCATAATATACAGCTGGGTGTGTACGTGCAAGTGAGCATTAATGTGTGCGCAGAGATGGGCACTATTTCTGTTGAATGTATTTGAAATACGTATTTTGTATTTACAATTTTATTTGCCTGAACTACAATCCAATGTTTTTTGTAACGAGATACTTTCAAGAGCTGTAATTGGTATTTTCAAAATACAAAAATACTTTTCAATACCATTTTTTTTTTATAGCGGTTCACAACTTTGTGGCTCCCTTTCAGCTTGCATTGGTATCAGAAGTCCGATGGCACTATGGCGTGATAAGCGTGTCTGTTAAATGACCAAATTGTAAATGTAGATATAAAAATGAACACTTCTAAAGCATGCTGAGTATTATTCTAATGAGCTCTGCCCCTAAAAGGAGTCCAATAAAAAATCCAGTGTGCTTTGCAGTTGTTCATTTCACATTTACAGTTTGGTCATTTAGCAGAATGCGCAACCAGGGGGACCCTAGGAGACGTTCTTATGTAGAGAGTCTTACAGGCTGTGCATTCAACTAAGGTCAATAAAAAACACATATCGCAGTTATAGCAAGTAAAAAGTCTCTGTAACCATTACTGAGAGTGATGTTTTTAAGGGGTCGACTTGCTAATGTATTTTTGTATTTTTAAAGAAATACAATGCTTTGCAAACGTATGTTGTAATTTATTTTGATATGTTGGTCTTTAGGGTATTTTGTAATTGTTCTTTGTGATTTTTGCCAATCCCTGTGTGCGTGAGTGTGTATGCTTGAGTGTGAAAGTGTGTGTGAGGTGCTTGGCGGCTTCTGTTCAGGTATTGTCCCATATCAAATTAATACCTAATCAGAGTGGTCCCATAGAGAGTCTCCTTTATGGAAGTGTAAACACTGTAATTGGCAATAATCTACAATGCTACAACACGCTAATGAGTGAATGTCTGAATGAATAGGAGCTTTCCTCCTTTTTGGAGGATTTGTTGAGTGTTTTCTGTTTGGATTTCCTCATCCACACACACACACAATAGCAAGCAAGCAAGCAAACACCTCCTCTGTGCCTAATAAAGTCCCTGGGGCTGCCCCACCTGAGGGAGAGTAGGGAAAGAAGAGAGGAGGAGGGAGACAAGGAAGGTAGAAGTAATTCATCTTTAGTTCATGTAGCGGTAATTAAGAGTGAATTAAGACAGAGAGGTGTTAGCCTGCATCCCAAATGGCACCCTATTCCCTATATAGTGCACTTTTAATCAAAAGTAGAGCACTATATAGGGAATAGG